>NC_134530.1:280531189-281136426 GCF_050624435.1 Tenrec ecaudatus | reverse complement strand
TAATGGTCACTTGGACTGCCTAGGTTACCTAGCGGGGACTTGGACTATGTAGGTTAATTAGCGGGCACTTTGACTATGTAGGATCCCTATCGGACATTTGTACTACTTAGGTTAATTAGCGGGCACTTTGACTATCTAGGTTAACTAGCGGGAACTTGGACTATCAAGGTCAACTAGCGGGCCCTTGTACTATGTAGGTTAACTAGCGGGCACTTGGACTATCTAGGTTAACTAGCGGACCTTGGACTATGTAGGTTAACTAGCGGGCACTTGGACTATGTACATACCCTAGGGGGCACATGGAAATCTAGGTTACCTAGCGGGCACTTGGACTATCTAGGTTAACGAACGGGCACTTGGACTATGTAGGTAACCTAGCGGGCACTTGGACTGTCTAGGTTACCTAGCGGGCACTTTGACTATCTAGGTTAACGAACGGGCACTTGGATATGTAGGTTACGTAGCGGGCACTTGGACTATGTAGGATCCCTATCGGACATTTGGACTACTTAGGTTAACTAGCGGGCACTTGGACTATCTAGGTTAACTAGCGGGCATTTGGATTATGTAGGTTAACTAGCGGACACTTCGACTATATAGGTTAGCTAACGTGCAATTGGACTATCTAGGTTACCTAGTGGGCACTTCGACTACGTAGGTTCCCTAGCGGGCACTTGGACTATTTAGGTTACCTAGCAGGCACTTTGACTATCTAGGTTAACTAACGGGCACTTGGACTATGTAGGTTGCTTAGCGAGCACTTGGACTATGTAGATTCCCTAGGGGGCACTTGGACTATGTATGTCCCCTAGCGGGCACTTGGACTATCTAGGTTAACTATTGGGCCCTTGGACTATGTAGGTTAACTATCGGGCACTTGGATTATCTAGGTTGACCAGCGGGTACTTGGACGATCTAGGTTAACCAGCGGGCACTTGGACTATCTAGGTTAACTAGTGGGCACTTGGACTATCTAGATTAACTAGCGGGCCCTTGGACTATCTAGGTTAACTAGCGGGCACTTGGACTATCTAGGTTAACTAGTGGGCACTTGGACTATGTAGTTTCCCTAGCGGGCATTTGGACTATTTAGGTTACCAAGCGGGAACTTGGACTATGTAAGTTCCCTAGCGGGCACTGGGGCTGTCTAGGTTAACTAGCGTGCACTTGGACTATGTAGGTTCCTTAGTGGGCACTTGGACTATCTATGTTGCCTAGCGGGCACTTGGGCTATGTAGGTTAACTAGCGTGCCCTTGGACTATCTAGGTTACGTAGCGGGTACTTTGTATATAGGTTAACTTGCTGGTACTTGGACTATGTAGGTTAACTAGAGGACACTTGGATTATCTAGGTTAACTAGTGGGCCCTTGGACTATGTAGGTTAAGTAGCAGGCACTTGGACAATCTAGGTTAACTCGCGGGCACTTGGAAGATCTAGGTTAACTAGCAGGCACTTGGACTATCAAAGTTAACAAGTGAGACCTTGGACTATGTAGGTTACCTAGCGGGCACTTGGACTATATAGGTTCCCTAGCGGGCACTTGGACTATTTAGGTTACCTAGCAGGCACTTTGACTATCTAGGTTAACTAACGGGCACTTGGACTATATAGGTTGCCTAGCGAGCACTTGGACTCTGTAGGTTCCCAGCGGGCACTTGGACTATGTAGGTTCCCTATCGGGTACTTGGACTGTCTAGCTTAACTAGCGGGCTATTGGACTCTCTAGGTTACCTAGTGGGCACTTGGACTATGTAGTTTACCTAGCAGGCACTTGGAGTATGTAGGTTAACTAGCGGGCACATGGACTATCTAGGTTACCTAGAAGGCACTTGGACTATGTACGTTCCCTAGCGGGTACTTGGGCTACCTAAGTTACCTAGCGGGCACTTGGACTATCTAGGTTAACGGACGAGCACTTGAACTATGTAGGTAACATAATGGTCACTTGGACTGCCTAGGTTACCTAGCGGGGACTTGGACTATGTAGGTTAATTAGCGGGCACTTTGACTATGTAGGATCCCTATCGGACATTTGTACTACTTAGGTTAATTAGCGGGCACTTTGACTATCTAGGTTAACTAGCGGGAACTTGGACTATCAAGGTCAACTAGCGGGCCCTTGTACTATGTAGGTTAACTAGCGGGCACTTGGACTATCTAGGTTAACTAGCGGACCTTGGACTATGTAGGTTAACTAGCGGGCACTTGGACTATGTACATACCCTAGGGGGCACATGGAAATCTAGGTTACCTAGCGGGCACTTGGACTATCTAGGTTAACGAACGGGCACTTGGACTATGTAGGTAACCTAGCGGGCACT
This sequence comes from Tenrec ecaudatus, assembly GCF_050624435.1. NCBI lineage: Eukaryota > Metazoa > Chordata > Mammalia > Afrosoricida > Tenrecidae > Tenrec > Tenrec ecaudatus. The sequence continues at coordinate 281,134,103 of NC_134530.1, read as the reverse complement.
TGGACTGTCTAGGTTACCTAGCGGGCACTTTGACTATCTAGGTTAACTAGCGGGAACTTGGACTATCAAGGTCAACTAGCGGGCCCTTGTACTATGTAGGTTAACTAGCGGGCACTTGGACTATCTAGGTTAACTAGCGGACCTTGGACTATGTAGGTTAACTAGCGGGCACTTGGACTATGTACATACCCTAGGGGGCACATGGAAATCTAGGTTACCTAGCGGGCACTTGGACTATCTAGGTTAACGAACGGGCACTTGGACTATGTAGGTAACCTAGCGGGCACTTGGACTGTCTAGGTTACCTAGCGGGCACTTTGACTATCTAGGTTAACGAACGGGCACTTGGATATGTAGGTTACGTAGCGGGCACTTGGACTATGTAGGATCCCTATCGGACATTTGGACTACTTAGGTTAACTAGCGGGCACTTGGACTATCTAGGTTAACTAGCGGGCATTTGGATTATGTAGGTTAACTAGCGGACACTTCGACTATATAGGTTAGCTAACGTGCAATTGGACTATCTAGGTTACCTAGTGGGCACTTCGACTACGTAGGTTCCCTAGCGGGCACTTGGACTATTTAGGTTACCTAGCAGGCACTTTGACTATCTAGGTTAACTAACGGGCACTTGGACTATGTAGGTTGCTTAGCGAGCACTTGGACTATGTAGATTCCCTAGGGGGCACTTGGACTATGTATGTCCCCTAGCGGGCACTTGGACTATCTAGGTTAACTATTGGGCCCTTGGACTATGTAGGTTAACTATCGGGCACTTGGATTATCTAGGTTGACCAGCGGGTACTTGGACGATCTAGGTTAACCAGCGGGCACTTGGACTATCTAGGTTAACTAGTGGGCACTTGGACTATCTAGATTAACTAGCGGGCCCTTGGACTATCTAGGTTAACTAGCGGGCACTTGGACTATCTAGGTTAACTAGTGGGCACTTGGACTATGTAGTTTCCCTAGCGGGCATTTGGACTATTTAGGTTACCAAGCGGGAACTTGGACTATGTAAGTTCCCTAGCGGGCACTGGGGCTGTCTAGGTTAACTAGCGTGCACTTGGACTATGTAGGTTCCTTAGTGGGCACTTGGACTATCTATGTTGCCTAGCGGGCACTTGGGCTATGTAGGTTAACTAGCGTGCCCTTGGACTATCTAGGTTACGTAGCGGGTACTTTGTATATAGGTTAACTTGCTGGTACTTGGACTATGTAGGTTAACTAGAGGACACTTGGATTATCTAGGTTAACTAGTGGGCCCTTGGACTATGTAGGTTAAGTAGCAGGCACTTGGACAATCTAGGTTAACTCGCGGGCACTTGGAAGATCTAGGTTAACTAGCAGGCACTTGGACTATCAAAGTTAACAAGTGAGACCTTGGACTATGTAGGTTACCTAGCGGGCACTTGGACTATGTAGGTTAACTAGCGAGCACTTGGACTCTAGGTTACCTAGCGGGCACTTGGACTATCTAGGTTAACCAACGGACACTTGGACTATGTAGGTTAACTAGCGGACACTTCGACACTCTAGGTTAGCTAACGGGCAATTGGACTATCTAGGTTAACTAACGGGCACTTGGACTATGTATGTTCCCTAGAGAGCACTTGGAATATTTAGGTTACCTAGCAGGCACTTTGACTATCTAGGTTAACTAACGGGCACTTGGACTATGTAGGTTCCCTAGCGGGCACTAGGACTATATAGGTTCCCTATGGGCACGTGGAGTATGTAGGTTCCCTAACTGGCACTTGGAATATATAGGTTCCCTATCGGGCACTTGGACTATGTAGGTTCCTCAGCGGGCACTTGGACTATGTAGGTTCCCTATCGGGCATTGGACTATGTAGGTTAACTAGCAGGACCTTGGATTATCTAGGTTACCTAGCGGGCACTTGGACTATGTAGGGTAACTAGCGGACACTTGGACAATCTAGGTTACCTAGCGGGCACTTGAACTATGTACATACCCTAGGGGGCACATGGACTATCTAGGTTACCTAGCGGGCACTTGGACTATGTACGTCCCCTAGCGGGCACTTGGACTATCTAGGTTAACTAGAGGGCCCTTGGACGATCTAGGTTAACTAGCGGGCACTTGGACTATCTAGGTTAACGAACGGGCACTTGGACTATGTAGGTAACCTAGCGGGCACTTGGACTGTCTAGGTTACCTAGCGGGCACTTTGACTATCTAGGTTAACGAACGGGCACTTGGATATGTAGGTTACGTAGCGGGCACTTGGACTATGTAGGATCCCTATCGGACATTTGGACTACTTAGGTTAACTAGCGGGCACTTGGACTATCTAGGTTAACGAGCGGGCACTTGGACTATCTAGGTCAAGTAGCGGGCCCTTGTACTACGTAGGTTAACTAGCAGGCACTTGGACTATCTAGGTTAAATAGCGGACCTTGGACTATGTAGGTTAACTTGCGGGCCCTTGGACTATGTAGGTTAACTAGCGGGCACTTGGATTATCTAGGTTTCCTAGCCAGCACTCGGACTATGTACATACCCTAGCGCACACTTGGACTATCATGGTTACCTCGCGGGCACTTGGACTATGTACGTCCCCTAGTGGGCACTTGGACTATCTAGGTTAACTAACGGGCACTTGGACTATGTAGGTTACCTAGTGGGCACTTGGACTATGTAGGTTAACTAGAAGGCGCTTGGACTATCAAGGTTACCTAGCGGGCCCTTGGACTATGTAGATTACCAGCGGGCACTTGGACTATGTAGGTTAATGAACGTGCACTTGGACTATGTAGGTAACCTAGTGGGCACTTGGACTGTCTAGGTTACCTAGTGGGCACTTGGCCTATCTAGGTTAACGAACGGGCACTTGGACTATGTAGGTTAACTAGCGGGCCCTTGGACTATCTAGGTTTACTAGCGGGCACTTGGACTATCTAGGTTAACAAGCGGCCACTTGGACTATCTAGGTTAACTAGCGGGCATTTGGATTATGTAGGTTAACTAGCGGACACTTCGACTATCTAGGTTAGCTAACGTGCAATTGGACTATCTAGGTTACCTAGTGGGCACTTCGACTACGTAGGTTCCCTAGCGGGCACTTGGACTATTTAAGTTACCTAGCAGGCACTTTGACTATCTAGGTTAACTAACGGGCACTTGGACTATGTAGGTTGCTTAGCGAGCACTTGGACTATGTAGATTCCCTAGGGGGCACTTGGACTATGTATGTCCCCAAGCGGGCACTTGGACTATCTAGGTTAACTATTGGGCCCTTGGACTATGTAGGTTAACTATCGGGCACTTGGATTATCTAGGTTAACCAGCGGGCACTTGGATTATCTAGGTTAACTAGCGGGCATTTGGATTATTTAGGTTACATAGTGGGCACTTGGACTATGTATGTTACCTAGCGGGCACTTGGACTATGTAGGTTAACTAGAAGGCACTTGGACTATCAAGGTTACCTAGCAGGCACTTGGACTGTGTAGGTTACCTAGCGGGCACTTGGCCTATCTAGGTTAACGAACGGGCACTTGGACTATGTAGGTTAACTAGCGGACACTTCAACTATCTAGGTTAGCTAACGGGCAATTGGACTATGTAGGTTACCTAGCGGGCCCTTGGACTATGTAGGTTCCCTAGCGGGCACTTGGACTATTTAGGTTACCTAGCAGGCACTTTGACTATCTAGGTTAACTAACGGGCACTTGGACTATATAGGTTGCCTAGCGAGCACTTGGACTATGTAGGTTCCCAGCGGGCACTTGAACTATGTAGGTTCCCTATCGGGTACTTGGACTGTCTAGCTTAACTAGCGGGCTATTGGACTCTCTAGGTTACCTAGTGGGCACTTGGACTATGTAGTTTACCTAGCAGGCACTTGGAGTATGTAGGTTAACTAGCGGGCACTTGGACTATCTACGTTACCTAGAAGGCACTTGGACTATATACATTCCCTAGCGGGTACTTGGGCTACCTAAGTTACCTAGCGGGCACTTGGACTATCTAGGTTAACGGACGAGCACTTGAACTATGTAGGTAACATAATGGTCACTTGGACTGCCTAGGTTACCTAGCGGGCACTTTGACTATGTAGGATCCCTATCGGACATTTGTACTACTTAGGTTAATTAGCGGGCACTTTGACTATCTAGGTTAACTAGCGGGAACTTGGACTATCAAGGTCAACTAGCGGGCCCTTGTACTATGTAGGTTAACTAGCGGGCACTTGGACTATCTAGGTTAACTAGCGGACCTTGGACTATGTAGGTTAACTAGCGGGCACTTGGACTATGTACGTCCCCTAGTGGGCCCTTGGACTATCTAGGTTAACTAGCGGGCACTTGGACTATCTAGGTTAACGAACGGGCACTTGGACTATGTAGGTAACCTAGCGGGCACTTGGACTGTCTAGGTTTCCTAGCGGGCACTTGGACTATCTAGGTTAACGAACGGGCACTTGGATATGTAGGTTACGTAGCGGGCACTTGGACTATGTAGGATCCCTATCGGACATTGGACTACTTAGTTTAACTAGCGGGCACTTGGACTATCTAGGTTAACTAGCGGGCACTTGGACTATCTAGGTCAAGTAGCGGGCCCTTGTACTACGTAGGTTAACTAGCGGGCACTTGGACTATCTAGGTTAAATAGCGGACCTTGGACTATGTAGGTTAACTTGCGGGCCCTTGGACTATGTAGGTTAACTAGCGGGCACTTGGATTATCTAGGATTCCTAGCCAGCACTCGGACTATGTACATACCCTAGCGCGCACTTGGACTATCAAGGTTACCTTGCGGGCACTTGGACTATGTACGTCCCCTAGTGGGCACTTGGACTATCTAGGTTAACTAACGGGCACTTGGACTATGTAGGTTAACTAGAAGGCGCTTGGACTATCAAGGTTACCTAGCGGGCCCTTGGACTATGTAGATTACCAGCGGGAACTTGGACTATCTAGGTTAATGAACGTGCACTTGGACTATGTAGGTAACCTAGTGGGCACTTGTACTGTCTAGATTACCTAGTGGGCACTTGGCCTATCTAGGTTAACGAACGGGCACTTGGACTATGTAGGTTAACTAGCGGGCCCTTGGACTATCTAGGTTTACTAGCGGGCACTTGGACTATCTAGGTTAACAAACGGCCACTTGGACTATCTAGGTTAACTAGCGGGCATTTGGATTATGTAGGTTAACTAGCGGACACTTCGACTATCTAGGTTAGCTAACGTGCAATTGGACTATCTAGGTTACCTAGTGGGCACTTCGACTACGTAGGTTCCCTAGCGGGCACTTGGACTATTTAGGTTACCTAGCAGGCACTTTGCCTCTCTAGGTTAACTAACGGGCATTTGGACTATGTAGGTTGCTTAGCGAGCACTTGGACTATGTAGATTCCCTAGGGGGCACTTGGACTATGTATGTCCCCTAGCGGGCACTTGGACTATCTATGTTAACTATTGGGCCCTTGGACTATGTAGGTTAACTATCGGGCACTTGGATTATCTAGGTTAACCAGCGGGCACTTGGACGATCTAGGTTAACTAGAGGGCACTTGGACTATCTAGGTTAACTAGTGGGCACTTGGACTATCTAGATTAACTAGCGGGCCCTTGGACTATCTAGGTTAACTAGCGGGCACTTGGACTATCTAGGTTAACTAGTGGGCACTTGGACTATGTAGTTTCCCTAGCGGGCATTTGGACTAATTAGGTTACCAAGCGGGAACTTGGACTATGTAAGTTCCCTAGCGGGCACTGGGACTCTCTAGGTTAACTAGCGTGCACTTGGACTATGTAGGTCCCTTAGTGGGCACTTGGACTATCTAGGTTGCCTAGCGGGCACTTGGACTATGTAGGTTAACTAGCGTGCCCTTGGACTATCTAGGTTACGTAGCGGGTACTTTGTATATAGGTTAACTTGCTGGTACTTGGACTATGTAGGTTAACTAGAGGACACTTGGATTATCTAGGTTAACTAGTGGGCCCTTGGACTATGTAGGTTAAGTAGCAGGCACTTGGACAATCTAGGTTAACTCGCGGGCACTTGGAAGATCCAGGTTAACTAGCAGGCACTTGGACTATCAAAGTTAACAAGTGAGACCTTGGACTATGTAGGTTACCTAGCGGGCACTTGGACTATGTAGGTTAACTAGCGAGCACTTGGACTCTAGGTTACCTAGCGGGCACTTGGACTATCTAGGTTAACCAACGGACACTTGGACTATGTAGGTTAACTAGCGGACACTTCGACTATCTAGGTTAGCTAACGGGCAATTGGACTATCTAGGTTAACTAACGGGCACTTGGACTATGTATGTTCCCTAGAGAGCACTTGGAATATTTAGGTTACCTAGCAGGCACTTTGACTATCTAGGTTAACTAACGGGCACTTGGACTATGTAGGTTCCCAAGCGGGCACTTGGACTATATAGGTTCCCTATGGGCACGTGGAGTATGTAGGTTCCCTAACTGGCACTTGGAATATATAGGTTCCCTATCGGGCACTTGGACTATGTAGGTTCCTCAGCGGGCACTTGGACTATGTAGGTTCCCTATCGGGCATTGGACTATGTAGGTTAACTAGCAGGACCTTGGATTATCTAGGTTACCTAGCGGGCACTTGGACTATGTAGGGTAACTAGCGGACACTTGGACAATCTAGGTTACCTAGCGGGCACTTGAAGTATGTACATACCCTAGGGGGCACATGGACTATCTAGGTTACCTAGCGGGCACTTGGACTATGTACGTCCCCTAGCGGGCACTTGGACTATCTAGGTTAACTAGAGGGCCCTTGGACGATCTAGGTTAACTAGCGGGCACTTGGACTATCTAGGTTAACGAACGGGCACTTGGACTATGTAGGTAACCTAGCGGGCACTTGGACTGTCTAGGTTACCTAGCGGGCACTTTGACTATCTAGGTTAACGAACGGGCACTTGGATATGTAGGTTACGTAGCGGGCACTTGGACTATGTAGGATCCCTATCGGACATTTGGACTACTTAGGTTAACTAGCGGGCACTTGGACTATCTAGGTTAACGAGCGGGCACTTGGACTATCTAGGTCAAGTAGCGGGCCCTTGTACTACGTAGGTTAACTAGCGGGCACTTGGACTATCTAGGTTAAATAGCGGACCTTGGACTATGTAGGTTAACTTGCGGGCCCTTGGACTATGTAGGTTAACTAGCGGGCACTTGGATTATCTAGGTTTCCTAGCCAGCACTCGGACTATGTACATACCCTAGCGCGCACTTGGACTATCAAGGTTACCTCGCGGGCATTGGACTATTTACGTTCCATAGTGGGCACTTGGACTATCTAGGTTAACTAACGGGCACTTGGACTATGTAGGTTACCTAGCGGGCACTTGGACTATGTAGGTTAACTAGAAGGCGCTTGGACTATCAAGGTTACCTAGCGGGCCCTTGGACTATGTAGATTACCAGCAGGCACTTGGACTATGTAGGTTAATGAACGTGCACTTGGACTATGTAGGTAACCTAGTGGGCACTTGGACTGTCTAGGTTACCTAGTGGGCACTTGGCCTATCTAGGTTAACGAACGGGCACTTGGACTATGTAGGTTAACTAGCGGGCCCTTGGACTATCTAGGTTTACTAGCGGGCACTTGGACTATCTAGGTTAACAAGCGGCCACTTGGACTATCTAGGTTAACTAGCGGGCATTTGGATTATGTAGGTTAACTAGCGGACACTTCGACTATCTAGGTTAGCTAACGTGCAATTGGACTATCTAGGTTACCTAGTGGGCACTTCGACTACGTAGGTTCCCTAGCGGGCACTTGGACTATTTAAGTTACCTAGCAGGCACTTTGACTATCTAGGTTAACTAACGGGCACTTGGACTATGTAGGTTGCTTAGCGAGCACTTGGACTATGTAGATTCCCTTGGGGGCACTTGGACTATGTATGTCCCCTAGCGGGCATTTGGACTATCTAGGTTAACTATTGGGCCCTTGGACTATGTAGGTTAACTATCGGGCACTTGGATTATCTAGGTTAACCAGCGGGCACTTGGACGATCTAGGTTAACTAGCGGGCACTTGGACTATCTAGGTTAACTAGTGGGCACTTGGACTATCTAGATTAACTAGCGGGCCCTTGGACTATCTAGGTTAACTAGCGGGCACTTGGACTATCTAGGTTAACTAGCGGGCAATGGACTATGTAGATTAACTAGCGGGCCCTTAGACTATCTAGGTTTACTAGCGGGCACTTGGACTATCTAGGTTAACAAGCGCGCACTTGGATTATCTAGGTTAACTAGCGGGCATTTGGATTATTTAGGTTACATAGTGGGCACTTGGACTATGTATGTTACCTAGCGGGCACTTGGACTATGTAGGTTAACTAGAAGGCACTTGGACTATCAAGGTTACCTAGCAGGCACTTGGACTGTGTAGGTTACCTAGCGGGCACTTGGCCTATCTAGGTTAACGAACGGGCACTTGGACTATGTAGGTTAACTAGCGGACACTTCAACTATCTAGGTTAGCTAACGGGCAATTGGACTATCTAGGTTACCTAGCGGGCCCTTGGACTATGTAGGTTCCCTAGCGGGCACTTGGACTATTTAGGTTACCTAGCAGGCACTTTGACTATCTAGGTTAACTAACGGGCACTTGGACTATGTAGGTTGCCTAGCGAGCACTTGGACTATGTAGGTTCCCAGCGGGCACTTGGACTATGTAGGTTAATGAACGTGCACTTGGACTATGTAGGTAACCTAGTGGGCACTTGGACTGTCTAGGTTACCTAGTGGGCACTTGGCCTATCTAGGTTAACGAACGGGCACTTGGACTATGTAGGTTAACTAGCGGGCCCTTGGACTATCTAGGTTTACTAGCGGGCACTTGGACTATCTAGGTTAACAAGCGGCCACTTGGACTATCTAGGTTAACTAGCGGGCATTTGGATTATGTAGGTTAACTAGCGGACACTTCGACTATCTAGGTTAGCTAACGTGCAATTGGACTATCTAGGTTACCTAGTGGGCACTTCGACTACGTAGGTTCCCTAGCGGGCACTTGGACTATTTAAGTTACCTAGCAGGCACTTTGACTATCTAGGTTAACTAACGGGCACTTGGACTATGTAGGTTGCTTAGCGAGCACTTGGACTATGTAGATTCCCTAGGGGGCACTTGGACTATGTATGTCCCCAAGCGGGCACTTGGACTATCTAGGTTAACTATTGGGCCCTTGGACTATGTAGGTTAACTATCGGGCACTTGGATTATCTAGGTTAACCAGCGGGCACTTGGATTATCTAGGTTAACTAGCGGGCATTTGGATTATTTAGGTTACATAGTGGGCACTTGGACTATGTATGTTACCTAGCGGGCACTTGGACTATGTAGGTTAACTAGAAGGCACTTGGACTATCAAGGTTACCTAGCAGGCACTTGGACTGTGTAGGTTACCTAGCGGGCACTTGGCCTATCTAGGTTAACGAACGGGCACTTGGACTATGTAGGTTAACTAGCGGACACTTCAACTATCTAGGTTAGCTAACGGGCAATTGGACTATGTAGGTTACCTAGCGGGCCCTTGGACTATGTAGGTTCCCTAGCGGGCACTTGGACTATTTAGGTTACCTAGCAGGCACTTTGACTATCTAGGTTAACTAACGGGCACTTGGACTATATAGGTTGCCTAGCGAGCACTTGGACTATGTAGGTTCCCAGCGGGCACTTGAACTATGTAGGTTCCCTATCGGGTACTTGGACTGTCTAGCTTAACTAGCGGGCTATTGGACTCTCTAGGTTACCTAGTGGGCACTTGGACTATGTAGTTTACCTAGCAGGCACTTGGAGTATGTAGGTTAACTAGCGGGCACTTGGACTATCTACGTTACCTAGAAGGCACTTGGACTATATACATTCCCTAGCGGGTACTTGGGCTACCTAAGTTACCTAGCGGGCACTTGGACTATCTAGGTTAACGGACGAGCACTTGAACTATGTAGGTAACATAATGGTCACTTGGACTGCGTAGGTTACCTAGCGGGCACTTTGACTATGTAGGATCCCTATCGGACATTTGTACTACTTAGGTTAATTAGCGGGCACTTTGACTATCTAGGTTAACTAGCGGGAACTTGGACTATCAAGGTCAACTAGCGGGCCCTTGTACTATGTAGGTTAACTAGCGGGCACTTGGACTATCTAGGTTAACTAGCGGACCTTGGACTATGTAGGTTAACTAGCGGGCACTTGGACTATGTACGTCCCCTAGTGGGCCCTTGGACTATCTAGGTTAACTAGCGGGCACTTGGACTATCTAGGTTAACGAACGGGCACTTGGACTATGTAGGTAACCTAGCGGGCACTTGGACTGTCTAGGTTTCCTAGCGGGCACTTGGACTATCTAGGTTAACGAACGGGCACTTGGATATGTAGGTTACGTAGCGGGCACTTGGACTATGTAGGATCCCTATCGGACATTGGACTACTTAGTTTAACTAGCGGGCACTTGGACTATCTAGGTTAACTAGCGGGCACTTGGACTATCTAGGTCAAGTAGCGGGCCCTTGTACTACGTAGGTTAACTAGCGGGCACTTGGACTATCTAGGTTAAATAGCGGACCTTGGACTATGTAGGTTAACTTGCGGGCCCTTGGACTATGTAGGTTAACTAGCGGGCACTTGGATTATCTAGGATTCCTAGCCAGCACTCGGACTATGTACATACCCTAGCGCGCACTTGGACTATCAAGGTTACCTTGCGGGCACTTGGACTATGTACGTCCCCTAGTGGGCACTTGGACTATCTAGGTTAACTAACGGGCACTTGGACTATGTAGGTTAACTAGAAGGCGCTTGGACTATCAAGGTTACCTAGCGGGCCCTTGGACTATGTAGATTACCAGCGGGAACTTGGACTATCTAGGTTAATGAACGTGCACTTGGACTATGTAGGTAACCTAGTGGGCACTTGTACTGTCTAGATTACCTAGTGGGCACTTGGCCTATCTAGGTTAACGAACGGGCACTTGGACTATGTAGGTTAACTAGCGGGCCCTTGGACTATCTAGGTTTACTAGCGGGCACTTGGACTATCTAGGTTAACAAACGGCCACTTGGACTATCTAGGTTAACTAGCGGGCATTTGGATTATGTAGGTTAACTAGCGGACACTTCGACTATCTAGGTTAGCTAACGTGCAATTGGACTATCTAGGTTACCTAGTGGGCACTTCGACTACGTAGGTTCCCTAGCGGGCACTTGGACTATTTAGGTTACCTAGCAGGCACTTTGACTCTCTAGGTTAACTAACGGGCATTTGGACTATGTAGGTTGCTTAGCGAGCACTTGGATTATGTAGATTCCCTAGGGGGCACTTGGACTATGTATGTCCCCTAGCGGGCACTTGGACTATCTATGTTAACTATTGGGCCCTTGGACTATGTAGGTTAACTATCGGGCACTTGGATTATCTAGGTTAACCAGCGGGCACTTGGACGATCTAGGTTAACTAGAGGGCACTTGGACTATCTAGGTTAACTAGTGGGCACTTGGACTATCTAGATTAACTAGCGGGCCCTTGGACTATCTAGGTTAACTAGCGGGCACTTGGACTATCTAGGTTAACTAGTGGGCACTTGGACTATGTAGTTTCCATAGCGGGCATTTGGACTATTTAGGTTACCAAGCGGGAACTTGGACTATGTAAGTTCCCTAGCGGGCACTGGGACTCTCTAGGTTAACTAGCGTGCACTTGGACTATGTAGGTCCCTTAGTGGGCACTTGGACTATCTAGGTTGCCTAGCGGGCACTTGGACTATGTAGGTTAACTAGCGTGCCCTTGGACTATCTAGGTTACGTAGCGGGTACTTTGTATATAGGTTAACTTGCTGGTACTTGGACTATGTAGGTTAACTAGAGGACACTTGGATTATCTAGGTTAACTAGTGGGCCCTTGGACTATGTAGGTTAAGTAGCAGGCACTTGGACAATCTAGGTTAACTCGCGGGCACTTGGAAGATCCAGGTTAACTAGCAGGCACTTGGACTATCAAAGTTAACAAGTGAGACCTTGGACTATGTAGGTTACCTAGCGGGCACTTGGACTATGTAGGTTAACTAGCGAGCACTTGGACTCTAGGTTACCTAGCGGGCACTTGGACTATCTAGGTTAACCAACGGACACTTGGACTATGTAGGTTAACTAGCGGACACTTCGACTATCTAGGTTAGCTAACGGGCAATTGGACTATCTAGGTTAACTAACGGGCACTTGGACTATGTATGTTCCCTAGAGAGCACTTGGAATATTTAGGTTACCTAGCAGGCACTTTGACTATCTAGGTTAACTAACGGGCACTTGGACTATGTAGGTTCCCAAGCGGGCACTTGGACTATATAGGTTCCCTATGGGCACGTGGAGTATGTAGGTTCCCGAACTGGCACTTGGAATATATAGGTTCCCTATCGGGCACTTGGACTATGTAGGTTCCTCAGCGGGCACTTGGACTATGTAGGTTCCCTATCGGGCATTGGACTATGTAGGTTAACTAGCAGGACCTTGGATTATCTAGGTTACCTAGCGGGCACTTGGACTATGTAGGGTAACTAGCGGACACTTGGACAATCTAGGTTACCTAGCGGGCACTTGAACTATGTACATACCCTAGGGGGCACATGGACTATCTAGGTTACCTAGCGGGCACTTGGACTATGTACGTCCCCTAGCGGGCACTTGGACTATCTAGGTTAACTAGAGGGCCCTTGGACGATCTAGGTTAACTAGCGGGCACTTGGACTATCTAGGTTAACGAACGGGCACTTGGACTATGTAGGTAACCTAGCGGGCACTTGGACTGTCTAGGTTACCTAGCGGGCACTTTGACTATCTAGGTTAACGAACGGGCACTTGGATATGTAGGTTACGTAGCGGGCACTTGGACTATGTAGGATCCCTATCGGACATTTGGACTACTTAGGTTAACTAGCGGGCACTTGGACTATCTAGGTTAACGAGCGGGCACTTGGACTATCTAGGTCAAGTAGCGGGCCCTTGTACTACGTAGGTTAACTAGCGGGCACTTGGACTATCTAGGTTAAATAGCGGACCTTGGACTATGTAGGTTAACTTGCGGGCCCTTGGACTATGTAGGTTAACTAGCGGGCACTTGGATTATCTAGGTTTCCTAGCCAGCACTCGGACTATGTACATACCCTAGCGCGCACTTGGACTATCAAGGTTACCTCGCGGGCATTGGACTATTTACGTTCCATAGTGGGCACTTGGACTATCTAGGTTAACTAACGGGCACTTGGACTATGTAGGTTACCTAGCGGGCACTTGGACTATGTAGGTTAACTAGAAGGCGCTTGGACTATCAAGGTTACCTAGCGGGCCCTTGGACTATGTAGATTACCAGCAGGCACTTGGACTATGTAGGTTAATGAACGTGCACTTGGACTATGTAGGTAACCTAGTGGGCACTTGGACTGTCTAGGTTACCTAGTGGGCACTTGGCCTATCTAGGTTAACGAACGGGCACTTGGACTATGTAGGTTAACTAGCGGGCCCTTGGACTATCTAGGTTTACTAGCGGGCACTTGGACTATCTAGGTTAACAAGCGGCCACTTGGACTATCTAGGTTAACTAGCGGGCATTTGGATTATGTAGGTTAACTAGCGGACACTTCGACTATCTAGGTTAGCTAACGTGCAATTGGACTATCTAGGTTACCTAGTGGGCACTTCGACTACGTAGGTTCCCTAGCGGGCACTTGGACTATTTAAGTTACCTAGCAGGCACTTTGACTATCTAGGTTAACTAACGGGCACTTGGACTATGTAGGTTGCTTAGCGAGCACTTGGACTATGTAGATTCCCTAGGGGGCACTTGGACTATGTATGTCCCCTAGCGGGCATTTGGACTATCTAGGTTAACTATTGGGCCCTTGGACTATGTAGGTTAACTATCGGGCACTTGGATTATCTAGGTTAACCAGCGGGCACTTGGACGATCTAGGTTAACTAGCGGGCACTTGGACTATCTAGGTTAACTAGTGGGCACTTGGACTATCTAGATTAACTAGCGGGCCCTTGGACTATCTAGGTTAACTAGCGGGCACTTGGACTATCTAGGTTAACTAGCGGGCAATGGACTATGTAGATTAACTAGCGGGCCCTTAGACTATCTAGGTTTACTAGCGGGCACTTGGACTATCTAGGTTAACAAGCGCGCACTTGGATTATCTAGGTTAACTAGCGGGCATTTGGATTATTTAGGTTACATAGTGGGCACTTGGACTATGTATGTTACCTAGCGGGCACTTGGACTATGTAGGTTAACTAGAAGGCACTTGGACTATCAAGGTTACCTAGCAGGCACTTGGACTGTGTAGGTTACCTAGCGGGCACTTGGCCTATCTAGGTTAACGAACGGGCACTTGGACTATGTAGGTTAACTAGCGGACACTTCAACTATCTAGGTTAGCTAACGGGCAATTGGACTATCTAGGTTACCTAGCGGGCCCTTGGACTATGTAGGTTCCCTAGCGGGCACTTGGACTATTTAGGTTACCTAGCAGGCACTTTGACTATCTAGGTTAACTAACGGGCACTTGGACTATGTAGGTTGCCTAGCGAGCACTTGGACTATGTAGGTTCCCAGCGGGCACTTGGACTATGTAGGTTCCCTATCGGGTACTTGGACAGTCTAGCTTAACTAGCGGGCTATTGGACTCTCTAGGTTACCTAGTGGGCACTTGGACTATGTAGTTTACCTAGCAGGCACTTGGAGTATGTAGGTTAACTAGCGGGCACTTGGACTATCTAGGTTACCTAGAAGGCACTTGGACTATGTACGTTCCCTAGCGGGTACTTGGGCTACCTAAGTTACCTAGCGGGCACTTGGACTATCTAGGTTAACGGACGAGCACTTGAACTATGTAGGTAACATAATGGTCACTTGGACTGCCTAGGTTACCTAGCGGGGACTTGGACTATGTAGGTTAATTAGCGGGCACTTTGACTATGTAGGATCCCTATCGGACATTTGTACTACTTAGGTTAATTAGCGGGCACTTTGACTATCTAGGTTAACTAGCGGGAAATTGGACTATCAAGGTCAACTAGCGGGCCCTTGTACTATGTAGGTTAACTAGCGGGCACTTGGACTATCTAGGTTAACTAGCGGACCTTGGACTATGTAGGTTTACTAGCGGGCACTTGGACTATGTACATACCCTAGGGGGCACATGGACTATCTAGGTTACCTAGCGGGCACTTGGACTATCTAGGTTAACGAACGGGCACTTGGACTATGTAGGTAACCTAGCGGGCACTTGGACTGTCTAGGTTACCTAGCGGGCACTTTGACTATCTAGGTTAACGAACGGGCACTTGGATATGTAGGTTACGTAGCCGGCACTTGGACTATGTAGGATCCCTATCGGACATTTGGACTACTTAGGTTAACTAGCGGGCACTTGGACTATCTAGGTTAACTAGGGGGCACTTGGACTATCTAGGTCAAGTAGCGGGCCCTTGTACTACGTAGGTTAACTAGCGGGCACTTGGACTATCTAGGTTAAATAGCGGACCTTGGACTATGTAGGTTAACTTGCGGGCCCTTGGACTATGTAGGTTAACTAGCGGGCACTTGGATTATCTAGGTTTCCTAGCCAGCACTCGGACTATGTACATCCCCTAGCGCGCACTTGGACTATCAAGGTTACCTCGCGGGCACTTGGACTATGTACGTCGCCTAGTGGGCACTTGGACTATCTAGGTTAACTAACGGGCACTTGGACTATGTAGGTTAACTAGAAGGCGCTTGGACTATCAAGGTTACCTAGCGGGCCCTTGGACTATGTAGATTACCAGCGGGCACTTGGACTATCTAGGTTAATGAACGTGCACTTGGACTATGTAGGTAACCTAGTGGGCACTTGGACTGTCTAGGTTACCTAGTGGGCACTTGGCCTATCTAGGTTAACGAACGGGCACTTGGACTATGTAGGTTAACTAGCGGGCCCTTGGACTATCTAGGTTTACTATCGGGCACTTGGACTATCTAGGTTAACAAGCGGCCACTTGGACTATCTAGGTTAACTAGCGGGCATTTGGATTATGTAGGTTAACTAGCGGACACTTCGACTATATAGGTTAGCTAACGTGCAATTGGACTATCTAGGTTACCTAGTGGGCACTTCGACTACGTAGGTTCCTTAGCGGGCACTTGGACTATTTAGGTTACCTAGCAGGCACTTTGACTATCTAGGTTAACTAACGGGCACTTGGACTATGTAGGTTGCTTAGCGAGCACTTGGACTATGTAGATTCCCTAGGGGGCACTTGGACTATGTATGTCCCCTAGCAGGCACTTGGACTATCTAGGTTAACTATTGGGCCCTTGGACTATGTAGGTTAACTATCGGGCACTTGGATTATCTAGGTTAACCAGCGGGCACTTGGACGATCTAGGTTAACCAGCGGGCACTTGGACTATCTAGGTTAACTAGTGGGCACTTGGACTATCTAGATTAACTAGCGGGCCCTTGGACTATCTAGGTTAACTAGCGGGCACTTGGACTATCTAGGTTAACTAGTGGGCACTTGGACTATGTAGTTTCCCTAGCGGGCATTTGGACTATTTAGGTTACCAAGCGGGAACTTGGACTATGTAAGTTCCCTAGCGGGCACTGGGACTCTCTAGGTTAACTAGCGTGCACTTGGACTATGTAGGTCCCTTAGTGGGCACTTGGACTATCTAGGTTGCCTAGCGGGCACTTGGACTATGTAGGTTAACTAGCGTGCCCTTGGACTATCTAGGTTACGTAGCGGGTACTTTGTATATAGGTTAACTTGCTGGTACTTGGACTATGTAGGTTAACTAGAGGACACTTGGATTATCTAGGTTAACTAGTGGGCCCTTGGACTATGTAGGTTAAGTAGCAGGCACTTGGACAATCTAGGTTAACTCGCGGGCACTTGGAAGATCCAGGTTAACTAGCAGGCACTTGGACTATCAAAGTTAACAAGTGAGACCTTGGACTATGTAGGTTACCTAGCGGGCACTTGGACTATGTAGGTTAACTAGCGAGCACTTGGACTCTAGGTTACCTAGCGGGCACTTGGACTATCTAGGTTAACCAACGGACACTTGGACTATGTAGGTTAACTAGCGGACACTTCGACTATCTAGGTTAGCTAACGGGCAATTGGACTATCTAGGTTAACTAACGGGCACTTGGACTATGTATGTTCCCTAGAGAGCACTTGGAATATTTAGGTTACCTAGCAGGCACTTTGACTATCTAGGTTAACTAACGGGCACTTGGACTATGTAGGTTCCCAAGCGGGCACTTGGACTATATAGGTTCCCTATGGGCACGTGGAGTATGTAGGTTCCCGAACTGGCACTTGGAATATATAGGTTCCCTATCGGGCACTTGGACTATGTAGGTTCCTCAGCGGGCACTTGGACTATGTAGGTTCCCTATCGGGCATTGGACTATGTAGGTTAACTAGCAGGACCTTGGATTATCTAGGTTACCTAGCGGGCACTTGGACTATGTAGGGTAACTAGCGGACACTTGGACAATCTAGGTTACCTAGCGGGCACTTGAACTATGTACATACCCTAGGGGGCACATGGACTATCTAGGTTACCTAGCGGGCACTTGGACTATGTACGTCCCCTAGCGGGCACTTGGACTATCTAGGTTAACTAGAGGGCCCTTGGACGATCTAGGTTAACTAGCGGGCACTTGGACTATCTAGGTTAACGAACGGGCACTTGGACTATGTAGGTAACCTAGCGGGCACTTGGACTGTCTAGGTTACCTAGCGGGCACTTTGACTATCTAGGTTAACGAACGGGCACTTGGATATGTAGGTTACGTAGCGGGCACTTGGACTATGTAGGATCCCTATCGGACATTTGGACTACTTAGGTTAACTAGCGGGCACTTGGACTATCTAGGTTAACGAGCGGGCACTTGGACTATCTAGGTCAAGTAGCGGGCCCTTGTACTACGTAGGTTAACTAGCGGGCACTTGGACTATCTAGGTTAAATAGCGGACCTTGGACTATGTAGGTTAACTTGCGGGCCCTTGGACTATGTAGGTTAACTAGCGGGCACTTGGATTATCTAGGTTTCCTAGCCAGCACTCGGACTATGTACATACCCTAGCGCGCACTTGGACTATCAAGGTTACCTCGCGGGCATTGGACTATTTACGTTCCATAGTGGGCACTTGGACTATCTAGGTTAACTAACGGGCACTTGGACTATGTAGGTTACCTAGCGGGCACTTGGACTATGTAGGTTAACTAGAAGGCGCTTGGACTATCAAGGTTACCTAGCGGGCCCTTGGACTATGTAGATTACCAGCAGGCACTTGGACTATGTAGGTTAATGAACGTGCACTTGGACTATGTAGGTAACCTAGTGGGCACTTGGACTGTCTAGGTTACCTAGTGGGCACTTGGCCTATCTAGGTTAACGAACGGGCACTTGGACTATGTAGGTTAACTAGCGGGCCCTTGGACTATCTAGGTTTACTAGCGGGCACTTGGACTATCTAGGTTAACAAGCGGCCACTTGGACTATCTAGGTTAACTAGCGGGCATTTGGATTATGTAGGTTAACTAGCGGACACTTCGACTATCTAGGTTAGCTAACGTGCAATTGGACTATCTAGGTTACCTAGTGGGCACTTCGACTACGTAGGTTCCCTAGCGGGCACTTGGACTATTTAAGTTACCTAGCAGGCACTTTGACTATCTAGGTTAACTAACGGGCACTTGGACTATGTAGGTTGCTTAGCGAGCACTTGGACTATGTAGATTCCCTAGGGGGCACTTGGACTATGTATGTCCCCTAGCGGGCATTTGGACTATCTAGGTTAACTATTGGGCCCTTGGACTATGTAGGTTAACTATCGGGCACTTGGATTATCTAGGTTAACCAGCGGGCACTTGGACGATCTAGGTTAACTAGCGGGCACTTGGACTATCTAGGTTAACTAGTGGGCACTTGGACTATCTAGATTAACTAGCGGGCCCTTGGACTATCTAGGTTAACTAGCGGGCACTTGGACTATCTAGGTTAACTAGCGGGCAATGGACTATGTAGATTAACTAGCGGGCCCTTAGACTATCTAGGTTTACTAGCGGGCACTTGGACTATCTAGGTTAACAAGCGCGCACTTGGATTATCTAGGTTAACTAGCGGGCATTTGGATTATTTAGGTTACATAGTGGGCACTTGGACTATGTATGTTACCTAGCGGGCACTTGGACTATGTAGGTTAACTAGAAGGCACTTGGACTATCAAGGTTACCTAGCAGGCACTTGGACTGTGTAGGTTACCTAGCGGGCACTTGGCCTATCTAGGTTAACGAACGGGCACTTGGACTATGTAGGTTAACTAGCGGACACTTCAACTATCTAGGTTAGCTAACGGGCAATTGGACTATCTAGGTTACCTAGCGGGCCCTTGGACTATGTAGGTTCCCTAGCGGGCACTTGGACTATTTAGGTTACCTAGCAGGCACTTTGACTATCTAGGTTAACTAACGGGCACTTGGACTATGTAGGTTGCCTAGCGAGCACTTGGACTATGTAGGTTCCCAGCGGGCACTTGGACTATGTAGGTTCCCTATCGGGTACTTGGACAGTCTAGCTTAACTAGCGGGCTATTGGACTCTCTAGGTTACCTAGTGGGCACTTGGACTATGTAGTTTACCTAGCAGGCACTTGGAGTATGTAGGTTAACTAGCGGGCACTTGGACTATCTAGGTTACCTAGAAGGCACTTGGACTATGTACGTTCCCTAGCGGGTACTTGGGCTACCTAAGTTACCTAGCGGGCACTTGGACTATCTAGGTTAACGGACGAGCACTTGAACTATGTAGGTAACATAATGGTCACTTGGACTGCCTAGGTTACCTAGCGGGGACTTGGACTATGTAGGTTAATTAGCGGGCACTTTGACTATGTAGGATCCCTATCGGACATTTGTACTACTTAGGTTAATTAGCGGGCACTTTGACTATCTAGGTTAACTAGCGGGAAATTGGACTATCAAGGTCAACTAGCGGGCCCTTGTACTATGTAGGTTAACTAGCGGGCACTTGGACTATCTAGGTTAACTAGCGGACCTTGGACTATGTAGGTTTACTAGCGGGCACTTGGACTATGTACATACCCTAGGGGGCACATGGACTATCTAGGTTACCTAGCGGGCACTTGGACTATCTAGGTTAACGAACGGGCACTTGGACTATGTAGGTAACCTAGCGGGCACTTGGACTGTCTAGGTTACCTAGCGGGCACTTTGACTATCTAGGTTAACGAACGGGCACTTGGATATGTAGGTTACGTAGCCGGCACTTGGACTATGTAGGATCCCTATCGGACATTTGGACTACTTAGGTTAACTAGCGGGCACTTGGACTATCTAGGTTAACTAGGGGGCACTTGGACTATCTAGGTCAAGTAGCGGGCCCTTGTACTACGTAGGTTAACTAGCGGGCACTTGGACTATCTAGGTTAAATAGCGGACCTTGGACTATGTAGGTTAACTTGCGGGCCCTTGGACTATGTAGGTTAACTAGCGGGCACTTGGATTATCTAGGTTTCCTAGCCAGCACTCGGACTATGTACATCCCCTAGCGCGCACTTGGACTATCAAGGTTACCTCGCGGGCACTTGGACTATGTACGTCCCCTAGTGGGCACTTGGACTATCTAGGTTAACTAACGGGCACTTGGACTATGTAGGTTAACTAGAAGGCGCTTGGACTATCAAGGTTACCTAGCGGGCCCTTGGACTATGTAGATTACCAGCGGGCACTTGGACTATCTAGGTTAATGAACGTGCACTTGGACTATGTAGGTAACCTAGTGGGCACTTGGACTGTCTAGGTTACCTAGTGGGCACTTGGCCTATCTAGGTTAACGAACGGGCACTTGGACTATGTAGGTTAACTAGCGGGCCCTTGGACTATCTAGGTTTACTATCGGGCACTTGGACTATCTAGGTTAACAAGCGGCCACTTGGACTATCTAGGTTAACTAGCGGGCATTTGGATTATGTAGGTTAACTAGCGGACACTTCGACTATATAGGTTAGCTAACGTGCAATTGGACTATCTAGGTTACCTAGTGGGCACTTCGACTACGTAGGTTCCTTAGCGGGCACTTGGACTATTTAGGTTACCTAGCAGACACTTTGACTATCTAGGTTAACTAACGGGCACTTGGACTATGTAGGTTGCTTAGCGAGCACTTGGACTATGTAGATTCCCTAGGGGGCACTTGGACTATGTATGTCCCCTAGCAGGCACTTGGACTATCTAGGTTAACTATTGGGCCCTTGGACTATGTAGGTTAACTATCGGGCACTTGGATTATCTAGGTTAACCAGCGGGCACTTGGACGATCTAGGTTAACCAGCGGGCACTTGGACTATCTAGGTTAACTAGTGGGCACTTGGACTATCTAGATTAACTAGCGGGCCCTTGGACTATCTAGGTTCACTAGCGGGCACTTGGACTATCTAGGTTAACTAGTGGGCACTTGGACTATGTAGTTTCCCTAGCGGGCATTTGGACTATTTAGGTTACCAAGCGGGAACTTGGACTATGTAAGTTCCCTAGCGGGCACTGGGACTGTCTAGGTTAACTAGCGTGCACTTGGACTATGTAGGTTCCTTAGTGGGCACTTGGACTATCTATGTTGCCTAGCGGGCACTTGGGCTATGTAGGTTAACTAGCGTGCCCTTGGACTATCTAGGTTACGTAGCGGGTACTTTGTATATAGGTTAACTTGCTGGTACTTGGACTATGTAGGTTAACTAGAGGACACTTGGATTATCTAGGTTAACTAGTGGGCCCTTGGACTATGTAGGTTAAGTAGCAGGCACTTGGACAATCTAGGTTAACTCGCGGGCACTTGGAAGATCTAGGTTAACTAGCAGGCACTTGGACTATCAAAGTTAACAAGTGAGACCTTGGACTATGTAGGTTACCTAGCGGGCACTTGGACTATGTAGGTTAACTAGCGAGCACTTGGACTCTAGGTTACATAGCGGGCACTTGGACTATCTAGGTTAACCAACGGACACTTGGACTATGTAGGTTAACTAGCGGACACTTCGACTATCTAGGTTAGCTAACGGGCAATTGGACTATCTAGGTTAACTAACGGGCACTTGGACTATGTAGGTTCCCTAGAGAGCACTTGGACTATTTAGGTTACCTAGCAGGCACTTTGACTATCTAGGTTAACTAACGGGCACTTGGACTATGTAGGTTCCCTAGCGGGCACTTGGACTATATAGGTCCCTATGGGCACGTGGAGTATGTAGGTTCCCTAACTGGCACTTGGAATATATAGGTTCCCTATCGGGCACTTGGACTATGTAGGTTCCTCAGCGGGCACTTGGACTATGTAGGTACCCTATCGGGGATTGGACTATGTAGGTTAACTAGCAGGACCTTGGACTATCTAGGTTACCTAGCGGGCACTTGGACTATGTAGGGTAACTAGCGGACACTTGGACAATCTAGGTTACCTAGTGGGCACTTGGACTATGTACGTTCCCTAGCGGGCACTTGGACTATCTAGGTTAACTAGAGGGCCCTTGAACGATCTAGGTTAACTAGCGGGCACTTGGACTATCTAGGTTAACTAGCGGGCACTTGGACTATCTAGATTAACTAGCGGGCCCTTGGACTATCTAGGTTTACTAGCGGGCACTTGGACTATCTAGGTTAACTAGCGGGCACTTGGACTATGTAGTTTTCCTAGCGGGCATTAGGATTACTTAGGTTACCTAGTGGGCACTTGGACTATGTAGGTTACCTAGCGGGCATGTGGACTATGTAGGTTAACTAGAAGGCACTTGGACTATCAAGATTACCTAGCGGGCCCTTGGATTATGTAGGTTACCAGCGGGCACTTGGACTATCTAGGTTAACGAACGTGCACTTGGACTATGTAGGTAACCTAGCGGGCACTTGGACTGTCTAGGTTACCTAGAGGGCACTTGGCCTATCTAGGTTAACCAATGGACCCTTGGACTACGTAGGTTAACTAGCGGACACTTCCACTATCTAGGTTAGCTAACGGGCAATTGGACTATCTAGGTTACCTAGCGGACACTTGGACTATGTAGGTTCCCTAGCGGGCACTTGGACTATTTAGGTTACCTAGCAGGCACTTTGACTATCTAGGTTAACTAACAGGCACTTGGACTATGTAGGTTGCCTAGCGAGCACTTGGACTATATAGGTTCCCTAGCGAGCACTTGGACTATGTAGGTTCCCTATCGGGTACTTGGACTGTCTAGGTTAACTAGCGGGCAATTGGACTGTCTAGGTTACCTAGTGGGCACTTGGACTATGTAGTTTACCTAGCAGGCACTTGGACTATGGATGTTAACTAGCGGGCACTTGGACTATCTAGGTAACCTAGCGGGCACTTGGACTATCTAGGTTAACGAACGGGCACTTGGACTATGTAGGTAACCTAGCGGGCACTTGGACTGTCTAGGTTGCCTAGCGGGCACTTGGACTATGTAGGTTAACTAGCGTGCCCTTGGACTATCTAGGTTACGTAGCGGGCACTTTGTATATAGGTTAACGAGCCGGTACTTGGACTATGTAGGTTAACTAGAGGACACTTGGATTATCTAGGTTAACTAGTGGGCCCTTGGACTATGTAGGTTAAGTAGCAGGCACTTGGACAATCTAGGTTAACTCGCGGGCACTTGGAAGATCTAGGTTAACTAGCAGGCACTTGGACGATCAAAGTTAACAAGTGAGACCTTGGACTATGTAGGTTACCTAGCGGGCACTTGGACTATATAGGTTACCTAGCGGGCACTTGGACTATGTAGGTTAACTAGCGAGCACTTGGACTCTAGGTTACCTAGCGGGCACTTGGACTATCTAGGTTAACCAACGGACACTTGGACTATGTAGGTTAACTAGCGGACACTTCGACTATCTAGGTTAGCTAACGGGCAATTGGACTATCTAGGTTAACTAACGGGCACTTGGATTATGTAGGTTCCCTAGCGGGCACTAGGAATATATAGGTTCCCTATGGGCACGTGGAGTATGTAGGTTCCCTAACTGGCACTTGGAATATATAGGTTCCCTATCGGGCACTTGGACTATGTAGGTTCCTCAGCGGGCACTTGGACTATGTAGGTTCCCTATCGGGCATTGGACTATGTAGGTTAACTAGCAGGACCTTGGACAATCTAGGTTACCTAGCGGGCACTTGAACTATATACATACCCTAGGGGGCACTTGGACTATCTAGGTTACCTAGCGGGCACTTGGACTATGTACGTCCCCTAGCGGGCACTTGGACTATCTAGGTTAACTAGAGGGCCCTTGGACGATCTAGGTTAACTAGCGGGCACTTGGACTACCTAGGTTAACTAGCGGGCACTTGCACTATGTAGTTTCCCTAGCGGGCATTTGGACTATTTAGGTTACCAAGCGGGAACTTGGACTATGTAAGTTACCTAGCGGGCACTTGGACTGTCGAGGTTAACTAGCGTGCACTTGGACTATGTAGGTTCCTTAGTGGGCACTTGGACTATCTAGGTTGCCTAGCGGGCACTTGGACTATGTAGGTTAACTAGCGTGCCCTCGGACTATCTAGGTTACGTAGCGGGCACTTGGTATATAGGTTAACTAGCGGGTACTTGGACTATGTAGGTTAACTAGAGGACACTTGGATTATCTACTTTAACTAGTGGGCCATTGGACTATGTAGGTTAAGTAGCAGGCACTTGGACAATCTAGGTTAACTCGCGGGCACTTTGAAGATCTAGGTTAACTAGCAGGCACTTGGACTAACAAAGTTAACAAGCTAGACCTTGGACTATGTAGGTTACCTAGCGGGCACTTGGACTATATAGGTTACCTAGCGGGCACTTGGACTATGTAGGTTAACTAGGGAGCACTTGGACTCTAGGTTACCTAGCGGGCACTTGGACTATCTAGGTTAACCAACGGACACTTGGATTATGTAGCTTAACTAGCGGACACTTCGACTATCTAGGTTAGCTAACGGGCAATTGGACTATCTAGGTTAACTAACGGGCACTTGGACTATGTAGGTTCCCTAGCGGGCACTTGGACTATATAGGTTCCCTATGGGCACGTGGAGTATGTAGGTTCCCTAACTGGCACTTGGAATATATAGGTTCCCTATCGGGCACTTGAACTATGTAGGTTCCTGAGCGGGCACTTGGACTATGTAGGTTCCCTATCGGGCATTGGACTATGTAGCTTAACTAGCAGGACCTTGGACTATCTAGGTTACCTAGCGGGTACTTGGACTATGTAGGGTAACTAGCGGACACTTGGACAATCTAGTTTACCTAGCGGGCACTTGGACTATGTACGTCCCCTAGCGGGCACTTGGACTATCTAGGTTAACTAGAGGGCCCTTGAACGATCTAGGTTAACTAGCGGGCACTTGGACTATCTAGGTTAACTAGAGGGCACTTGGACTATCTAGATTAACTAGCGGGCCCTTGGACTATCTAGGTTTACTAGCGGGCACTTGGACTATCTAGGTTAACTAGCGGGCACTTGGACTATGTAGTTTTCCTAGCGGGCATTAGGATTACTTAGGTTACCTAGTGGGCACTTGGACTATGTAGGTTACCTAGCGGGCATGTGGACTATGTAGGTTAAATAGAAGGCACTTGGACTATCAAGATTACCTAGCGGGCCCTTGGATTATGTAGGTTACCAGCGGGCACTTGGACTATCTAGGTTAACGAACGTGCACTTGGACTATGTAGGTAACCTAGCGGGCACTTGGACTGTCTAGGTTACCTAGAGGGCACTTGGCCTATCTAGGTTAACCAACGGACACTTGGACTATGTAGGTTAACTAGCGGACACTTCGACTATCTAGGTTAGCTAACGGGCAATTGGACTATCTAGGTTACCTAGCGGACACTTGGACTATGTAGGTTCCCTAGCGGGCACTTGGACTATTTAGGTTACCTAGCAGGCACTTTGACTATCTAGGTTAACTAAGAGGCACTTGGACTATGTAGGTTGCCTAGCGAGCACTTGGACTATATAGGTTCCCTAGCGAGCACTTGGACTATGTAGGTTCCCTATCGGGTACTTGGACTGTCTAGGTTAACTAGCGGGCAATTGGACTGTCTAGGTTACCTAGTGGGCACTTGGACTATGTAGTTTACCTAGCAGGCACTTGGACTATGGATGTTAACTAGCGGGCACTTGGACTGTCTAGGTAACCTAGCGGGCACTTGGACTATCTAGGTTAACGAACGGGCACTTGGACTATGTAGGTAACCTAGCGGGCACTTGGACTGTCTAGGTTGCCTAGCGGGCACTTGGACTATGTAGGTTAACTAGCGTGCCCTTGGACTATCTAGGTTACGTAGCGGGCACTTTGTATATAGGTTAACGAGCCGGTACTTGGACTATGTAGGTTAACTAGAGGACACTTGGATTATCTAGGTTAACTAGTGGGCCCTTGGACTATGTAGGTTAAGTAGCAGGCACTTGGACAATCTAGGTTAACTCGCGGGCACTTGGAAGATCTAGGTTAACTAGCAGGCACTTGGACGATCAAAGTTAACAAGTGAGACCTTGGACTATGTAGGTTACCTAGCGGGCACTTGGACTATATAGGTTACCTAGCGGGCACTTGGACTATGTAGGTTAACTAGGGAGCACTTGGACTCTAGGTTACCTAGCAGGCACTTGGACTATCTAGGTTAACCAACGGACACTTGGACTATGTAGGTTAACTAGCGGACACTTCGACTATCTAGGTTAGCTAACGGGCAATTGGACTATCTAGGTTAACTAACGGGCACTTGGATTATGTAGGTTCCCTAGCGGGCACTAGGAATATATAGGTTCCCTATGGGCACGTGGAGTATGTAGGTTCCCTAACTGGCACTTGGAATATATAGGTTCCCTATCGGGCACTTGGACTATGTAGGTTCCTCAGCGGGCACTTGGACTATGTAGGTTCCCTATCGGGCATTGGACTATGTAGGTTAACTAGCAGGACCTTGGACAATCTAGGTTACCTAGCGGGCACTTGAACTATATACATACCCTAGGGGGCACTTGGACTATCTAGGTTACCTAGCGGGCACTTGGACTATGTACGTCCCCTAGCGGGCACTTGGACTATCTAGGTTAACTAGAGGGCCCTTGGACGATCTAGGTTAACTAGCGGGCACTTGGACTACCTAGGTTAACTAGCGGGCACTTGCACTATGTAGTTTCCCTAGCGGGCATTTGGACTATTTAGGTTACCAAGCGGGAACTTGGACTATGTAAGTTACCTAGCGGGCACTTGGACTGTCGAGGTTAACTAGCGTGCACTTGGACTATGTAGGTTCCTTAGTGGGCACTTGGACTATCTAGGTTGCCTAGCGGGCACTTGGACTATGTAGGTTAACTAGCGTGCCCTCGGACTATCTAGGTTACGTAGCGGGCACTTTGTATATAGGTTAACTAGCGGGTACTTGGACTATGTAGGTTAACTAGAGGACACTTGGATTATCTACTTTAACTAGTGGGCCATTGGACTATGTAGGTTAAGTAGCAGGCACTTGGACAATCTAGGTTAACTCGCGGGCACTTTGAAGATCTAGGTTAACTAGCAGGCACTTGGACTAACAAAGTTAACAAGCTAGACCTTGGACTATGTAGGTTACCTAGCGGGCACTTGGACTATATAGGTTACCTAGCGGGCACTTGGACTATGTAGGTTAACTAGGGAGCACTTGGACTCTAGGTTACCTAGCGGGCACTTGGACTATCTAGGTTAACCAACGGACACTTGGACTATGTAGGTTAACTAGCGGACACTTCGACTATCTAGGTTAGCTAACGGGTAATTGGACTATCTAGGTTAACTAACGGGCACTTGGACTATGTAGGTTCCCTAGCGGGCACTTGGACTATATAGGTTCCCTATGGGCACGTGGAGTATGTAGGTTCCCTAACTGGCACTTGGAATATATAGGTTCCCTATCGGGCACTTGAACTATGTAGGTTCCTGAGCGGGCACTTGGACTATGTAGGTTCCCTATCGGGCATTGGACTATGTAGCTTAACTAGCAGGACCTTGGACTATCTAGGTTACCTAGCGGGTACTTGGACTATGTAGGGTAACTAGCGGACACTTGGACAATCTAGTTTACCTAGCGGGCACTTGGACTATGTACGTCCCCTAGCGGGCACTTGGACTATCTAGGTTAACTAGAGGGCCCTTGAACGATCTAGGTTAACTAGCGGGCACTTGGACTATCTAGGTTAACTAGAGGGCACTTGGACTATCTAGATTAACTAGCGGGCCCTTGGACTATCTAGGTTTACTAGCGGGCACTTGGACTATCTAGGTTAACTAGCGGGCACTTGGACTATGTAGTTTTCCTAGCGGGCATTAGGATTACTTAGGTTACCTAGTGGGCACTTGGACTATGTAGGTTACCTAGCGGGCATGTGGACTATGTAGGTTAAATAGAAGGCACTTGGACTATCAAGATTACCTAGCGGGCCCTTGGATTATGTAGGTTACCAGCGGGCACTTGGACTATCTAGGTTAACGAACGTGCACTTGGACTATGTAGGTAACCTAGCGGGCACTTGGACTGTCTAGGTTACCTAGAGGGCACTTGGCCTATCTAGGTTAACCAACGGACACTTGGACTATGTAGGTTAACTAGCGGACACTTCGACTATCTAGGTTAGCTAACGGGCAATTGGACTATCTAGGTTACCTAGCGGACACTTGGACTATGTAGGTTCCCTAGCGGGCACTTGGACTATTTAGGTTACCTAGCAGGCACTTTGACTATCTAGGTTAACTAAGAGGCACTTGGACTATGTAGGTTGCCTAGCGAGCACTTGGACTATATAGGTTCCCTAGCGAGCACTTGGACTATGTAGGTTCCCTATCGGGTACTTGGACTGTCTAGGTTAACTAGCGGGCAATTGGACTGTCTAGGTTACCTAGTGGGCACTTGGACTATGTAGTTTACCTAGCAGGCACTTGGACTATGGATGTTAACTAGCGGGCACTTGGACTGTCTAGGTAACCTAGCGGGCACTTGGACTATCTAGGTTAACGAACGGGCACTTGGACTATGTAGGTAACCTAGCGGGCACTTGGACTGTCTAGGTTGCCTAGCGGGCACTTGGACTATGTAGGTTAACTAGCGTGCCCTTGGACTATCTAGGTTACGTAGCGGGCACTTTGTATATAGGTTAACTAGCGGGTACTTGGACTATGTAGGTTAACTAGAGGACACTTGGATTATCTAGGTTAACTAGTGGGCCCTTGGACTATGTAGGTTAAGTAGCAGGCACTTGGACAATCTAGGTTAACTCGCGGGCACTTGGAAGATCTAGGTTAACTAGCAGGCACTTGGACGATCAAAGTTAACAAGTGAGACCTTGGACTATGTAGGTTACCTAGCGGGCACTTGGACTATATAGGTTACCTAGAGGGCACTTGGACTATGTAGGTTAACTAGCGAGCACTTGGACTCTAGGTTACCTAGCGGGCACTTGGACTATCTAGGTTAACCAACGGACACTTGGACTATGTAGGTTAACTAGCGGACACTTCGACTATCTAGGTTAGCTAACGGGCAATTGGACTATCTAGGTTAACTAACGGGCACTTGGATTATGTAGGTTCCCTAGCGGGCACTTGGAATATATAGGTTCCCTATGGGCACATGGAGTATGTAGGTTCCCTAACTGGCACTTGGAATATATAGGTTCCCTATCGGGCACTTGGACTATGTAGGTTCCTGAGCGGGCACTTGGACTATATAGGTTCCCTATCGGGCATTGGACTATGTAGGTTAACTAGCAGGACCTTGGACAATCTAGGTTACCTAGCGGACACTTGAACTATATACATACCCTAGGGGGCATTTGGACAATCTAGTTTACCTAGCGGGCACTTGGACTATGTACGTCCCCTAGCAGGCACTTGGACTATCTAGGTTAACTAGAGGGCCCTTGGACGATCTAGGTTAACTAGCGGGCCCTTGGATTATCTAGATTAACTAGCGGGCCCTTGGACTATCTAGGTTTACTAGCGGGCACTTGGACTATCTAGGTTAACTAGCGGGCACTTGGACTATGTAGTTTTCCTAGCGGGCATTAGGATTACTTAGGTTACCTAGTGGGCACTTGGACTATGTAGGTTAACTAGAAGGCACTTGGACTATCAAGATTACCTAGTGGGCCCTTGGATTATGTAGGTTACCAGCGGGCACTTGGACTATCAAGGTTAACGAACGTGCACTTGGACTATTTAGGTAACCTAGCGGGCACTTGGACTGTCTAGGTTACCTAGAGCGCACTTGGCCTATCTAGGTTAACGAACGGACACTTGGACTATGTAGGTTAACTAGCGGACACTTCGACTATCTAGGTTAGCTAACGGGCAATTGGACTATCTAGGTTACCTAGCGGACACTTGGACTATGTAGGTTCCCTAGCGGGCACTTGGACTATTTAGGTTACCTAGCAGGCACTTTGACTATCTAGGTTAACTAACAGGCACTTGGACTATGTAGGTTGCCTAGCGAGCACTTGGACTATATAGGTTCCCTAGCGAGCACTTGGACTATGTAGGTTCCCTATCGGGTACTTGGACTGTCTAGGTTAACTAGCGGGCAATTGGACTGTCTAGGTTACCTAGTGGGCACTTGGGCTATGTAGTTTACCTAGCAGGCACTTGGACTATGGAGGTTAACTAGCGGGCACTTGGACTGTCTAGGTAACCTAGCGGGCACTTGGACTATCTAGGTCAACGAACGGGCACTTGGACTATGTAGGTAACCTAGCGGGCACTTGGACTGTCTAGGTTAACTAGCGGGCACTTTGACTATCTAGGTTAACGAACGGGCCCTTGGATATGTAGGTTACGTAGCGGTCACATGGACTATGTAGGATCCCTATCGGACATTTGGACTACTTAGGTTAACTAGCGGGCACTTGGACTATCTAGGTTAACGAGCGGGCACTTGGACTATCTAGGTCAAGTAGCGGGCCCTTGTACTATGTAGGTTAACTAGCGGGCACTTGGACTATCTAGGTTAAATAGCGGACCTTGGACTATGTAGGTTAACTTGCGGGCCCTTGGACTATGTAGGTTAAATAGCGGGCACTTGGATTATCTAGGTTTCCTAGCCAGAACTCGGACTATGAACATACCCTAGCGCGCACTTGGACTATCAAGGTTACCTAGCGGGCACTTGGACTATGTACGTCCCCTAGTGGGCACTTGGACTATCTAGGTTAACTAACGGGCACTTGGACTATGTAGGTTACCTAGCGGGCACTTGGACTATGTAGGTTAACTAGAAGGCGCTTGGACTATCAAGGTTACCTAGCGGGCCCTTGAACTATGTAGATTACCAGCGGGCACTTGGACTATCTAGGTTAACGAACGTGCACTTGGACTATGTAGGTAACCTAGTGGGCACTTGGACTGTCTA
Organism: Tenrec ecaudatus; assembly: GCF_050624435.1. Taxonomy (NCBI): domain Eukaryota; kingdom Metazoa; phylum Chordata; class Mammalia; order Afrosoricida; family Tenrecidae; genus Tenrec; species Tenrec ecaudatus. The sequence continues at coordinate 281,102,565 of NC_134530.1, read as the reverse complement.
GGTTACCTAGAGGGCACTTGGCCTATCTAGGTTAACGAACGGGCACTTGGACTATGTAGGTTAACTAGCGGGCCCTTGGACTATCTAGGTTTACTAGCGGGCACTTGGACTATCTAGGTTAACAAGCGGGCACTTGGACTATCTAGGTTAACTAGAGGGCATTTGGATTATGTAGGTTAACTAGCGGACACATCGACTATCTAGGTTAGCTAACGGGCAATTGGACTATCTAGGTTACCTAGTGGGCACTTCGACTATGTAGGTTCCCTAGGGGGCACTTGGACTATTTAGGTTACCTAGCAGGCACTTTGACTATCTAGGTTAACTAACGGGCACTTGGACTATGTAGGTTGCTTAGCGAGCACTTGGACTATGTAGATTCCCTAGGGGGCACTTGGACTATGTATGTCCCCTAGCGGGCACTTGGACTATCTAGGTTAACTATTGGGCCCTTAGACTATGTAGGTTAACTATCGGGCACTTGGATTATCTAGGTTAACCAGCGGGCACTTGGACGATCTAGGTTAACTAGCGGGCACTTGGACTATCTAGGTTAACTAGCGGGCACTTGGCCGATCTAGGTTAACTAGCGGGCAGCTGGATTATCAAAATTAACAAGTGAGCCCTTGGACTATGTAGTTTAACTAGCGGGTCCTTGGACTATCTAGGTTACCTAGCGGGCCCTTGGACTATGTAGGTTACCTAGTGGACACTTGGACTATCTAGGTTAACGAACGGGCACTTGGAATATGCAGGTAACCTTACGGGCACTTGTACTGTCTAGGTTACCTAGCGGGCCCTTGGACTTCTAGGTTAACGAACGGGCACTTCGAATATGCATGTAACCTTGCGGGCACTTGTACTGTCTAGGTTACCTAGCGAGCACTTGGACTATCTAGGTTAGGTAATGGGAACTTGGACTATCTAGGTTACCTAGCGGGAATGTGGACAATGTAAGTTACCTAGCAGGCACTTGGACTATCTAGGTTACATAGCGGGCACTTGGACTATGTAGGTTAACTAGCGAGCAATTGGACTCTAGGTTACCTAGCGGGCACTTGGACTATCTAGGCTACCTAGCGGGCCTTGGACTATGTAGGTTTCCTATCGGGCACTTGGACTATCTAGGTTAACGAACGGGCACTTAGACTATGTAGGTAACCTAGCGGGCACTTGGACAGTCTAGGTTACCTAGCGGGCTCTTGGACTATCTAGGTTAGCTAACAGGCACTTGGACTATCTAGGTTCCCTAGCGGGCACTTGTACTATCTTGGTTACCAATTTGGCACTTGGACTATGTAGGTCAACTAGCGGGCCCTTGGACTATCCAGGTTCCCTAAAGGGCACTTGGACTATCTAGTTACCGAACGGGAACTTGGACTATTTAGGTTACCTAGCGGGCACTTTGACTATGTAGGCTAACTAGTGGGCCCTTGGACGATCTAGGTTACCTAGCGGGTATTTGAACTATCTACGTTAACTAGCGGGCACTTGCACTATCTAGGATACTTAGTGGGCACTTGGACTATGTAAGTTCCCTAGCGGGCACTTGGACTATGTAGGTTAACTAGCGTGCCCTTGGACTATCTAGGTTACGTAGCGGGCATTGGACTATGTAGGTTAACTAGCAGGACCTTGGACTATCTAGGTTACCTAGCGGGCTTTTGGACTATGTAGGGTAACTAGCGGACACTTGGACAATCTAGGTTACCTAGCGGGCACTTGAACTATGTACATACCCTAGGGGGCACTTGAACTATCTAGGTTACCTACCGGGCACTTCGACTATGTACGTCCCCTAGCGGGCACTTGGACTATCTAGGTTAACTAGAGGGCCCTTGGACGATCTAGGTTAAGTAGCGGGCACTTGGACTATCTAGGTTAACAAGCGGGCACTTGGACTATCTAGGTTAACTAACGGGCACTTGGACTATGTAGGTTACCTAGCGGGCACTGGGACTATATAGGTTAAATAGAAGGCGCTTGGACTATCAAGGTTACCTAGCGGGCCCTTGGACTATGTAGATTACCAGCGGGTACTTGGACTATCTAGGTTAACGAACGTGCACTTGAACTATATAGGTAACCTAGTGGGCACTTGGACTGTCTAGGTTACCTAGAGGGCACTTGGCCTATCTAGGTTAACGAACGGGCACTTGGACTATGTAGGTTAACTAGCGGGCCCTTGGACTATTTAGGTTTACTAGCGGGCACTTGGACTATCTAGTTTAACAAGCGGGCACTTGGACTATCTAGGTTAACTAGCGGGCATTTGGATTATGTAGGTTAACTAGCGGACACTTCGACTATCTAGGTTAGCTAACGGGCAATTGTACTATCTAGGTTACCTAGTGGGCACTTCGACTATGTAGGCTCCCTAGAGGGCACTTGGACTATTTAGGTTACATAGCAAGCACTTTGACTATCTAGGTTAACTAACGGGCACTTGGACTATATAGGTTAACTAGCGGTCACTGGACTATCTAGATTAACTAGCGGGCCCTTGGACTATCTAGGTTTACTAGCGGGCACTTGCACTATCTAGGTTAACAAGCGGGCACTTGGACTATCTAGGTTAACTAGTGGGCATTTGGATTATTTAGGTTGCATAGTGGGCACTTGGACTATGTACGTTACCTAGCAGGCACTTGGACTATGTAGGTTAAGTAGAAGGCACTTGGACTATCAAGGTTACCTAGCGGGCACTTGGACTGTCTAGGTTACCTAGCGGGCACTTGGCCTATCTAGGTTAACGAACGGGCACTTGGACTATGTAGGTTAACTAGCGGACACTTCGACTATCTAGGTTAACTAACGGGCAATTGGACTATCTAGGTTCCCTAGCGGGCACTTGGACTATTTAGGTTACCTAGCAGGCACTTTGACTATCTAGGTTAACTAACGGGCACTTGGACTATGTAGGTTGCCTAGCGAGCACTTGGACTATGTAGATTCCCAGCGGGCACTTGGACTATGTAGGTTCCCTATCGGGTACTTGGACTGTCTAGCTTAACTAGCGGGCAATTGGACAGTCTAGGTTACCTAGTGGGCACTTGGACTATGTAGTTTACCTAGCAGGCACTTGGACTATGTAGGTTAACTATCGGGCACTTGGATTATCTAGGTTAACCAGCGGGCACTTGGACGATCTAGGTTAACTAGCGGGCACTTGGACCATCTAGGTTAACTAGTGGGCACTTGGACTATGTAGTTTACCTAGCAGGCACTTGGACTATGTAGGTTAACTATCGGGCACTTGGATTATCTAGGTTAACCAGCGGGCACTTGGACGATCTAGGTTAACTAGCGGGCACTTGGACTATCTAGGTTAACTAGTGGGCACTTAGACTATCTAGATTAACTAGCGGGCCCTTGGACTATCTAGGTTAACTAGCGGGCACTTGGAATATATAGGTTAACTAGCGGGCACTGGACTATCTAGATGAACTAGCGGGCCCTTGGGCTATCTAGGTTTACTTGCGGGCACTTGGACTATCTAGGTTAACAAGCGGGCACTTGGACTATCTAGGTTAACTAGCGGGCATTTGGATTATTTAGGTTACATAGTGGGCACTTGGATCATGTATGTTACCTAGCGGGCACTTGGACTATGTAGGTTAACTAGAAGGCACTTGGACTATCAAGGTTAACTAGCGGGCACTTGGACTGTGTAGGTTACCTAGCGGGCACTTGGCCTATCTAGGTTAACGAACGGGCACTTGGACTATGTAGGTTAACTAGCGGACACTTCGACTATCTAGGTTAGCCAACGGGCAATTGGACTATCTAGGTTTCCTAGCGGGCACTTGGACTATGTAGGTTCCCTAGCGGGCACTTGGACTATTTAGGTTACCTAGCAGGCACTTTGACTATCTAGGTTAACTAACGGGCACTTGGACTATGTAGGTTGCCTAGCGAGCACTTGGACTATGTAGGTTCCCAGCGGGCACTTGGACTATGTAGGTTCCCTATCGGGTACTTGGACTGTCTCGCTTAACTAGTGGGCAATTGGACTGTCTAGGTTACCTAGTGGGCACTTGGAATATGTAGTTTACCTAGCAGGCACTTGGAGTATGTAGGTTAACTAGCGGGCACTTTGACTATCTAGGTTACCTAGAAGGCACTTGGACTATGTACGTTCCCTAGCGGGTACTTGGGCTATCTTAGTTACCTAGCGGGCACTTGGACTATATAGGTTAACGGACGGGCACTTGGACTATGTAGGTAACATAATGGTCACTTGGACTGCCTAGGTTACCTAGCGGGGACTTGGACTATGTAGGTAAACTAGCGGGCACTTTGACTATGTAGGATCCCTATCGGATATTTGTACTACTTAGGTTAATTAGCGGGCACTTTGACTATCTAGGTTTACTAGCGGGAACTTGGACTATCAAGGTCAACTAGCGGGCCCTTGTACTATGTAGGTTAACAAGCGGGCACTTGGACTATCTAGGTTAACTAGTGGACCTTGGACTATGTAGGTTAACTAGCGGGCACTTGGACTATGTACGTCCCCTAGTGGGCCCTTGGACTATCTAGGTTAACTAACGGGCACTAGGACTATCTAGGTTACCTACCGGGCACGTGGACTATGTAGGTTAACTAGGGGACACTTGCACGATCTAGGTTAACTAGCGGGCCCTTGCACTATGTAGGTTAACTAGCGGGCCCATGAATTATGTAGGTTTACTAGCAGGCACTTGGACTATCTAGGTTAACTAGTGGGCACTTGGACTATGTAGTTTCCCTAGCGGGCATTTGGACTATTTAGGTTACCAAGCGGGAACTTGGACTATGTAAGTTCCCTAGCGGGCACTTGGACTGTCTAGGTTAACTAGCGTGCACTTGGACTATGTAGGTTCCTTAGTGGGCACTTGGACTATCTAGGTTGCCTAGCGGGCACTTGGACTATGTAGGTTAACTAGCGTGCCCTCGGACTATCTATGTTACGTAGCGGGCACTTTGTATATAGGTTAACTAGCGGGTACTTGGACTATGTAGGTTAACTAGAGGACACTTGGATTATCTAGGTTAACTAGTGGGCCCTTGGACTATGTAGGTTAAGTAGCAGGCACTTGGACAATCTAGGTTAACTCGCGGGCTCTTTGAAGATCTAGGTTAACTAGCAGGCACTTGGACTATCAAAGTTAACAAGTGAGACCTTGGACTATATAGGTTACCTAGCGGGCACTTGGACTATATAGGTTACCTTGCGGGCACTTGGACTATGTAGGTTAACTAGCGAGCACTTGGCCTCTAGGTTACCTAGCGGGCACTTGGACTATCTAGGTTAACCAACGGACACTTGGACTATGTAGGTTAACTAGCGGACACTTCGACTATCTAGGTTAGCTAACGGGCAATTGGACTATCTAGGTTAACTAACGGGCACTTGGACTATGTATGTTCCCTAGAGAGCACTTGGACTATTTAGGTTACCTAGCAGGCACTTTGACTATCTAGGTCAACAAACGGGCACTTGGACTATGTAGGGTTCCTAGCGGGCACTTGGATTATATAGGTTCCCTATGGGCACGTGGAGTATGTAGGTTCCCTAACTGGCACTTGGAATATATAGGTTCCCTATCGGGCACTTGGACTATGTAGGTTCCTCAGCGGGCACTTGGACTATGTAGTTTCCCTATCGGGCATTGGACTATGTAGGTTAACTAGCAGGACCTTGGACTATCTAGGTTACCTAGCGGGCACTTGGACTATGTAGGGTAACTAGCGGACACTTGGACAATCTAGGTTACCTAGCGGGCACTTGAACTATGTACATACCCTAGGGGGCACTTGGACTATCTAGGTTACATAGCGGGCACTTGGACTATGTACATCCCCTAGCGGGCACTTGGACTATCTAGGTTAACTAGAGGGCCCTTGGACGATCTAGGTTAACTAGGGGGCACTTGGACTATCTAGGTTAACTAGCAGGCACTTGGACTATCTAGATTAACTAGCGGTCCCTTGGACTATCTGAGTTAACTAGCGGGCACTTGGACTATCTAGATTAACTAGCGGGCCCTTGGACTATCTAGGTTTACTAGCGGGCACTTGGACTATCTAGGTTAACTAGCGGGCACTTGGACTATGTAGTTTTCCTAGCGGGCATTAGGATTACTTAGGTTATCTAGTGGGCACTTGGACTATGTAGGTTACCTAGCGGGCACTTGGACTATGTAGGTTAACTAGAAGGCACTTGGACTATCAAGATTACCTAGCGGGCCCTTGGATTATGTAGGTTACCAGCGGGCACTTGGACTATCTAGGTTAACTAACGTGCACTTGGACTATGTAGGTAACCTATCGGGCACTTGGACTGTCTAGGTTACCTAGAGGGCACTTGGCCCATCTAGGTTAACGAACGGACACTTGGACTATGTAGGTTAACTAGCGGACACTTCGACTATCTAGGTTAGCTAAAGGGCAATTGGACTATCTAGGTTACCAAGCGGACACTTGGACTATGTAGGTTCCCTAGCGGGCACTCGGACTATTTAGGTTACCTAGCAGGCACTTTGACTATCTAGGTTAACTAACAGGCACTTGGACTATGTAGGTTGCCTAGCGAGCTCTTGGACTATATAGGTTCCCTAGCGAACACTTGGACTATGTAGGTTCCCTATCGGGTACTTGGACTGTCTAGGTTAACTAGCGGGCAATTGGACTGTCTAGGTTACCTAGTGGGCACTTGGACTATGTAGTTTACCTAGCAGGCACTTGGACTATGGAGGTTAACTAGCGGGCACTTGGACTGTCTAGGTAACCTAGCGGGCACTTGGACAATCTAGGTTAACGAACGGGCACTTGGACTATGTAGGTAACCTAGGGGGCACTTGGACTGTCTAGGTTACCTAGCGGGCACTTTGACTATCTAGGTTAACGAACGGGCACTTGGATATGTAGGTTACGTAGCGGGCACTTGGACTATGTAGGATCCCTATCGGACATTTGGACTACTTAGGTTAACTAGCGGGCACTTGGACTATCTAGGTTAACGAGCGGGCACTTGGACTATCTAGGTCAAGAAGCGGGCCCTTGTACTATGTAGGTTAACTAGCGGGCACTTGGACTATCTAGGTTAAATAGCGGACCTTGGACTATGTAGGTTAACTTGCGGGCCCTTGGACTATGTAGGTTAACTAGCGGGCACTTGGATTATGTAGGTTTCCTAGCCAGCACTCGGACTATGTACATACCCTAGCGCGCACTTGGACTATCAAGGTTACGTAGCGGGCACTTGGACTATGTACGTCCCCTAGTGGGCACTTGGACTATCTAGGTTAACTAACGGGCACTTGGACTATGTAGGTTACCTAGCGGGCACCGGGACTATGTAGGTTAAATAGAAGGCGCTTGGACTATCAAGGTTACCTAGCGGGCCCTTGGACTATGTAGATTACCAGCGGGCACTTGGACTATCTAGGTTAACGAACGTGCACTTGGACTATGTAGGTAACCTAGTGGGCACTTGGACTGTCTAGGTTACCTAGAGGGCACTTGGCCTATCTAGGTTAATGAACGGGCACTTGGACTATGTAGGTTAACTAGCGGGCCCTTGGACTATCTAGGTTTACTAGCGGGCACTTGGACTATCTAGGTTAACAAGCGGGCACTTGGACTATCTAGGTTAACTAGTGGGCACTTGGACTATCTAGATTAACTAGCGGGCCCTTGGACTATCTAGGTTAATTAGCGGGCACTTGGACTATATAGGCTAACTAGCGGGCACTGGACTATCTAGATGAACTAGCGGTCCCTTGGACTATCTAGGTTTACTAGCGGGCACTTGGACTATCTAGGTTAACTAACGGGCACTTGGACTATGTAGGTTACCTAGCGGGCACCGGGACTATGTAGGTTAAATAGAAGGCGCTTGGACTATCAAGGTTACCTTGCGGGCCCTTGGACTATGTAGATTACCAGCGGGCACTTGGACTATCTAGGTTAACGAACATGCACTTGGACTATGTAGGTAACTTAGTGGGCACTTGGACTGTCTAGGTTACCTAGAGGGCACTTGGCCTATCTAGGTTAACGAACGGGCACTTGGACTATGTAGTTTAACTAGCGGGCCCTTGGACTATCTAGGTTTACTAGCGGGCACTTGGACTATCTAGGTTAACAAGCGGGCACTTGGACTATCTAGGTTAACTAGTGGGCACTTGGACTATCTAGATTAACTAGCGGGCCCTTGGACTATCTAGGTTAACTAGCGGGTACTTGGACTATATAGGCTAACTAGCGGGCACTGGACTATCTAGATGAACTAGCGGTCCCTTGGACTATCTAGGTTTACTAGCGGGCACTTGGACTATCTAGTTTAACAAGCGGGCACTTGGACTATCTAGGTTAACTAGCGGGCATTTGGATTATTTAGGTTACATAGTGGGCACTTGGATCATGAATGTTACCTAGCGGGCACTTGGACTATGTAGGTTAACTAGAAGGCACTTGGACTATCAAGGTTAACTAGCGGGCACTTGGACTGTCTAGGTTCCCTAGCGGGCACTTGGCCTATCTAGGTTAACGAACGGGCACTTGGACTATGTAGGTTAACTAGCGGACACTTCGACTATCTAGGTTAGCTAACGGGCAATTGGACTATCTAGGTTACCTAGCGGGCACTTGGACTATGTAGGTTCCCTAGCGGGCACTTGGACTATTTAGGTTACCTAGCAGGCACTTTGACTATCTAGGTTAACTAACGGGCACTTGGACTATGTAGGTTGCCTAGCGAGCACTTGGACTATGTAGGTTCCCAGCGGGCACTTGGACTATGTAGGTTCCCTATCGGGTACTTGGACTGTCTAGCTTAACTAGCGGGCAATTGGACTCTCTAGGTTACCTAGTGGGCACATGGACTATGTAGTTTACCTAGCAGGCACTTGGAGTATGTAGGTTAACTAGCGGGCACTTGGACTATCTAGGTTACCTAGAAGGCACTTGGACTATGTACGTTCCCTAGCGGGTACTTGGGCTATCTAAGTTACCTAGCGGGCACTTGGACTATGTAGGTTAACGGACGGGCACTTGGACTATGTAGGTAACATAATGGTCACTTGGACTGCCTAGGTTACCTAGCGGGGACTTGGACTATGTAGGTAAACTAGCGGGCACTTTGACTATGTAGGATCCCTATCGGACATTTGTACTACTTAAGTTAATTAGCGGGCACTTTGACTATCTAGGTTAAATAGCGGGAACTTGGACTATCAAGGTCAACTAGCGGGCCCTTGTACTATGTAGGTTAACTAGCGGGCACTTGGACTATCTAGGTTAACTAGCGGACCTTGGACTATGTAGGTTAACTAGCGGGCACTTGGACTATGTACGTCCCCTAGTGGGCCCTTGGACTATCTAGGTTAACTAACGGGCACTAGGACTATCTAGGTTACCTACCGAGCACGTGGACTATGTAGGTTAACTAGCGGACACTTGCACGATCTAGGTTAACTAGCGGTCCCTTGCACTATGTAGGTTAACTAGCGGGCCCATGGATTATGTAGGTTTACTAGCAGGCACTTGGACTATCTAGGTTAACTAGAGGGCACTTGGACTATGTAGTTTCCCTATCGGGCATTTGGACTATTTAGGTTACCAAGCGGGAACTTGGACTATGTAAGTTCCCTAGCGGGCACTTGGACTGTCTAGGTTAATTAGCGTGCACTTGGACTATGTAGGTTCCTTAGTGGGCACTTGGACTATCTAGGTGGCCTAACGGGCACTTGGACTATGTAGGTTAACTAGCGTGCCCTTGGACTATTTGGGTTACGTAGCGGGCACTTTGTATATAGGTTAACTAGCGGGTACTTGGACTATGTAGGTTAACTAGAGGACACTGGGATTATCTAGTTTAACTAGCGGGCCCTTGGACTATGTAGGTTAAGTAGCAGGCACTTGGACAATCTAGGTTAACTCGCGGGCACTTTGAAGATCTAGGTTAACTAGTAGGCACTTGGACTATCAAAGTTAACAAGTGAGACCTTGGACTATGTAGGTTACCTAGCGGGCACTTGGACTATATACGTTACCTAGCGGGCACTTGGACTATGTAGGTTAACTAGCGAGCACTTGGCCTCTAGGTTACCTAGCGGGCACTTGGAATATCTAGGTTAACCAACGGACACTTGGACTATGTAGGTTAACTAGCGGACACTTCGACTATCTAGGTTAGCTAACGGGCAATTGGACTATCTAGGTTAACTAACGGGCACTTGGACTATGTAGGTTCCCTAGAGAGCACTTGGACTATTTAGGTTACCTAGCAGGCACTTTGACTATCTAGGTTAACTAACGGGCACTTGGACTATGTAGGTTCCCTAGCGGGCACTTGGATTATATAGGTTCCCTATGGGCACGTAGAGTATGTAGGTTCCCTAACTGGCACTTGGAATATATAGGTTCCCTATCGGGCACTTGGACTATGTAGGTTCCTCAGCGGGCACTTGGACTATATAGGTTCCCTATCAGGCATTGGACTATGTAGGTTAACTAGCAGGACCTTGGACTATCTAGGTTACCTAGCGGGCACTTGGACTATGTAGGGTAACTAGCGGACACTTGGACAATCTAGGTTACCTAGCGGGCACTTGAACTATGTACATACCCTAGGGGGCACTTGGACTATCTAGGTTACCTAGCGGGCACTTGGACTATATACGTCCCCTAGCGGGCACTTGGACTATCTAGGTTAACTAGAGGGCCCTTGGACGATCTAGGTTAACTAGCGGGCACTTGGACTATCTAGGTTAACTAGCAGGCACTTGGACTATCTAGATTAACTAGCGGTCCCTTGGACTATCTAGGTTAACTAGCGGGCACTTGGACTATCTAGATTAACTAGCGGGCCCTTGGACTATCTAGGTTTACTAGCGTGCACTTGGACTATCTAGGTTAACTAGCGGGCACTTGGATTATGTAGTTTTCCTAGCGGGCATTAGGATTACTTAGGTTACCGAGTGGGCACTTGGACTATGTAGGTTACCTAGCGGGCACTTGGACTATGTAGGTTAACTAGAAGGCACTTGGACTATCAAGATTACCTAGCGGGCCCTTGGATTATGTAGGTTACCAGCGGGCACTTGGACTATCTAGGTTAACGAACGTGCACTTGGACTATGTAGGTAACCTAGCGGGCACTTGGACTGTCTAGGTTACCTAGAGGGCACTTGGCCTATCTAGGTTAACGAACGGACACTTGGACTATGTAGGTTAACTAGCAGACACTTCGACTATCTAGGTTAGCTAAAGGGCAATTGGACTATCTAGGTTACCTAGCCGACACTTGGACTATGTAGGTTCCCTAGCGGGCACTTGGACTATTTAGGTTACCTAGCAGGCACTTTGACTATCTAGGTTAACTAACAGGCACTTGGACTATGTAGGTTGCCTAGCGAGCTCTTGGACTATATAGGTTCCCTAGCGAGCACTTGGACTATGTAGGTTCCCTATCGGGTACTTCGACTGTCTAGGTTAACTAGCGGGCAATTGGACTGTCTAGGTTACCTAGTGGGCCCTTGGACTATGTAGTTTACCTAGCAGGCACTTGGACTATGGAGGTTAACTAGCGCGCACTTGGACTGTCTAGGTAACCTAGCGGGCACTTGGACTATCTAGGTTAACGAACGGGCACTTGGACTATGTAGGTAACCTAGGGGGCACTTGGACTGTCTAGGTTACCTAGCGGGCACTTTGACTATCTAGGTTAACGAACGGGCACTTGGATATGTAGGTTACGTAGCGGGCACTTGGACTATGTAGGATCCCTATCGGACATTTGGACTACTTAGGTTAACTAGCGGACACTTGGACTATCTAGGTTAACGAGCGGGCACTTGGACTATCTAGGTCAAGAAGCGGGCCCTTGTACTATGTAGGTTAACTAGCGGGCACTTGGACTATCTAGGTTAAATAGCGGACCTTGGACTATGTAGGTTAACTTGCGGGCCCTTGGACTATGTAGGTTAACTAGCGGGCACTTGGATTATGTAGGTTTCCTAGCCAGCACTCGGACTATGTACATACCCTAGCGCGCACTTGGACTATCAAGGTTACCTAGCGGGCACTTGGACTATGTATGTCCCCAAGTGTGCACTTGGACTATCTAGGTTAACTAACGGGCACTTGGACTATGTAGGTTACCTAGCGGGCACTGGGACTATGTAGGTTAAATAGAAGGCGCTTGGACTATCAAGGTTACCTAGCGGGCCCTTGGACTATGTAGATTACCAGCGGGCACTTGGACTATCTAGGTTAACGAACGTGCACTTGGACTATATAGGTAACCTAGTGGGCACTTGGACTGTCTAGGTTACCTAGAGGGCACTTGGCCTATCTAGGTTAACGAACGGGCACTTGGACTATGTAGGTTAACTAGCGGGCCCTTGGACTATCTAGGTTTACTAGCGGGCACTTGGACTATCTAGTTTAACAAGCGGGCACTTGGACTATCTAGGTTAACTAATGGGCATTTGGATTATGTAGGTTAACTAGCGGACACTTCGACTATCTAGGTTAGCTAACGGGCAATTGGACTATCTAGGTTACCTAGTGGGCACTTCGACTATGTAGGTTCCCTAGCGGGCACTTGGACTATTTAGGTTACCTAGCAGGCACTTTGACTATCTAGGTTAACTAACGGGCACTTGGACTATGTAGGTTGCTTAGCGAGCACTTGGACTATGTAGATTCCCGAGGGGGCACTTGGACTATGTATGTCCCCTAGCGGGCACTTGGAGTATCTAGGTTAACTATTGGGCCCTTGGACTATGTAGGTTAACTATCGGGCACTTGGATTATCTAGGTTAACCAGCGGGCACTTGGACGATCTAGGTTAACTAGCGGGCACTTGGAGTATCTAGGTTAACTAGTGGGCACTTGGACTATCTAGATTAACTAGCAGGACCTTGGACTATCTAATTTAACTAGCGGGCACTTGGACTATCTAGGTTAACTAGCGGGCACTGGACTATGTAGATTAACTAGCGGGCCCTTGGACTATCTAGGTTTACTAGCGGGCACTTGGACTATCTAGGTTAACAAGCGGGCACTTGGACTATCTAGGTTAACTAGCGGGCATTTGGATTATTTAGGTTACCTAGTGAGTCTTGGACTATGTATGTTACCTAGCGGGCACTTGGAATATGTAGGGTAACTAGCGGACACTTGGACAATCTAGGTTACCTAGCGGGCACTTGAACTATGTACATACCCTAGGGGGCACTTGGACTATCTAGGTTACCTAGCGGGCACTTGGACTATGTACGTCCCCTAGCGGGCACTTGGACTATCTAGGTTAACTAGAGGGCCCTTGGACGATCTAGGTTAACTAGCGGGCACTTGGACTATCTAGGTTAACTAGCAGGCACTTGGACTATCTAGATTAACTAGCGGTCCCTTGGACTATCTAGGTTAACTAGCGGGCACTTGGACTATCTAGATTAACTAGCGGGCCCTTGGACTATCTAGGTTTACTAGCGTGCACTTGGACTATCTAGGTTAACTAGCGGGCACTTGGACTATGTAGTTTTCCTAGCGGGCATTAGGATTACTTAGGTTACCGAGTGGGCACTTGGACTATGTAGGTTACCTAGCGGGCACTTGGACTATGTAGGTTAACTAGAAGGCACTTGGACTATCAAGATTACCTAGCGGGCCCTTGGATTATGTAGGTTACCAGCGGGCACTTGGACTATCTAGGTTAACGAACGTGCACTTGGACTATGTAGGTAACCTAGCGGGCACTTGGACTGTCTAGGTTACCTAGAGGGCACTTGGCCTATCTAGGTTAACGAACGGACACTTGGACAATGTAGGTTAACTAGCAGACACTTCGACTATCTAGGTTTGCTAAAGGGCAATTGGACTATCTAGGTTACCTAGCCGACACTTGGACTATGTAGGTTCCCTAGCGGTCACTTGGACTATTTAGGTTACCTAGCAGGCACTTTGACTATCTAGGTTAACTAACAGGCACTTGGACTATGTAGGTTGCCTATCGGGTACTTGGACTGTCTAGGTTAACTAGCGGGCAATTGGACTGTCTAGGTTACCTAGTGGGCACTTGGACTATGTAGTTTACCTAGCAGGCACTTGGACTATGGAGGTTAACTAACGGGCACTTGGACTGTCTAGGTAACCTAGCGGGCACTTGGACTATCTAGGTTAACGAACGGGCACTTGGACTGTGTAGGTAACCTAGGGGGCACTTGGACTGTCTAGGTTACCTAGCGGGCACTTTGACTATCTAGGTTAACGAACGGGCACTTGGATATGTAGGTTACGTAGCGGGCACTTGGACTATGTAGGATCCCTATCGGACATTTGGACTACTTAGGTTAACTAGCGGACACTTGGACTATCTAGGTTAACGAGTGGGCACTAGGACTATCTAGGTCAAGAAGCGGGCCCTTGTACTATGTAGGTTAACTAGCGGGCACTTGGACTATGTAGGTTAAATAGCGGACCTTGGACTATGTAGGTTAACTTGCGGGCCCTTGGACTATGTAGGTTAACTAGCGGGCACTTGGATTATCTAGGTTTCCTAGCCAGCACTCGGACTATGTACATACCCTAGCGCGCACTTGGACTATCAAGGTTACCTAGCGGGCACTTGGACTATGTATGTCCCCAAGTGTGCACTTGGACTATCTAGGTTAACTAACGGGCACTTGGACTATGTAGGTTACCTAGCGGGCACTGGGACTATGTAGGTTAAATAGAAGGCGCTTGGACTATCAAGGTTACCTAGCGGGCCCTTGGACTATGTAGATTACCAGCGGGCACTTGGACTATCTAGGTTAACGAACGTGCACTTGGACTATATAGGTAACCTAGTGGGCACTTGGACTGTCTAGGTTACCTAGAGGGCACTTGGCCTATCTAGGTTAACGAACGGGCACTTGGACTATGTAGGTTAACTAGCGGGCCCTTGGACTATCTAGGTTTACTAGCGGGCACTTGGACTATCTAGTTTAACAAGCGGGCACTTGGACTATCTCGGTTAACTAATGGGCATTTGGATTATGTAGGTTAACTAGCGGACACTTCGACTATCTAGGTTAGCTAACGGGCAATTGGACTATCTAGGTTACCTAGTGGGCACTTCGACTATGTAGGTTCCCTAGCGGGCACTTGGACTATTTAGGTTACCTAGCAGGCACTTTGACTATCTAGGTTAACTAACGGGCACTTGGACTATGTAGGTTGCTTAGCGAGCACTTGGACTATGTAGATTCCCGAGGGGGCACTTGGACTATGTATGTCCGTTAGCGGGCACTTGGAGTATCTAGGTTAACTATTGGGCCCTTGGACTATGTAGGTTAACTATCGGGCACTTGGATTATCTAGGTTAACCAGCGGGCACTTGGACGATCTAGGTTAACTAGAGGGCACTTGGAGTATCTAGGTTAACTAGTGGGCACTTGGACTATCTAGATTAACTAGCAGGACCTTGGACTATCTAGGTTAACTAGCGGGCACTTGGACTATCTAGGTTAACTAGCAGGCACTGGACTATGTAGATTAACTAGCGGGCCCTTGGACTATCTAGGTTTACTAGCGGGCACTTGGACTATCTAGGTTAACAAGCGGGCACTTGGACTATCTAGGTTAACTAGCGGGCATTTGGATTATTTAGGTTACCTAGTGGGCACTTGGACTATGTATGTTACCTAGCGGGCACTTGGAATATGTAGGTTCCCTATCGGGCATTGGACTATGTAGGTTAACTAGCAGGACCTTGGACTATCTAGGTTACCTAGCAGGCACTTGGACTATGTAGGGTAACTAGCGGACACTTGGACAATCTAGGTTACCTAGCGGGCACTTGAACTATGTACATACCCTAGGGGGACTTGGACAATCTAGGTTACCTAGCGGGCACTTGGACTATGTACGTCCCCTAGCGGGCACTTGGACTATCTAGGTTAACTAACGGGCACTTGGACTATGTAGGTTGCCTAGCGAGCACTTGGACTATGTAGGTTCCCAGCGGGCACTTGGGCTATGTAGGTTCCCTATCGGGTACTTGGACTGTCTAGCTTAATTCGCAGGCAATTGGACTGTCTAGGTTACATAGTGGGCACTTGGACTATGTAGTTTACCTAGCAGGCCCTTGGACTATGTAGGTTAACTAGCGGGCACTTGGACTATCTAGGTTACCTAGAGGGCACTTGGAATATGTACGTTCCCTAGCGGTTACTTGGGCTATCTAAGTTACCTAGCGGACACTTGGACTATGTAGGTTAACGAACGGGCACTTGGACTATGTAGGTAACATAATGGTCACTTGGACTGCCTAGGTTACCTAGCGGGGTCTTGGACTATGTAGGTTAACTAGCGGGCACTTGGAATATGTAGGATCCCTATCGAACATTTGTACTACTTAGGTTAATTAGCGGGCACTTTGACTATCTAGGTTAACTAGCGGAACTTGGACTATCAAGGTCAACTAGCGGGCCCTTGTACTATGTAGGTTAACTAGCGGGCACTTGGACTATCTAGGTTAACTAGCGGACCTTGGACTATGTAGGTTAACTAGCGGGCACTTGGACTATGTACGTCCCCTAGTGGGCCCTTGGACTATCTAGGTTATCTAACGGGCACTAGGAATATCTAGGTTACCTAGCGGGCACGTGGACTATGTAGGTTAACTAGCGGACACTTGCATGATATAGGTTAACTAGAAGGCCCTTGCACTATGTAGGTTAACTAGCGGGCCCATGGATTATGTAGGTTTACTAGCAGGCAATTGGACTATCTAGGTTAACTAACGGGCACTAGGACTATCTAAGTTAACTAGCGAGCACTTGGATTATGAAGGATCCCTAGATGGCACTTGGACAATCTAGGTTAACTAGCGGGCACTTGGACGATCTAGGTTAATAGCGGGCACTTGGACTATCAAAGTTAACAAGTGAGCCCTTGGACTATGTAGGTTAACTAGCGGGCCTTTGGACTATCTAGGTTACCTAGCGGGCACTTGGACTATATAGGTTAACTAGTGGGCACTTGGACTATCTAAGTTAACGAACGGGCACTTGGAATATGTAGGTAACCTTGCGGGCACTTGGACTGTCTAGGTTACCTAGCGGGCACTTGGACTTCTAGGTTAACGAACGGGCACTTGGACTATGTAGGTTGCTTAGCGGGCACTTGGACTATCTAGGTTAGGTAACGGGCACTTTGAGTATCTAGGTTACCTAGGGGGAACTTGGACAATATATGTTACCTAGCGGGCACTTGGACTATCTAGGTTACCTAACGGGCACTTTGACTATCTAGGTTACATAGCGGGCACTTGGACTATGTAGGTTAACTAGCGAGCACTTGGATTCTAGGTTACCTAGCGGGCACTTGGACTATCTAGGTTACCTAGCGGGTCCTTGGACTATGTAGGTTTCCTAGCGGGCACTTGGACTATCTAGGTTAACGAACGGGCACTTGGAATATTTAGGTAACCTAGCGGGCACTTGGACAGTCTAGGTTAACTAGCGGGTACTTGGACTATCTAGGTTAACGAACGGGCTCTTGGACTATGTAGGTTACCTAGCGGACACTCGGACTATGTAGGATTCCTATCGGACATTTGGACTACTTAGGTTATCTAGCAGGCACTTGGACTATCTACGTTAACTAGCGGGCACTTGGACTATCTAGGTCAACTAGCGGGCCCTTGTACTATGTAGGTTAACTAGCGAGCACTTGGAGTATCTAGGTTAACTAGCGGACCTTGGACTACGTAGGTTTACTAGCAGGCCCTTGGACAATGTAGGTTAACTAGCGGGCCCTTGGACGATCTAGGTTAACTAGAGGGCACTTGGACTATCTAGGTTAACTAGCGTGCACTTGGACTATGTAGGTTAACTAGCAGACACTTGCACGATCTAGGTTAAATAGCGGGCTCTTGCACTATGTAGGTTAACTAGTGGGCCCATTGACTATGTTGGTTAACTAGCGGGCACTTGGACGATCTAGGTTAACTAGCGGGCACTTGGACTATGTAGGTTCCCTAGCGGGCATTTGAACTATATAGATAACCTAGCGGGCACTTAGACTTTGTAGGTTACCTAGCGGGCCCTTGGACAATGTAGGTTAACTAGCGGGCCCTTGGACTATGTAGGTTACCTAGCGGGCAATTGGACGATCTAGGTTAACTAGCGGGTACTTGGACTATGTAGGTTAACTAGCGGGCCCTTGGACTATGTAGATTAACTAGCGACTCTTGGAGTATATACGTTAACTAGCGGGCCCTTGGACTATGTAGATTCCCTAGCGGGCATTTGGACGACATAAATAACCGAGCGGGCACTTAGATTTTGTAGGTTACCTAGCGGGCACTTGGAATATCTAGTTTACCTTGCTGGCACTTGAACTTTCTAAGTTAACTAGCGGGTTCTTGGAGTATGTTGGTTACTAGCGGGCTGTTGGACTATCTAGGTTACCAAGCGGGCACTTGGACTATCTAGGTTAACTAACGGGCACTTGGACTATGTAGGTTCCCTAGCGGGCCCTTGGACTATGTAGATTCCCTAGCGGGCCCTTGAACTATCTAGGTTTACTAGCGGGCACTTGGACTATCTAGGTAAACTAGCGGGCACTTGGATTATGTAGTTTCCCTAGCGGGCACTTGGACTATCTAGGTTAACGAACGTGCACTTGGACTATGTAGGTAACCTAGCGGTCACTTGGACTGTCTAGGTTACCAAGCGGGCACTTGGCCTATCTATGTTAATGAACGGGCACTTGGACTATGTAGGTTAACTAGCGGACACTTCGACTATCTAGGTTAGCTAACGGGCACTTGGACTATCTAGGTTACCAGCGGGCACTTGGTCTATGTAGGTTCCCTAGCGGGCCTTGGACTATTTAGGTTACCTAGCAGGCACTTTGACTATCTACGTTAACTAACGGGCACTTGGACTATGTAGTTTGCCTAGCGAGCACTTGGACTATGTAGGTTCCCTAGCGAGAACTTAGACTATGTAGGTTCCCTATCGGGTACTTTGACTGTCTAGGTTAACTACGGGGCAATTGGACTGTCTAGGTTACCTAGTGGGCACTTGGACTATGTAGTTTACCTAGCAGGCACTTGGACTATGTAGGTTAACTAGCGTGCACTTGGACTATCTAGGTTACCTAGCGTGCACTTGGACTATGTACGTTCCCTAGCGGGCACTTGGGCTATCTACGTTACTTAGCGGGCACTTGGACTATGTAGGTTAACGAACGGGAATTTGGACTATGTAGGTAACCTAATGGTCACTTGGACTGTCTAGGTTACCTAGCGGGAACTTGAACTATGTAGTTTAACTAGCGGGCACTTGGACTTTCAAGGTTAACTAGCGGGCCCTTGCTCTATGTAGGTTAACTAGCAGGCCTTTGGACTATGTAAGTTAACTAGAGGGCACTTTGATGATCCTGGTTAACTAGCGGGCACTTGGACTATCTAGGTTAACTAGAGGGCACTTTGACTATGTAGGTTCCCTAGCGGGCACTTTGACTATGTAGGTTCCCTAGTGGGCATTTGGACTATATAGGTTAACTAGCGGGCACTTGGACTATGTAGGTTACCTAGCGGGCACTTGGATTATCTAGGTTAGCTCACAGGAACTTGGACTATCTAGGTTACCTAGTGGGCACTTGGACTATGTAGGTTACCTAGCGGGCACATGGACTATGTACGTCCCCTAGTGGGCACTTGGACTATCTTGGTTAACTAACGGGCACTTGGACTATGTAGGTTACCTAGCGGGTACTTGGACTATGTAGGTTAACTAGAAGGCACTTGGACTATCAAGGTTACCTAGCGGGCCCTTGGACTATGTAGGTTACCAGCGGGCACTTGGACTATCTAGGTTAACGAACGGGCACTTGGACTATGTAGGTTAACTAGCGGACACTTCGACTATCTAGTTTAGCTAACGGGGAATTGGACTATCTAGGTTACCTAGCGGGCACTTGGACTATGTAGGTTCCCTAGCGGGCACTTGGACTATTTAGGTTACCTAGCAGGCACTTTGACTATCTAGGTTAACTAACGGGCACTTGGACTATGTAGGTTGCCTAGCGAGCACTTGGGCTATGTTGGTTCCCTACCGAGCACTTAGACTATGTAGGTTCCCTATCGGGTACTTGGACTGTCTAGGTTAACTAGGGGGCAATTGGACTGTCTAGGTTACCTAGTGGGCACTTGGACTATGTAGTTTACCTAGCAGGCACTTGGACTATGTACGTTCCCTAGCGGGCACTTGGGCTATCTACGTTACCTAGCGGGCACTTGGACTATGAAGGTTAACGAACGGGCACTTGGACTATGTAGGTTACCTAATGGTCACTTGGACTGTCTAGCTTACCTAGCGGGAACTTGGACTATGTAGTTTAACTAGCGGGCACTTGGACTATCAAGGTTAACTAGCGGGCCCTTCCTCTATGTAGGTTAACTAGCAGGCCTTTGGACTATGTAAGTTAACTAGAGGGCACTTTGATGATCCTGGTTAACTAGCGGGCACTTGGACTATCTAGGTTAACTAGAGGGCACTTGGATTATGTAGGTTCCCTAGCGGGCACTTTGACTATGTAGGTTCCCTAGCGGGCACTTGGACTATATAGGTTAACTAGCGGGCCCTTGGACTATGTAGGTTAACTAGCGTGCACTTGGATGATCTAGGTTAACTAGCGGGTACTTGGACTATGTAGGTTAACTAGCGGGCCCTTGGACTATGTAGATTATCTAGCGGCACTTGGACTATCTACGTTAACTAGCGGGCCCTTGGACTATGTAGGTTAACTAGCGAGCACTTGGACTCTAGGTTACCTAGCGGGCACTTGGACTATCTAGGTTACCTAGCGGGCCCTTGGACTATGTAGGTTTCCTAGCGGGCACTTGGACTTTCTAGGTTAACGAACGGGCACTTGGAATATGTAGGTAACCTAGCGGGCACTTGGACAGTCCAGGTTAACTAGCGGGTACTTGGATTATCTAGGTTAACGAACCGGCTCTTGGACTATGTAGGTTACCTAGCGGACACTTGGACTATCTAGGTTAACTAGCGGGCACTTGGACTATCTAGGTCAACTAGCGGGCACTTGTACTATGTAGGTTATCTAGCGAGCACTTGGAGTATCTAGGTTAACTAGCCTAGCGGACCTTGGACTACGTAGGTTTACTAGCAGGCCCTTGGACAATGTAGGTTAACTAGCATGCACTTGGACGATCTAGGTTAACTAGAGGGCACTTGGACTATCTAGGTTAACTAGCGTGCACTTGGACTCTCTAGGTTAACTAGCGGGCACTTGGATGATCAATGTTAACTAGCGGGCCCTTTGACTATCTAGGTTAGCTAACTGGCACTTGGACTATGTAGGTTAACTAGCAGACACTTGCACGATCTAGGTTAACTAGCGGGCTCTTGCACTATGTAGGTTAACTAGTGGGCCCATTGACTATGTTGGTTAACTAGCAGGCACTTGGACGTTCTAGGTTAACTAGCAGGCACTTGGACTATGTAGGTTCCCTAGCGGGCATTTGGACTATTTAGATAACCTAGCGGGCACTTAGACTTTGTAGGTTACCTAGCGGGCCCTTGGACAATGTAGGTTAACTAGCGGGCCCTTGGACTATGTAGATTCCCTAACGGGCATTTGGACTACATAGATAACCAAGCGGGCACTTAGATTTTGTAGGTTACCTAGCGGGCACTTGGAATATCTAGGTTACCTAGCTGGCACTTGAACTTTCTACGTTAACTAGCGGGTTTTTGGAGTATGTAGGTTACTAGCGGGCTGTTGGACTATCTAGGTTACCAAGCGGGCACTTGGACTATCTAGGTTAACTAACGGGCACTTGGACTATGTAGGTTCCCTAGCGGGCCCTTGGGCTATGTAGATTCCCTAGCGGGCCCTTGGACTAC
Source organism: Tenrec ecaudatus (assembly GCF_050624435.1). Classification (NCBI taxonomy): domain Eukaryota; kingdom Metazoa; phylum Chordata; class Mammalia; order Afrosoricida; family Tenrecidae; genus Tenrec; species Tenrec ecaudatus. The sequence goes on along the minus strand of NC_134530.1, from coordinate 281,080,645 downwards.
CTAGGTTTACTAGCGGGCACTTGGACTATCTAGGTTAACTAGCGGGCACTTGGATTATGTAGTTTCCCTAGCGGGCACTTGGACTATCTAGGTTAACGAACGTGCACTTGGACTATGTAGGTAACCTAGCGGTCACTTGGAATGTCTAGGTTAAAAAGCGGGCACTTGGCCTATCTATGTTAATGAACGGGCACTTGGACTATGTAGGTTAACTAGCGGACACTTCGACTATCTAGGTTAGCTAACAGGCACTTGGACTATCTAGGTTACCAGCGGGCACTTGGACTATGTAGGTTCCCTAGCGGGCCTTGGACTATTTAGGTTACCTAGCAGGCACTTTGACTATCTAGGTTAACTAACGGGCACTTGGACTATATAGGTTGCCTAGCGAGAACTTAGACTATGTAGGTTCCCTATCTGGTACTTTGACTGTCTAGGTTAACTAGCGGGCAATGGACTGTCTAGGTTACCTAGTGGGCACTTGGACTATGTAGTTTACCTAGCAGGCACTTGGACTATGTAGGTTAACTAGCGGGCACTTGGACTATGTAGGTCATCTAGCGGGCACTTGGGGTATCTACTTTACCTAGCGGGCACTTGGACTATGTAGGTTAACTAACGGGAATTTGGACTATGTAGGTAACCTAATGGTCACTTGGACTGTCTAGGTTACCTAGCGGGAACTTGGACTCTGTCGTTTAACTAGCGGGCACTTGGACTATCAAGGTTAACTAGCGGGCCCTTGCACTAGTAGGTTAACTAGCAGGCCTTTGCACTATGTAAGTTAACTAGAGGGCACTTTGATGATCCTGGTTAACTAGCGGGCACTAGGACTATCTAGGTTAACTAGAGGGCACATGGACTATGTATGTTCCCTAGCGGGCACTTTGACTATGTAGGTTCCCTAGCGGGCACTTGGACTATATAGGTTAACTAGTGGGCCCTTGGACTATGTAGGTTAACTAGCATGCACTTTGGACGATCTAGGTTAACTAGCGGGTACTTGGACTATGTAGGTTAACTAGCGGGCCCTTGCACTATGTAGATTATCTAGCGGCACTTGGACTATCTACGTTAACTAGCGGGCCCTTGGACTATGTAGATAACCTAGCGGGCACTTGGACTCTGTATGTTCCCTACGGACACTTGAACTATGTAGGTTCCCTAGCAGGCACTTGGATTATGTAGGTTCCAGAGCGGGCACTTGGACTATGTAAGTTAACTACCGGGCATTTGGACTATGTAAGTTACCTAGCAGGCACTTGGACTATCTAGGTTACCTAGCGGGCACTTGTACTATGTAGGTTAACTAGCGGGCACTTAGACTATGTATGTTGCATAGCGGGCAATTGGACTATCTAGGTTAGGTAACGGGCACTTGGACTATATAGGTTACCTAGCGGACCCTTTGACTATGTAGGTTACCTAGCGGGCACTTGGACTATCTAGGTTAACGAGCGGGCACTTGGACTATGTAGGTTACCTAGCGGGCACATGGATTATCTAGGTTAGCTCACAGGAACTTGGACTATCTAGGTGACCTAGTGGGCACTTGGACTATGTAGGTTACCTTGCGGGCACTTGTACTATCTAGGTTACCTAACGGGAACTTGAACTAGGTAGGTTAACTAGCGGCACTTGGACTATCTACGTTAACTAGCGGGTCCTTGGAATATGTAGATTCCCTAGCGGGCACTTGGACTATCTTGGTTAACGAACGTGCACTTGGACTATGTAGGTAACCTAGCGGTCACTTGGACTGTCTAGGTTACCAAGCCGTCACTGGCCTATCTATGTTAATGAACGGGCACTTGGACTATGTAGGTTAACTAGCGGACACTTCGACTATCTAGGTTAGCTAACGGGCACTTGGACTATCTAGGTTAACGAACGTGCACTTGGACTATGTAGGTTAACTAGCGGGCACTTGGACTATATAGGCTAACTAGCGGGCACTGGACTATCTAGATGAACTAGCGGTCCCTTGGACTATCTAGGTTTACTAGCGGGCACTTGGACTATCTAGGTTAACTAACGGGCACTTGGACTATGTAGGTTACCTAGCGGGCACCGGGACTATGTAGGTTAAATAGAAGGCGCTTGGACTATCAAGGTTACCTAGCGGGCCCTTGGACTATGTAGATTACCAGCGGGCACTTGGACTATCTAGGTTAACGAACGTGCACTTGGACTATGTAGGTAACCTTGTGGGCACTTGGACTGTCTAGGTTACCTAGAGGGCACTTGGCCTATCTAGGTTAACGAACGGGCACTTGGACTATGTAGTTTAACTAGCGGGCCCTTGGACTATCTAGGTTTACTAGCGGGCACTTGGACTATCTAGGTTAACAAGCGGGCACTTGGACTATCTAGGTTAACTAGTGGGCACTTGGACTATCTAGATTAACTAGCGGGCCCTTGGACTATCTAGGTTAACTAGCGGGCACTTGGACTATATAGGCTAACTAGCGGGCACTGGACTATCTAGATGAACTAGCGGTCCCTTGGACTATCTAGGTTTACTAGCGGGCACTTGGACTATCTAGTTTAACAAGCGGGCACTTGGACTATCTAGGTTAACTAGCGGGCATTTGGATTATTTAGGTTACATAGTGGGCACTTGGATCATGAATGTTATCTAGCGGGCACTTGGACTATGTAGGTTAACTAGAAGGCACTTGGACTATCAAGGTTAACTAGCGGGCACTTGGACTGTCTAGGTTCCCTAGCGGGCACTTGGCCTATCTAGGTTAACGAACGGGCACTTGGACTATGTAGGTTAACTAGCGGACACTTCGACTATCTAGGTTAGCTAACGGGCAATTGGACTATCTAGGTTACCTAGCGGGCACTTGGACTATGTAGGTTCCCTAGCGGGCACTTGGACTATTTAGGTTACCTAGCAGGCACTTTGACTATCTAGGTTAACTAACGGGCACTTGGACTATGTAGGTTGCCTAGCGAGCACTTGGACAATGTAGGTTCCCAGCGGGCACTTGGACTATGTAGGTTCCCTATCGGGTACTTGGACTGTCTAGCTTAATTCGCAGGCAATTGGACTGTCTAGGTTACATAGTGGGCACTTGGACTATGTAGTTTACCTAGCAGGCCCTTGGACTATGTAGGTTAACTAGCGGGCACTTGGACTATCTAGGTTACCTAGAGGGCACTTGGAATATGTACGTTCCCTAGCGGTTACTTGGGCTATCTAAGTTACCTAGCGGACACTTGGACTATGTAGGTTAACGAACGGGCACTTGGACTATGTAGGTAACATAATGGTCACTTGGACTGCCTAGGTTACCTAGCGGGGTCTTGGACTATGTAGGTTAACTAGCGGGCACTTGGAATATGTAGGATCCCTATCGGACATTTGTACTACTTAGGTTAATTAGCGGGCACTTTGACTATCTAGGTTAACTAGCGGAACTTGGACTATCAAGGTCAACTAGCGGGCCCTTGTACTATGTAGGTTAACTAGCGGGCACTTGGACTATCTAGGTTAACTAGCGGACCTTGGACTATGTAGGTTAACTAGCGGGCACTTGGACTATGTACGTCCCCTAGTGGGCCCTTGGACTATCTAGGTTATCTAACGGGCACTAGGAATATCTAGGTTACCTAGCGGGCACGTGGACTATGTAGGTTAACTAGCGGACACTTGCATGATATAGGTTAACTAGAAGGCCCTTGCACTATGTAGGTTAACTAGCGGGCCCATGGATTATGTAGGTTTACTAGCAGGCAATTGGACTATCTAGGTTAACTAACGGGCACTAGGACTATCTAAGTTAACTAGCGAGCACTTGGATTATGAAGGATCCCTAGATGGCACTTGGACAATCTAGGTTAACTAGCGGGCACTTGGACGATCTAGGTTAATAGCGGGCACTTGGACTATCAAAGTTAACAAGTGAGCCCTTGGACTATGTAGGTTAACTAGCGGGCCTTTGGACTATCTAGGTTACCTAGCGGGCACTTGGACTATATAGGTTAACTAGTGGGCACTTGGACTATCTAAGTTAACGAACGGGCACTTGGAATATGTAGGTAACCTTGCGGGCACTTGGACTGTCTAGGTTACCTAGCGGGCACTTGGACTTCTAGGTTAACGAACGGGCACTTGGACTATGTAGGTTGCTTAGCGGGCACTTGGACTATCTAGGTTAGGTAACGGGCACTTTGAGTATCTAGGTTACCTAGGGGGAACTTGGACAATATATGTTACCTAGCGGGCACTTGGACTATCTAGGTTACCTAACGGGCACTTTGACTATCTAGGTTACATAGCGGGCACTTGGACTATGTAGGTTAACTAGCGAGCACTTGGATTCTAGGTTACCTAGCGGGCACTTGGACTATCTAGGTTACCTAGCGGGTCCTTGGACTATGTAGGTTTCCTAGCGGGCACTTGGACTATCTAGGTTAACGAACGGGCACTTGGAATATTTAGGTAACCTAGCGGGCACTTGGACAGTCTAGGTTAACTAGCGGGTACTTGGACTATCTAGGTTAACGAACGGGCTCTTGGACTATGTAGGTTACCTAGCGGACACTCGGACTATGTAGGATTCCTATCGGACATTTGGACTACTTAGGTTATCTAGCAGGCACTTGGACTATCTACGTTAACTAGCGGGCACTTGGACTATCTAGGTCAACTAGCGGGCCCTTGTACTATGTAGGTTAACTAGCGAGCACTTGGAGTATCTAGGTTAACTAGCGGACCTTGGACTACGTAGGTTTACTAGCAGGCCCTTGGACAATGTAGGTTAACTAGCGGGCCCTTGGACGATCTAGGTTAACTAGAGGGCACTTGGACTATCTAGGTTAACTAGCGTGCACTTGGACTATGTAGGTTAACTAGCAGACACTTGCACGATCTAGGTTAAATAGCGGGCTCTTGCACTATGTAGGTTAACTAGTGGGCCCATTGACTATGTTGGTTAACTAGCGGGCACTTGGACGATCTAGGTTAACTAGCGGGCACTTGGACTATGTAGGTTCCCTAGCGGGCATTTGAACTATATAGATAACCTAGCGGGCACTTAGACTTTGTAGGTTACCTAGCGGGCCCTTGGACAATGTAGGTTAACTAGCGGGCCCTTGGACTATGTAGGTTACCTAGCGGGCAATTGGACGATCTAGGTTAACTAGCGGGTACTTGGACTATGTAGGTTAACTAGCGGGCCCTTGGACTATGTAGATTAACTAGCGACTCTTGGAGTATATACGTTAACTAGCGGGCCCTTGGACTATGTAGATTCCCTAGCGGGCATTTGGACGACATAAATAACCGAGCGGGCACTTAGATTTTGTAGGTTACCTAGCGGGCACTTGGAATATCTAGTTTACCTTGCTGGCACTTGAACTTTCTAAGTTAACTAGCGGGTTCTTGGAGTATGTTGGTTACTAGCGGGCTGTTGGACTATCTAGGTTACCAAGCGGGCACTTGGACTATCTAGGTTAACTAACGGGCACTTGGACTATGTAGGTTCCCTAGCGGGCCCTTGGACTATGTAGATTCCCTAGCGGGCCCTTGAACTATCTAGGTTTACTAGCGGGCACTTGGACTATCTAGGTAAACTAGCGGGCACTTGGATTATGTAGTTTCCCTAGCGGGCACTTGGACTATCTAGGTTAACGAACGTGCACTTGGACTATGTAGGTAACCTAGCGGTCACTTGGACTGTCTAGGTTACCAAGCGGGCACTTGGCCTATCTATGTTAATGAACGGGCACTTGGACTATGTAGGTTAACTAGCGGACACTTCGACTATCTAGGTTAGCTAACGGGCACTTGGACTATCTAGGTTACCAGCGGGCACTTGGTCTATGTAGGTTCCCTAGCGGGCCTTGGACTATTTAGGTTACGTAGCAGGCACTTTGACTATCTACGTTAACTAACGGGCACTTGGACTATGTAGTTTGCCTAGCGAGCACTTGGACTATGTAGGTTCCCTAGCGAGAACTTAGACTATGTAGGTTCCCTATCGGGTACTTTGACTGTCTAGGTTAACTACGGGGCAATTGGACTGTCTAGGTTACCTAGTGGGCACTTGGACTATGTAGTTTACCTAGCAGGCACTTGGACTATGTAGGTTAACTAGCGTGCACTTGGACTATCTAGGTTACCTAGCGTGCACTTGGACTATGTACGTTCCCTAGCGGGCACTTGGGCTATCTACGTTACTTAGCGGGCACTTGGACTATGTAGGTTAACGAACGGGAATTTGGACTATGTAGGTAACCTAATGGTCACTTGGACTGTCTAGGTTACCTAGCGGGAACTTGAACTATGTAGTTTAACTAGCGGGCACTTGGACTTTCAAGGTTAACTAGCGGGCCCTTGCTCTATGTAGGTTAACTAGCAGGCCTTTGGACTATGTAAGTTAACTAGAGGGCACTTTGATGATCCTGGTTAACTAGCGGGCACTTGGACTATCTAGGTTAACTAGAGGGCACTTTGACTATGTAGGTTCCCTAGCGGGCACTTTGACTATGTAGGTTCCCTAGTGGGCATTTGGACTATATAGGTTAACTAGCGGGCACTTGGACTATGTAGGTTACCTAGCGGGCACTTGGATTATCTAGGTTAGCTCACAGGAACTTGGACTATCTAGGTTACCTAGTGGGCACTTGGACTATGTAGGTTACCTAGCGGGCACATGGACTATGTACGTCCCCTAGTGGGCACTTGGACTATCTTGGTTAACTAACGGGCACTTGGACTATGTAGGTTACCTAGCGGGTACTTGGACTATGTAGGTTAACTAGAAGGCACTTGGACTATCAAGGTTACCTAGCGGGCCCTTGGACTATGTAGGTTACCAGCGGGCACTTGGACTATCTAGGTTAACGAACGGGCACTTGGACTATGTAGGTTAACTAGCGGACACTTCGACTATCTAGTTTAGCTAACGGGGAATTGGACTATCTAGGTTACCTAGCGGGCACTTGGACTATGTAGGTTCCCTAGCGGGCACTTGGACTATTTAGGTTACCTAGCAGGCACTTTGACTATCTAGGTTAACTAACGGGCACATGGACTATGTAGGTTGCCTAGCGAGCACTTGGGCTATGTTGGTTCCCTACCGAGCACTTAGACTATGTAGGTTCCCTATCGGGTACTTGGACTGTCTAGGTTAACTAGGGGGCAATTGGACTGTCTAGGTTACCTAGTGGGCACTTGGACTATGTAGTTTACCTAGCAGGCAATTGGACTATGTACGTTCCCTAGCGGGCACTTGGGCTATCTACGTTACCTAGCGGGCACTTGGACTATGAAGGTTAACGAACGGGCACTTGGACTATGTAGGTTACCTAATGGTCACTTGGACTGTCTAGCTTACCTAGCGGGAACTTGGACTATGTAGTTTAACTAGCGGGCACTTGGACTATCAAGGTTAACTAGCGGGCCCTTCCTCTATGTAGGTTAACTAGCAGGCCTTTGGACTATGTAAGTTAACTAGAGGGCACTTTGATGATCCTGGTTAACTAGCGGGCACTTGGACTATCTAGGTTAACTAGAGGGCACTTGGATTATGTAGGTTCCCTAGCGGGCACTTTGACTATGTAGGTTCCCTAGCGGGCACTTGGACTATATAGGTTAACTAGCGGGCCCTTGGACTATGTAGGTTAACTAGCGTGCACTTGGATGATCTAGGTTAACTAGCGGGTACTTGGACTATGTAGGTTAACTAGCGGGCCCTTGGACTATGTAGATTATCTAGCGGCACTTGGACTATCTACGTTAACTAGCGGGCCCTTGGACTATGTAGGTTAACTAGCGAGCACTTGGACTCTAGGTTACCTAGCGGGCACTTGGACTATCTAGGTTACCTAGCGGGCCCTTGGACTATGTAGGTTTCCTAGCGGGCACTTGGACTTTCTAGGTTAACGAACGGGCACTTGGAATATGTAGGTAACCTAGCGGGCACTTGGACAGTCCAGGTTAACTAGCGGGTACTTGGATTATCTAGGTTAACGAACCGGCTCTTGGACTATGTAGGTTACCTAGCGGACACTTGGACTATCTAGGTTAACTAGCGGGCACTTGGACTATCTAGGTCAACTAGCGGGCACTTGTACTATGTAGGTTATCTAGCGAGCACTTGGAGTATCTAGGTTAACTAGCCTAGCGGACCTTGGACTACGTAGGTTTACTAGCAGGCCCTTGGACAATGTAGGTTAACTAGCATGCACTTGGACGATCTAGGTTAACTAGAGGGCACTTGGACTATCTAGGTTAACTAGCGTGCACTTGGACTCTCTAGGTTAACTAGCGGGCACTTGGATGATCAATGTTAACTAGCGGGCCCTTTGACTATCTAGGTTAGCTAACTGGCACTTGGACTATGTAGGTTAACTAGCAGACACTTGCACGATCTAGGTTAACTAGCGGGCTCTTGCACTATGTAGGTTAACTAGTGGGCCCATTGACTATGTTGGTTAACTAGCAGGCACTTGGACGTTCTAGGTTAACTAGCAGGCACTTGGACTATGTAGGTTCCCTAGCGGGCATTTGGACTATTTAGATAACCTAGCGGGCACTTAGACTTTGTAGGTTACCTAGCGGGCCCTTGGACAATGTAGGTTAACTAGCGGGCCCTTGGACTATGTAGATTCCCTAACGGGCATTTGGACTACATAGATAACCAAGCGGGCACTTAGATTTTGTAGGTTACCTAGCGGGCACTTGGAATATCTAGGTTACCTAGCTGGCACTTGAACTTTCTACGTTAACTAGCGGGTTTTTGGAGTATGTAGGTTACTAGCGGGCTGTTGGACTATCTAGGTTACCAAGCGGGCACTTGGACTATCTAGGTTAACTAACGGGCACTTGGACTATGTAGGTTCCCTAGCGGGCCCTTGGGCTATGTAGATTCCCTAGCGGGCCCTTGGACTACCTAGGTTTACTAGCGGGCACTTGGACTATCTAGGTTAACTAGCGGGCACTTGGATTATGTAGTTTCCCTAGCGGGCACTTGGACTATCTAGGTTAACGAACGTGCACTTGGACTATGTAGGTAACCTAGCGGTCACTTGGAATGTCTAGGTTAAAAAGCGGGCACTTGGCCTATCTATGTTAATGAACGGGCACTTGGACTATGTAGGTTAACTAGCGGACACTTCGACTATCTAGGTTAGCTAACAGGCACTTGGACTATCTAGGTTACCAGCGGGCACTTGGACTATGTAGGTTCCCTAGCGGGCCTTGGACTATTTAGGTTACCTAGCAGGCACTTTGACTATCTAGGTTAACTAACGGGCACTTGGACTATATAGGTTGCCTAGCGAGAACTTAGACTATGTAGGTTCCCTATCTGGTACTTTGACTGTCTAGGTTAACTAGCGGGCAATGGACTGTCTAGGTTACCTAGTGGGCACTTGGACTATGTAGTTTACCTAGCAGGCACTTGGACTATGTAGGTTAACTAGCGGGCACTTGGACTATGTAGGTCATCTAGCGGGCACTTGGGGTATCTACTTTACCTAGCGGGCACTTGGACTATGTAGGTTAACTAACGGGAATTTGGACTATGTAGGTAACCTAATGGTCACTTGGACTGTCTAGGTTACCTAGCGGGAACTTGGACTCTGTCGTTTAACTAGCGGGCACTTGGACTATCAAGGTTAACTAGCGGGCCCTTGCACTAGTAGGTTAACTAGCAGGCCTTTGCACTATGTAAGTTAACTAGAGGGCACTTTGATGATCCTGGTTAACTAGCGGGCACTAGGACTATCTAGGTTAACTAGAGGGCACATGGACTATGTATGTTCCCTAGCGGGCACTTTGACTATGTAGGTTCCCTAGCGGGCACTTGGACTATATAGGTTAACTAGTGGGCCCTTGGACTATGTAGGTTAACTAGCATGCACTTTGGACGATCTAGGTTAACTAGCGGGTACTTGGACTATGTAGGTTAACTAGCGGGCCCTTGCACTATGTAGATTATCTAGCGGCACTTGGACTATCTACGTTAACTAGCGGGCCCTTGGACTATGTAGATAACCTAGCGGGCACTTGGACTCTGTATGTTCCCTACGGACACTTGAACTATGTAGGTTCCCTAGCAGGCACTTGGATTATGTAGGTTCCAGAGCGGGCACTTGGACTATGTAAGTTAACTACCGGGCATTTGGACTATGTAAGTTACCTAGCAGGCACTTGGACTATCTAGGTTACCTAGCGGGCACTTGTACTATGTAGGTTAACTAGCGGGCACTTAGACTATGTATGTTGCATAGCGGGCAATTGGACTATCTAGGTTAGGTAACGGGCACTTGGACTATATAGGTTACCTAGCGGACCCTTTGACTATGTAGGTTACCTAGCGGGCACTTGGACTATCTAGGTTAACGAGCGGGCACTTGGACTATGTAGGTTACCTAGCGGGCACATGGATTATCTAGGTTAGCTCACAGGAACTTGGACTATCTAGGTGACCTAGTGGGCACTTGGACTATGTAGGTTACCTTGCGGGCACTTGTACTATCTAGGTTACCTAACGGGAACTTGAACTAGGTAGGTTAACTAGCGGCACTTGGACTATCTACGTTAACTAGCGGGTCCTTGGAATATGTAGATTCCCTAGCGGGCACTTGGACTATCTTGGTTAACGAACGTGCACTTGGACTATGTAGGTAACCTAGCGGTCACTTGGACTGTCTAGGTTACCAAGCCGTCACTGGCCTATCTATGTTAATGAACGGGCACTTGGACTATGTAGGTTAACTAGCGGACACTTCGACTATCTAGGTTAGCTAACGGGCACTTGGACTATCTAGGTTAACGAACGTGCACTTGGACTATGTAGGTTAACTAGCGGGCACTTGGACTATATAGGCTAACTAGCGGGCACTGGACTATCTAGATGAACTAGCGGTCCCTTGGACTATCTAGGTTTACTAGCGGGCACTTGGACTATCTAGGTTAACTAACGGGCACTTGGACTATGTAGGTTACCTAGCGGGCACCGGGACTATGTAGGTTAAATAGAAGGCGCTTGGACTATCAAGGTTACCTAGCGGGCCCTTGGACTATGTAGATTACCAGCGGGCACTTGGACTATCTAGGTTAACGAACGTGCACTTGGACTATGTAGGTAACCTTGTGGGCACTTGGACTGTCTAGGTTACCTAGAGGGCACTTGGCCTATCTAGGTTAACGAACGGGCACTTGGACTATGTAGTTTAACTAGCGGGCCCTTGGACTATCTAGGTTTACTAGCGGGCACTTGGACTATCTAGGTTAACAAGCGGGCACTTGGACTATCTAGGTTAACTAGTGGGCACTTGGACTATCTAGATTAACTAGCGGGCCCTTGGACTATCTAGGTTAACTAGCGGGCACTTGGACTATATAGGCTAACTAGCGGGCACTGGACTATCTAGATGAACTAGCGGTCCCTTGGACTATCTAGGTTTACTAGCGGGCACTTGGACTATCTAGTTTAACAAGCGGGCACTTGGACTATCTAGGTTAACTAGCGGGCATTTGGATTATTTAGGTTACATAGTGGGCACTTGGATCATGAATGTTATCTAGCGGGCACTTGGACTATGTAGGTTAACTAGAAGGCACTTGGACTATCAAGGTTAACTAGCGGGCACTTGGACTGTCTAGGTTCCCTAGCGGGCACTTGGCCTATCTAGGTTAACGAACGGGCACTTGGACTATGTAGGTTAACTAGCGGACACTTCGACTATCTAGGTTAGCTAACGGGCAATTGGACTATCTAGGTTACCTAGCGGGCACTTGGACTATGTAGGTTCCCTAGCGGGCACTTGGACTATTTAGGTTACCTAGCAGGCACTTTGACTATCTAGGTTAACTAACGGGCACTTGGACTATGTAGGTTGCCTAGCGAGCACTTGGACAATGTAGGTTCCCAGCGGGCACTTGGACTATGTAGGTTCCCTATCGGGTACTTGGACTGTCTAGCTTAACTAGCGGGCAATTGGACTCTCTAGGTTACCTAGTGGGCACTTGGACTATGTAGTTTACCTAGCAGGCACTTGGAGTATGTAGGTTAACTAGCGGGCACTTGGACTATCTAGGTTACCTAGAAGGCACTTGGACTATGTACGTTCCCTAGCGGGTACTTGGGCTATCTAAGTTACCTAGCGGGCACTTGGACTATGTAGGTTAACGGACGGGCACTTGGACTATGTAGGTAACATAATGGTCACTTGGACTGCCTAGGTTACCTAGCGGGGACTTGGACTATGTAGGTTAACTAGCGGGCACTTTGACTATGTAGGATCCCTATCGGACATTTGTACTACTTAAGTTAATTAGCGGGCACTTTGACTATCTAGGTTAAATAGCGGGAACTTGGACTATCAAGGTCAACTAGCGGGCCCTTGTACTATGTAGGTTAACTAGCGGGCACTTGGACTATCTAGGTTAACTAGCGGACCTTGGACTATGTAGGTTAACTAGCGGGCCCATGGATTATGTAGGTTTACTAGCAGGCACTTGGACTATCTAGGTTAACTAGTGGGCACTTGGACTATGTAGTTTCCCTAGCGGGCATTTGGACTATTTAGGTTACCAAGCGGGAACTTGGACTATGTAAGTTCCCTAGCGGGCACTTGGACTGTCTAGGTTAACTAGCGTGCACTTGGACTATGTAGGTTCCTTAGTGGGCACTTGGACTATCTAGGTTGCCTAGCGGGCACTTGGACTATGTAGGTTAACTAGCGTGCCCTTGGACTATCTAGGTTACGTAGCGGGCACTATGTATATAGGTTAACTAGCGGGTACTTGGACTATGTAGGTTAACTAGAGGACACTGGGATTATCTAGTTTAACTAGCGGGCCCTTGGACTATGTAGGTTAAGTAGCAGGCACTTGGACAATCTAGGTTAACTCGCGGGCACTTTGAAGATCTAGGTTAACTAGCAGGCACTTGGACTATCAAAGTTAACAAGTGAGACCTTGGACTATGTAGGTTACCTAGCGGGCACTTGGACTATATACGTTACCTAGCGGGCACTTGGACTATGTAGGTTAACTAGCGAGCACTTGGCCTCTAGGTTACCTAGCGGGCACTTGGACTATCTAGGTTAACCAACGGACACTTGGACTATGTAGGTTAACTAGCGGACACTTCGACTATCTAGGTTAGCTAACGGGCAATTGGACTATCTAGGTTAACTAACGGGCACTTGGACTATGTAGGTTCCCTAGAGAGCACTTGGACTATTTAGGTTACCTAGCAGGCACTTTGACTATCTAGGTTAACTAACGGGCACTTGGACTATGTAGGTTCCCTAGCGGGCACTTGGATTATATAGGTTCCCTATGGGCACGTAGAGTATGTAGGTTCCCTAACTGGCACTTGGAATATATAGGTTCCCTATCGGGCACTTGGACTATGTAGGTTCCTCAGCGGGCACTTGGACTATGTAGGTTCCCTATCAGGCATTGGACTATGTAGGTTAACTAGCAGGACCTTGGACTATCTAGGTTACCTAGCGGGCACTTGGACTATGTAGGGTAACTAGCGGACACTTGGACAATCTAGGTTACCTAGCGGGCACTTGAACTATGTACATACCCTAGGGGGCACTTGGACTATCTAGGTTACCTAGCGGGCACTTGGACTATATAGGCTAACTAGCGGGCACTGGACTATCTAGATGAACTAGCGGTCCCTTGGACTATCTAGGTTTACTAGCGGGCACTTGGACTATCTAGTTTAACAAGCGGGCACTTGGACTATCTAGGTTAACTAGCGGGCATTGGGATTATTTAGGTTACATAGTGGGCACTTGGATCATGAATGTTACCTAGCGGGCACTTGGACTATGTAGGTTAACTAGAAGGCACTTGGACTATCAAGGTTAACTAGCGGGCACTTGGACTGTCTAGGTTCCCTAGCGGGCACTTGGCCTATCTAGGTTAACGAACGGGCACTTGGACTATGTAGGTTAACTAGCGGACACTTCGACTATCTAGGTTAGCTAACGGGCAATTGGACTATCTAGGTTACCTAGCGGGCACTTGGACTATGTAGGTTCCCTAGCGGGCACTTGGACTATTTAGGTTACCTAGCAGGCACTTTGACTATCTAGGTTAACTAACGGGCACTTGGACTATGTAGGTTCCCTAGAGAGCACTTGGACTATTTAGGTTACCTAGCAGGCACTTTGACTATCTAGGTTAACTAACGGGCACTTGGACTATGTAGGTTCCCTAGCGGGCACTTGGATTATATAGGTTTCCTATGGGCACGTAGAGTATGTAGGTTCCCTAACTGGCACTTGGAATATATAGGTTCCCTATCGGGCACTTGGACTATGTAGGTTCCTCAGCGGGCACTTGGACTATGTAGGTTCCCTATCAGGCATTGGACTATGTAGGTTAACTAGCAGGACCTTGGACTATCTAGGTTACCTAGCGGGCACTTGGACTATGTAGGGTAACTAGCGGACACTTGGACAATCTAGGTTACCTAGCGGGCACTTGAACTATGTACATACCCTAGGTGGCACTTGGACTATCTAGGTTACCTAGCGGGCACTTGGACTATGTACGTCCCCTAGCGGGCACTTGGACTATCTAGTTTAACTAGAGGGCCCTTGGACGATCTAGGTTAACTAGCGGGCACTTGGACTATCTAGGTTAACTAGCAGGCACTTGGACTATCTAGATTAACTAGCGGTCCCTTGGACTATCTAGATTAACTAGCGGGCCCTTGGACTATCTAGGTTTACTAGCGTGCACTTGGACTATCTAGGTTAACTAGCGGGCACTTGGACTATGTAGTTTTCCTAGCGGGCATTAGGATTACTTAGGTTACCTAGTGGGCACTTGGACTATGTAGGTTACCTAGCGGGCACTTGGACTATGTAGGGTAACTAGCGGACACTTGGACAATCTAGGTTACCTAGCGGGCACTTGAACTATGTACATACCCTAGGGGGCACTTGGACTATCTAGGTTACCTAGCGGGCACTTGGACTATGTACGTCCCCTAGCGGGCACTTGGACTATCTAGTTTAACTAGAGGGCCCTTGGACGATCTATGTTAACTAGCGGGCACTTGGACTATCTAGGTTAACTAGCAGGCACTTGGACTATCTAGATTAACTAGCGGTCCCTTGGACTATCTAGGTTAACTAGCGGGCACTTGGACTATCTAGATTAACTAGCGGGCCCTTGGACTATCTAGGTTTACTAGCGTGCACTTGGACTATCTAGGTTAACTAGCGGGCACTTGGACTATGTAGTTTTCCTAGCGGGCATTAGGATTACTTAGGTTACCTAGTGGGCACTTGGACTATGTAGGTTACCTAGCGGGCACTTGGACTATGTAGGTTAACTAGAAGGCACTTGGACTTTCAAGATTACCTAGCGGGCCCTTGGATTATGTAGGTTACCAGCGGGCACTTGGACTATCTAGTTTAACGAACGTGCACTTGGACTATGTAGGTAACCTAGCGGGCACTTGGACTGTCTAGGTTACCTAGAGGGCACTTGGCCTATCTAGGTTAACGAACGGACACTTGGACTATGTAGGTTAACTAGCAGACACTTCGACTATCTAGATTAGCTAAAGGGCAATTGGACTATCTAGGTTACCTAGCCGACACTTGGACTATGTAGGTTCCCTAGCGGGCACTGGGACTATGTAGGTTAAATAGAAGGCGCTTGGACTATCAAGGTTACCTAGCGGGACCTTGGATTATGTAGATTACCAGCGGGCACTTGGACTATCTAGGTTAACGAACGTGCACTTGGACTATATAGGTAACCTAGTGGGCACTTGGACTGTCTAGGTTACCTAGAGGGCACTTGGCCTATCTAGGTTAACGAACGGGCACTTGGACTATGTAGGTTAACTAGCGGGCCCTTGGACTATCTAGGTTTACTAGCGGGCACTTGGACTATCTAGTTTAACAAGCGGGCACTTGGACTATCTAGGTTAACTAATGGGCATTTGGATTATGTAGGTTAACTAGCGGACACTTCGACTATCTAGGTTAGCTAACGGGCAATTGGACTATCTAGGTTACCTAGTGGGCACTTCGACTATGTAGGTTCCCTAGCGGGCACTTGGACTATTTAGGTTAACGGACGGGCACTTGGACTATGTAGGTAACATAATGGTCACTTGGACTGCCTAGGTTACCTAGCGGGGACTTGGACTATGTAGGTTAACTAGCGGGCACTTTGACTATGTAGGATCCCTATCGGACATTTGTACTACTTAAGTTAATTAGCGGGCACTTTGACTATCTAGGTTAAATAGCGGGAACTTGGACTATCAAGGTCAACTAGCGGGCCCTTGTACTATGTAGGTTAACTAGCGGGCACTTGGACTATCTAGGTTAACTAGCGGACCTTGGACTATGTAGGTTAACTAGCGGGCCCATGGATTATGTAGGTTTACTAGCAGGCACTTGGACTATCTAGGTTAACTAGTGGGCACTTGGACTATGTAGTTTCCCTAGCGGGCATTTGGACTATTTAGGTTACCAAGCGGGAACTTGGACTATGTAAGTTCCCTAGCGGGCACTTGGACTGTCTAGGTTAACTAGCGTGCACTTGGACTATGTAGGTTCCTTAGTGGGCACTTGGACTATCTAGGTTGCCTAGCGGGCACGTGGACTATGTAGGTTAACTAGCGTGCCCTTGGACTATCTAGGTTACGTAGCGGGCACTTTGTATATAGGTTAACTGGCGGGTACTTGGACTATGTAGGTTAACTAGAGGACACTGGGATTATCTAGTTTAACTAGCGGGCCCTTGGACTATGTAGGTTAAGTAGCAGGCACTTGGACAATCTAGGTTAACTCGCGGGCACTTTGAAGATCTAGGTTAACTAGCAGGCACTTGGACTATCAAAGTTAACAAGTGAGACCTTGGACTATGTAGGTTACCTAGCGGGCACTTGGACTATATACGTTACCTAGCGGGCACTTGGACTATGTAGGTTAACTAGCGAGCACTTGGCCTCTAGGTTACCTAGCGGGCACTTGGACTATCTAGGTTAACCAACGGACACTTGGACTATGTAGGTTAACTAGCGGACACTTCGACTATCTAGGTTAGCTAACGGGCAATTGGACTATCTAGGTTAACTAACGGGCACTTGGACTATGTAGGTTCCCTAGAGAGCACTTGGACTATTTAGGTTACCTAGCAGGCACTTTGACTATCTAGGTTAACTAACGGGCACTTGGACTATGTAGGTTCCCTAGCGGGCACTTGGATTATATAGGTTCCCTATGGGCACGTAGAGTATGTAGGTTCCCTAACTGGCACTTGGAATATATAGGTTCCCTATCGGGCACTTGGACTATGTAGGTTCCTCAGCGGGCACTTGGACTATGTAGGTTCCCTATCAGGCATTGGACTATGTAGGTTAACTAGCAGGACCTTGGACTATCTAGGTTACCTAGCGGGCACTTGGACTATGTAGGGTAACTAGCAGACACTTCGACTATCTAGGTTAGCTAAAGGGCAATTGGACTATCTAGGTTACCTAGCCGACACTTGGACTATGTAGGTTCCCTAGCTGGCACTTGGACTATTTAGGTTACCTAGCAGGCACTTTGACTATCTAGGTTAACTAACAGGCACTTGGACTATGTAGGTTGCCTAGCGAGCTCTTGGACTATATAGGTTCCCTAGCGAGCACTTGGACTATGTAGGTTCCCAATCGGGTACTTGGACTGTCTAGGTTAACTAGCGGGCAATTGGACTGTCTAGGTTACCTAGTGGGCACTTGGACTATGTAGTTTACCTAGCAGGCACTTGGACTATGGAGGTTAACTAGCGGGCACTTGGACTGTCTAGGTAACCTAGCGGGCACTTGGACTATCTAGGTTAACGAACGGGCACTTGGACTATGTAGGTAACCTAGGGGGCACTTGGACTGTCTAGGTTACCTAGCGGGCACTTTGACTATCTAGGTTAACGAACGGGCACTTGGATATGTAGGTTACGTAGCGGGCACTTGGACTATGTAGGATCCCTATCGGACATTTGGACTACTTAGGTTAACTAGCGGACACTTGGACTATCTAGGTTAACGAGTGGGCACTTGGACTATCTAGGTCAAGAAGCGGGCCCTTGTACTATGTAGGTTAACTAGCGGGCACTTGGACTATCTAGGTTAAATAGCGGACCTTGGACTATGTAGGTTAACTTGCGGGCCCTTGGACTATGTAGGTTAACTAGCGGGCACTTGGATTATCTAGGTTTCCTAGCCAGCACTCGGACTATGTACATACCCTAGCGCGCACTTGGACTATCAAGGTTACCTGGCGGGCACTTGGACTATGTATGTCCCCAAGTGTGCACTTGGACTATCTAGGTTAACTAACGGGCACTTGGACTATGTAGGTTACCTAGCGGGCACTGGGACTATGTAGGTTAAATAGAAGGCGCTTGGACTATCAAGGTTACCTAGCGGGCCCTTGGACTATGTAGATTACCAGCGGGCACTTGGACTATCTAGGTTAACGAACGTGCACTTGGACTATATAGGTAACCTAGTGGGCACTTGGACTGTCTAGGTTACCTAGAGGGCACTTGGCCTATCTAGGTTAACGAACGGGCACTTGGACTATGTAGGTTAACTAGCGGGCCCTTGGACTATCTAGGTTTACTAGCGGGCACTTGGACTATCTAGTTTAACAAGCGGGCACTTGGACTATCTAGGTTAACTAATGGGCATTTGGATTATGTAGGTTAACTAGCGGACACTTCGACTATCTAGGTTAGCTAACGGGCAATTGGACTATCTAGGTTACCTAGTGGGCACTTCGACTATGTAGGTTCCCTAGCGGGCACTTGGACTATTTAGGTTACCTAGCAGGCACTTTGACTATCTAGGTTAACTAACGGGCACTTGGACTATGTAGGTTGCTTAGCGAGCACTTGGACTATGTAGATTCCCGAGGGGGCAGTTGGACTATGTATGTCCCCTAGCGGGCACTTGGAGTATCTAGGTTAACTATTGGGCCCTTGTACTATGTAGGTTAACTAGCGGGCACTTGGACTATCTAGGTTAACTAGCGGACCTTGGACTATGTAGGTTAACTAGCGGGCCCATGGATTATGTAGGTTTACTAGCAGGCACTTGGACTATCTAGGTTAACTAGTGGGCACTTGGACTATGTAGTTTCCCTAGCGGGCATTTGGACTATTTAGGTTACCAAGCGGGAACTTGGACTATGTAAGTTCCCTAGCGGGCACTTGGACTGTCTAGGTTAACTAGCGTGCACTTGGACTATGTAGGTTCCTTAGTGGGCACTTGGACTATCTAGGTTGCCTTACGGGCACTTGGCCTATGTAGGTTAACTAGCGTGCCCTTGGACTATCTAGGTTACGTAGCGGGCACTTTGTATATAGGTTAACTAGCGGGTACTTGGACTATGTAGGTTAACTAGAGGACACTGGGATTATCTAGTTTAACTAGCGGGCCCTTGGACTATGTAGGTTAAGTAGCAGGCACTTGGACAATCTAGGTTAACTCGCGGGCACTTTGAAGATCTAGGTTAACTAGCAGGCACTTGGACTATCAAAGTTAACAAGTGAGACCTTGGACTATGTAGGTTACCTAGCGGGCACTTGGACTATATACGTTACCTAGCGGGCACTTGGACTATGTAGGTTAACTAGCGAGCACTTGGCCTCTAGGTTACCTAGCGGGCACTTGGACTATCTAGGTTAACCAACGGACACTTGGACTATGTAGGTTAACTAGCGGACACTTCGACTATCTAGGTTAGCTAACGGGCAATTGGACTATCTAGGTTAACTAACGGGCACTTGGACTATGTAGGTTCCCTAGAGAGCACTTGGACTATTTAGGTTACCTAGCAGGCACTTTGACTATCTAGGTTAACTAACGGGCACTTGGACTATGTAGGTTCCCTAGCGGGCACTTGGATTATATAGGTTCCCTATGGGCACGTAGAGTATGTAGGTTCCCTAACTGGCACTTGGAATATATAGGTTCCCTATCGGGCACTTGGACTATGTAGGTTCCTCAGCGGGCACTTGGACTATGTAGGTTCCCTATCAGGCATTGGACTATGTAGGTTAACTAGCAGGACCTTGGACTATCTAGGTTACCTAGCGGGCACTTGGACTATGTAGGGTAACTAGCGGACACTTGGACAATCTAGGTTACCTAGCGGGCACTTGAACTATGTACATACCCTAGGGGGCACTTGGACTATCTAGGTTACCTAGCGGGCACTTGGACTATGTACGTCCCCTAGCGGGCACTTGGACTATCTAGTTTAACTAGAGGGCCCTTGGACGATCTAGGTTAACTAGCGGGCACTTGGACTATCTAGGTTAACTAGCAGGCACTTGGACTATCTAGATTAACTAGCGGTCCCTTGGACTATCTAGATTAACTAGCGGGCCCTTGGACTATCTAGGTTTACTAGCGTGCACTTGGACTATCTAGGTTAACTAGCGGGCACTTGGACTATGTAGTTTTCCTAGCGGGCATTAGGATTACTTAGGTTACCTAGTGGGCACTTGGACTATGTAGGTTACCTAGCGGGCACTTGGACTATGTAGGGTAACTAGCGGACACTTGGACAATCTAGGTTACCTAGCGGGCACTTGAACTATGTACATACCCTAGGGGGCACTTGGACTATCTAGGTTACCTAGCGGGCACTTGGACTATGTACGTCCCCTAGCGGGCACTTGGACTATCTAGTTTAACTAGAGGGCCCTTGGACGATCTATGTTAACTAGCGGGCACTTGGACTATCTAGGTTAACTAGCAGGCACTTGGACTATCTAGATTAACTAGCGGTCCCTTGGACTATCTAGGTTAACTAGCGGGCACTTGGACTATCTAGATTAACTAGCGGGCCCTTGGACTATCTAGGTTTACTAGCGTGCACTTGGACTATCTAGGTTAACTAGCGGGCACTTGGACTATGTAGTTTTCCTAGCGGGCATTAGGATTACTTAGGTTACCTAGTGGGCACTTGGACTATGTAGGTTACCTAGCGGGCACTTGGACTATGTAGGTTAACTAGAAGGCACTTGGACTATCAAGATTACCTAGCGGGCCCTTGGATTATGTAGGTTACCAGCGGGCACTTGGACTATCTAGTTTAACGAACGTGCACTTGGACTATGTAGGTAACCTAGCGGGCACTTGGACTGTCTAGGTTACCTAGAGGGCACTTGGCCTATCTAGGTTAACGAACGGACACTTGGACTATGTAGGTTAACTAGCAGACACTTCGACTATCTAGATTAGCTAAAGGGCAATTGGACTATCTAGGTTACCTAGCCGACACTTGGACTATGTAGGTTCCCTAGCGGGCACTGGGACTATGTAGGTTAAATAGAAGGCGCTTGGACTATCAAGGTTACCTAGCGGGACCTTGGACTATGTAGATTACCAGCGGGCACTTGGACTATCTAGGTTAACGAACGTGCACTTGGACTATATAGGTAACCTAGTGGGCACTTGGACTGTCTAGGTTACCTAGAGGGCACTTGGCCTATCTAGGTTAACGAACGGGCACTTGGACTATGTAGGTTAACTAGCGGGCCCTTGGACTATCTAGGTTTACTAGCGGGCACTTGGACTATCTAGTTTAACAAGCGGGCACTTGGACTATCTAGGTTAACTAATGGGCATTTGGATTATGTAGGTTAACTAGCGGACACTTCGACTATCTAGGTTAGCTAACGGGCAATTGGACTATCTAGGTTACCTAGTGGGCACTTCGACTATGTAGGTTCCCTAGCGGGCACTTGGACCATTTAGGTTAACGGACGGGCACTTGGACTATGTAGGTAACATAATGGTCACTTGGACTGCCTAGGTTACCTAGCGGGGACTTGGACTATGTAGGTTAACTAGCGGGCACTTTGACTATGTAGGATCCCTATCGGACATTTGTACTACTTAAGTTAATTAGCGGGCACTTTGACTATCTAGGTTAAATAGCGGGAACTTGGACTATCAAGGTCAACTAGCGGGCCCTTGTACTATGTAGGTTAACTAGCGGGCACTTGGACTATCTAGGTTAACTAGCGGACCTTGGTCTATGTAGGTTAACTAGCGGGCCCATGGATTATGTAGGTTTACTAGCAGGCACTTGGACTATCTAGGTTAACTAGTGGGCACTTGGACTATGTAGTTTCCCTAGCGGGCATTTGGACTATTTAGGTTACCAAGCGGGAACTTGGACTATGTAAGTTCCCTAGCGGGCACTTGGACTGTCTAGGTTAACTAGCGTGCACTTGGACTATGTAGGTTCCTTAGTGGGCACTTGGACTATCTAGGTTGCCTAGCGGGCACGTGGACTATGTAGGTTAACTAGCGTGCCCTTGGACTATCTAGGTTACGTAGCGGGCACTTTGTATATAGGTTAACTGGCGGGTACTTGGACTATGTAGGTTAACTAGAGGACACTGGGATTATCTAGTTTAACTAGCGGGCCCTTGGACTATGTAGGTTAAGTAGCAGGCACTTGGACAATCTAGGTTAACTCGCGGGCACTTTGAAGATCTAGGTTAACTAGCAGGCACTTGGACTATCAAAGTTAACAAGTGAGACCTTGGACTATGTAGGTTACCTAGCGGGCACTTGGACTATATACGTTACCTAGCGGGCACTTGGACTATGTAGGTTAACTAGCGAGCACTTGGCCTCTAGGTTACCTAGCGGGCACTTGGACTATCTAGGTTAACCAACGGACACTTGGACTATGTAGGTTAACTAGCGGACACTTCGACTATCTAGGTTAGCTAACGGGCAATTGGACTATCTAGGTTAACTAACGGGCACTTGGACTATGTAGGTTCCCTAGAGAGCACTTGGACTATTTAGGTTACCTAGCAGGCACTTTGACTATCTAGGTTAACTAACGGGCACTTGGACTATGTAGGTTCCCTAGCGGGCACTTGGATTATATAGGTTCCCTATGGGCACGTAGAGTATGTAGGTTCCCTAACTGGCACTTGGAATATATAGGTTCCCTATCGGGCACTTGGACTATGTAGGTTCCTCAGCGGGCACTTGGACTATGTAGGTTCCCTATCAGGCATTGGACTATGTAGGTTAACTAGCAGGACCTTGGACTATCTAGGTTACCTAGCGGGCACTTGGACTATGTAGGGTAACTAGCAGACACTTCGACTATCTAGGTTAGCTAAAGGGCAATTGGACTATCTAGGTTACCTAGCCGACACTTGGACTATGTAGGTTCCCTAGCTGGCACTTGGACTATTTAGGTTACCTAGCAGGCACTTTGACTATCTAGGTTAACTAACAGGCACTTGGACTATGTAGGTTGCCTAGCGAGCTCTTGGACTATATAGGTTCCCTAGCGAGCACTTGGACTATGTAGGTTCCCAATCGGGTACTTGGACTGTCTAGGTTAACTAGCGGGCAATTGGACTGTCTAGGTTACCTAGTGGGCACTTGGACTATGTAGTTTACCTAGCAGGCACTTGGACTATGGAGGTTAACTAGCGGGCACTTGGACTGTCTAGGTAACCTAGCGGGCACTTGGACTATCTAGGTTAACGAACGGGCACTTGGACTATGTAGGTAACCTAGGGGGCACTTGGACTGTCTAGGTTACCTAGCGGGCACTTTGACTATCTAGGTTAACGAACGGGCACTTGGATATGTAGGTTACGTAGCGGGCACTTGGACTATGTAGGATCCCTATCGGACATTTGGACTACTTAGGTTAACTAGCGGACACTTGGACTATCTAGGTTAACGAGTGGGCACTTGGACTATCTAGGTCAAGAAGCGGGCCCTTGTACTATGTAGGTTAACTAGCGGGCACTTGGACTATCTAGGTTAAATAGCGGACCTTGGACTATGTAGGTTAACTTGCGGGCCCTTGGACTATGTAGGTTAACTAGCGGGCACTTGGATTATCTAGGTTTCCTAGCCAGCACTCGGACTATGTACATACCCTAGCGCGCACTTGGACTATCAAGGTTACCTGGCGGGCACTTGGACTATGTATGTCCCCAAGTGTGCACTTGGACTATCTAGGTTAACTAACGGGCACTTGGACTATGTAGGTTACCTAGCGGGCACTGGGACTATGTAGGTTAAATAGAAGGCGCTTGGACTATCAAGGTTACCTAGCGGGCCCTTGGACTATGTAGATTACCAGCGGGCACTTGGACTATCTAGGTTAACGAACGTGCACTTGGACTATATAGGTAACCTAGTGGGCACTTGGACTGTCTAGGTTACCTAGAGGGCACTTGGCCTATCTAGGTTAACGAACGGGCACTTGGACTATGTAGGTTAACTAGCGGGCCCTTGGACTATCTAGGTTTACTAGCGGGCACTTGGACTATCTAGTTTAACAAGCGGGCACTTGGACTATCTAGGTTAACTAATGGGCATTTGGATTATGTAGGTTAACTAGCGGACACTTCGACTATCTAGGTTAGCTAACGGGCAATTGGACTATCTAGGTTACCTAGTGGGCACTTCGACTATGTAGGTTCCCTAGCGGGCACTTGGACTATTTAGGTTACCTAGCAGGCACTTTGACTATCTAGGTTAACTAACGGGCACTTGGACTATGTAGGTTGCTTAGCGAGCACTTGGACTATGTAGATTCCCGAGGGGGCAGTTGGACTATGTATGTCCCCTAGCGGGCACTTGGAGTATCTAGGTTAACTATTGGGCCCTTGGACTATGTAGGTTAACTATCGGGCACTTGGATTATCTAGGTTAACCAGCGGGCACTTGGACGATCTAGGTTAACTAGCGGGCACTTGGAGTATCTAGGTTAACTAGTGGGCACTTGGACTATCTAGATTAACTAGCAGGCCCTTGGACTATCTAGGTTAACTAGCGGGCACTTGGACTATCTAGGTTAACTAGCGGGCACTGGACTATGTAGATTAACTAGCGGGCCCTTGGACTATCTAGGTTTACTAGCGGGCACTTGGACTATCTAGGTTAACAAGCGGGCACTTGGACTATCTAGGTTAACTAGCGGGCATTTGGATTATTTAGGTTACCTAGTGGGCACTTGGACTATGTATGTTACCTAGCGGGCACTTGGAATATGTAGGTTCCCTATCGGGCATTGGACTATGTAGGTTAACTAGCAGGACCTTGGACTATCTAGGTTACCTAGCAGGCACTTGGACTATGTAGGGTAACTAGCGGACACTTGGACAATCTAGGTTACCTAGCGGGCACTTGAACTATGTACATACCCTAGGGGGACTTGGACAATCTAGGTTACCTAGCGGGCACTTGGACTATGTACGTCCCCTAGCGGGCACTTGGACTATCTAGGTTAACTAACGGGCACTTGGACTATGTAGGTTGCCTAGCGAGCACTTGGACTATGTAGGTTCCTAGCGGGCACTTGGGCTATGTAGGTTCCCTATCGGGTACTTGGACTGTCTAGCTTAATTCGCAGGCAATTGGACTGTCTAGGTTACATAGTGGGCACTTGGAATATGTACGTTCCCTAGTGGGTACTTGGGCTATCTAAGTTACCTAGCGGGCACTTGGACTATGTAAGTTAACGAACGGGCACTTGGACTATGTAGGTAACATAATGGTCACTTGGACTGCCTAGGTTACCTAGCGGGGTCTTGGCCTATGTAGGTTAACTAGCGGGCACTTGGAATATGTAGGATCCCTATCGGACATTTGTACTACTTAGGTTAATTAGCGGGCACTTTGACTATCTAGGTTAACTAGCGGAACTTGGACTATCAAGGTCAACTAGCGGGCCCTTGTACTATGTAGGTCAACTAGCGGGCACTTGGACTATCTAGGTTAACTAGCGGACCTTGGACTATGTAGGTTAACTAGCGGGCACTTGGACTATGTACGTCCCCTAGTGGGCCCTTGGACTATCTAGGTTATCTAACGGGCACTAGGACTATCTAGGTTACCTAGCGGGCACGTGGACTATGTAGGTTAACTAGCGGACACTTGCATGATATAGGTTAACTAGAAGGCCCTTGCACTATGTAGGTTAACTAGCGGGCCCATGGATTATGTAGGTTTACTAGCAGGCAATTGGACTATCTAGGTTAACTAACGGGCACTAGGACTATCTAAGTTAACTAGCGAGCACTTGGATTATGAAGGATCCCTAGATGGCACTTGGACAATCTAGGTTAACTAGCGGGCACTTGGACGATCTAGGTTAATAGCGGGCACTTGGACTATCAAAGTTAACAAGTGAGCCCTTGGACTATGTAGGTTAACTAGCGGGCCTTTGGACTATCTAGGTTACCTAGCGGGCACTTGGACTATATAGGTTAACTAGTGGGCACTTGGACTATCTAAGTTAACGAACGGGCACTTGGAATATATAGGTAACCTTGCGGGCACTTGGACTGTCTAGGTTACCTAGCGGGCACTTGGACTTCTAGGTTAACGAACGGGCACTTGGACTATGTAGGTTGCTTAGCGGGCACTTGGACTATCTAGGTTAGGTAACGGGCACTTTGAGTATCTAGGTTACCTAGGGGGAACTTGGACAATATATGTTACCTAGCGGGCACTTGGACTATCTAGGTTACCTAACGGGCACTTTGACTATCTAGGTTACATAGCAGGCACTTGGACTATGTAGGTTAACTAGCGAGCACTTGGATTCTAGGTTACCTAGCGGGCACTTGGACTATCTAGGTTACCTAGCGGGTCCTTGGACTATGTAGGTTTCCTAGCGGGCACTTGGACTATCTAGGTTAACGAACGGGCACTTGGAATATTTAGGTAACCTAGCGGGCACTTGGACAGTCTAGGTTAACTAGCGGGTACTTGGACTATCTAGGTTAACGAACGGGCTCTTGGACTATGTAGGTTACCTAGCGGACACTCGGACTATGTAGGATTCCTATCGGACATTTGGACTACTTAGGTTATCTAGCAGGCACTTGGACTATCTAGGTTAACTAGCGGGCACTTGGACTATCTAGGTCAACTAGCGGGCCCTTGTACTATGTAGGTTAACTAGCGAGCACTTGGAGTATCTAGGTTAACTAGCGGACCTTGGACTACGTAGGTTTACTAGCAGGCCCTTGGACAATGTAGGTTAACTAGCGGGCCCTTGGACGATCTAGGTTAACTAGAGGGCACTTGGACTATCTAGGTTAACTAGCGTGCACTTGGACTATGTAGGTTAACTAGCAGACACTTGCACGATGTAGGTTAAATAGCGGGCTCTTGCACTATGTAGGTTAACTAGTGGGCCCATTGACTATGTTGGTTAACTAGCGGGCACTTGGACGATCTAGGTTAACTAGCGGGCACTTGGACTATGTAGGTTCCCTAGCGGGCATTTGAACTATATAGATAACCTAGCGGGCACTTAGACTTTGTAGGTTACCTAGCGGGCCCTTGGACAATGTAGGTTAACTAGCGGGCCCTTGGACTATGTAGGTTACCTAGCGGGCAATTGGACGATCTAGGTTAACTAGCGGGTACTTGGACTATGTAGGTTAACTAGCGGGCCCTTGGACTATGTAGATTAACTAGCGACTCTTGGAGTATATACGTTAACTAGCGGGCCCTTGGACTATGTAGATTCCCTAGCGGGCATTTGGACGACATAAATAACCGAGCGGGCACTTAGATTTTGTAGGTTACCTTGCAGGCACTTGGAATATCTAGGTTACCTTGCTGGCACTTGAACTTTCTAAGTTAACTAGCGGGTTCTTGGAGGATGTTGGTTACTAGCGGGCTGTTGGATTATCTAGGTTACCAAGCAGGCACTTGGACTATCTAGGTTAACTAACGGGCACTTGGACTATGTAGGTTCCCTAGCGGGCCCTTGGACTATGTAGATTCCCTAGCGGGCCCTTGAACTATCTAGGTTTACTAGCGGGCACTTGGACTATCTAGGTAAACTAGCGGGCACTTGGATTATGTAGTTTCCCTAGCGGGCACTTGGACTATCTAGGTTAACGAACGTGCACTTGGACTATGTAGGTAACCTAGCGGTCACTTGGACTGTCTAGGTTACCAAGCGGGCACTTGGCCTATCTATGTTAATGAACGGGCACTTGGACTATGTAGGTTAACTAGCGGACACTTCGACTATCTAGGTTAGCTAACGGGCACTTGGACTATCTAGGTTACCAGCGGGCACTTGGTCTATGTAGGTTCCCTAGCGGGCCTTGGACTATTTAGGTTACGTAGCAGGCACTTTGACTATCTACGTTAACTAACGGGCACTTGGACTATGTAGTTTGCCTAGCGAGCACTTGGACTATGTAGGTTCCCTAGCGAGAACTTAGACTATGTAGGTTCCCTATCGGGTACTTTGACTGTCTAGGTTAACTACGGGGCAATTGGACTGTCTAGGTTACCTAGTGGGCACTTGGACTATGTAGTTTACCTAGCAGGCACTTGGACTATGTAGGTTAACTAGCGTGCACTTGGACTATCTAGGTTACCTAGCGTGCACTTGGACTATGTACGTTCCCTAGCGGGCACTTGGGCTATCTACGTTACTTAGCGGGCACTTGGACTATGTAGGTTAACGAACGGGAATTTGGACTATGTAGGTAACCTAATGGTCACTTGGACTGTCTAGGTTACCTAGCGGGAACTTGAACTATGTAGTTTAACTAGCGGGCACTTGGACTTTCAAGGTTAACTAGCGGGCCCTTGCTCTATGTAGGTTAACTAGCAGGCCTTTGGACTATGTAAGTTAACTAGAGGGCACTTTGATGATCCTGGTCAACTAGCGGGCACTTGGACTATCTAGGTTAACTAGAGGGCACTTTGACTATGTAGGTTCCCTAGCGGGCACTTTGACTATGTAGGTTCCCTAGTGGGCATTTGGACTATATAGGTTAACTAGCGGGCACTTGGACTATGTAGGTTACCTAGCGGGCACTTGGATTATCTAGGTTAGCTCACAGGAACTTGGACTATCTAGGTTACCTAGTGGGCACTTGGACTATGTAGGTTACCTAGCGGGCACATGGACTATGTACGTCCCCTAGTGGGCACTTGGACTATCTTGGTTAACTAACGGGCACTTGTACTATGTAGGTTACCTAGCGGGTACTTGGACTATGTAGATTAACTAGAAGGCACTTGGACTATCAAGGTTACCTAGCGGGCCCTTGGACTATGTAGGTTACCAGCGGGCACTTGGACTATCTAGGTTAACGAACGGGCACTTGGACTATGTAGGTTAACTAGCGGACACTTCGACTATCTAGGTTAGCTAACGGGGAATTGGACTATCTAGGTTACCTAGCGGGCACTTGGACTATGTAGGTTCCCTAGCGGGCACTTGGACTATTTAGGTTACCTAGCAGGCACTTTGACTATCTAGGTTAACTAACGGGCACTTGGACTATGTAGGTTGCCTAGCGAGCACTTGGGCTATGTTGGTTCCCTACCGAGCACTTAGACTATGTAGGTTCCCTATCGGGTACTTGGACTGTCTAGGTTAACTAGGGGGCAGTTGGACTGTCTAGGTTACCTAGTGGGCACTTGGACTATGTAGTTTACCTAGCAGGCACTTGGACTATGTACGTTCCCTAGCGGGCACTTGGGCTATCTACGTTACCTAGCGGGCACTTGGACTATGAAGGTTAACGAACGGGCACTTGGACTATGTAGGTTACCTAATGGTCACTTGGACTGTCTAGCTTACCTAGCGGGAACTTGGACTATGTAGTTTAACTAGCGGGCACTTGGACTATCAAGGTTAACTAGCGGGCCCTTCCTCTATGTAGGTTAACTAGCAGGCCTTTGGACTATGTAAGTTAACTAGAGGGCACTTTGATGATCCTGGTTAACTAGCGGGCACTTGGACTATCTAGGTTAACTAGAGGGCACTTGGATTATGTAGGTTCCCTAGCGGGCACTTTGACTATGTAGGTTCCCTAGCGGGCACTTGGACTATATAGGTTAACTAGCGGGCCCTTGGACTATGTAGGTTAACTAGCGTGCACTTGGATGATCTAGGTTAACTAGCGGGTACTTGGACTATGTAGGTTAACTAGCGGGCCCTTGGACTATGTAGATTATCTAGCGGCACTTGGACTATCTACGTTAACTAGCGGGCCCTTGGACTATGTAGGTTAACTAGCGAGCACTTGGACTCTAGGTTACCTAGCGGGCACTTGGACTATCTAGGTTACCTAGCGGGCCCTTGGACTATGTAGGTTTCCTAGCGGGCACTTGGACTTTCTAGGTTAACGAACGGGCACTTGGAATATGTAGGTAACCTAGCAGGCACTTGGACAGTCCAGGTTAACTAGCGGGTACTTGGACTATCTAGGTTAACGAACCGGCTCTTGGACTATGTAGGTTACCTAGCGGACACTTGGACTATCTAGGTTAACTAGCGGGCACTTGGACTATCTAGGTCAACTAGCGGGCACTTGTACTATGTAGGTTATCTAGCGAGCACTTGGAGTATCTAGGTTAACTAGCCTAGCGGACCTTGGACTACGTAGGTTTACTAGCAGGCCCTTGGACAATGTAGGTTAACTAGCATGCACTTGGACGATCTAGGTTAACTAGAGGGCACTTGGACTATCTAGGTTAACTAGCGTGCACTTGGACTCTCTAGGTTAACTAGCGGGCACTTGGATGATCAATGTTAACTAGCGGGCCCTTTGAATATCTAGGTTAGCTAACTGGCACTTGGACTATGTAGGTTAACTAGCAGACACTTGCACGATCTAGGTTAACTAGCGGGCTCTTGCACTATGTAGGTTAACTAGTGGGCCCATTGACTATGTTGGTTAACTAGCAGGCACTTGGACGTTCTAGGTTAACTAGCAGGCACTTGGACTATGTAGGTTCCCTACCGGGCATTTGGACTATTTAGATAACCTAGCGGGCACTTAGACTTTGTAGGTTACCTAGCGGGCCCTTGGACAATGTAGGTTAACTAGCGGGCCCTTGGACTATGTAGATTCCCTAACGGGCATTTGGACTACATAGATAAACAAGCGGGCACTTAGATTTTGTAGGTTACCTAGCGGGCACTTGGAATATCTAGGTTACCTAGCTGGCACTTGAACTTTCTACGTTAACTAGCGGGTTCTTGGAGTATGTAAGTTACTAGCGGGCTGTTGGACTATCTAGGTTACCAAGCGGGCACTTGGACTATCTAGGTTAACTAACGGGCACTTGGACTATGTAGGTTCCCTAGCGGGCCCTTGGGCTATGTAGATTCCCTAGCGGGCCCTTGGACTACCTAGGTTTACTAGCGGGCACTTGGACTATCTAGGTTAACTAGCGGGCACTTGGATTATGTAGTTTCCCTAGCGGGCACTTGGACTATCTAGGTTAACGAACGTGCACTTGGACTATGTAGGTATCCTAGCGGTCACTTGGAATGTCTAGGTTAAAAAGCGGGCACTTGGCCTATCTATGTTAATGAACGGGCACTTGGACTATGTAGGTTAACTAGCGGACACTTCGACTATCTAGGTTAGCTAACAGGCACTTGGACTATCTAGGTTACCAGCGGGCACTTGGACTATGTAGGTTCCCTAGCGGGCCTTGGACTATTTAGGTTACCTAGCAGGCACTTTGACTATCTACGTTAACTAACGGGCACTTGGACTATATAGGTTGCCTAGCGAGAACTTAGACTATGTAGGTTCCCTATCTGGTACTTTGACTGTCTAGGTTAACTAGGGGGCAATGGACTGTCTAGGTTACCTAGTGGGCACTTGGACTATGTAGTTTACCTAGCAGGCACTTGGACTATGTAGGTTAACTAGCGGGCACTTGGACTATGTAGGTCATCTAGCGGGCACTTGGGCTATCTACGTTACCTAGCGGGCACTTGGACTATGTAGGTTAACTAACGGGAATTTGGACTATGTAGGTAACCTAATGGTCACTTGGACTGTCTAGGTTACCTAGCGGGAACTTGGACTCTGTCGTTTAACTAGCGGGCACTTGGACTATCAAGGTTAACTAGCGGGCCCTTGCTCTAGTAGGTTAACTAGCAGGCCTTTGGACTATGTAAGCTAACTAGAGGGCACTTTGATGATCCTGGTTAACTAGCGGGCACTAGGACTATCTAGGTTAACTAGAGGGCACATGGACTATGTAGGTTCCCTAGCGGGCACTTTGACTATGTAGGTTAACTAGCGGGCACTTAGACTATGTATGTTGCATAGCGGGCAATTGGACTATCTAGGTTAGGTAACGGGCACTTGGACTATATAGGTTACCTAGCGGACCCTTTGACTATGTAGGTTACCTAGCGGGCACTTGGACTATCTAGATTAACGAGCGGGCACTTGGACTATGTAGGCTACCTAGCGGGCACATGGATTATCTAGGTTAGCTCACAGGAACTTGGACTATCTAGGTGACCTAGTGGGCACTTGGACTATGTAGGTTACCTTGCGGGCACTTGTACTATCTAGGTTACCTAACGGGAACTTGGACTAGGTAGGTTAACTAGCGGCACTTGGACTATCTACGTAAACTAGCGGGTCCTTGGAATATGTAGGTTAACTAGCATGCACTTTGGACGATCTAGGTTAACTAGCGGGTACTTGGACTATGTAGGTTAACTAGCGTGCACTTGGACGATCTAGGTTAACTAGCGGGTACTTGGTCTATGTAGGTTAACTAGCGGGCCCTTGCACTATGTAGATTATCTAGCGGCACTTGGACTATCTACGTTAACTAGCGGGCCCTTGGACTATGTAGATAACCTAGCGGGCACTTGGACTCTGTATGTTCCCTACGGACACTTGAACTATGTAGGTTCCCTAGCAGGCACTTGGATTATGTAGGTTCCAGAGCGGGCACTTGGACTATGTAAGTTAACTACCGGGCATTTGGACTATGTAAGTTACCTAGCGGGCACTTGGACTATCTAGGTTACCTAGCGGGCACTTGTACTATGTAGGTTAACTAGCGGGCACTTAGACTATGTATGTTGCATAGCGGGCAATTGGACTATCTAGGTTAGGTAACGGGCACTTGGACTATATAGGTTACCTAGCGGACCCTTTGACTATGTAGGTTACCTAGCGGGCACTTGGACTATCTAGGTTAACGAGCGGGCACTTGGACTATGTAGGTTACCTAGCAGGCACATGGATTATCTAGGTTAGCTCACAGGAACTTGGACTATCTAGGTGACCTAGTGGGCACTTGGACTATGTAGGTTACCTTGCGGGCACTTGTACTATCTAGGTTACCTAACGGGAACTTGAACTAGGTAGGTTAACTAGCGGCACTTGGACTATCTACGTTAACTAGCGGGTCCTTGGAATATGTAGATTCCCTAGCGGGCACTTGGACTATCTTGGTTAACGAACGTGCACTTGGACTATGTAGGTAACCTAGCGGTCACTTGGACTGTCTAGGTTACCAAGCCGTCACTGGCCTATCTATGTTAATGAACGGGCACTTGGACTATGTAGGTTAACTAGCGGACACTTCGACTATCTAGGTTAGCTAACGGGCACTTGGACTATCTAGGTTAACGAACGTGCACTTGGACTATGTAGGTAACCTAGTGGGCACTTGGACTGTCTAGGTTACCTAGAGGGCACTTGGCCTATCTAGGTTAACGAACGGGCACTTGGACTATGTAGGTTAACTAGCGGGCCCTTGGACTATCTAGGTTTACTAGCGGGCACTTGGACTATCTAGGTTAACAAGCGGGCACTTGGACTATCTAGGTTAACTAGTGGGCACTTGGACTATCTAGATTAACTAGCGGGCCCTTGGACTATCTAGGTTAACTAGCGGGCACTTGGACTATATAGGCTAACTAGCGGGCACTGGACTATCTAGATGAACTAGCGGTCCCTTGGACTATCTAGGTTTACTAGCGGGCACTTGGACTATCTAGGTTAACTAACGGGCACTTGGACTATTTAGGTTACCTAGCGGGCACCGGGACTATGTAGGTTAAATAGAAGGCGCTTGGACTATCAAGGTTACCTAGCGGGCCCTTGGACTATGTAGATTACCAGCGGGCACTTGGACTATCTAGGTTAACGAACGTGCACTTGGACTATGTAGGTAACCTAGTGGGCACTTGGACTGTCTAGGTTACCTAGAGGGCACTTGGCCTATCTAGGTTAACGAACGGGCACTTGGACTATGTAGGTTAACTAGCGGGCCCTTGGACTATCTAGGTTTACTAGCGGGCACTTGGACTATCTAGGTTAACAAGCGGGCACTTGGACTATCTAGGTTAACTAGTGGGCACTTGGACTATCTAGATTAACTAGCGGGCCCTTGGACTATCTAGGTTAACTAGCGGGCACTTGGACTATATAGGCTAACTAGCGGGCACTGGACTATCTAGATGAACTAGCGGTCCCTTGGACTATCTAGGTTTACTAGCGGGCACTTGGACTATATAGGCTAACTAGCGGGCACTGGACTATCTAGATGAACTAGCGGTCCCTTGGACTATCTAGGTTTACTAGCGGGCACTTGGACTATCTAGTTTAACAAGCGGGCACTTGGACTATCTAGGTTAACTAGCGGGCATTTGGATTATTTAGGTTACATAGTGGGCACTTGGATCATGAATGTTACCTAGCGGGCACTTGGACTATGTAGGTTAACTAGAAGGCACTTGGACTATCAAGGTTAACTAGCGGGCACTTGGACTGTCTAGGTTCCCTAGCGGGCACTTGGCCTATCTAGGTTAACGAACGGGCACTTGGACTATGTAGGTTAACTAGCGTACACTTCGACTATCTAGGTTAGCTAACGGGCAATTGGACTATCTAGGTTACCTAGCGGGCACTTGGACTATGTAGGTTCCCTAGCGGGCACTTGGACTATTTAGGTTACCTAGCGGGCACTTGGACTATGTAGGTTCCCTAGCGGGCACTAGGACTATTTAGGTTACCTAGCAGGCTTTGACTATCTAGGTTAACTAACGGGCACTTGGACTATGTAGGTTGCCTAGCGAGCACTTGGACTATGTAGGTTCCCTATCGGGTACTTGGACTGTCTAGGTTAACTAGGGGGCAATTGGACTGTCTAGGTTACCTAGTGGGCACTTGGACTATGTAGTTTACCTAGCAGGCACTTGGACTATGTACGTTCCCTCGCGGGCACTTGGGCTATCTACGTTACCTAGCCTGCACTTGGACTATGTAGATTAACGAACGGGCACTTGGACTATGTAGGTAACCTAATGGTCACTTGGAATGTCTAGCTTACCTAGCGGGAAATTGGACTATGTAGTTTAACTAGCGGGCACTTGGACTATCAAGGTTAACTAGCGGGCCCTTGCTCTATGTAGGTTAACGAGCAGGCCTTTGGACTATGTAAGTTAACTAGAGGGCACTTTGATGATCCTGGTTAACTAGCGGGCACTTGGACTATCTAGGTTAACTAGAGGGCACTTGGATTATGTAGATTCCCTAGCGGGCACTTTGACTATGTAGGTTCCCTAGCGGGCACTTGGACTATATAGGTTAACTAGCGGGCCCTTGCACTATGTACGTTAACTAGCGTGCACTTGGATGATCTAGATTAACTAGCGGGTACTTGGACTATGTAGGTTAACTAGCGGGCCCTTGGACTATGTAGATTATCTAGCGGCACTTGGACTATCTACGTTAACTAGCAGGCCCTTGGACTATGTATATTCCCTAGCGGGCACTTGGACTCCGTATGTTCCCTACGGACACTTGAACTATGTAGGTTCCCTAGCAGGCACTTGGACTATGTAGGTTCCAGAGCGGGCATCTGGACTATGTAAGTTAACTACCGGGCACTTGGACTATGTAGGTAAACTAGCGGGCCCTTGGACTATCTAGGTTACCTAGCGGGCACTTGGACTATGTAGGTTAACTACCGGGCACATGCACTATCTAGGTTACCTAGCGGGCACTTGGACTATGTACGTTCCCTAGCGGGCACTTGGACTATCTATGTTAACTACCGGGCACTTGGACTATGTAGGTTAACTAGGGGACACTTGCACTATGTAGGTTACCTAGCGGCACTAGGACTATGTAGGTTAACTAGCGTGCACTTGGATTATGCAGGTTAACTAGAGGACACTTGGACGATCTAGGTTAACTAGTGGGCCCTTGGACTATGTAGGTTAACCAGCAGGCTTTTGGACTATGTAGGTTACCTAGCAGACACTTGGACTGTCTAGGTTACCTAGCGGGCACTTGGCTATCTATGTTTACGAACGGGCACTTGGACTATCTAGGTTGCCTAGCGGGCATTTGGACTATGTAAGTTACCTAGCGGGCACTTGGACTATCTAGGTTACCTAGCGGGCACTTGGTCTATGTAGGTTAACTAGCGGGCACTTGGACTATGTATGTTGCATAGCGGGCAATTGGACTATCTAGGATAGGTAACGGGCACTTGGACTATATAGGTTACCTAGCGGACCCTTTGATTATGTAGGTTACCTAGCGGGCACTTGGACTAGCTATGTTAACGAAAGGGCACTTGGACTATGTAGGTTACCTAGCGGGCACTTGGATAATCTAGGTTAGCTAAGAGGAACTTGGACTATCTAGGTTACCTAGTGGGCACTTGGATTTTTAGGTTACCTTGCGGGCACTTGTACTATCTAGGTTACCTAACGGGATCTTGGACTATGTAGGTTAACTAGCGAACACTTGGACGATCTAGGTTAACTAGCGGGCACTTGAATATCTAGGTTAACTATCAGGCACTTGGACTATCTAGGTTAACTAGCTGACCTTGGATTATGTAGGTTAACTAGCGGGCACTTGGACTATCTAGGTTAACTAGCTGACCTTGGACTATGTAAGTTAACTAGCGGGCACTTGGACGATCTAGGTTAACTTGCGGGCACTTGCACAATGCAGGTTCCCTAGCGGGCACTTTGAATATGGAGGTTCCCTAGCAGGCACTTGGACTATATAGGTTCCCTACGGGCACTTGGACTATCTAGGTTCCCTAACGGGCACTTGGAATATGTAGGTTCCCTATCGGGCACTTGGACTATGTAGGTTAACTAGCGGGCACTTGGATGATCAAGGTTAAGTAGCAGGCACTTGGATTATCTAGGGTAACTAGCGGGCACTTGGACTATCTAGGTTGATTAGCGGGCACTTTTACAATGCAGGTGCCCTAGCGGGCACTTGGATTATATAGGTTCCCTAAGGGCACTTGGACTATGTAGGTTAACTAGCGGGCACTTGGAATATCTAGGTTAACTAGCGGGCCCTTGTACTATGTAGGTTAACTAGCGGGAACTTGGACTATCTAGGCTAACTAACGGGTTCTTGGACTATGTAGGTTAACTAGCGGGCACTTGAACTATCTAGGTTAACTAGCGGGCACTTGGACTATCTAGGTTAACTAGCGGGCACTTGGATGATCTAGGTTAACTAGCGGGCACTTGGACTATCTAGGTTAATTAGCGGGCACTTGTACAATGCAGGTTCCCTAGCGGGCAATTTGACTATATAGGTTCCCTACGGGCACTTGGACTATCTAGGTTCCCTAACGGGCACTTGGAATATGTAGGTTCCCTATCGGGTACTTGGACTATGTAGGTTCCTCAGCGGGCTATTGGACTATGTAGGTTCCCTATCGGGCATTGGACTATGTAGGTTAACTAGCAGGACCTTGGACTATCTAGGTTACTTAGCGGGCACTTGGACTATGTAGGTTAACTAGCGGGAACTTGGACTATCTAGGTTAACTAACGGGTTCTTGGACTATGTAGGTTAACTAGCGGGCACTTGGACTATCTAGGTTAACTAGCGGGCACTTGGACTATCTAGGTTAACTAGCGGGCACTTGGATTATCTAGGTTAACTAGCGGGCACTTAGACTATCTAGGTTAATTAGCGGGCACTTGTACAATGCAGGTTCCCTAGCGGGCAATTGGACTATATAGGTTCCCTACGGGCACTTGGACTATCTAGGTTCCCTAACGGGCACTTGGAATATGTAGGTTCCCTATCGGGTACTTGGATTATGTAGGTTCCTCAGCGGGAAATTGGACTATGGAGGTTCCCTATCGGGCATTGGACTATGTAGGTTAACTAGCAGGACCTTGGACTATCTAGGTTACTTAGCGGGCACTTGGACTATGTTGGTTAACTAGCGGACACTTGGACAATCTAGGTTACCTAGCGGGCACTTGAACTATGTACAACAATAGTGGGCACTTGGACTATCAAGGTTACCTAGCGGGCACTTGGACAATGTACGTCCCCTAGCGGGCCCTTGGACTATCTAGGTTAACTAGAGGGCCCTTGGACTATGTAGGTTAACTAGCGGGCACTTGGACTATCTAGATTAACTAGCGGGCCCTTGGACTATCTAGGTTAACGAACGGGCACTTTGACTATGTAGGTTACCTAGTGGGCACTTGGACTATCTAGGTTAACTAGCGGGCACTTGGACTATGTAGTTTACCTAGCGGGCATTTGGATTATTTAGGTTACCTAGTGGGCACTTGGACTATGTAGGTTTCCCAGCGGGCACTTGGACTATCTATTTTAACGAAAGGGCACTTTGACTATGTAGGTTACCTAGTGGGCACTTGGACTATGTAGGTTACCTTGCGGGCACTTGTACTATCTAGGTTACCTAACGGGAACTTGGACTACGTATGTTAACTAGCAGGACCTTGGACTATCTAGGTTACTTAGCGGGCACTTGGACTATGTAGGTTAACTAGCGGACACTTGGACAATCTAGGTTACCTAGCGGGCACTTGAACTATATACATACAATAGTGGGCACTTGGACTATCTAGGTTAACTAGAAGGCCCTTGGACTATGTAGGTTAACTAGCGGGCACTTGGACTATCTAGGTTAACTAGCGGGCACTTGCACAATGCAGGTTCCCTAGCGGGCACTTGGATTATCTAGGTTAGCTAACAGGAAGTTGGACTATCTAGGTTACCTAGTGGGCACTTGGACTATGTAGGTTACCTGCGGGCACTTGTACTATCTAGGTTACCTAACAGGAACTTGGACTATGTAGGTTAACTAGCGGACACTTGGACGATCTAGGTTAACTAGCTGGCACTTGGAATATCTAGGTTAACTAGCGGGCACTTGGACTATCTAGGTTAACTTGCTGACCTTGGACTATTTAAGTTAACTAGCGGGCACTTGGACTATCTAGGTTAACTAGCGGGCACTTTCACAATGCAGGTTCCCTAGCGGGCACTTTGACTATGTAGGTTCCCTAGCGGGCACTTGGAC
Source organism: Tenrec ecaudatus (assembly GCF_050624435.1). Lineage (NCBI taxonomy): Eukaryota > Metazoa > Chordata > Mammalia > Afrosoricida > Tenrecidae > Tenrec > Tenrec ecaudatus. The sequence continues at coordinate 281,041,475 of NC_134530.1, read as the reverse complement.
TATATAGGTTCCCTACGGGCACTTGGACTATCTAGGTTCCCTAACGGGCACTTGGAGTATGTAGGTTCCCTATCGGGCACTTGGACTATGTAGGTTAACTAGCAGGCACTTGGATGATCAAGGTTAAGTAGCAGGCACTTGGATTATCTAGGTTAACTAGCGGGCACTTGGACTATCTAGGTTGATTAGCGGGCACTTGTACAATGCAGGTTCCCTAGCGGGCACTTGGACTATATAGGTTCCCTAAGGGCACTTTGACTATGTAGGTTAACTAGCGGGCACTTGGAATATCTAGGTTAACTAGCGGGCCCTTGGACTATGTAGGTTAACTAGCGGGAATTTGGACTATCTAGGTTAACTAGCGGGTTCTTGGACTATGTAGGTTAACTAGCGGGCCCTTGGACTATCTAGGTTAACTAGCTGACCTTGGACTATGTAGGTTAACTAGTGGGCACTTAGACTATCTAGGTTATCTAGCTGACCTTTGACTATGTACGTCCCCTAGCGGGCACTTGGATTATCTAGGTGAACTAGAGGGCCCTTGGACTATGTAGGTTAACTAGCGGGCACTTGGATTATCTAGGTTAACTAGCGGGCACTTGGACGATCTAGGTTAACTAGCGGGCTCTTGGACTATCTAGGTTAATTAGCAGGCACTTGGACTATCTAGATTAACTAGCGGTCCCTTGGTCTATCTAGGTTAACTAGCGGGCACTTGGATTATCTAGGTTACCTAGCGGGCACTTGGACTATCTAGATTAACTAGCGGGCCCTTGGACTATCTAGGTTTACTAGCGGGCACTTGGACTATCTAGGTTAACTAGCGGGCACTTGGACTATGTAGTTTTCCTAGCGGGCATTTGGATTACTTAGGTTACCTAGTGGGCACTTGGATTATGTAGGTTTCCTAGCGGGCACTTGGACTATGTACGTTAACTAGAAGGCACTTGGACTATCAAGGTTACCCAGCGGGCCCTTGGATTATGTAGGTTACCAGCGGGCACTTGGACTATCTAGGTTAACGAACGTGCACTTGGACTATGTAGGTAACCTAGCGGGCACTTGGACTGTCTAGGTTACCTAGAGGGCACTTGGCCTATCTAGGTTAACGAACGGACACTTGGACTATGTAGGTTAACTAGCGGACACTTCGACTATCTAGGTTAGCTAACGGGCACTTGGACTATCTAGGTTACCTAGCGGACACTTGGACTATGTAGGTTCCCTAGCGGTCACTTGGACTATTTAGGTTACCTAGCAGGCACTTTGACTATCTAGGTTAAATAACGGGCACTTGGACTATGTAGGTTGCCTAGCGAGCACTTGGACTGTATAGGTTCCCAAGCTGGCACTTGGACTATCTTGGTTCCCTATCAGGTACTTGGACTGTCTAGGTTAACTACCGGGCAATTGGACTGTCTAGGTTACCTAGTGGGCACTTGGACTATGTAGTTTACCTAGCAGGCACTTGGACTATGTAGGTTAACTAGCGGGCACTTGGACTGTCTAGGTAACCTAGCGGGCACTTGGACTATCTAGGTTAACGAACGGGCACTTGGACTATGTAGGTAACCTAGCGGGCAATTGGACTGTCTAGGTTACCTAGTGGGCACTTTGACTATCTAGGTTATCGAATGGGCACTTGGATATGTAGGTTACATAGCGGTCACTTGGACTATGTAGGATCCCTATCGGACATTTGGACTACTTATGTTAACTAGCTGGCACTTGGACTATCTAGGTTAACTAGCGGGCACTTGGACCATCTAGGTCAAGTAGCGGGCCCTTGTACTATGTAGGTTAACTAGCGGGCACTTGGACTATCTAGGTTAACTAACGGACCTTGGACTATCTAGGTTAACTAGCGGGCACTTGGACTATGTAGGTTAACTAGCGGGCACTTGGATTATCTAGGTTTCCTAGTCAGCACTCGGACTATGTACATACCCTAGCGCGCACTTGGACTATCAAGGTTACCTAGCGGGCACTTGGACTATGTACGTCCCCTAGAGGGCACTTGGACTATCTAGGTTAACTAACGGGCACTTGGACTATGTAGGTTACCTAGCGGGCACTTGGACTATGTAGGTTAACTAGAAGGCACTTGGACTATCAAGGTTACCTAGCGGGCCCTGGGACTATGTAGGTCACCAGCGGGCACTTTGACTATGTAGGTTAACTAGCGGACACTTCGAGTATCTAGGTTAGCTAACGGGCAGTTGGACTATCTAGGTTACCTAGTGGGCACTTGGAGTATGTAGGTTCCTTAGCGGGCACTTGGACTATTGAGGTTACCTAGCAGGCACTTTGACTATCTAGGTTAACTAACGGGCACTTGGACTATGTAGGTTGCTTAGCGAGCACTTGGACTATGTAGATTTTCTAGGGTGCACTTGGACTATGTATGTCCCCTAGCGGGCACTTGGACTATCTAGGTAAACTAGAGGGCCCTTGGACTATGTAGGTTAACTATCGGGCACTTGGATTATCTAGGTTAACCAGCGGGTACTTGGACGATCTAGGCTAACTAGCTGGCACTTGGACTATCTAGGTTAACTAGTGGGCACTTGGATTATCTAGATTAACTAGCGGGCCCTTGGACTATCTAGGTTAACTAGCGGGCACTTGGACTATCTAGGTTAACTAGCGGGAACTGGACTATCTAGATTAACTAGCGGGCCCTTGGACTATCTAGGTTTACTAGCGGGCACTTGGACTATCTAGGTTAACAAGCGGGCACTTGGACTATCTAGGTTAACTAGCGGGCATTTGGATTATTTACGTTACCTAGTGGGCACTTGGACTATGTATGTTACCTAGCGGGCACTTGGACTATGTAGGTTAACTACAAGGCACTTGGACTATCAAGGTTACCTAGCGGGCACATGGACTGTCTAGGTTACCTAGCGGGCACTTGGACTATTTAGGTTAACTAGGGGACACTTGCACTATGTAGGTTACCTAGCGGCACTTGGACTATGTAGGTTAACTAGCGTGCACTTGGATTATGCAGGTTAACTAGAGGACACTTGGACGATCTAGGTTAACTAGTGGGCCCTTGTACTATGTAGGTTAACGAACAGGCATTTGGACTATGTAGGTTACCTATCAGACACTTGGACTGTCTAGGTTACCTAGCGGGCACTTGGCTATCTAGGTTAACGAACGGACACTTGGACTATCTATGTTGCCTAGCGGGCATTTGGACTATGTAAGTTACCTAGTGGGCACTTGGACTATCTAGGTTACCTAGCGGGCACTTGGACTATGTAGGTTAACTAGCGGGCACTTAGACTATGTATGTTGTATAGCGGGCAATTGGACTATCTAGGATAGGTAACGGGCACTTGGACTATATAGGTTACCTAGCGGACCCTTTGATTATGTAGGTTACCTAGCGGGCACTTGGACTATCTAGGTTAACGAAATGGCACTTGGACTATGTAGGTTACCTAGCGGGCACGTGGATTATCTAGGTTAGCTAAGAGGAACTTGGACTATCTAGGTTACCTAGTGGGCACTTGGACTATGTAGGTTACCTTGCGGGCACTTGTAGTATCTAGGTTACCTAACAGGAACGTGGACTATGTAGGTTAACTAGCGGACACTTGGACGATCTAGGTTAACTAGCGGGCACTTGGAATATCTAGGTTAACTAGCGGGCACTTGGACTATCTAGGTTAACTAGCTGACCTTGGACTATGTAGGTTAACTAGCGGGCACTTGGACTATCTAGGTTAACTAGCTGACCTTGGACTATGTAAATTAACTAGCGGGCACTTGGACTATCTAGGTTAACTAGTGGGCACTTGCACAATGCAGGTTCCCTAGCGGGCACTTGGACTATATAGGTTCCCTACGGGCACTTGGACTATCTAGGTTCCCTAACGGGCACTTGGAATATGTAGGTTCCCTATCGGGCACTTGGACTATGTAGGTTCTTCTGCGGGCAATTTGACTATGTAGGTTCCCTATCAGGCACTTGGACTATGTAGGTTAACTAGCGGGCACTTGGATGATCAAGGTTAAGAAGCAGGCACTTGGATTATCTAGGTTAACTAGCGGGCACTTGGACTATCTAGGTTGATTAGCGGGCACTTGTACAATGCAGGTTCCCTAGCGGGCACTTGGACTATATAGGTTCCCTAAGGGCACTTTGACTATGTAGGTTAACTAGCCGGCACTTGGAATATCTAGGGTAACTAGCGGGCCTTGGACTATGTAGGTTAACTAGCAGGAACTTGGACTATCTAGGTTAACTAGCGGGTTCTTGGACTATGTAGGTTAACTAGCGGGCACTTGGACTATCAAGTTAATTAGCTGACCTTGGACTATGTAGGTTAACTAGCGGGCACTTGGACTATCTAGGTTAACTAGCTGACCTTGGACTATGTAAGTTAACTAGCGGGCACTTGGACTATCTAGGTTAACTAGCGGGCACTTGCACAATGCAGGTTCCCTAGCGGGCAATTTGACTATGTAGGTTCCCTTGCGGGCACTTGGACTATATAGGTTCCCTAACGGGCACTTGGAATATTTAGGTTCCCTATCGGACACTTGGACTATGTAGGTTCCTCTGCGGGCACTTGGATTATGTAGGTTCCCTATCAGGCACTTGGACTATTTAGGTTAACTAGCGGGCACTTGGATGATCAAGGTTAACTAGCGGGCACTTGGACTATCTAGGTTAATTAGCGGGCACTTTTACAATGCATGTTCCCTAGCGGGCTCTTTGACTCTGTAGGTTCCCTAGCGGGCAATTGGACTATATAGGTTCCCTACGGGCACTTGGACTATCTAAGTTCCTTAACGGGCACTTGGAATATGTAGGTTCCCTATCGGACACTTGTACTATGTTGGTTCCTCTGCGGGCACTTGTACTATGTAGGTTCCCTATCAGGTACTTGGACTATGTAGGTTAACTAGCGGGCACTTGGATGATCAAGGTTAAGAAGCAGGCACTTGGATTATCTAGGTTAACTAGCGGGCACTTGGACTATCTAGGTTGATTAGCGGGTACTTGTACAATGCAGGTTCCCTAGCGGGCACTTGGACTATATAGGTTCCCTAAGGGCACTTTGACTATGTAGGTTAACTAGCCGGCACTTGGAATATCTAGGTTAACTAGCGGGCCTTGGACTATGTAGGTTAACTAGCAGGAACTTGGACTATCTAGGTTAACTAGCGGGTTCTTGGACTATGTAGGTTAACTAGCGGGCACTTGGACTATCAAGTTAATTAGCTGACCTTGGACTATGTAGGTTAACTAGCGGGCACTTGGACTATCTAGGTTAACTAGCTGACCTTGGACTATGTAAGTTAACTAGCGGGCACTTGGACTATCTAGGTTAACTAGTGGGCACTTGCACAATGCAGGTTCCCTAGCGGGCAATTTGACTCTGTAGGTTCCCTTGCGGGCACTTGGACTATATAGGTTCCCTAACGGGCACTTGGAATATGCAGGTTCCCTATCGGACACTTGGACTATGTAGGTTCCTCTGCGGGCACTTGGACTATGTAGGTTCCCTATCAGGCACTTGGACTATTTAGCTTAACTAGCGGGCACTTGGATGATCAAGGTTAACTAGCGGGCACTTGGACTGTCTAGGTTAATTAGCGGGCACTTTTACAATGCATGTTCCCTAGCGGGCTCTTTGACTCTGTAGGTTCCCTAGCGGGCAATTGGACTATATAGGTTCCCTACGGGCACTTGGACTATCTAAGTTCCCTAACGGGCACTTGGAATATGTAGGTTCCCTATCGGACACTTGTACTATGTAGGTTCCTCTGCGGGCACTTTTACTATGTAGGTTCCCTATCAGGTACTTGGACTATGTAGGTTAACTAGTGGGCACTTGGATGATCAAGGTTAGCTAGCGGGCACTTGGACTATCTAGGTTAATTAGCGGGCAGTTGTGTAATGCAGGTTCCCTAGCGGGCTCTTTGACTATGTAAGTTCCCTAGCGGGCAATTGGACTATATAGGTTCCCTACGTGCACTTCGACTATCTAGGTTTCCTAAAGGGAACTTGGCATATGTAGGTTCCCTATCGGGTACATGGACTATGTAGGTTAACTAGCAGGACCTTGGACTATCTAGGATACTTACCGGGCACTTGGACTATGTAGGTTAACTAGCGGACACTTGGACAATCTAGGTTACCTAGCGGGCACTTGAACTATGTACATAAAATAGTGGGCACTTGGACTATCAAGGTTACCTAGTGGGCACTTGGACTATGTCCGTCCCCTAGCGGGCACTTTGACTATCTAGGTTAACTAGAGGGTCCTTGGACTATGTAGGTTAACTTGCGATCACTTGGACTATCTAGGTTAACTAGAGGGCCTTTGGACTCTCTAGGTTTACTAGCCGGCACTTGGACTATCTAGGTTAACTAGCGGGCTCTTGGACTATATAGTTTCCCTAGCGGGCATTTGGATTATTTAGGTTACCTAGTGGGCACTTGGACTATATAGGTTTCCTAGCGAGCACTTGGACTATCTAGGTTAACGAACGGGCACTTTGACTATGTAGGTTACCTAGTGGGCACTTGGACTATGTAGGTTACCTTGCGGGCACTTGCACTATCTAGGTTACCTAACGGGAACTTGGACTATGTAGGTTAACTAGCAGGACCTTGGACTATCTAGGTTACTTAGCGGGCACTTGGACTATGTAGGTTAACTAGCGGACACTTGGACAATCTAGGTTACCTAGCGGGCACTTGAACTATGTACGTACAATAGTGGGCACTTGGACTATCTAGGTTAACTCCAGGGCCCTTGGACTATGTAGGTTAACTAGCGGGCACTTGGACTATCTATGTTAACTAGCGGGCACTTTCACAATGCAGGTTCCCCAGCGGGCACTTGGATTATCTAGGTTAGCTAACAGGAACTTGGACTATCTAGGTTACCTAGTGGGCGCTTGGACTATGTAGGTTACCTTGCGGGCACTTGTACTATCTAGGTTACCTAACGGGAACATGGACTATGTAGGGTAACTAGCGGACACTTGTACGATCTAGGTTAATTAGCGGGCACTTGGAATATCTAGGTTAACTAGCGGGCACTTGGACTTTCTAGTTTAACTAGCTGACCTTGGACTATGTAGGTTAACTAGCGGGCACTTGGACTATCTTGGTTAACTTGCTGACCTTGGACTATTTAAGTTAACTAGCGGGCACTTGGACTATCTAGGTTAACTAGCGGGCACTTGCACAATGAAGGTTCCCTAGCGGGCACTTTGACTATGTAGGTTCCCTAGCGGGCACTTGGACTATATAGGTTCCCTACGGGCACTTGGACTATCTAGGTTCCCTAACGGGCACTTGGAATATGTAGGTTCCCTATCGGGCACTTGGACTATGTAGGTTCTTCGGCGGGCAATTTGACTATGTAGGTTCCCTATCAGGCACTTGGACTATGTAGGTTAACTAGCAGGCACTTGGATGATCAAGGTTAAGTAGCAGGCACTTGGATTATCTAGGTTAACTAGCGGGCACTTGGACTATCTAGGTTGATTAGCGGGCACTTGTACAATGCAGGTTCCCTAGCGGGTACTTGGACTATATAGGTTCCCTAAGGGCACTTTGACTATGTAGGTTAACTAGCGGGCACTTGGAATATCTAGGTTAACTAGCGGGCCCTTGGACTATGTAGGTTAACTAGCGGGAATTTGGACTATCTAGGTTAACTAGCGGGTTCTTGGACTATGTAGGTTAACTAGCGGGCCCTTGGACTATCTAGGTTAACTAGCTGACCTTGGACTATGTAGGTTAACTAGTGGGCACTTAGACTATCTAGGTTATCTAGCTGACCTTGGACTATGTACGTCCCCTAGCGGGCACTTGGACTATCTAGGTCAACTAGAGGGCCCTTGGACTATGTAGGTTAACTAGCGGGCACTTGGATTATCTAGGTTAACTAGCGGGCACTTGGACGATCTAGGTTAACTAGCGGGCTCTTGGACTATCTAGGTTAATTAGCAGGCACTTGGACTATCTAGATTAACTAGCGGTCCCTTGGTCTATCTAGGTTAACTAGCGGGCACTTGGATTATCTAGGTTACCTAGCGGGCACTTGGACTATCTAGATTAACTAGCGGGCCCTTGGACTATCTAGGTTTACTAGCAGGCACTTGGACTATCTAGGTTAACTAGCGGGCACTTGGACTATGTAGTTTTCCTAGCGGGCATTTGGATTACTTAGGTTACCTAGTGGGCACTTGGATTATGTAGGTTTCCTAGCGGGCACTTGGACTATGTACGTTAACTAGAAGGCACTTGGACTATCAAGGTTACCCAGCGGGCCCTTGGATTATGTAGGTTACCAGCGGGCACTTGGACTATCTAGGTTAACGAACGTGCACTTGGACTATGTAGGTAACCAAGCGGGCACTTGGACTGTCTAGGTTACCTAGAGGGCACTTGGCCTATCTAGGTTAACGAACGGACACTTGGACTATGTAGGTTAACTAGCGGACACTTCGACTATCTAGGTTAGCTAACGGGCAATTGGACTATCTAGGTTACCTAGCGGACACTTGGACTATGTAGGTTCCCTAGCGGTCACTTGGACTATTTAGGTTACCTAGCAGGCACTTTGACTATCTAGGTTAACTAACGGGCACTTGGACTATGTAGGTTGCCTAGCGAGCACTTGGACTGTATAGGTTCCCAAGCTGGCACTTGGACTATCTTGGTTCCCTATCAGGTACTTGGACTTTCTAGGTTAACTACCGGGCAATTGGACTGTCTAGGTTACCTAGTGGGCACTTGGACTATGTAGTTTACCTAGCAGGCACTTGGACTATGTAGGTTAACTAGCGGGCACTTGGACTGTCTAGGTAACCTAGCGGGCACTTGGACTATCTAGGTTAACGAACGGGCACTTGGACTATGTAGGTAACCTAGCGGGCAATTGGACTGTCTAGGTTACCTAGTGGGCACTTTGACTATCTAGGTTATCGAATGGGCACTTGGATATGTAGGTTACGTAGCGGTCACTTGGACTATGTAGGATCCCTATCGGACATTTGGACTACTTATGTTAACTAGCTGGCACTTGGACTATCTAGGTTAACTAGCGGGCACTTGGACCATCTAGGTCAAGTAGCGGGCCCTTGTACTATGTAGGTTAACTAGCGGGCACTTGGACTATCTAGGTTAACTAACGGACCTTGGACTATCTAGGTTAACTAGCGGGCACTTGGACTATGTAGGTTAACTAGCGGGCACTTGGATTATCTAGGTTTCCTAGCCAGCACTCGGACTATGTACATACCCTAGCGCGCACTTGGACTATCAAGGTTACCTAGCGGGCACTTGGACTATGTACGTCCCCTAGAGGGCACTTGGACTATCTAGGTTAACTAACGGGCACTTGGACTATGTAGGTTACCTAGCGGGCACTTGGACTATGTAGGTTAACTAGAAGGCACTTGGACTATCAAGGTTACCTAGCGGGCCCTGGGACTATGTAGGTAACCAGCGGGCACTTTGACTATGTAGGTTAACTAGCGGACACTTCGAGTATCTAGGTTAGCTAACGGGCAGTTGGACTATCTAGGTTACCTAGTGGGCACTTGGAGTATGTAGGTTCCTTAGCGGGCACTTGGACTATTGAGGTTACCTAGCAGGCACTTTGACTATCTAGGTTAACTAACGGGCACTTGGACTATGTAGGTTGCTTAGCGAGCACTTGGACTATGTAGATTTTCTAGGGTGCACTTGGACTATGTATGTCCCCTAGCGGGCACTTGGACTATCTAGGTAAACTAGAGGGCCCTTGGACTATGTAGGTTAACTATCGGGCACTTGGATTATCTAGGTTAACCAGCGGGTACTTGGACGATCTAGGCTAACTAGCTGGCACTTGGACTATCTAGGTTAATTAGTGGGCACTTGGACTATCTAGATTAACTAGCGGGCCCTTGGACTATCTAGGTTAACTAGCGGGCACTTGGACTATCTAGGTTAACTAGCGGGAACTGGACTATCTAGATTAACTAGCGGGCCCTTGGACTATCTAGGTTTACTAGCGGGCACTTGGAATATCTAGGTTAACAAGCGGGCACTTGGACTATCTAGGTTAACTAGCGGGCATTTGGATTATTTACGTTACCTAGTGGGCACTTGGACTATGTATGTTACCTAGCGGGCACTTGGACTATGTAGGTTAACTACAAGGCACTTGGACTATCAAGGTTACCTAGCGGGCACATGGACTGTCTAGGTTACCTAGCGGGCACTTGGCCTATCTAGGTTAATGAACGGGCACTTGGACTATGTAGATTAACTAGCGGACACTTCGACTATCTAGGTTAGCTAACGGGCACTTGGACTATCTAGGTTACCTAGCGGGCACTTGGACTATGTAGGTTCCCTAGCGGGCACTTGGACTATTTCGGTTACCTAGCAGGCACTTTGACTATCTAGGTTAACTAACGGGCACTTGGACTATGTTGGTTGCCTAGCGAGCACTTGGCTATGTAGGTTCCCTAGCGAGCACTTAGACAATGTAGGTTCCCTATCGGGTACTTGGACTGTCTAGGTTAACTAGGGGGCAATTGGACTGTGTAGGTTACCTAGTGGGCACTTGGACTATGTAGTTTACCTAGCAGGCACTTGGACTATGTACGTACCCTAGCGGGGACTTGGGCTATCTACGTTACCTAGCGGGCAACTGGACTATGTAGGTTAACGAACGGGCACTTGGACTATGTAGGTAACCTAATGGTCACTTGGACTGTCTAGGTTACCTAGCGGGAACTTGGACTATGTAGTTTAACTAGCGGGCACTTGGATGATCTAGGTTAACTAGCGGGTACTTGGACTATGTAGGTTAACTAGCGGGCCCTTGCACTATGTAGATTATCTAGCGGCACTTGGACTATCTACGTTAACTAGCGGGCCCTTGTACTATGTAGATTCCCTAGCGGGCACTTGGACTCCGTATTTTCCCTACGGACACTTGAACTATGTAGGTTCTCTAGCAGGCACTTGGACTATGTAGGTTAACTAGCGTGCACTTGGATGATCTAGGTTAACTACCGGGTACTTGGACTATGTAGGTAAACTAGCGGGCCCTTGGACTATCTAGGTTACCTAGCGGGCACATGGACTATGTAGGTTAACTACCGGGCACATGCACTATCTAGGTTACCTAGCGGGCACTTGGAGTATGTACGTTCCCTAGCGGGCACTTGGACTATCTATGTTAACTACCGGGCACTTGGACTATGTAGGTTAACTAGGGGACACTTGCACTATGTAGGAAACCTAGCGGCACTTGGACTATGTAGGTTAACTAGCGTGCACTTGGATTATGCAGGTTAACTAGAGGACACTTGGACGATCTAGGTTAACTAGTGGGCCCTTGGACTATGTAGGTTAACGAACAGGCATTTGGACTATGTAGGTTACTTAGCAGACACTTGGACTGTCTAGGTTACCTAGCGGGCACTTGGCTATCTAGGTTAACGAATGGACACTTGGATTATCTAGGTTGCCTAGCGGGCATTTGGACTATGTAAGTTACCTAGCGGGCACTTGGACTATCTAGGTTACCTAGTGGGCACTTGGACTATGTAGGTTAACTAGCGGGCACTTAGACTATGTATGTTGCATAGCGGGCAATTGGACTATCTAGGATAGGTAACGGGCACTTGGACTATATAGGTTACCTAGCAGACCCTTTGATTATGTAGGTTACCTAGCGGGCACTTGGAATATCTAGGTTAACGAAAGGGCACTTGGACTATGTAGGTTACCTAGCGGGCACTTGGATTATCTAGGTTAGCTAAGAGGAACTTGGACTATCTAGGTTACCTAGTGGGCACTTGGACTATGTAGGTTACCTTGCGGGCACTTGTACTATCTAGGTTACCTAACAGGAACTTGGACTATGTAGGTTACCTAGCGGGCACTTTGACTATGTAGGTTCCCTAGCGGGCACTTGGACTATATAGGTTCCCTACGGGCACTTGGACTATCTAGGTTCCCTAACAGGCACTTGGAATATGTAGGTTCCCTATCGGACACTTGGACTATGTAGGTTCCTCTGCGGGCACTTGGACTCTGTAGGTTCCCTATGAGGCACTTGGACTATGTAGGTTAACTAGCGGGCACTTGGATGATCAAGGTTAACTAGCGGGCACTTGGACTATCTAGGTTAATTAGCGGGCACTTGTCAATGCAGGTTCCCTAGCGGGCTCTTTGACTATGTAGTTTCCCTAGCGGGCAATTGGACTATATAGGTTCCCTACGTGCACTTGGACTATCTAGGTTCCCTAACGGGAACTTGGAATATGTAGGTTCCCTATCGGGTACATGGACTATGTAGGTTAACTAGCAGGACCTTGGACTATCTAGGTTACTTAGCGGGCACTTGGATTATGTAGGTTAACTAGCGGACTCTTGGACAATGTAGGTTACCTAGCGGGCACTTGAACTATGTACATACAATAGTGGGCACTTGGACTATCTAGGTTAACTCCAGGGCCCTTGGACTATGTAGGTTAACTAGCGGGCACTTGGACTATATAGGTTAACTAGCGGGCCCTTGGACTATGTAGGTTAACTAGCGTGCACTTGGATGATCTAGGTTAACTAGCGGGTACTTGGACTATGTAGGTTAACTAGCGGGCCCTTGGACTATGTAGATTATCTAGCGGCACTTGGACTATCTACGTTAACTAGCGGGCCCTTGGACTATGTAGATTCCCTAGCGGGCACTTGGACTCCGTATGTTCCCTACGGACACTTGAACTATGTAGGTTCCCTAGCAGGCACTTGGACTATGTAGGTTCCAGAGCGGGCACTTGGACTATGTAAGTTAACTACCGGGTACTTGGACTATGTAGGTAAACTAGCGGGCCCTTGGACTATCTAGGTTACCTAGCGGGCACTTGGACTATGTAGGTTAACTACCCGGGCACATGCACTATCTAGGTTAACTAGGGGACACTTGCACTATGTAGGTAACCTAGCGGCACTTGGACTATGTAGGTTAACTAGCGTGCACTTGGATTATGCAGGTTAACTAGAGGACACTTGGACAATCTAGGTTAACTAGTGGGCCCTTGGACTATGTAGGTTAACGAACAGGCATTTGGACTATGTAGGTTACCTAGCAGACACTTGGACTGTCTAGGTTACCTAGCGGGCACTTGGCTATCTAGGTTAACGAACGGACACTTGGACTATCTAGGTTGCCTAGCGGGCATTTGGACTATGTAAGTTACCTAGCGGGCACTTGGACTATCTAGGTTACCTAGCGGGCACTTGGACTATGTAGGTTAACTAGCGGGCACTTAGACTATGTATGTTGCATAGAGGGCAATCGGACTATCTAGGATAGGTAACGGGCACATGGACTATATAAGTTACCTAGCGGACCCTTTGATTATGTAGGTTACCGAGCGGGTACTTGGACTATCTAGGTTAACGAAAGGGCACTTGGACTATGTAGGTTACCTAGCGGGCACTTGGATTATCTAGGTTAGCTAAGAGGAACTTGGACTATCTAGGTTACCGTGCGGGCACTTGTACTATCTAGGTTACCTAACAGGAACTTGGATTATGTAGGTTAACTAGCGGACACTTGGACGATCTAGGTTAACTAGCGGTCACTTGGAATATCTAGGTTAACTAGCGGGCACTTGGACTATCTAGGTTAACTAGCTGACCTTGGACTATGTAGGTTAACTAGCGGGCACTTGGACTATCTAGGTTAACTAGCTGACCTTGGACTATGTAAGTTAACTAGCGGGCACTTGGACTATCTAGGTTAACTAGCGGGCACTTGCACAATGCAGGTTCCCTAGTGGGCACTTTGACTATGTAGGTTCCCTAGCGGGCACTTGGACTATATAGGTTCCCTACGGGCACTTGGACTATCTAGGTTCCCTAACGGGCACTTGGAATATGTAGGTTCCCTATCGGACACTTGGACTATGTAGGTTCCTCGGCGGGCACTTGGACTCTGTAGGTTCCCTATCAGGCACTTGGACTATGTAGGTTAACTAGCGGGGACTTGGATGATCAAGGTTAACTAGCGGGCACTTGGACTATCTAGGTTAATTAGCGGGCACTTGTACAATGCAGGTTCCCTAGCGGGCTCTTTGACTATGTAGGTTTCCTAGCGGGCAATTGGACTATATAGGTCCCCTACGTGCACTTGGACTATCTAGGTTCCCTAACGGGAACTTGGATTATGTAGGTTCCCTATCAGGTACATGGACTATGTAGGTTAACTAGCAGGACCTTGGACTATCTAGGTTACCTAGCGGGAACTTGAACTATGTACATACAATAGTGGGCACTTGGACTATCAAGGTTACCTAGCGGGCACTTGGACTATGTACGTCCCCTAGCGGGCACTTTGACTATCTAGGTTAACTAGAGGGTCCTTGGACTATGTAGGTTAACTTGCGGGCACTTGGACTATCTAGATTAACTAGCGGGCCCTTGGACTATCTAGGTTTACTAGCCGGCACTTGGACTATCTAGGTTAACTAGCGGGCACTTGGACTATGTAGTTTCCCTAGCGGGCATTTGGATTATTTAGGTTACCTAGTGGGCACTTGGACTATATAGGTTTCCTAGCGGGCACTTGGACAATCTAGGTTAACGAACGGGCACTTTGACTATGTAGGTGACCTAGTGGGCACTTGGACTATGTAGGTTACCTTGCGGGCACTTGTACTATCTAGGTTACCTAACGGGAACTTGGACTATGTAGGTTAACTAGCAGGACCTTGGACTATCTAGGTTACTTAGCGGGCACTTGGACTATGTAGGTTAACTAGCGGACACTAGGACAATCTAGGTTACCTAGCGGGCACTTGAACTATGTACATACACTAGTGGGCACTTGGACTATCTAGGTTAACTCCAGGGCCCTTGGACTATGTAGGTTAACTAGCGGGCACTTGGACTATCTAGGTTAACTAGCGGGCACTTGAAAAATGCAGGTTCCCTAGCGGGCACTTGGACTATGTAGGTTAACTAGCGTGCACTTGGATGATCTAGGTTAACTACCGGGTACTTGGACTATGTAGGTAAACTAGCGGGCCCTTGGACTATCTAGGTTACCTAGCGGGCACATGGACTATGTAGGTTAACTACCGGGCACATGCACTATCTAGGTTACCTAGCGGGCACTTGGAGTATGTACGTTCCCTAGCGGGCACTTGGACTATCTATGTTAACTACCGGGCACTTGGACTATGTAGGTTAACTAGGGGACACTTGCACTATGTAGGAAACCTAGCGGCACTTGGACTATGTAGGTTAACTAGCGTGCACTTGGATTATGCAGGTTAACTAGAGGACACTTGGACGATCTAGGTTAACTAGTGGGCCCTTGGACTATGTAGGTTAACGAACAGGCATTTGGACTATGTAGGTTACTTAGCAGACACTTGGACTGTCTAGGTTACCTAGCGGGCACTTGGCTATCTAGGTTAACGAATGGACACTTGGATTATCTAGGTTGCCTAGCGGGCATTTGGACTATGTAAGTTACCTAGCGGGCACTTGGACTATCTAGGTTACCTAGTGGGCACTTGGACTATGTAGGTTAACTAGCGGGCACTTAGACTATGTATGTTGCATAGCGGGCAATTGGACTATCTAGGATAGGTAACGGGCACTTGGACTATATAGGTTACCTAGCAGACCCTTTGATTATGTAGGTTACCTAGCGGGCACTTGGAATATCTAGGTTAACGAAAGGGCACTTGGACTATGTAGGTTACCTAGCGGGCACTTGGATTATCTAGGTTAGCTAAGAGGAACTTGGACTATCTAGGTTACCTAGTGGGCACTTGGACTATGTAGGTTACCTTGCGGGCACTTGTACTATCTAGGTTACCTAACAGGAACTTGGACTATGTAGGTTACCTAGCGGGCACTTTGACTATGTAGGTTCCCTAGCGGGCACTTGGACTATATAGGTTCCCTACGGGCACTTGGACTATCTAGGTTCCCTAACAGGCACTTGGAATATGTAGGTTCCCTATCGGACACTTGGACTATGTAGGTTCCTCTGCGGGCACTTGGACTCTGTAGGTTCCCTATGAGGCACTTGGACTATGTAGGTTAACTAGCGGGCACTTGGATGATCAAGGTTAACTAGCGGGCACTTGGACTATCTAGGTTAATTAGCGGGCACTTGTCAATGCAGGTTCCCTAGCGGGCTCTTTGACTATGTAGTTTCCCTAGCGGGCAATTGGACTATATAGGTTCCCTACGTGCACTTGGACTATCTAGGTTCCCTAACGGGAACTTGGAATATGTAGGTTCCCTATCGGGTACATGGACTATGTAGGTTAACTAGCAGGACCTTGGACTATCTAGGTTACTTAGCGGGCACTTGGATTATGTAGGTTAACTAGCGGACTCTTGGACAATGTAGGTTACCTAGCGGGCACTTGAACTATGTACATACAATAGTGGGCACTTGGACTATCTAGGTTAACTCCAGGGCCCTTGGACTATGTAGGTTAACTAGCGGGCACTTGGACTATATAGGTTAACTAGCGGGCCCTTGGACTATGTAGGTTAACTAGCGTGCACTTGGATGATCTAGGTTAACTAGCGGGTACTTGGACTATGTAGGTTAACTAGCGGGCCCTTGGACTATGTAGATTATCTAGCGGCACTTGGACTATCTACGTTAACTAGCGGGCCCTTGGACTATGTAGATTCCCTAGCGGGCACTTGGACTCCGTATGTTCCCTACGGACACTTGAACTATGTAGGTTCCCTAGCAGGCACTTGGACTATGTAGGTTCCAGAGCGGGCACTTGGACTATGTAAGTTAACTACCGGGTACTTGGACTATGTAGGTAAACTAGCGGGCCCTTGGACTATCTAGGTTACCTAGCGGGCACTTGGACTATGTAGGTTAACTACCCGGGCACATGCACTATCTAGGTTAACTAGGGGACACTTGCACTATGTAGGTAACCTAGCGGCACTTGGACTATGTAGGTTAACTAGCGTGCACTTGGATTATGCAGGTTAACTAGAGGACACTTGGACAATCTAGGTTAACTAGTGGGCCCTTGGACTATGTAGGTTAACGAACAGGCATTTGGACTATGTAGGTTACCTAGCAGACACTTGGACTGTCTAGGTTACCTAGCGGGCACTTGGCTATCTAGGTTAACGAACGGACACTTGGACTATCTAGGTTGCCTAGCGGGCATTTGGACTATGTAAGTTACCTAGCGGGCACTTGGACTATCTAGGTTACCTAGCGGGCACTTGGACTATGTAGGTTAACTAGCGGGCACTTAGACTATGTATGTTGCATAGAGGGCAATCGGACTATCTAGGATAGGTAACGGGCACATGGACTATATAAGTTACCTAGCGGACCCTTTGATTATGTAGGTTACCGAGCGGGTACTTGGACTATCTAGGTTAACGAAAGGGCACTTGGACTATGTAGGTTACCTAGCGGGCACTTGGATTATCTAGGTTAGCTAAGAGGAACTTGGACTATCTAGGTTACCGTGCGGGCACTTGTACTATCTAGGTTACCTAACAGGAACTTGGATTATGTAGGTTAACTAGCGGACACTTGGACGATCTAGGTTAACTAGCGGTCACTTGGAATATCTAGGTTAACTAGCGGGCACTTGGACTATCTAGGTTAACTAGCTGACCTTGGACTATGTAGGTTAACTAGCGGGCACTTGGACTATCTAGGTTAACTAGCTGACCTTGGACTATGTAAGTTAACTAGCGGGCACTTGGACTATCTAGGTTAACTAGCGGGCACTTGCACAATGCAGGTTCCCTAGTGGGCACTTTGACTATGTAGGTTCCCTAGCGGGCACTTGGACTATATAGGTTCCCTACGGGCACTTGGACTATCTAGGTTCCCTAACGGGCACTTGGAATATGTAGGTTCCCTATCGGACACTTGGACTATGTAGGTTCCTCGGCGGGCACTTGGACTCTGTAGGTTCCCTATCAGGCACTTGGACTATGTAGGTTAACTAGCGGGGACTTGGATGATCAAGGTTAACTAGCGGGCACTTGGACTATCTAGGTTAATTAGCGGGCACTTGTACAATGCAGGTTCCCTAGCGGGCTCTTTGACTATGTAGGTTTCCTAGCGGGCAATTGGACTATATAGGTCCCCTACGTGCACTTGGACTATCTAGGTTCCCTAACGGGAACTTGGATTATGTAGGTTCCCTATCAGGTACATGGACTATGTAGGTTAACTAGCAGGACCTTGGACTATCTAGGTTACCTAGCGGGAACTTGAACTATGTACATACAATAGTGGGCACTTGGACTATCAAGGTTACCTAGCGGGCACTTGGACTATGTACGTCCCCTAGCGGGCACTTTGACTATCTAGGTTAACTAGAGGGTCCTTGGACTATGTAGGTTAACTTGCGGGCACTTGGACTATCTAGATTAACTAGCGGGCCCTTGGACTATCTAGGTTTACTAGCCGGCACTTGGACTATCTAGGTTAACTAGCGGGCACTTGGACTATGTAGTTTCCCTAGCGGGCATTTGGATTATTTAGGTTACCTAGTGGGCACTTGGACTATATAGGTTTCCTAGCGGGCACTTGGACAATCTAGGTTAACGAACGGGCACTTTGACTATGTAGGTGACCTAGTGGGCACTTGGACTATGTAGGTTACCTTGCGGGCACTTGTACTATCTAGGTTACCTAACGGGAACTTGGACTATGTAGGTTAACTAGCAGGACCTTGGACTATCTAGGTTACTTAGCGGGCACTTGGACTATGTAGGTTAACTAGCGGACACTAGGACAATCTAGGTTACCTAGCGGGCACTTGAACTATGTACATACACTAGTGGGCACTTGGACTATCTAGGTTAACTCCAGGGCCCTTGGACTATGTAGGTTAACTAGCGGGCACTTGGACTATCTAGGTTAACTAGCGGGCACTTGAAAAATGCAGGTTCCCTAGCGGGCACTTGGATTATGTAGGTTAGCTAACAGAAACTTGGACTATCTAGATTACTTAGCGGGCACTTGGACTATGTAGGTTAACTAGCGGACACTTGGACAATCTAGGTTACCTAGCGGGCACTTGAACTATGTACATACAATAGTGGGCACTTGGACTATCAAGGATACCTAGCGGGCACTTGGACTATGTACGTCCCCTAGCGGGCACTTGGACTATCTAGGTTAACTAGAGGGCCCCTGGACTATGTAGGTTAACTAGCGGGCACATGGACTATCTAGATTAACTAGCGGGTCATTGGACTATCTAGGTTTACTAGCGGGCACTTGAACTATCTAGGTTAACTAGCGGACACTTGGACTATGTAGTTTTCCTAGCGGGCATTTGGATTATTTAGGTTACCTAGTGGGCACTTGGACTATGTAGGTTTCCTAGTGGGCACTTGGACTATCTAGTTTAACGAATGGGCACTTTGACTGTGTAGGTTACCTAGTGGGCAATTGGACTATGTAGGTTACCTTGCGGGCACTTGTACTATCTAGGTTACCTAACGGGAACTTGGACTATGTAGGTTAACTAGCGGCATTTGGACTATCTACGTTAACTAGAGGGCCCTTGGACTATGTAGATTCCCTAGCGGGCACTTGGACTATCTAGGTTAATGAACGTGCACTTGGACTATGTAGGTAACCTAGCGGTCACTTGGACTGTCTAGGTTAACAAGCGGGCACTTGGCCTATCTATGTTAATGAATGGGCATTTGGACTATGTAGGTTAACTAGCGGACACTTCAACTATGTAGGTTAGCTAACGGGCACTTGGACTATCTAGTTTACCTAGCGGGCACTTGGACTATGTAGGTTCCCTAGCGGGCACTTGGAATATGTAGGTCCCCTTTCGGGCACTTGGTCTATGTAGGTTACTCTGCGGGCAATTTGAATATGTAGGTTCCCTATCAGGCACTCGGATATGTAGGTTAACTAGCGGGCACTTGGATGATCAAGGTTAAGTAGCAGGCATTTGGATTATCTAGGTTAACTAGCGAGCACTTGGACTATCTAGGTTGATTGGCGGGCACTTGTATAATACAGGTTCCCTAGCGGGCAATTGGACTATATAGGTTCCCTAAGGGCACTTTCACTATGTAGGTTAACTAGCGGGCACTTGGAATATCTAGGTTAACTAGCGGGCCCTTGGACTATGTAGGTTAACTAGCGGGAACTTGGACTATCTAGGTTATCTAGCGGGATCTTGGACTATGTTGGTTAACTAGCGGGCACTTGGACTATCTAGGTTAACTAGCTGACCTTGGACTATGTAGGTTAACTAGCGGGCACTTGGATTATCTAGGTTAACTAGTTGACCTTGGACTATGTAAGTTAACTAGCGGGCACTTGGACTATCTAGGTTAACTAGCGGGCACTTGCACAATGCAGGTTCCCTAGCGGGCACTTGACTATGTAGTTTCCCTAGCGGGCACTTGGACTATATAGGTTCCCTACGGGCACTTGGACTATCTAGGTTCCCTAACGGGCACTTGGAATATGTAGGTTCCCTATCGGACACTTGGACTATGTAGGTTCCTCTGCGGGCACTTGGACTATGTAGGTTCCCTATCAGGCACTTGGACTATGTAGGTTAACTTGCGGGCACTTGGATGATCAAGGTTAACTAGCGGGCACTTGGAATTTCTAGGTTAATTAGCGGGCACTTGTACAATGCAGGTTCCCTAGCGGGCTCTTTAATATGTAGGTTCCCTAGCGGGCAATTGAACTATATAGCTTCCCTACGTGCACTTGGACTATCTAGGTTCCCTAACGGGCACTTGGAATATGTAGGTTCCCTATCGGGTACTTGGACTATGTGGGTTCCTCAGCGGGCACTTGGACTATGTAGGTTCCCTATCGGGCATTGGACTATGTAGGTTAACTAGCAGGACCTTGGACTATCTAGGTTACTTAGCGGGCACTTGGACTATGTAGGTTAACTAGCGGACATTTGGACAATCTAGGTTACCTAGCGGGGAATTGAACTATGTACATACAATCGTGGGCACTTGGACTATCAAGATTACCTAGCGGGCACTTGGACTATGTACGTCCCCTAGCGGGCACATGGACTATCTAGGTTAACTAGAGGGCCCATGGACTATGTAGATTTACTAGCGGGCACTTGGACTATCTAAGTTAACTAGCGGGCACTTGGACTAACTAGGTTAACTAGCTGACCTTGGACTATGTAGGTTAACTAGCGGGCACTTGGACTATCTAGGTTAACTAGCTGACCTTGGAGTATGTAAGTTAACTAGCGGGCTTTTGGACTATCTAGGTTAACTAGCGGGCACTTGCACAATGCAGGTTCCCTAGCGGGCACTTTGACTATGTAGGTTCCCTAGCGGACACTTGGACTATATAGGTTCCCTACGGGCACTTGGACTATCTAGATTCCCTAACGGGCATGGAATATATAGGTTCCCTATCGGACACTTGTACTATGTAGGTTCCTCTGCGGGCACTTGTACTATGTAGGTTCCCTATCAGGCACTTTGACTATGTAGGTTATCTAGCGGGCACTTGGATGATCAAGGTTAACTAGCGGGCACTTGGACTATCTAGGTTAATTAGCGGGCACTTGTACAATGCAGGTTCCCTAGCGGGCTCTTTGACTATGTAGGTTCCATAGCGGGCAATTGGACTATATAGGTTCCCTACGTGCACTTGGACTATCTAGGTTCCCTAACGGGCACTTGGAATATGTAGGTTCCCTATCGGGTACTTGGACTATGTAGGTTCCTCAGCGGGCACTTGGACTATGTAGGTTCCCTATCGGGCATTGGACTATGTAGGTTAACTAGCAGGACCTTGGACTATCTAGGTTACTTAGCGGGCACTTGGACTATGTAGGTTAACTAGCGGACACTTGGACAATCTAGGTTACCTAGCGGGCACTTGAACTATGCACATACAATAGTGGGCACTTGGACTATCAAGATTACCTAGCGGGCACTTGGACTATGTACGTCCCCTAGCAGGCACTTGGACTATCTAGGTTAACTAGAGAGCCCTTGTACTATGTAGATTTACTAGCGGGCACTTGGACTATCTAGGTTAACTAGCGGGCACTTGGACTATGTAGTTTCCCAAGTGGGCATTTGGATTATTTAGGTTACCTAGTGGGCACTTGGACTATGTAGGTTTCCTAGCGGGCACTTGGACTATCTAGGTTAACGAAAGGGCACTTGGACTATGTAGGTTACCTAGTGGTCACTTGGACTATGTAGGTTACCTTGCGGGCATTTGTACTATCTAGGTTACCTAAAGGGAACTTGGACTATGTAGGTTAACTAGCGGACACTTGGACGATCTAGGTTAACTAGCGGACACTTGGAATATCTAGGTTAACTAGCGGGCCCTTGGACTATGTAGGTTGACTAGCGGGCACTTGGATGATCAAGGTTAACTAGCGGGCACTTGGACTATCTAAGTTAATTAGCGGGCACTTGTACAATGCAGGTTCCCTAGCGGGCTCTTTGATTATGTAGGTTCCCTAGCGGGCAATTGGACTAAATAGGTTCCCTACGGGCAATTGGACTATCTATGTTCCCTAAAGGGCATTTGGAATATGTAGGTTCCCTATCGGGTACTTGGACTATGTAGGTTCCTCAGCAGGCACTTGGACTATGTAGGTTCCCTATCGGGCATTGGACTATGTAGGTTAAGTAGCAGGACCTTGGACTATCTAGGTTACTTAGCGGGCACTTGGACTATGTAGGTTAACTGGCGGATACTTGGACAATCTAGGTTACCTAGCGGGCACTTGAACTATGTACATACAATAGTGGACACTTGGACTATCAAGGTTACCTAGCGGGCACTTGGACTATGTACGTCCCCTAGCGGGCACTTGGACTATCTAGGTTAACTAGAGGTCCCTTGGACTATGTAGGTTAACTAGCGGGCACTTGGACTATCTAGATTGACTAGCGGGCCCTTGGACTATCTAGGTTTACTAGCGGGCACTTGGACTATCTAGGTTAACTAGCGGGCACTTGGACTATGTAGGTTTCCTAGCGGGCACTTGGACCATCTAGGTTAACGAACGGGCACTTTGACTATGTAGGTTACCTAGTGGGCACTTGGACTATGTAGGTTACCTTGCGGGCACTTGTACTATCTAGGTTACCTAACGGGAACTTGGACTATGTAGGTTAACTAGCGGACACTTGGACGATCTAGGTTAACTAGCGGGTACTTGGAATATCTAGGTTAACTAGCGGGCCCTTGGACTATGTAGGTTGACTAGCGGGCACTTGGACTATCTAGGTTAACTAGCGGGTTCTTGGACTATGTAGGTTAACTAGCGGGCACTTGGACTATCTAGGTTAACTAGCTGACCTTGGACTATGTAAGTTAACTAGCGGGCTTTTAGACTATCTAGGTTAACTAGCGCCCACTTGCACAATGCAGGTTCCCTAGCGGGCACTTTGACTATGTAGGTTCCCTAGCGGGCACTTGGATTATATAGGTTCCATACGGGCACTTGGACTATCTAGGTGCCCTAACCGGCACTTGGAATATGTAGGTTCCCTATCGCGCACTTGGACTATGTAGGTTCCTCTGCGGTCACTTGGACTATGTAGGTTCCCTATCAGGCACTTGGACTATGTAGGTTAACTAGCGGGCACTTGGATGATTAAGGTTAACTAGCAGGCACTTGGATTATCTAGGTTAACTAGCGGGCACTTGGACTATCTAGGTTGATTAGCTGGCACTTGTACAATGCAGGTTCCCTAGCGGGCACTTGGACTATATAGGTTCCCTATGGGCACTTTGACTATGTAGGTTAACTAGCGGGCACTTGGAATATCTAGGTTAACTAGCGGGCACTTGCACAATGCAGGTTCCCTAGCGGGCACTTTGACTATGTAGGTTCCCTAGCGGGCACTTGGATTATATAGGTTCCCTACGGGCACTTGGACTATCTAGGTTCCCTAACGGGCACTTGGAATATGTAGGTTCCCTATCGGACACTTGGACTATGTAGGTTCCTCTGCATGCAATTGGACTATGTAGGTTCCCTATCAGGCACTTGGAATATTTAGGTCAACTAGCGGGCACTTGGATGATCAAGGTTAACTAGCGGGCACTTGGACTCTCTAGGTTAACTAGCGGGCACTTGGACTATCTAGGTTAATTAGCGGGCACTTGTACAATGCAGGTTCCCTAGCGGGCTCTTTGACTATGTAGGTTCCCTAGCGGGCAATTGGATTATATAGGTTCCCTACGGGCACTTGGACTATCTAGGTTCCCTAACGGGCACTTGGAATATGTAGGTTCCCTATCGGGTACTTGGGCTATGTAGCTTCCTCAGCGGGCACTTGGACTATGTAGGTTCCCTATCGGGCATTGGACTATGTAGGTTACCTAGCAGGACCTTGGACTATCTAGGTTACTTAGCGGGCACTTGGATGAGTAGGTTAACTAGCGGACACTTGGACAATCTAGGTTATCTAGCGGGCACTTGAACTATGTACATACAATAGTGGGCTCTTGGACTATCAAGATTACCTAGCGGGCACTTGGACTATGTACGTCCCCCAGCGGGCACTTGGACTATCTAGGTTAACTAGAGGGCCCTTGGACTATGTAGGTTTACTAGCGGGCACTTGGACTATTTAAGTTAACTAGCGGGCACGTGGACTATGTAGTTTCCCAAGCGGGCATTTGGATTATTTAGGTTACCTAGTGGGCACTTGGACAATGTAGGTTTCCTAGCAGGCACTTTGACTATCTAGGTGAATGATCGGGCACTTTGACTATGTAGGTTACCTAGTGGGCACTTGGACTATGTAGGTTACCTTGCGGGCACTTGTACTATCTAGGTTACCTAAAGGGAACTTGGACTATGTAGGTTAACTAGCGGACACTTGGACGATCTAGGTTAACTAGCGGGCACTTGGAATATCTAGGTTAACTAGCGGGCCCTTGGACTATGTAGGTTGACTAGCGGGCACTTGGACTATCTAGGTTAACTAGCGGGTTCTTGGACTATGTAGGTTAACTAGCGGGCACTTGGATGATCAAGGTTAACTAGCGGGCACTTGGACTATCTAGGTTAATTAGCGGGCACTTGTACAATGCAGGTTCCCTAGCGGGCTCTTTGACTATGTAGGTTCCCTACGGACACTTGTACTATCTAGGTTCCCTAAAGGGCATTTGGAATATGTAGGTTCCCTATCGGGTACTTGGACTATGTAGGTTCCTCAGCGGGCACTTGGAATATGTAGGTTCCCTATCGGGCATTGGACTATGTAGGTTAACTAGCAGGACCTTGGACTATCTAGGTTACTTAGCGGGCACTTGGACTATGTAGATTAACTAGCGAATACTTGGACAATGTAGGTTACCTAGCGGGCACTTGAACTATGTACATACAATAGTGGGCACTTGGACTATCAAGTTTCCCTAGCGGGCAATTTGAGTATGTAGGTTCCCTAGCGGGCACTTGGACTATCTAGGTTCCCTACGGGCACTTGGACTATCTAGGATCCCTAACGGGCACTTGGAATATGTAGGTTCCCTATCGGACACTTGGACTATGTAGGTTCCTCTGCAGGCACTTGGACTATGTATGTCCCCTAGCGGGCACTTGGACTATCTAGGTTAACTAGAGGGCCCTTGGACTATGTAGGTTAACTATCGGGCACTTGGACTATCTAGATCAACTAGCGGGCCCTTGGACTATACAGGTATACTAGCGGGTACTTGGACTATCTAGGTTAACTAGCGGGCACTTGGACTATGTAGTTTCCCTAGCGGGCATTTGGATTATTTAGGTTACCTAGTGGGCACTTGGACTATGTAGGTTTCCTAGTGGGCACTTGGACCATCTAGGTTAACGAAAGGGCACTGTGACTATGTAGGTTACCTAGTGGGCACTTGGACTATGTAGGTTACCTTGCGGGCACTTTTACTATCTAGGTTACCTAACGGGAACTTGGACTATGTAGGTTAACTAGCGGACACTTGGACGGTCTAGGTTAACTAGCGGGCACTTGGACTATCTAGGTTAACTAGCTGACCTTGGACTATGTAGGTTAACTCGCGGGCACTTGGACTGTCTAGGTTAACTAGCTGACCTTGGACTATGTAAGTTAACTAGCGGGCTTTTGGACTATCTAGGTTAACTAGCGGGCACTTGCACAATGCAGGTTCCCTAGCGGGCACTTTGACTATGTAGGTTCCCTAGTGGGCACTTGGACTATATAGGTTCCCTACGGGCACTTGGACTATCTAGGTTCCCTAACGGGCACTTGGAATATGTAGGTTCCCTATCGGGCACTTGGACTATGTAGGTTCCTCTGCGGGCACTTGGACTATGTAGGTTCCCTATCAGGCACTTGGACTATGTAGGTTAACTAGCGGGCACTTGGATGATTAAGGTTAACTAGCAGGCACTTGGATTATCTAGGTTAACTAGCGGGCACTTGGACTATCTAGGTTGATTAGCTGGCACTTGTACAATGCAGGTTCCCTAGCGGGTACTTGGACTATATAGGTTCCCTATGGGCACTTTGACTATGTAGGTTAACTAGCGGGCACTTGGAATATCTAGGTTAACTAGCGGGCACTTGCACAATGCAGGTATCCAAGCGGGCACTTTGACTATATAGGTTCCCTACGGGCACTTGGACTATCTAGGTTCCCTAACGGGCACTTGGAATATGTAGGTTCCCTATCGGACACTTGGACTATGTAGGTTCCTCTGCAGGCAATTGGACTATGTAGGTTCCCTATCAGGCACTTGGAATATGTAGGTTAACTAGCGGGCACTTGGATGATCAAGGTTAACTAGCGGGCACTTGGACTATCTAGGTTAACTAGCGGGCACTTGGACTATCTAGGTTAATTAGCGGGCACTTGTACAATGCAGGTTCCCTAGCGGGCTCTTTGACTATGTAGGTTCCCTAGCGGGCAATTGGACTATATAGGTTCCCTACCGGCACTTGGACTATCTAGGTTCCCTAACGGGCACTTGGAATATGTAGGTTTCCTATCGGGTACTTGGACTATGTAGCTTCCTCAGCGGGCACTTGGACTATGTAGGTTCCCTATCGGGCATTGGACTATGTAGGTTAACTAGCAGGACCTTGGACTATCTAGGTTACTTAGCGGGCACTTGGACTATGTAGGTTAACTAGCGGACACTTGGACAATCTAGATTACCTAGCGGGCACTTGAACTACGTAATACAATAGTGGGCTCTTGGACTATCAAGATTACCTAGTGGGCACTTTGACTATGTACGTCCCCTAGCGGGCACTTGGACTATCTAGGTTAACTAGAGGGCCCTTGGACTATGTAGGTTTACTAGCGGGCACTTGGACTATCTAAGTTAACTAGCGGGCACGTGGACTATGTAGTTTCCCAAGCGGGCATTTGGATTATTTAGGTTACCTAGTGGGCACTTGGACAATGTAGGTTTCCTAGCGGGCACTTGGACTATCTAGGTGAACCATCGGGCACTTTGACTATGTAGGTTACCTAGTGGGCACTTGGACTATGTAGGTTACCTTGCGGGCACTTGTACTATCTAGGTTACCTAAAGGGAACTTGGATTATGTAGGTTAACTAGCGGACACTTGGACGATCTAGGTTAACTAGCGGGCCCTTGGACTATGTAGGTTGACTAGCGGGCACTTGGACTATCTAGGTTAACTAGCGGGTTCTTGGACTATGTAGGTTAACTAGCGGGCACTTGGATGATCAAGGTTAACTAGCGGGCACTTGGACTATCTAGGTTAATTAGCGGGCACTTGTACAATGCATGTTCCCTAGCGGGCTCTTTGACTATGTAGGTTCCCTAGCGGGCAATTGGAATATGTAGGTTCCCTACGGGCACTTGGACTATCTAGGTTCCCTAAAGGGCACTTGGAATATGTAGGTTCCCTATCGGGTACTTGGACTATGTAGGTTCCTCAGCGGGCACTTGGACTATGTAGGTTCCCTATCGGGCATTGGACTATGTAGGTTAAGTAGCAGGACATTGGACTATCTAGGTTACCTAGCGGGCACTTGGACTATGTAGGTTAACTAGCGGATACTTGGACAATCAAGGTTACCCAGCGGGGACTTGAACTATGTACATACAATAATGGGCACTTGGACTATCAAGGTTCCCTAGCGGGCACTTTGACTATGTAGGTTCCCTAGCGGGCACTTGGACTATCTAGGTTCCCTACGGGCACTTGGACTATCTAGGATCCCTAAGGGGCACTTGGAATATGTAGGTTCCCTATCGGACACTTGGACTATGTAGGTTCCTCTGAAGGCACTTGGACTATGTACATCCCCTAGCGGGCACTTGGACTATCTAGGTTAACTAGAGGGCCCTTGGACTATGTAGGTTAACTAGCGGGCACTTGGACTATCTAGATTAACTAGCGGGCCCTTGGACTATCTAGGTTAACTAGCGGGCACTTAGACTATGTAGTTTCCCTAGCGGGCATTTGGATTATTTAGGTTACCTAGTGGGCACTTGGACTATGTAGGTTTCCTAGCGGGCACTTGGACCATCTAGGTTATCGAAAGGGCACTTTGATTATGTAGGTTACCTAGTGGGCACTTGGACTATGTAGGTTACCTTGCGGGCACTTTTACTATCTAGGTTACCTAACGGGAACTTGGACTATGTAGGTTAACTAGCGGACACTTGGACGATCTAGGTTAACTAGCGGGCACTTGGAATATATAGGTTAACTAGCGGGCCCTTGGACTATGTAGGTTGACTAGCGGGCACATTGACTATCTAGGTTAACTAGCGGTTTCTTGGAATATGTAGGTTAACTAGCGGGCACTAGGACTATGTAGGTTCCCTATCAGGCACTTGGACTATGTAGGTTAACTAGCGGGCACTTGGATGATTAAGGTTAACTAGCAGGCACTTGGATTATCTAGGTTAACTAGCGGGCACTTGGACTATCTAGGTTGATTAGCTGGCACTTGTACAATGCAGGTTCCCTAGCGGGCACTTGGACTATATAGGTTCCCTAAGGGCACTTTGACTATGTAGGTTAAGTAGCGGGCACTTGGAATATCTAGGTTAACTAGCGGGCCCTTGGACTAAATAGGTTGACTAGCGGGCACTTGGACTATCTAGGTTAACTAGCGGGTTCTTGGACTATGTATTTTAACTAGCGGGCACTTGGACTATCTAGGTTAACTAGCTGACCTTGGACCATGTAGGTTAACTAGCGGGCGCTTGGACTATCTAGGTTAACTAGCTGACCTTGGACTATGTAAGTTAACTAGCGGGCTTTTGGACTATCTAGGTTAACTAGCGGGCACTTGCACAATGCAGGTTCCCTAGCGGGCAGTTTGACTATGTAGGTTTCCTAGCGGGCACTTGGAGTATATAGGTTCCCAACGGGCACTTGGACTATCTAGGTTCCCTACCGTCACTTGGAATATGTAGGTTCCCTATCGGGCACTTGGACTATGTAGGTTCCTCTGCGGGCAGTAGGACTATGTAGGTTCCCTATCAGGCACTTGGAATATCTAGGTTAACTAGCGGGCACTTGCACAATGCAGGTTCCCTAGAGGGCACGTGGACTATATAGGTTCCCTATGGGCACTTTGACTATGTAGGTTAACTAGCGGGCACTTGGAATATCTAGGTTAACTATCGGGCACTTGCACAATGCAGGTTCCCTAGCGGGCACTTTGACTATATAGGTTCCCTAGCGGGCACTTGGACTATATATGTTCCCTACGGGCACTTGGACTATCTAGGTTCCCTAACGGGCACTTGGAATATGTAGGTTCCCTATCGGGTACTTGGACTATGTAGCTTCCTCAGCGGGCACTTGGACTATGTAGGTTCCCTATCGGGCACTTGGACTATCTAGGTTAACTAGCTGACCTTGGACTATGTAAGTTAACTAGCGGGCTTTTGGACTATCTAGGTTAACTAGCAGGCACTTGCACAATGCATGTTCCCTAGCGGGCACTTTGACTATGTAGGTTCCCTAGCGGGCACTTGGACTATATAGGTTCCTCCGGGCACTTGGACTATCTAGGTTCCCTAATGGGCACTTGGAATATGTAGGTTCCCTATCGGGCACTTGGACTATGTAGGTTCCCTATCAGGCACTTGGACTATGTAGGTTAACTAGCGGGCACTTGGATGATTAAGGTTAACTAGCAGGCACTTGGATTATCTAGGTTAACTAGCGGGCACTTGGACTATCTAGGTTGATTAGCTGGCACTTGTACAATGCAGGTTCCTTAGCGGGCACTTGGACTATATAAGTTCCCTAAGGGCACTTTGACTATGTAGGTTAACTAGCGGGCACTTGGAATATCTAGGTTAACTAGCGGGCACTTGCACAATGCAGGTCCCCTAGCGGGCACTTTGACTATGTAGGTTCCCTAGCGGGCACTTGGACTATATTGGTTCCCGACGGGCACTTGGACTTTCTAGGTTCCCTAACGGGCACTTGGAATATGTAGGTTCCCTATCGGACACTTGGACTATGTAGGTTCCTCTGCAGGCAATTGGACTATGTAGGTTCCCTATCAGGCACTTGGAATATGTAGGTTAACTAGCGGGCACTTGGATGATCAAGGTTAACTAGCGGGCACTTGGACTATCTAGGTTAACTAGCGGGCACTTGGACTATCTAGGTTAATTAGCGGGCACTTGTACAATGCAGGTTCCCTAGCGGGCTCTTTGACAATGTAGGTTCCCTAGCGGGCAATTGGACTATATAGGTTCCCTACGGGCACTTGGACTATCTAGGTTCCCTAACGGGCACTTGGAATATGTAGGTTCCCTGTTGGGTACTTGGACTATGTAGCTTCCTCAGCGGGCACTTGGACTATGTAGGTTCCCTATCGGGCATTGGACTATGTAGGTTAACTAGCAGGACCTTGGACTACCTAGGTTACCTAGCGGGCACTTAGACTATGTAGGTTAACTAGCGGACACTTGGACAATCTAGGTTACCTAGCGGGCACTTGAACTATGTATATACAATAGTGGGCACTTGGACTATCTAGGTTACCTAGCGGCCACTTGGAATATGTACGTCACCTAGCGGGCACTTGGACTATCTACGTTAACTAGAGGGCCCTTGGAATATGTAGGTTAACTAGCGGGCACTTGGACTATCTAGATTTACTAGCGGGCCCTTGGACTATCTAGGTTTACTAGCGGGCACTTGGACTATCTAAGTTAACTGGCGGGCACTTGGATGATCAATGTTAACTAGCGGGCCCTTTGACTCTCTTGGTTAGCTAACTGGCACGTGGACTATGTAGGTTAACTAGCAGACACTTGTACGATCTAGGTTAACTAGCGGGCTCTTGCACTATGTAGGTTAACTAGTGGGCCCATTGACTATGTTGGTTAACTAGCGGGCACTTGGACGATCTAGGTTAACTAGCGGGCACTTGGACTATGTAGGTTCCCTAGCGGGCACTTGGACTATATAGGTTCCCTACGGGCACTTGGACTATCTAGGTTCCCTAACGGGCACTTTGAATATGTAGGTTCCCTATCGGGTACTTGGACTATGTAGCTTCCTCAGCGGGCACTTGGACTATGTAGGTTCCCTATCGGGCACTTGGACTATCTAGGTTAACTAGCTGACCTTGGACTATGTAAGTTAACTAGCGGGCTTTTGGACTATCTAAGTTAACTAGCGGACACTTGCAGAATGCAGGTTCCCTAGCGGGCACTTTGACTATGTAGGTTCCCTAGCGGGCACTTGGACTATATAGGTTCCCTACGGACACTTGGATTATCTAGGTTCCCTAATGGGCACTTGGAATATGTAGGTTCCCTATCGGGCACTTGGACCATGTAGGTTAACTAGCGGACACTTGGACAATCTAGGTTACCTAGCGGGCACTTGAACTATGTACATACAATAGTGGGCACTTGGACTATCTAGGTTACCTAGCGGCCACTTGGACTATGTACGTCCCCTAGCGGGCACTTGGACTATCTACGTTAACTAGAGAGCCCTTGGAATATGTAGGTTAACTAGCGGGCTCTTGGACTATCTAGATTATCTAGCGGGCCCTTGGACCATCTAGGTTTACTAGCGGGCACTTGGACTATCTAGGTTAACTAGCGGGCACTTGGACTATGTAGTTTCCCTAGCGGGCATTTGGATTATTTAGGTTACCTAGTGGGCACTTGGACTATGTAGGTTTCCTAGCGGGCACTTGGACTATCTAGGTTAACGAACGGGCACTTTGACTATGTAGGTTACCTAGCGGGCACTTGGACTATGTAGGATCCCTATCGGACATTTGGACTAATTAGGTTACCGATCGGGCACTTGGACTATCTAGGTTAACTAGCGGGCACATGGACTATGTAGGTTAACTAGCGGGCCCTTGTACTATGTAGGTTATCTAGCGAGCACTTGGAGTATCTAGGTTAACTAGCGGACCTTGGATTACGTAGGTTAACTAGCAGGCCCTTGGACAATGTAGGTTAACTAGCGGGCACTTGGATGATCTAGGTTAACTAGAGGGCACTTGGAATCTCTAAGTTAACTAGCGTGCACTTGGACTATCTAAGTTAACTAGCGGGCACTTGGATGATCAATGTTAACTAGCGGGCCCTTTGACAATCTTGGTTAGCTAACTGGCACGTGGACTATGTAGGTTAACTAGCAGACACTTGTACGATCTAGGTTAACTAGCGGGCTCTTGCACTATGTAGGTTAACTAGTCGGCCCATTGACTATGTTGGTTAACTAGCGGGCACTTGGACGATCTAGGTTAACTAGCGGGCACTTGGACTATGTAGGTTCCCTAGCGGGCATTTGGATTATATAGACAACCTAGCGGGCTCTTAGACTTTGTAGGTTACCTAGCGGGCCCTTGGACAATGAAGGTTAACTAGCGGGCCCTTGGACTATGTAGGTTACCTAGCGGGCACTTGGACGATCTAGGTTAACTAGCGGGTACTTGGACTATGTAGGTTAACTAGTGGGCCCTTGGACTATGTAGATTAACTAGCGGCTCTTGGACTATCTACGTTAACTAGCGGGCCCTTGGACTATGTAGATTCCTTAGCGGGCATTTGGACTACATAGATAACCTAGTGGGCACTTAGATTTTGTAGGTTACCTAGCGGGCACTTGGAATATCTAGCTTACCTAGCTGGCACTTGAACTATCTACGTTACCTAGCGGGTTCTTGGAGTATGTAGGTTACCTAGCGGGCTGTTGGACTATCTAGGTTACCAAGCAGGCACTTGGACTATCTAGGTTAACTAACGGGCATATGGACTATGTAGGTTCTCTAGCGTGCCCTTGGAGTATGTAGGTTCCCTAGCGGGCCCTTGGACTATCTAGGTTTACTAGCGGGCACTTGGACTATCTAGGTTAACTAGGGGGCACTTGGATTATGTACTTTCCCTAGCGGGCACTTGGACTATCAAGGTTAACGAACGTGCACTTGGACTATGTAGGTAACCTAGCGGTCACTTGGAATGTCTAGGTTACCAAGCGGGCACTTGGACTATGTAGGTTAACTAGCGGACACTTCGACTATCTAGGTTAGCTAACGGGCACTTGGACTATCTAGGTTACCTAGCGGGCACTTGGACTATGTAGGTTCCCTAGCGGGCACTTGGACGATTTAGGTTACCTAGCAGGCACTTTGACTATCTAGGTTAACTAACGGGCACTTGCACAATGTAGGTTGCCTAGCGAGCACTTGGACTATGTAGGTTCCCTAGCGAGCACTTAGACTATGTAGGTTCCCAATCGGGTACTTGGACTCTCTAGGTTATGTATGGGGCAATCGGACTGTCTAGGTTACCTAGTGGGCACTTGGACTATGTAGTTTACCTAGCAGGCACTTGGACTATGTAGGTTAACTAGAGGGCACTTGGACTATGTAGGTTCCCAGCAGGCACTTTGACTATGTAGATTATGTAGTGGCACTTGGACTATCTACGTTAACTAGCGGGCCTTTGGACTATGTAGATTCCCTAGCGGGCACTTGGACTCTGTATGTTCCCTACGGTCACTTGAACTATGTAGGTTCCCTAGCAGGCACTTGGACTATGTAGATTCCAGAGTGGGCACTTGGACTATGTAAGTTAACTACCGGGCACTTGGACTATGTAGGTAAACTAGCGGGCCCTTGGACTATCTAGGTTACCTAGCGGGCACTTGGACTATGTAGGTCAATACCGGGCACATGCACTATCTAGGTTACCTAGCGGGCACTTGGACTATGTACGTTCCCTAGCGGGCACTTGGGCTATCTATGTTAACTACCGGGCACTTGCACTATGTAGGTTACCTAGCGGCACTTGGACTATGTAGGTTAACTAGCATGCACTTGGACTATTCAGGTTAACTAGAGGACACTTGGACGATCTAGGTTAACTAGTGGGCCCTTGGACTATGTAGGTTAACGAACAGGCATTTGGACTATGTAAGTTACCTAGCAGACACTTGGACTGTCTAGGTTACCTAGCGGGCACTTGGCTATCTAGGTTAAAGAACGGACACTTGGACTATCTAGGTTGCCTAGCGGGCATTTGGACTATGTAAGTTACCTAGCGGGCACTTGGACTATCTAGGTTACCTAGTGGGCTCTTGGACTATGTAGGTTCCCTAGCGAGCACTTAGACTATGTAGGTTCCCAATCGGGTACTTGGACTCTCTAGGTTATGTATGGGGCAATCGGACTGTCTAGGTTACCTAGTGGGCACTTGGACTATGTAGTTTACCTAGCAGGCACTTGGACTATGTAGGTTAACTAGAGGGCACTTGGACTATGTAGGTTCCCTAACGGGCACTTGGAATATGTAGGTTCCCTATCGGACACTTGGACTATGTAGGTTCCTCTGCAGGCAATTGGACTATGTAGGTTCCCTATCAGGCACTTGGAATATGTAGGTTAACTAGCGGGCACTTGGATGATCAAGGTTAACTAGCGGGCACTTGGACTATCTAGGTTAACTAGCGGGCACTTGGACTATCTAGGTTAATTAGCGGGCACTTGTACAATGCAGGTTTCCTAGCGGGCTCTTTGACTATGTAGGTTCCCTAGCGGGCAATTGGACTATATAGGTTCCCTACCGGCACTTGGACTATCTAGGTTCCCTAACGGGCACTTGGAATATGTAGGTTTCCTATCGAGTACTTGGACTATGTAGCTTCCTCAGCGGGCACTTGGACTATGTAGGTTCCCTATCGGGCATTGGACTATGTAGGTTAACTAGCAGGACCTTGGACTATCTAGGTTACTTAGCGGGCACTTGGACTATGTAGGTTAACTAGCGGACACTTGGACAATCTAGATTACCTAGCGGGCACTTGAACTACGTAATACAATAGTGGGCTCTTGGACTATCAAGATTACCTAGTGGGCACTTGGACTATGTACGTCCCCTAGCGGGCACTTGGACTATCTAGGTTAACTAGAGGGCCCTTGGACTATGTAGGTTTACTAGCGGGCACTTGGACTATCTAAGTTAACTAGCGGGCACGTGGACTATGTAGTTTCCCAAGCGGGCATTTGGATTATTTAGGTTACCTAGTGGGCACTTGGACAATGTAGGTTTCCTAGCGGGCACTTGGACTATCTAGGTGAACCATCGGGCACTTTGACTATGTAGGTTACCTAGTGGGCACTTGGACTATGTAGGTTACCTTGCGGGCACTTGTACTATCTAGGTTACCTAAAGGGAACTTGGACTATGTAGGTTAACTAGCGGACACTTGGACGATCTAGGTTAACTAGCGGGCACTTGGAATATCTAGGTTAACTAGCGGGCCCTTGGACTATGTAGGTTGACTAGCGGGCACTTGGACTATCTAGGTTAACTAGCGGGTTCTTGGACTATGTAGGTTAACTAGCGGGCACTTGGATGATCAAGGTTAACTAGCGGGCACTTGGACTATCTAGGTTAATTAGCGGGCACTTGTACAATGCATGTTCCCTAGCGGGCTCTTTGACTATGTAGGTTCCCTAGCGGGCAATTGGACTATGTAGGTTCCCTACGGGCACTTGGACTATCTAGGTTCCCTAAAGGGCACTTGGAATATGTAGGTTCCCTATCGGGTACTTGGACTATGTAGGTTCCTCAGCGGGCACTTGGACTATGTAGGTTCCCTATCGGGCATTGGACTATGTAGGTTAAGTAGCAGGACCTTGGACTATCTAGGTTACCTAGCGGGCACTTGGACTATGTAGGTTAACTAGCGGATACTTGGACAATCAAGGTTACCTAGCGGGGACTTGAACTATGTACATACAATAATGGGCACTTGGTCTATCAAGGTTCCCTAGCGGGCACTTTGACTATGTAGGTTCCCTAGCGGGCACTTGGACTATCTAGGTTCCCTACAGGCACTTGGACTATCTAGGATCCCTAAGGGGCACTTGGAATATGTAGGTTCCCTATCGGACACTTGGACTATGTAGGTTCCTCTGAAGGCACTTGGACTATGTACATCCCCTAGCGGGCACTTGGACTATCTAGGTTAACTAGAGGGCCCTTGGACTATGTAGGTTAACTAGCGGGCACTTGGACTATCTAGATTAACTAGCGGGCCCTTGGACTATCTAGGTTAACTAGCGGGCACTTAGACTATGTAGTTTCCCTAGCGGGCATTTGGATTATTTAGGTTACCTAGTGGGCACTTGGACTATGTAGGTTTCCTAGCGGGCACTTGGACCATCTAGGTTATCGAAAGGGCACTTTGATTATGTAGGTTACCTAGTGGGCACTTGGACTATGTAGGTTACCTTGCGGGCACTTTTACTATCTAGGTTACCTAACGGGAACTTGGACTATGTAGGTTAACTAGCGGACACTTGGACGATCTAGGTTAACTAGCGGGCACTTGGAATATATAGGTTAACTAGCGGGCCCTTGGACTATGTAGGTTGACTAGCGGGCACATTGACTATCTAGGTTAACTAGCGGTTTCTTGGAATATGTAGGTTAACTAGCGGGCACTAGGACTATGTAGGTTCCCTATCAGGCACTTGGACTATGTAGGTTAACTAGCGGGCACTTGGATGATTAAGGTTAACTAGCAGGCACTTGGATTATCTAGGTTAACTAGCGGGCACTTGGACTATCTAGGTTGATTAGCTGGCACTTGTACAATGCAGGTTCCCTAGCGGGCACTTGGACTATATAGGTTCCCTAAGGGCACTTTGACTATGTAGGTTAAGTAGCGGGCACTTGGAATATCTAGGTTAACTAGCGGGCCCTTGGACTAAATAGGTTGACTAGCGGGCACTTGGACTATCTAGGTTAACTAGCGGGTTCTTGGACTATGTATTTTAACTAGCGGGCACTTGGACTATCTAGGTTAACTAGCTGACCTTGGACCATGTAGGTTAACTAGCGGGCGCTTGGACTATCTAGGTTAACTAGCTGACCTTGGACTATGTAAGTTAACTAGCGGGCTTTTGGACTATCTAGGTTAACTAGCGGGCACTTGCACAATGCAGGTTCCCTAGCGGGCAGTTTGACTATGTAGGTTTCCTAGCGGGCACTTGGAGTATATAGGTTCCCAACGGGCACTTGGACTATCTAGGTTCCCTACCGTCACTTGGAATATGTAGGTTCCCTATCGGGCACTTGGACTATGTAGGTTCCTCTGCGGGCAGTTGGACTATGTAGGTTCCCTATCAGGCACTTGGAATATCTAGGTTAACTAGCGGGCACTTGCACAATGCAGGTTCCCTAGAGGGCACGTGGACTATATAGGTTCCCTATGGGCACTTTGACTATGTAGGTTAACTAGCGGGCACTTGGAATATCTAGGTTAACTATCGGGCACTTGCACAATGCAGGTTCCCTAGCGGGCACTTTGACTATATAGGTTCCCTAGCGGGCACTTGGACTATATATGTTCCCTACGGGCACTTGGACTATCTAGGTTCCCTAACGGGCACTTGGAATATGTAGGTTCCCTATCGGGTACTTGGACTATGTAGCTTCCTCAGCGGGCACTTGGACTATGTAGGTTCCCTATCGGGCACTTGGACTATCTAGGTTAACTAGCTGACCTTGGACTATGTAAGTTAACTAGCGGGCTTTTGGACTATCTAGGTTAACTAGCAGGCACTTGCACAATGCATGTTCCCTAGCGGGCACTTTGACTATGTAGGTTCCCTAGCGGGCACTTGGACTATATAGGTTCCTCCGGGCACTTGGACTATCTAGGTTCCCTAATGGGCACTTGGAATATGTAGGTTCCCTATCGGGCACTTGGACTATGTAGGTTCCCTATCAGGCACTTGGACTATGTAGGTTAACTAGCGGGCACTTGGATGATTAAGGTTAACTAGCAGGCACTTGGATTATCTAGGTTAATTAGCGGGCACTTGGACTATCTAGGTTGATTAGCTGGCACTTGTACAATGCAGGTTCCTTAGCGGGCACTTGGACTATATAAGTTCCCTAAGGGCACTTTGACTATGTAGGTTAACTAGCGGGCACTTGGAATATCTAGGTTAACTAGCGGGCACTTGCACAATGCAGGTCCCCTAGCGGGCACTTTGACTATGTAGGTTCCCTAGCGGGCACTTGGACTATATTGGTTCCCGACGGGCACTTGGACTTTCTAGGTTCCCTAACGGGCACTTGGAATATGTAGGTTCCCTATCGGACACTTGGACTATGTAGGTTCCTCTGCAGGCAATTGGACTATGTAGGTTCCCTATCAGGCACTTGGAATATGTAGGTTAACTAGCGGGCACTTGGATGATCAAGGTTAACTAGCGGGCACTTGGACTATCTAGGTTAACTAGCGGGCACTTGGACTATCTAGGTTAATTAGCGGGCACTTGTACAATGCAGGTTCCCTAGCGGGCTCTTTGACAATGTAGGTTCCCTAGCGGGCAATTGGACTATATAGGTTCCCTACGGGCACTTGGACTATCTAGGTTCCCTAACGGGCACTTGGAATATGTAGGTTCCCTGTTGGGTACTTGGACTATGTAGCTTCCTCAGCGGGCACTTGGACTATGTAGGTTCCCTATCGGGCATTGGACTATGTAGGTTAACTAGCAGGACCTTGGACTACCTAGGTTACCTAGCGGGCACTTAGACTATGTAGGTTAACTAGCGGACACTTGGACAATCTAGGTTACCTAGCGGGCACTTGAACTATGTATATACAATAGTGGGCACTTGGACTATCTAGGTTACCTAGCGGCCACTTGGAATATGTACGTCACCTAGCGGGCACTTGGACTATCTACGTTAACTAGAGGGCCCTTGGAATATGTAGGTTAACTAGCGGGCACTTGGACTATCTAGATTTACTAGCGGGCCCTTGGACTATCTAGGTTTACTAGCGGGCACTTGGACTATCTAAGTTAACTGGCGGGCACTTGGATGATCAATGTTAACTAGCGGGCCCTTTGACTCTCTTGGTTAGCTAACTGGCACGTGGACTATGTAGGTTAACTAGCAGACACTTGTACGATCTAGGTTAACTAGCGGGCTCTTGCACTATGTAGGTTAACTAGTGGGCCCATTGACTATGTTGGTTAACTAGCGGGCACTTGGACGATCTAGGTTAACTAGCGGGCACTTGGACTATGTAGGTTCCCTAGCGGGCACTTGGACTATATAGGTTCCCTACGGGCACTTGGACTATCTAGGTTCCCTAACGGGCACTTTGAATATGTAGGTTCCCTATCGGGTACTTGGACTATGTAGCTTCCTCAGCGGGCACTTGGACTATGTAGGTTCCCTATCGGGCACTTGGACTATCTAGGTTAACTAGCTGACCTTGGACTATGTAAGTTAACTAGCGGGCTTTTGGACTATCTAAGTTAACTAGCGGACACTTGCAGAATGCAGGTTCCCTAGCGGGCACTTTGACTATGTGTGTTCCCTAGCGGGCACTTGGACTATATAGGTTCCCTACGGACACTTGGACTATCTAGGTTCCCTAATGGGCACTTGGAATATGTAGGTTCCCTATCGGGCACTTGGACCATGTAGGTTAACTAGCGGACACTTGGACAATCTAGGTTACCTAGCGGGCACTTGAACTATGTACATACAATAGTGGGCACTTGGACTATCTAGGTTACCTAGCGGCCACTTGGACTATGTACGTCCCCTAGCGGGCACTTGGACTATCTACGTTAACTAGAGAGCCCTTGGAATATGTAGGTTAACTAGCGGGCTCTTGGACTATCTAGATTATCTAGCGGGCCCTTGGACCATCTAGGTTTACTAGCGGGCACTTGGACTATCTAGGTTAACTAGCGGGCACTTGGACTATGTAGTTTCCCTAGCGGGCATTTGGATTATTTAGGTTACCTAGTGGGCACTTGGACTATGTAGGTTTCCTAGCGGGCACTTGGACTATCTAGGTTAACGAACGGGCACTTTGACTATGTAGGTTACCTAGCGGGCACTTGGACTATGTAGGATCCCTATCGGACATTTGGACTAATTAGGTTACCGATCGGGCACTTGGACTATCTAGGTTAACTAGCGGGCACATGGACTATGTAGGTTAACTAGCGGGCCCTTGTACTATGTAGGTTATCTAGCGAGCACTTGGAGTATCTAGGTTAACTAGCGGACCTTGGATTACGTAGGTTAACTAGCAGGCCCTTGGACAATGTAGGTTAACTAGCGGGCACTTGGATGATCTAGGTTAACTAGAGGGCACTTGGAATCTCTAAGTTAACTAGCGTGCACTTGGACTATCTAAGTTAACTAGCGGGCACTTGGATGATCAATGTTAACTAGCGGGCCCTTTGACAATCTTGGTTAGCTAACTGGCACGTGGACTATGTAGGTTAACTAGCAGACACTTGTACGATCTAGGTTAACTAGCGGGCTCTTGCACTATGTAGGTTAACTAGTCGGCCGATTGACTATGTTGGTTAACTAGCGGGCACTTGGACGATCTAGGTTAACTAGCGGGCACTTGGACTATGTAGGTTCCCTAGCGGGCATTTGGATTATATAGACAACCTAGCGGGCTCTTAGACTTTGTAGGTTACCTAGCGGGCCCTTGGACAATGAAGGTTAACTAGCGGGCCCTTGGACTATGTAGGTTACCTAGCGGGCACTTGGACGATCTAGGTTAACTAGCGGGTACTTGGACTATGTAGGTTAACTAGTGGGCCCTTGGACTATGTAGATTAACTAGCGGCTCTTGGACTATCTACGTTAACTAGCGGGCCCTTGGACTATGTAGATTCCTTAGCGGGCATTTGGACTACATAGATAACCTAGTGGGCACTTAGATTTTGTAGGTTACCTAGCGGGCACTTGGAATATCTAGCTTGCCTAGCTGGCACTTGAACTATCTACGTTACCTAGCGGGTTCTTGGAGTATGTAGGTTACCTAGCGGGCTGTTGGACTATCTAGGTTACCAAGCAGGCACTTGGACTATCTAGGTTAACTAACGGGCATATGGACTATGTAGGTTCTCTAGCGTGCCCTTGGAGTATGTAGGTTCCCTAGCGGGCCCTTGGACTATCTAGGTTTACTAGCGGGCACTTGGACTATCTAGGTTAACTAGGGGGCACTTGGATTATGTACTTTCCCTAGCGGGCACTTGGACTATCAAGGTTAACGAACGTGCACTTGGACTATGTAGGTAACCTAGCGGTCACTTGGAATGTCTAGGTTACCAAGCGGGCACTTGGACTATGTAGGTTAACTAGCGGACACTTCGACTATCTAGGTTAGCTAACGGGCACTTGGACTATCTAGGTTACCTAGCGGGCACTTGGACTATGTAGGTTCCCTAGCGGGCACTTGGACGATTTAGGTTACCTAGCAGGCACTTTGACTATCTAGGTTAACTAACGGGCACTTGCACAATGTAGGTTGCCTAGCGAGCACTTGGACTATGTAGGTTCCCTAGCGAGCACTTAGACTATGTAGGTTCCCAATCGGGTACTTGGACTCTCTAGGTTATGTATGGGGCAATCGGACTGTCTAGGTTACCTAGTGGGCACTTGGACTATGTAGTTTACCTAGCAGGCACTTGGACTATGTAGGTTAACTAGAGGGCACTTGGACTATGTAGGTTCCCAGCAGGCACTTTGACTATGTAGATTATGTAGTGGCACTTGGACTATCTACGTTAACTAGCGGGCCCTTGGACTATGTAGATTCCCTAGCGGGCACTTGGACTCTGTATGTTCCCTACGGTCACTTGAACTATGTAGGTTCCCTAGCAGGCACTTGGACTATGTAGATTCCAGAGTGGGCACTTGGACTATGTAAGTTAACTACCGGGCACTTGGACTATGTAGGTAAACTAGCGGGCCCTTGGACTATCTAGGTTACCTAGCGGGCACTTGGACTATGTAGGTCAATACCGGGCACATGCACTATCTAGGTTACCTAGCGGGCACTTGGACTATGTACGTTCCCTAGCGGGCACTTGGGCTATCTATGTTAACTACCGGGCACTTGCACTATGTAGGTTACCTAGCGGCACTTGGACTATGTAGGTTAACTAGCATGCACTTGGACTATGCAGGTTAACTAGAGGACACTTGGACGATCTAGGTTAACTAGTGGGCCCTTGGACTATGTAGGTTAACGAACAGGCATTTGGACTATGTAAGTTACCTAGCAGACACTTGGACTGTCTAGGTTACCTAGCGGGCACTTGGCTATCTAGGTTAAAGAACGGACACTTGGACTATCTAGGTTGCCTAGCGGGCATTTGGACTATGTAAGTTACCTAGCGGGCACTTGGACTATCTAGGTTACCTAGTGGGCTCTTGGACTATGTAGGTTAACTAGTGGGCACTTAGATTATGTATGTTGCATAGCGGGCAATTGGACTATCTAGGTTAGGTAACGGGCACATGGACTATATAGGTTACCTAGCGGACCCTTTGACTATGTATGTTACCTAGCGGGCACTTGGAATATCTAGGTTAACGAAAGGGCACTTGGACTATGTAGGTTACCTAGCGGGCACTTGGATTATCTAGGTTAGCTAACAGGAACTTGGACTATCTAGGTTACCTAGTGGGCACTTGGACTATGTAGGTTACCTTGCGGGCACTTGTACTATCTAGGTTACCTAACGGGAACTTGGACTATGTAGGTTAACTAGCGGACACTTGGACGATCTAGGTTAACTAGAGCGCCCTTGAAATATCTAGGTTAACTAGCGGGCCCTTGGACTATGTAGGTTCCCAAGCGGGCACTTGGACTATCTAGATTAACTAGCGGGTTCTTGTACTATGTAGGTTCCCTAGCGGGCACTTGGACTATCTAGGTTAACTAGCTGACCTTGGACTATGTAGGTTAACTAGCGGGCACTTGGACTATCTAGGTTAACTAGCGGGCACTTGCACAATGCAGGTTCCCTAGCGGGCACTTTGACTATGTAGCTTCCCTAGCGGGCACTTGGACTATATAGGTTCCCTACGGGCACTTGGACCATCTAGGTTCCCTAACGGGCACTTGGAATATGTAGGTTCCCTATCGGGCACTTGTACTATGTAGGTTCCTCTGCGGGCACTTGGACTATGTAGGTTCCCTATCAGGCACTTGGACTATGTAGGTTAACTAGCGGACACTTGGATGATCAAGGTTAAC
Source organism: Tenrec ecaudatus (assembly GCF_050624435.1). NCBI lineage: Eukaryota > Metazoa > Chordata > Mammalia > Afrosoricida > Tenrecidae > Tenrec > Tenrec ecaudatus. Next base: position 280,997,893 of record NC_134530.1, on the reverse strand, counting down.
TAGCGGGCACTTGGATTATCTAGGTTAATTAGCGGGCACTTGGACTATCTAGGTTGATTAGCGGGCACTTGTACAATGCAGGTCCCCTAGCGGGCACTTGGACTATATAGGTTCCCTAAGGGCACTTTGACTATGTAGGTTAACTAGCGGGCACTTGGAATATCTAGGTTAACTAGCGGGCCCTTGGACTATGTAGGTTAACTAGCGGGAACTTGGACTATCTAGGTTAACTAGCGGGCATTTGCACAATGCAGGTTCCCTAGCGGGCACTTTGACTATGTAGGTTCCCTAGCGGGCACTTGGAGTGTATAGGTACCCTACGGGTACTTGGACTATCTAGGTTCCCTAATGGGCACTTGGAATATGTAGGTTCCCTATCAGACACTTGGACTATGTAGGTCCTCTGAGGGCACTTGGACTATGTAGGTTCCCTATCAGGCACTTGGACTATGTAGGTTAACTAGCGGGCACTTGGGCTATCTAGGTTAACTAGCGGGCACTTGAACCATCTGGGTTAATTAGCGGGCACTTGTACAATGCAGGTTCCCTAGCGGGCTCTTTGACTATGTAGGTTCCCTAGCGGGCAATTGAACTATATAGGTTCCCTACGGGCACTTGGACTATCTAGGTTCCCTAACGGGCACTTTGAATATGTAGGTTCCCTATCGGGTACTTGGACTATGTAGGTTCCTCAGCGGGCGCTTGGACTATCTAGGTTAACTAGCGGGTTCTTGGACTATATAGGTTAACTAGCGGGCACTTGGACTATCTAGGTTAACTCGCGGACACTTGGACAATCTAGGTTACCTAGCGGGCACTTGAACTATGTACATACAATAGTGGGCACTTGGACTATCTAGGTTAACTAGCGGGCACTTGGACTATCTAGGTTAACTAGTGGGCACTTGCACAATGCAGGTTCCCTAGCAGGCACTTTGACTATGTAGGTTCCCTAGCGGGCACTTGGACTATATAGGTTCCCTAGGGGCCCTTGGAGTATCTAGGTTCCCTAACGGGCACTTGGAATATGTAGGTTCCCTATCGGGTACTTGGACTATGTAGGTTCCTCAGCGGGCACTTGGACTATATAGGTTCCCTATCGGGCATTGGACAATGTAGGTTAACTAGCAGGACCTTGGACTATATAGGTTACTTAGCGGGCACTTGGACTATGTAGGTTAACTAGCGGGCCCTTGTACTATGTAGGTTATCTAGCGAGCACTTGGAGTATCTAGGTTAACTAGCGGACCTTGGATTACGTAGGTTAACTAGCAGGCCCTTGGACAATGTAGGTTAACTAGCGGGCACTTGGATGATCTAGGTTAACTAGAGGGCACTTGGAATCTCTAAGTTAACTAGCGTGCACTTGGACTATCTAAGTTAACTAGCGGGCACTTGGATGATCAATGTTAACTAGCGGGCCCTTTGACAATCTTGGTTAGCTAACTGGCACGTGGACTATGTAGGTTAACTAGCAGACACTTGTACGATCTAGGTTAACTAGCGGGCTCTTGCACTATGTAGGTTAACTAGTGGGCCCATTGTCTATGTTGGTTAACTAGCGGGCACTTGGACGATCTAGGTTAACTAGCGGGCACTTGGACTATGTAGGTTCCCTAGCGGGCATTTGGATTATATAGACAACCTAGCGGGCTCTTAGACTTTGTAGGTTACCTAGCGGGCCCTTGGACAATGAAGGTTAACTAGCGGGCCCTTGGACTATGTAGGTTACCTAGCGGGCACTTGGACGATCTAGGTTAACTAGCGGGTACTTGGACTATGTAGGTTAACTAGTGGGCCCTTGGACTATGTAGATTAACTAGCGGCTCTTGGACTATCTACGTTAACTAGCGGGCCCTTGGACTATGTAGATTCCCTAGCGGGCATTTGGACTACATAGATAACCTAGTGGGCACTTAGATTTTGTAGGTTACCTAGCGGGCACTTGGAATATCTAGCTTGCCTAGCTGGCACTTGAACTATCTACGTTACCTAGCGGGTTCTTGGAGTATGTAGGTTACCTAGCGGGCTGTTGGACTATCTAGGTTACCAAGCAGGCACTTGGACTATCTAGGTTAACTAACGGGCATATGGACTATGTAGGTTCTCTAGCGTGCCCTTGGAGTATGTAGGTTCCCTAGCGGGCCCTTGGACTATCTAGGTTTACTAGCGGGCACTTGGACTATCTAGGTTAACTAGGGGGCACTTGGATTATGTACTTTCCCTAGCGGGCACTTGGACTATCAAGGTTAACGAACGTGCACTTGGACTATGTAGGTAACCTAGCGGTCACTTGGAATGTCTAGGTTACCAAGCGGGCACTTGGACTATGTAGGTTAACTAGCGGACACTTCGACTATCTAGGTTAGCTAACGGGCACTTGGACTATCTAGGTTACCTAGCGGGCACTTGGACTATGTAGGTTCCCTAGCGGGCACTTGGACGATTTAGGTTACCTAGCAGGCACTTTGACTATCTAGGTTAACTAACGGGCACTTGCACAATGTAGGTTGCCTAGCGAGCACTTGGACTATGTAGGTTCCCTAGCGAGCACTTAGACTATGTAGGTTCCCAATCGGGTACTTGGACTCTCTAGGTTATGTATGGGGCAATTGGACTGACTAGGTTACCTAGTGGGCACTTGGACTATGTAGTTTACCTAGCAGGCACTTGGACTATGTAGGTTAACTAGAGGGCACTTGGACTATGTAGGTTCCCTAGCGGGCACTTTGACTATGTAGATTATGTAGCGGCACTTGGACTATCTACGTTAACTAGCGGGCCCTTGGACTATGTAGATTCCCTAGCGGGCACTTGGACTCTGTATGTTCCCTACGGTCACTTGAACTATGTAGGTTCCCTAGCAGGCACTTGGACTATGTAGGTTCCAGAGTGGGCACTTGGACTATGTAAGTTAACTACCGGGCACTTGGACTATGTAGGTAAACTAGCGGGCCCTTGGACTATCTAGGTTACCTAGCGGGCACTTGGACTATGTAGGTCAATACCGGGCACATGCACTATCTAGGTTACCTAGCGGGCACTTGGACTATGTACGTTCCCTAGCGGGCACTTGGGCTATCTATGTTAACTACCGGGCACTTGCACTATGTAGGTTACCTAGCGGCACTTGGACTATGTAGGTTAACTAGCATGCACTTGGACTATGCAGGTTAACTAGAGGACACTTGGACGATCTAGGTTAACTAGTGGGCCCTTGGACTATGTAGGTTAACGAACAGGCATTTGGACTATGTAAGTTACCTAGCAGACACTTGGACTGTCTAGGTTACCTAGCGGGCACTTGGCTATCTAGGTTAACGAACGGACACTTGGACTATCTAGGTTGCCTAGCGGGCATTTGGACTATGTAAGTTACCTAGCGGGCACTTGAACTATCTAGGTTACCTAGTGGGCTCTTGGACTATGTAGGTTAACTAGTGGGCACTTAGACTATGTATGTTGCATAGCGGGCAATTGGACTATCTAGGTTAGGTAACGGGCACATGGACTATATAGGTTACCTAGCGGACCCTTTGACTATGTATGTTACCTAGCGGGCACTTGGACTATCTAGGTTAACGAAAGGGCACTTGGACTATGTATGTTACCTAGCGGGCACTTGGACTATCTAGGTTAACGAAAGGGCACTTGGACTATGTAGGTTACCTAGCGGGCACTTGGATTATCTAGGTTAGCTAACAGGAACTTGGACTATCTAGGTTACCTAGTGGGCACTTGGACTATGTAGGTTACCTTGCGGGCACTTGTACTATCTAGGTTACCTAACGGGAACTTGGACTATGTAGGTTAACTAGCGGTCACTTGGACGATCTAGGTTAACTAGAGCGCCCTTGAAATATCTAGGTTAACTAGCGGGCCCTTGGACTATGTAGGTTCCCAAGCGGGCACTTGGACTATCTAGATTAACTAGCGGGTTCTTGTACTATGTAGGTTCCCTAGCGGGCACTTGGACTATCTAGGTTAACTAGCTGACCTTGGACTATGTAGGTTAACTAGCGGGCACTTGGACTATCTAGGTTAACTAGCGGGCACTTGCACAATGCAGGTTCCCTAGCGGGCACTTTGACTATGTAGCTTCCCTAGCGTGCACTTGGACTATATAGGTTCCCTACGGGCACTTGGACCATCTAGGTTCCCTAACGGGCACTTGGAATATGTAGGTTCCCCATCGGGCACTTGTACTATGTAGGTTCCTCTGCGGGCACTTGGACTATGTAGGTTCCCTATCAGGCACTTGGGCTATGTAGGTTAACTAGCGGGCACTTGGATGATCAAGGTTAACTAGCGGGCACTTGGATTATCTAGGTTAATTAGCGGGCACTTGGACTATCTAGGTTGATTAGCGGGCACTTGTACAATGCAGGTCCCCTAGCGGGCACTTGGACTATATAGGTTCCCTAAGGGCACTTTGACTATGTAGGTTAACTAGCGAGAACTTGGAATATCTAGGTTAACTAGCGGGTTCTTGGAGTATATAGGTTAACTAGCGGGCCCTTGGACTATCTAGGTTAAGTAGCTGACCTTGGACTATATAGGTTAACTAGCGGGCACTTGGACTATCTAGGTAAACTAGCTGACCTCGGACTATGTAAGTTAACTAGCGGGCACTTGGACTATCTAGGTTAACTAGCGGGCATTTGCACAATGCAGGTTCCCTAGCGGGCACATTGACTATGTAGGTTCCCTAGCGGGCACTTGGAGTATATAGGTACCCTACGGGTACTTGGACTATCTAGGTTCCCTAACGGGCACTTGGAATATGTAGGTTCCCTATCAGACACTTGGACTATGTAGGTCCTCTGAGGGCACTTGGACTATGTAGGTTCCCTATCAGGCACTTGGACTATGTAGGTTAACTAGCGGGCACTTGGACTATCTAAGTTAACTAGCAGGCACTTGAACCATCTAGGTTAATTAGCGGGCACTTGTACAATGCAGGTTCCCTAGCGGGCTCTTTGACTATGTAGGTTCCCTAGCGGGCAATTGAACTATATAGGTTCCCTACGGGCACTTGGACTATCTAGGTTCCCTAACGGGCACTTTGAATATATAGGTTCCCTATCGGGTACTTGGACTATGTAGGTTCCTCAGCGGGCACTTGGACTATCTAGGTTAACTAGCGGGTTCTTGGACTATATAGGTTAACTAGCGGGCACTTGGACTATCTAGGTTAACTCGCGGACACTTGGACAATCTAGGTTACCTAGCGGGCACTTGAACTATGTACATACAATAGTGGGCACTTGGACTATCTAGGTTAACTAGCGGGCACTTGCACAATGCAGGTTCCCTAGCAAGCACTTTGACTATATAGGTTCCCTAGCGGGCACTTGGACTATATAGGTTCCCTAGGGGCACTTGGAGTATCTAGGTTCCCTAACGGGCACTTGGAATATGTAGGTTCCCTTTCGGGTACTTGGACTATGTAGGTTCCTCAGCGGGCACTTGGACTATGTAGGTTCCCTATCGGGCATTGGACAATGTAGGTTAACTAGCAGGACCTTGGACTATATAGGTTACTTAGCGGGCACTTGGACTATGTAGGTTAACTAGCGGGCCCTTGTACTATGTAGGTTATCTAGCGAGCACTTGGAGTATCTAGGTTAACTAGCGGACCTTGGATTACGTAGGTTAACTAGCAGGCCCTTGGACAATGTAGGTTAACTAGCGGGCACTTGGATGATCTAGGTTAACTAGAGGGCACTTGAAATCTCTAAGTTAACTAGCGTGCACTTGGACTATCTAAGTTAACTAGCGGGCACTTGGATGATCAATGTTAACTAGCGGGCCCTTTGACAATCTTGGTTAGCTAACTGGCACGTGGACTATGTAGGTTAACTAGCAGACACTTGTACGATCTAGGTTAACTAGCGGGCTCTTGCACTATGTAGGTTAACTAGTGGGCCCATTGACTATGTTGGTTAACTAGCGGGCACTTGGACGATCTGGGTTAACTAGCGGGCACTTGGACTATGTAGGTTCCCTAGCGGGCATTTGGATTATATAGACAACCTAGCGGGCTCTTAGACTTTGTAGGTTACCTAGCGGGCCCTTGGACTATCTAGGTTGCCTAGCGGGCATTTGGACTATGTAAGTTACCTAGCGGGCACTTGGACTATCTAGGTTACCTAGTGGGCACTTGGACTATGTAGGTTAACTAGTGGGCACTTAGACTATGTATGTTGCATAGCGGGCAATTGGACTATCTAGGTTAGGTAACGGGCACATGGACTATATAGGTTACCTAGCGGACCCTTTGACTATGTATGTTACCTAGCGGGCACTTGGACTATCTAGGTTAACGAAAGGGCACTTGGACTATGTAGGTTACCTAGCGGGCACTTGGATTATCTAGGTTAGCTAACAGGAACTTGGACTATCTAGGTTACCTAGTGGGCACTTGGACTATGTAGGTTACCTTGCGGGCACTTGTACTATCTAGGTTACCTAACGGGAACTTGGACTATGTAGGTTAACTAGCGGACACTTGGACGATCTAGGTTAACTAGAGCGCCCTTGAAATATCTAGGTTAACTAGCGGGCCCTTGGACTATGTATGTTCCCAAGCGGGCATTGGACTATCTAGATTAACTAGCGGGTTCTTGTACTATGTAGGTTCCCTAGCGGGCACTTGGACTATCTAGGTTAACTAGCTGACCTTGGACTATGTAGGTTAACTAGCGGGCACTTGGACTATCTAGGTTAACTAGCGGGCACTTGCACAATGCAGGTTCCCTAGCGGGCACTTTGACTATGTAGCTTCCCTAGCGGGCACTTGGACTATATAGGTTCCCTACGGGCACTTGGACCATCTAGGTTCCCTAACGGGCACTTGTACTATGTAGGTTCCTCTGCGGGCACTTGGACTATGTAGGTTCCCTATCAGGCACTTGGACTATGTAGGTTAACTAGCGGGCACTTGGATGATCAAGGTTAACTAGCGGGCACTTGGATTATCTAGGTTAATTAGCGGGCACTTGGACTATCTAGGTTGATTAGCAGGCACTTGTACAATGCAGGTCCCCTAGCGGGCACTTGGACTATATAGGTTCCCTAAGGGCACTTTGACTATGTAGGTTAACTAGTGGGCACTTGGAATATCTAGGTTAACTAGCGGACCATTGGACTATGTAGGATAACTAGCGGGAACTTGGACTATCTAGGTTAACTAGCGGGTTCTTGCAGTATATAGGTTAACTAGCGGGCACTTGGACTATCTAGGTTAAGTAGCTCACCTTGGACTATATAGGTTAACTAGCGGGCACTTGGACTATCTAGGTAAACTAGCTGACCTTGGACTATGTAAGTTAACTAGCGGGCACTTGGACCATCTAGGTTAATTAGCGGGCACTTGTACAATGCAGGTTCCCTAGCGGGCTCTTTGACTATGTAGGTTCCCTAGCGGGCAATTGAACTATATAGGTTCCCTAACGGGCACTTTGAATATGTAGGTTCCCTATCGGGTACTTGGACTATGTAGGTTCCTCAGCGGGCACTTGGACTATCTAGGTTAACTAGCGGGTTCTTGGACTATATAGGTTAACTAGCGGGCACTTGGACTATCTAGGTTAACGAGCGGACACTTGGACAATCTAGGTTACCTAGCGGGCACTTGAACTATGTACATACAATAGTGGGCACTTGGACTATCTAGGTTAACTAGTGGGCACTTGGACTATCTAGGTTAACTAGCGGGCACTTGCACAATGCAGGTTCCCTAGCGGGCACTTTGACTATGTAGGTTCCCTAGCGGGCACTTGGACTATATAGGTTCCCTAGGGGCACTTGGAGTATCTAGGTTCCCTAACGCGCACTTGGAATATATAGGTTCCCTATCGGGTACTTGGACTATGTAGGTTCCTCAGCGGGCACTTGGACTATGTAGGTTCCCTATCGGGCATTGGACAATGTAGGTTAACTAGCAGGACCTTGGACTATATAGGTTACTTAGCGGGCACTTGGAATATGTAGGTTAACTAGCGGAAACTTGGACAATCTAGGTTACCTAGCGGGCACTTGAACTATGTACATACAATATTGGGCACTTTGACTATCTAGGTTAACTAGAGGGCCCTTGGACTATGTAGGTTAACGAGCGGGCACTTGGACTATCTAGGTTAACAAGCGGGCATTTGCACAATGCAGGTTCCCTAGCGGGCACTTTGACTATGTAGGTTCCCTAGCGGGCACTTGGACTATCTAGGTTCCCTACGGGCACTTGGACTATCTAGGTTCCCTAACGGGCACTTGGAATATGAAGGTTCCCTATCGGACACTTGGACTATGTAGGTTCCTCTGGAGGCACTTGGACTATGTACGTCCCCTAGCGGGCACTTGGACTATCTAGGTTAACTAGAGGGCCCTTGGACTATGTAGGTTAACTAGCGGGCACTTCGACTATCTAGATTAATAGCGGGCCCTTGGACTATCTAGGTTTACTAGCGGGCACTTGGACTATGTAGTTTCCCTAGCGGGCATTTGGATTATTTAGGATACCTAGTGGGCACTTGGACTTTGTTGGTTTCCTAGCGGGCACTTGGACTATCTAGGTTAACGAACGGGCACTTTGACTATGTAGGTTACCTAGTGGGCACTTGGACTATGTAGGTTACCTTGCGGGCACTTGTACTATCTAGGTTACCTAACGGGAACTTGGACTATGTAGGTTAACTAGCGGACACTTGGACGATCTAGGTTAACTAGCGGGCACTTGGAATATCTAGGTTAACCAGCGGGCCCTTGGACTATGTAGGTGGAGTAGCGGACACTTGGACTATCTAGGTTAACTAGTGGGTACTTGGACTATGTAGGTTAACTAGCGGGCACTTGGACTATCTAGGTTAACTAGCTGACCTTGGACTATGTAAGTTAACTAGGGGCACTTGGACTATCTAGGTTAACTAGCGGGCACTTGCACAATGCAGGTTCCCTAGCGGGCACTTTGACTATGTAGGTTCCCTAGTGGGCACATGGACTATATAGGTTCCCTAGGGGCACTTGGAATGTGTAGGTTCCCTATCGGGCACTTGGACTATGTAGGTTCCTCTGCGGGCACTTGGACTATGTAGGTTCCCTATCAGGCACATGGACTATGTAGGTTAACTAGAGGGCACTTGGATGATCAAGATTAACTAGCAGGCACTTGGATTATCTAGGTTAACCAGTGGGCACTTGGACTATCTAGATTGATTAGAGGGCACTTGTACAATGCAGGTTCCCTAGCCGGCACATGGACTATCTATTTTAACTAGCGGGTTCTTGGACTATGTAGGTTAACTAGCGGGCACTTGGACAATCTAGGTAAACTAGCGGACCTTGGACTATGTAAATTAACTAGAGGGCACTTGGACTATCTAGGTTAACTAGCGGGCACTTGCACAATGCAGGTTCCCTAGCGGGCACTTTGACTATGTAGGTTCCCTAGCGGGCACTTGGACTATATAGGTTCCCTACGGGCACTTGGAGTATCTAAGTTCCCTAAACGGCACTTGGAATATGTAGGTTCCCTATCGGACACTTGGACTATGTAGGTTCCTCTTCGGGTACTTGGACTATGTAGGTTCCCTATCAGGCACTTGGACTATGTAGGTTAACTAGCGGGCACTTGGATGATCAAGGTTAACTAGCAGGCACTTGGACTATCTAGGTTAACTAGCGGGCACTTGTACTATCTAGGTTAATTAGTGAGCACTTGTACAATGCAGGTTCCCTAGCGGGTACTTGGACTATCTAGGTTCTCTAGCGGGCACTTGGAATATGTAGGTTCCCTAGTACAAATGCCCGCAAGGAAACCTACATAGTCTAAATGGCCGCTAGGCAACCTACATAATCCAAGTGCCCACTCTGGAACCTACATAGTCCAAGTGCCCGCTAGGTAACCTAGATAGTCCAATTGCCCGTTAGCTAACCTAGATAGTCGAAGTGTCCGCTAGTTAACCTACATAGTCTAAGTGCCCGTTCGTTAACCTAGAAAGTCCAAGTGCCCGCTAGGTAACCTAGACAGTCCAAGTGCCCGTTAGGTTACCTACATAGTCCAAGTGCACGTTCGTTAACCTAGATTGTCCAAGTTCCCGCTGGTAACCTACATAGTCCAAATGCCCGTAAGGAAACCTACATAGTCTAAATGTCCGCTAGGCAACCTACATAAAGAAGTGCCCACTATGGAACATACATAGTCCAAGTGCCCGTTAGCTAACCTAGATAGTCCAAGGGCCCGCTAGTTGACATACATAGTCCAAGTGCCAGCTAGGTAACCTAGATAGTACAAGTGCCCGCTAGGGAACCTAGATAGTCCAAGTGCCCGTTCGTTAACCTAGATAATCCAAGTGCCCGTTAGGTAACCTAGACAGTCCAAGTGCCCGCTAGTTGCCCTACATAGTCCAAGTGTCCGTTAGTTAACCTTGATAGTCAAAGTGCCTGCTAGGTAACCTAGATAGTCCAAGTGCCCGCTAGATAACCTACATAGTCCAATTGCCCGCTAGGTAACCTAAATAGTCCAAATGTCCGCTAGGGAAACTACATAGTCCAAGTGCCCGCTAGTTAACCTAGATAGTCCAAGTGCCCCCTAGTAAACCTACATAATCCATGGCCCCGCTAATTAACCTACATAGTGCAAGGGCCCGCTAGTTAACCTAGATAGTCCAAGTGCCCGCTAGTTAACCTAGATATTCCAAGTGCCCGCTAGTTAACCTACATAGTCCAAGTGCCCGCTAGGTAACCTAGACAGTCCAAGTGACCACTAGGTTACCTACATAGTCCAAGTGCCCATTCGTTAACCTACATAGTCCAAGTGCCCGCTAGGTAATGTAGATAACCCAAGTGCCCGCTAGGGAACGTACATAGTCCAAGTGCCCACTAGGTAACCTAGACAGTCCAATTGCCCCCTAGTTAACCTAGACAGTCCAAGTACCCGATAGGGAACCTACATAGTCCAAGTGACCACTAGGGAACCTACATAGTCCAAGTGCTCGCTAGGCAACCTACATAGTCCAAGTGCCCGTTAGTTAACCTAGAATGTCCAATTGCCCGTTAGCAAACCTAGATAGTCGAAGTGTCCGCTAGTTAACCTACATAGTCCAAGTGCCCGTTCGTTAACCTAGATAGTCCTAGTGCCCGCTAGGTAACCTAGACAGTCCAAGTGCCCGCTAGGTTACCTACATAGTCCAAGTGCACGTTCGTTAACCTAGATAATCCAAGTGCCCGTTAGGTAACCTAGATAGTCCAAGTGCCCGCTAGTTACCCTACATAGTCCAAGTGCCCGTTAGTTAACCTAGATAGTCAAAGTGCCTGCTAGGTAACCTAGAGAGTCCAAGTGTCCGCTAGATAACCTACATAGTCCAAGTGACCACTAGGTTACCTACATAGTCCAAGTGCCCGTTCGTTAACCTACATAGTCCAAGTGCCAGCTAGTTAACGTAGATAGCCCAAGTGCCCGCTGGGAAGGTACATAGTCCAAGTGCCCGTAGGTAACCTAGATAGTCCAAGTGCCCGCTAGTTAACCTACATAGTCCAAGTACCTGCTAGGTAAACTACATAATCCAAGTGCCCGTTCGTTAACCTACATAGTCCAAGTGCCCGTTCGTTAACCTACATAGTCCAAGTGCCCGTTAAGTAACGTAGAAAGCCCAAGTGCCCACTAGGGAACGTACATACTCCAAGTGCCCACTAGGTAACCTAGACAGTCCAATTGCCCGCTAGTTAACCTAGACAGTCCAAGTACCCGATAGGGAACCTACATAGTCCAATTGCCCGCTAGGGAACCTACATACTCCAAGTGCTCGCTAGGCAACCTACAGAGTCCAAGTGCCCGTTAGTTAACCTAGATAGTCAAAGTGCCTGCTAGGTAACCTAAATAGTCCAAGTGCCCGCTAGGGAACTTACATAGTCCAAATGCCCGCTAGGTAACCTAGATAGTCCAATTGCCCGTTAGCTAACCTAGATAATCGAAGTGTCCGCTAGTTAACCTACATAGTCCAAGTGCCCGTTCGTTAACTTAGAAAGTCCAAGTGCCAGCTAGGTAACCTAGACAGTCCAAGTGCCCGCTAGGTTACCTACATAGTCCAAGTGCACGTTCGTTAACCTAGATTGTCCAAGTGCCCGCTGGTAACCTACATAGTCCAAATGCCCGCAAGGAATCCTACATAGTCTAAATGTCCGCTAGGCAACCTACATACTCCAAGTGCCCACTCTGGAACATACATAGTCCAAGTGCCCGTTAGCTAACCTAGATAGTCCAAGTACCCGCTAGTTGAACTACATAGTCCAAGTGCCAGCTAGGTAACCTAGATAGTACAAGTGCCCGCTAGGGAACTTAGATAGTCCAAGTGCCTGTTAGCTAACCTAGATAGTCCAAGTGGTGGCTAGGTAACCTACATAGTCCAAGTGCCCGTTCGTTAACCTAGATAATCCAAGTGCCCTTTAGGTAACCTAGACAGTCCAAGTGCCCGCTAGTTGCCCTACATAGTCCAAATGCCCGTTAGTTAACCTAGATAGTCATAGTGCCTGCTAGGTAACCTAGATAATCCAAGTGCCCGTTAGGTAACCTAGACAATCCAAGTGCCCGCTAGTTGCCATACATAGTCCAAATGCCCGTTAGTTAACCTAGATAGTCAAAGTGCCTGCTAGGTAACCTAGATAGTCCAAGTGCCCGCTAGATAACCTACATATCCAAGTGCCTGCTAGGTAACCTAAATAGTCCAAATGTCCGCTAGGGAAACTACATAGTCCAAGTGCCCGCAAGTTAACCTAGATAGGCCAAGTGCCCGCTAGTTAACCTAGATAGTCCAAGTGCCCGCTAGTTAACCTACATAGTCCAAGTGCCCGCTAGGTACCCTAGACAGCCAAGTGACCACTAGGTTACCTACATAGTCCAAGTGCCCATTCGTTAACCTATATAGTCCAAGTGCCCGCTAGGTAACGTAGATAGCCCAATTGCCCGCTAGGGAACGTACATAGTCCAAGTGCCCGCTAGGTAACCTAGATAGTCTAAGTGCCTGCTAGTAAACCTACATAGTCCAAGTGCCTGCTAGGTAAACTACATAGTCCAAGTTCCCACTAGGTAACCTAGACAGTCCAATTGCCCGCTAGTTAACCTAGACAGTCCAAGTACCGCTAGGGAATCTACATAGTCCAAGCGCCCGCTAGGGAACCTACATAATCCAGGTGCTCGCTAGGCAACCTACATAGTCCACGTGCCCGTTAGTTAACCTAGATAGTCAAAGTGCCTGCTAGGTAACCTAGATAGTCCAAGTGGCCGCTAGGTAACCTACATAGTCCAAGTGCCCGTTAGGTAACCTTGATAGTCCAATTGCCCGTTAGCTATCCTAGATAGTCCAAGTGTCCGCTAGTTAACCCACATAGTCCAAGGGCCCATGCGTTAACTTACATTGTCCAAGTGCCCGCTAGGTAACGTAGATAACCCAAGTGCCCGCTAGGGAACGTACATAGTCCAAGTGCCCACTAGGTAACCTAGACAGTCCAATTGCCCCCTAGTTAACCTAGACAGTCCAAGTACCCGATAGGGAACCTACATAGTCCAAGTGCCCACTAGGGAACCTACATAGTCCAAGTGCTCGCTAGGCAACCTACATGGTCCAAGTGCCCGTTAGTTAACCTAGATTGTCCAATTGCCCGTTAGCTAACCTAGATAGTCGAAGTGTCCGCTAGTTAACCTACATAGTCCAAGTGCCCATTCGTTAACCTAGATAGTCCAAGTGCCCGCTAGGTAACCTAGACAGTCCAAGTGCCCGCTAGGTTACCTACATAGTCCAAGTGCATGTTCGTTAACCTAGATAGTCCATGTGCCCGCTGGTAACCTACATAGTCCAAGGGCCCGCTAGGTAACCTTGATAGTCCAAGTGCCTTCTAGTTAACCTACGTAGTCCAAGTGCCCGCTAGATAACCTACATAGTCCAAGTGCCCACTAGGTAACCTAAATAATCCAAATGCCCGGTAGGGAAACTACATAGTCCAAGTGCCCGTTAGTTAACCTAGATAGTCCAAGTGCCCGCTAGTTAACCTAGATAGTCCAAGGGCCTGCTAGTTAACCTAGATAGTCCAAGTGCCCGCTAGTTATCCTAAATCGTCCAAGTGTCCGCTAGGTAACCTAGATAGTCCAATGCCTGATAGCTAACCTACATAGTCCAAGTGTCCGTTCGTTAACCTAGATAGTCCAAGTGCCCATTGGGTAACCTACATAGTCCAAGTGCCCGCTAGTTAACCTACATAGTCCAAGTGCCTTCTAGGGAGCCTACATAGTCCACGTGACCCCTAGGGAACCTACATACTCCAAGTGCCCGTTAGGGAACCTACATAATCCAAGTGCCCCCTAGGTAAACTACATAGTCCAAATGCCCGCAAGGAAACCTACATAGTCTAAATGTCCGCTAGGCAACCTACATAATCCAAGTGCCCGCTCTGGAACATACATAGTCCAAGTGCCCGTTAGCTAACCTAGATAGTACAAGTGCCCGCTAGGGAACCTAGATAGTCCAAGTGGTGACTAGGTAACCTACATAGTCCAAATGCCCGTTCGTTAACCTAGATAATCCAAGTGCCCGTTAGTTAACCTAGATAGTCCAAGTGCCCGCTAGTTAACCTACATAGTCCAAGTGCCCGCTAGGCAACCTAAATAGTCCAAATGCCCGCTAGTTAACCTACATAGTCCAAGTGCCAGCTAGGTAACCTAGATAGTCCAATTGCCCGCTAGGTATCCTTCATAATCCAAGTGCCTGCTAGGTAACCTAGATAGTCCAAGTGCCCGCTAGGGAAGGTACATAGTCCAAGTGTCCGCTAGGTAACCTAGATAGTTCAAGTGCCCGCTAGTTAACCTATATAGTCCAAGTTCCCGCTAGTTAACCTAGATAGTCCAAGTGCCCGCTAGTAAACCTAGATAGTCCAAGGGCCTGCTAGTTAACCTAGATAGTCCAAGTGCCCGCTAGTTAACCTAAATCGTCCAAGTGTCCGCTAGGTAACCTACATAGTCCAAGTGCCTGCTAGGTAACCTAGATAGTCCAAGTGCCTGATACCTAACCTACATAGTCCTAGTGTCCGTTCGTTAACCTAGATAGTCCAAGTGCCCATTGGGTAACCTACATAGTCCATGTGCCCGCCTGGTAACCTGGTTAGTCCAAGTGCCCGCTAGTTAAACTACATAGTCCAAGTGCCTTCTAGGGAACCTACATAGTCCACGTGACCGCTAGGGAACCTACATTGTCCAAGTGCCTGCTAGGTAACCTACATAGTCCAAATGCCCGCAAGGAAACCTACATAGTCTAAATGTCCGCTAGGCAACCTACATAATCCAAGTGCCCACTCTGGAACATACATAGTCCAAGTGCCCGTTAGCTGACCTAGATAGTCCAAGGGCCCGCTAGTTAACCTACATAGTCCAAGTGCCAGCTAGGTAACCTAGATAGTACAAGTGCCCGCTAGGGAACCTAGATAGTCCAAGTGCCTGTTAGCTAACCTAGATAGTCCAAGTGGTGGCTGGGTAACCTACATAGAAGAAGTGCCCGTTCGTTAACCTAGATAATCCAAGTGCCCGTTAGGTAACCTAGACAGTCTAATTGCCCGATAGTTACCCTACATAGTCCAAGTGCCTGTTAGTTAACCTAGATAGTCAAAGTGCCTGCTAGATAACCTAGATAGTCCAAGTGTCCGCTAGATAACCTACATAGTCCAAGAGACCACTAGGTTACCTACATAGTCCAAGTGCCCATTCGTTAACCAACATAGTCCAAGTGCCAGCTAGGTAACGTAGATAGCCCAAGTGCCCGCTAGGGAAGGTACATAGTCCAAGTGCCCGTAGGTAACCTAGATAGTCCAAGTGCCCGCTAGTTAACCTACATAGCCCAAGTACCTGCTAGGTAAACTACATAATCCAAGTGCCCGTTCGTTAACCTACATAGTCCAAGTGCCCGTTCGTTAACCTACATAGTCCAAGTGCCCGCTAGGTAACGTAGAAAGCCCAAGTGCCCGCTAGGGAACGTACATACTCCAAGTGCCCACTAGGTAACCTAGACAGTCCAAATGCCCGCTAGTTAACCTAGACAGTCCAAGTACCCGATAGGGAACCTACATAGTCCAATTGCCCGCTAGGGAACCTACATACTCCAAGTGCTCGCTAGGCAACCTACATAGTCCAAGTGCCCGTTAGTTAACCTAGATAGTCAAAGTGCCTGCTAGGTAACCTAGATAGTCCAAGTGCCCGCTAGGCAACCTAAATAGTCCAAATGTCCGCTAGGGAAACTACATAGTCCAAGTGCCCACTAGTTAACCTAGATAGTCCAAGTGCCCCCTAGTAAACCTACATAATCAATGGGCCCGCTAGTTAACCTACATAGTGCAAGGGCCCGCTAGTTAACCTAGATAGTACAAGTGCCCGCTAGTTAACCTAGATAGTCCAATGCCCGCTAGTTAACCTAGATAGTCCAAGTGCCCGCTAGTTAACCTACATAGTCCAAGTGCCCGCTAGGTAACCTAGACAGATCAAGTGACCACTAGGTTACCTACATAGTCCAAGTGCCCATTCGTTAACCTACATACTCCAAGTGCCCGCTAGGTAACGTAGATAGCCCAAGTGCCCGCTAGGGAACGTACATAGTCCAAGTGCCCGCTAGGTAACCTAGATAGTCTAAGTGCCTGCTAGTGAACCTACATACTCCAAGTGCCTGCTAGGTAAACTACATAGTCCAAGTGCCCACTAGGTAACCTAGACAGTCCAATTGCCCGCTAGTTAACCTAGACAGTCCAAGTACCGCTAGGGAATATACATAATCCAAGCGCCCGCTAGGGGACCTACATAGTCCAGGTGCTCGCTAGGCAACCTACATAGTCCAAGTGCCCGTTAGTTAACCTAGATAGTCAAAGTGCCTGCTAGGTAACCTAGATAGTCCAAGTGCCCGCTAGGTAACCTTCATAGTCCAAGTGTCCGTTAGGTAACCTTGATAGTCTAATTTCCCTTTAGCTATCCTAGATAGTCCAAGTGTCCGCTAGTTAACCTACATAGTCCAAGTGCCCGTTCGTTAACTTACATTGTCCAAGTGCCCGCTAGGTAACGTAGATAGCCCAAGTGCCCGCTAGGGAACGTACATAGTCCAAGTGCCCACTAGGTAACCTAGACAGTCCAATTGCCCCCTAGTTAACCTAGACGGTCCAAGTACCCGATAGGGAACCTACATAGTCCAAGTGCCCACTAGGGAACCTACATAGTCCAAGTGCTCGCTAGGCAACCTACATAGTCCAAGTGCCCGTTAGTTAACCTAGATTGTCCAATTGCCCGTTAGCTAACCTAGATAGTCGAAGTGTCCGCTAGTTAACCTACATAGTCCAAGTGCCCGTTCGTTAACCTAGATAGTCCAAGTGCCCGCTAGGTAACCTAGACAGTCCAAGTGCCCGCTAGGTTACCTACATAGTCCAAGTGCACGTTCGTTAACCTAGATAATCCAAGTGCCCGTTAGGTAACCTAGACAGTCCAAGTGCCCGCTAGTTACCCTACATAGTCGAAGTGCCTGTTAGTTAACCTAGATAGTCAAAGTGCCTGCTAGGTAACCTAGATAGTCCAAGTGTCCGCTAGATAACCTACATAGTCCAAGTGACCACTAGGTTACCTACATAGTCCAAGTGCCCGTTCGTTAACCTACATAGTCCAAGTGCCCACTAGGTAACGTAGATAGCCCAAGTGCCCGCTAGGGAAGGTACATATTCCAAGTGCCCGTAGGTAACCTAGATAGTCCAAGTGCCCGCTAGTTAACCTACATTGTCCAAGTACCTGCTAGGTAAACTACATAATCCAAGTGCCCGTTCGTTAACCTACATAGTCCAAGTGCCCGTTCGTTAACCTACATAGTCCAAGTGCCCGCTAGGTAACGTAGAAAGCCCAAGTGCCCGGTAGGGAACGTACATAGTCCAAGTGCCCGCTAGGTAACCTAGATAGTCTAAGTGCCTGCTAGTAAACCTACATAGTCCAAGTGCCTGCTAGGTAAACTACATAGTCCAAGTGCCCACTAGGTAACATAGACAGTCCAATTGCCCGCTAGTTAACCTAGACAGTCCAAGTACCGCTAGGGAATCTACATAGTCTAAGCGCCCGCTAGGGAACCTACATAGTCCAGGTGCTCGCTAGGCAACCTACATAGTCCAAGTGCCCGTTAGTTAACCTAGTTAGTCAAAGTGCCTGCTAGGTAACCTAGATAGTCCAAGTGCCCGCTAGGTAACCTACATAGTCCAAGTGCCCGTTAGGTAACCTTGATAGTCCAATTGCCCGTTAGCTATCCTAGATAGTCCAAGTGTCCGCTAGTTAACCTACATAGTCCAAGTGCCCGTTCGTTAACTTACATTGTCCAAGTGCCCGCTAGGTAACGTAGATAACCCAAGTGCCCGCTAGGGAACGTACATAGTCCAAGTGCCCACTAGGTAACCTAGACAGTCCAATTGCCCCCTAGTTAACCTAGACAGTCCAAGTACCCGATAGGGAACCTACATAGTCCAAGTGCCCACTAGGGAACCTACATAGTCCAAGTGCTCGCTAGGCAACCTACATAGTCCAAGTGCCCGTTAGTTAACCTAGATTGTCCAATTGCCCGTTAGCTAACCTAGATAGTCGAAGTGTTCGCTAGTTAACCTACATAGTCCAAGTGCCCGTTCGTTAACCTAGATAGTCCAAGTGCCCGCTAGGTAACCTAGACAGTCCAAGTGCCCGCTAGGTTACCTACATAGTCCAAGTGCACGTTCGTTAACCTAGATAGTCCATGTGCCCGC
This sequence comes from Tenrec ecaudatus, assembly GCF_050624435.1. Taxonomy (NCBI): domain Eukaryota; kingdom Metazoa; phylum Chordata; class Mammalia; order Afrosoricida; family Tenrecidae; genus Tenrec; species Tenrec ecaudatus. The sequence goes on along the minus strand of NC_134530.1, from coordinate 280,979,110 downwards.
TGGTAACCTACATAGTCCAAGGGCCCGCTAGGTAACCTTGATAGTTCAAGTGCCTTCTAGTTAACCTACGTAGTCCAAGTGCCCGCTAGATAACCTACATAGTCCAAGTGCCCACTAGGTAACCTAAATAATCCAAATGCCCGCTAGGGAAACTACATAGTCCAAGTGCTCGTTAGTTAACCTAGATAGTCCAAGTGCCCGCTAGTAAACCTAGATAGTCCAAGGGCCTGCTAGTTAACCTAGATAGTCTAAGTGCCCGCTAGTTATCCTAAATCGTCCAAGTGTCCGCTAGGTAACCTAGATAGTCCAAGTGCCTGATAGCTAGCCTACATAGTCCAAGTGTCCGTTCGTAACCTAGATTGTCCAAGTGCCCATTGGGTAACCTACATAGTCCAAGTGCCCGCTAGTTAACCTACATAGTCCAAGTGCCTTCTAGGGAGCCTACATAGTCCACGTGACCCCTAGGGAACCTACATAGTCCAAGTGCCCGTTAGGGAACCTACATAGTCCAAGTGTCCGCTAGGTAAACAACATAGTCCAAATGCCCGCAAGGAAACCTACATAGTCTAAATGTCCGCTAGGCAACCTACATCATCCAAGTGCCCGCTCTGGAACATACATAGTCCAAGTGCCCGTTAGCTAACCTAGATAGTCCAAGGGCCCGCTAGTTGACCTACATAGTCCAAGTGCCAGCTAGGTAACCTAGATAGTACAAGTGCCCGCTAGGGAACCTAGATAGTCCAAGTGGTGGCTAGGTAACCTACATAGTCCATGTGCCCGTTCGTTAACCTAGATAATCCAAGTGCCCGTTAGGTAACCTAGACAGTCCAAGTGCCCGCTAGTTACCCTACATAGTCCAAGTGCCCGTTAGTTAACCTATATAGTCCAAGTGCCCGCTAGTTAACCTACATAGTCCAAGTGCCAGCTAGGTAACCTAGATAGTACAAGTGCCCGCTAGGGAACCTAGATAGTCCAAGTGCCTGTTAGCTAACCTAGATAGTCCAAGTGGTGGCTGGGTAACCTACATAGTCCAAGTGCCCGTTCGTTAACCTAGATAATCCAAGTGCCCGTTAGGTAACCTAGACAGTCCAAGTGCCCGCTAGTTACCCTACATATTCCAAGTGCCCGTTAGTTAACCTAGATAGTCAAAGTGCCTGCTAGATAACCTAGATAGTCCAAGTGTCCGCTAGATAACCTACATAGTCCAAGTGACCACTAGGTTACCTACATAGTCCAAGTGCCCGTTCGTTAACCTACATAGTCCAAGTGCCCGCTAGGTAACGTAGATAGCCCAAGTGCCCGCTAGGGAAGGTACATAGTCCAAGTGCCCGTAGGTAACCTAGATCGTCCAAATGCCCGCTAGTTAACCTACATAGTCCAAGTACCTGCTAGGTAAACTACATAATCCAAGTGCCCGTTCGTTAACCTACATAGTCCAAGTGCCCGTTCGTTAACCTACATAGTCCAAGTGCCCGCTAGGTAACGTAGAAAGTCCAAGTGCCCGCTAGGAAACGTACATACTCCAAGTGCCCACTAGGTAACCTAGACAGTCCAATTGCCCGCTAGTTAACCTAGACAGTCCAAGTACCCGATAGGGAACCTACATAGTCCAATTGCCCGCTAGGGAACCTACATACTCCAAGTGCTCGCTAGGCAACCTACATAGTCCAAGTGCCCGTTAGTTAACCTAGATAGTCAAAGTGCCTGCTAGGTAACCTAGATAGTCCAAGTGTCCGCTAGATAACCTACATAGTCCAAGTGCCCGCTAGGCAACCTAAATAGTCCAAATGTCCGCTAGGGAAACTACAGAGTCCAAGTGCCCACTAGTTAACCTAGATAGTCCAAGTGCCCCCTAGTAAACCTACATAATCAATGGGCCCGCTAGTTAACCTACATAGTGCAAGGGCCCGCTAGTTAACCTAGATAGCACAAGTGCCCGCTAGTTAACCTAGATAGACCAAGTGCCCGCTAGTTAACCTAGATAGTCCAAGTGCCCGCTAGTTAACCTACATAGTCCAAGTGCCCGCTAGGTAACCTAGACAGTTCAAGTGACCACTAGGTTACCTACGTAGTCCAAGTGCCCATTCATTAACCTACATAGTCCAAGTGCCCGCTAGGTAACGTAGATAGCCCAAGTGCCCGCTAGGGAACGTACATAGTCCAAGTGCCCGCTAGGTAACCTAGATAGTCTAAGTGCCTGCTAGTAAACCTACATACTCCAAGTGCCTGCTAGGTAAACTACATAGTCCAAGTGCCCACTAGGTAACCTAGACAGTCCAATTGCCCGCTAGTTAACCTAGACAGTCCAAGTACCGCTAGGGAATCTACATAGTCCAAGCGCCCGCCAGGGGACCTACATAGTCCAGGTGCTCGCTAGGCAACCTACATAGTCCAAGTGCCCGTTAGTTAACCTAGATAGTCAAAGTGCCTGCTAGGTAACCTAGATAGTCCAAGTGCCCGCTAGGTAACCTACATAGTCCAAGTGCCCGTTAGGTAACCTTGATAGTCCAATTGCCCGTTAGCTATCCTAGATAGTCCAAGTGTCCGCTAGTTAACCTACATAGTCCAAGTGCCCGTTCGTTAACTTACATTGTCCAAGTGCCCGCTAGGTAACGTAGATAACCCAAGTGCCCGCTAGGGAACGTACATAGTCCAAGTGCCCACTAGGTAACCTAGACAGTCCAATTGCCCCCTAGTTAACCTAGACAGTCCAAGTACCCGATAGGGAACCTACATAGTCCAAGTGCCCACTAGGGAACCTACATAGTCCAAGTGCTCGCTAGGCAACCTACATAGTCCAAGTGCCCGTTAGTTAACCTAGATTGTCCAATTGCCCGTTAGCTAACCTAGATAGTCGAAGTGTTCGCTAGTTAACCTACATAGTCCAAGTGCCCGTTCGTTAACCTAGATAGTCCAAGTGCCCGCTAGGTAACCTAGACAGTCCAAGTGCCCGCTAGGTTACCTACATAGTCCAAGTGCACGTTCGTTAACCTAGATAGTCCATGTGCCCGCTGGTAACCTACATAGTCCAAGGGCCCGCTAGGTAACCTTGATAGTCCAAGTGCCTTCCAGTTAACCTACGTAGTCCAAGTGCCCGCTAGATAACCTACATAGTCCAAGTGCCCACTAGGTAACCTAAATAATCCAAATGCCCGCTAGGGAAACTACATAGTCCAAGTGCCCGTTAGTTAACCTAGATAGTCCAAGTGCCCGCTAGTAAACCTAGATAGTCCAAGGGCCTGCTAGTTAACCTAGATAGTCTAAGTGCCCGCTAGTTATCCTAAATCGTCCAAGTGTCCGCTAGGTAACCTAGATAGTCCAAGTGCCTGATAGCTAGCCTACATAGTCCAAGTGTCCGTTCGTAACCTAGATTGTCCAAGTGCCCATTGGGTAACCTACATAGTCCAAGTGCCCGCTAGTTAACCTACATAGTCCAAGTGCCTTCTAGGGAGCCTACATAGTCCACGTGACCCCTAGGGAACCTACATAGTCCAAGTGCCCGTTAGGGAACCTACATAGTCCAAGTGCCCGCTAGGTAAACAACATAGTCCAAATGCCCGCAAGGAAACCTACATAGTCTAAATGTCCGCTAGGCAACCTACATCATCCAAGTGCCCGCTCTGGAACATACATAGTCCAAGTGCCCGTTAGCTAACCTAGATAGTCCAAGGGCCCGCTAGTTGACCTACATAGTCCAAGTGCCAGCTAGGTAACCTAGATAGTACAAGTGCCCGCTAGGGAACCTAGATAGTCCAAGTGGTGGCTAGGTAACCTACATAGTCCATGTGCCCGTTCGTTAACCTAGATAATCCAAGTGCCCGTTAGGTAACCTAGACAGTCCAAGTGCCCGCTAGTTACCCTACATAGTCCAAGTGCCCGTTAGTTAACCTATATAGTCCAAGTGCCCGCTAGTTAACCTACATAGTCCAAGTGCCAGCTAGGTAACCTAGATAGTACAAGTGCCCGCTAGGGAACCTAGATAGTCCAAGTGCCTGTTAGCTAACCTAGATAGTCCAAGTGGTGGCTGGGTAACCTACATAGTCCAAGTGCCCGTTCGTTAACCTAGATAATCCAAGTGCCCGTTAGGTAACCTAGACAGTCCAAGTGCCCGCTAGTTACCCTACATATTCCAAGTGCCCGTTAGTTAACCTAGATAGTCAAAGTGCCTGCTAGATAACCTAGATAGTCCAAGTGTCCGCTAGATAACCTACATAGTCCAAGTGACCACTAGGTTACCTACATAGTCCAAGTGCCCGTTCGTTAACCTACATAGTCCAAGTGCCCGCTAGGTAACGTAGATAGCCCAAGTGCCCGCTAGGGAAGGTACATAGTCCAAGTGCCCGTAGGTAACCTAGATCGTCCAAATGCCCGCTAGTTAACCTACATAGTCCAAGTACCTGCTAGGTAAACTACATAATCCAAGTGCCCGTTCGTTAACCTACATAGTCCAAGTGCCCGTTCGTTAACCTACATAGTCCAAGTGCCCGCTAGGTAACGTAGAAAGTCCAAGTGCCCGCTAGGAAACGTACATACTCCAAGTGCCCACTAGGTAACCTAGACAGTCCAATTGCCCGCTAGTTAACCTAGACAGTCCAAGTACCCGATAGGGAACCTACATAGTCCAATTGCCCGCTAGGGAACCTACATACTCCAAGTGCTCGCTAGGCAACCTACATAGTCCAAGTGCCCGTTAGTTAACCTAGATAGTCAAAGTGCCTGCTAGGTAACCTAGATAGTCCAAGTGTCCGCTAGATAACCTACATAGTCCAAGTGCCCGCTAGGCAACCTAAATAGTCCAAATGTCCGCTAGGGAAACTACAGAGTCCAAGTGCCCACTAGTTAACCTAGATAGTCCAAGTGCCCCCTAGTAAACCTACATAATCAATGGGCCCGCTAGTTAACCTACATAGTGCAAGGGCCCGCTAGTTAACCTAGATAGCACAAGTGCCCGCTAGTTAACCTAGATAGACCAAGTGCCCGCTAGTTAACCTAGATAGTCCAAGTGCCCGCTAGTTAACCTACATAGTCCAAGTGCCCGCTAGGTAACCTAGACAGTTCAAGTGACCACTAGGTTACCTACGTAGTCCAAGTGCCCATTCGTTAACCTACATAGTCCAAGTGCCCGCTAGGTAACGTAGATAGCCCAAGTGCCCGCTAGGGAACGTACATAGTCCAAGTGCCCGCTAGGTAACCTAGATAGTCTAAGTGCCTGCTAGTAAACCTACATACTCCAAGTGCCTGCTAGGTAAACTACATAGTCCAAGTGCCCACTAGGTAACCTAGACAGTCCAATTGCCCGCTAGTTAACCTAGACAGTCCAAGTACCGCTAGGGAATCTACATAGTCCAAGCGCCCGCCAGGGGACCTACATAGTCCAGGTGCTCGCTAGGCAACCTACATAGTCCAAGTGCCCGTTAGTTAACCTAGATAGTCAAAGTGCCTGCTAGGTAACCTAGATAGTCCAAGTGCCCGCTAGGTAACCTACATAGTCCAAGTGCCCGTTAGGTAACCTTGATAGTCCAATTGCCCGTTAGCTATCCTAGATAGTCCAAGTGTCCGCTAGTTAACCTACATAGTCCAAGTGCCCGTTCGTTAACTTACATTGTCCAAGTGCCCGCTAGGTAACGTAGATAACCCAAGTGCCCGCTAGGGAACGTACATAGTCCAAGTGCCCACTAGGTAACCTAGACAGTCCAATTGCCCCCTAGTTAACCTAGACAGTCCAAGTACCCGATAGGGAACCTACATAGTCCAAGTGCCCACTAGGGAACCTACATAGTCCAAGTGCTCGCTAGGCAACCTACATAGTCCAAGTGCCCGTTAGTTAACCTAGATTGTCCAATTGCCCGTTAGCTAACCTAGATAGTCGAAGTGTTCGCTAGTTAACCTACATAGTCCAAGTGCCCGTTCGTTAACCTAGATAGTCCAAGTGCCCGCTAGGTAACCTAGACAGTCCAAGTGCCCGCTAGGTTACCTACATAGTCCAAGTGCACGTTCGTTAACCTAGATAGTCCATGTGCCCGCTGGTAACCTACATAGTCCAAGGGCCCGCTAGGTAACCTTGATAGTCCAAGTGCCTTCCAGTTAACCTACGTAGTCCAAGTGCCCGCTAGATAACCTACATAGTCCAAGTGCCCACTAGGTAACCTAAATAATCCAAATGCCCGCTAGGGAAACTACATAGTCCAAGTGCCCGTTAGTTAACCTAGATAGTCCAAGTGCCCGCTAGTAAACCTAGATAGTCCAAGGGCCTGCTAGTTAACCTAGATAGTCTAAGTGCCCGCTAGTTATCCTAAATCGTCCAAGTGTCCGCTAGGTAACCTAGATAGTCCAAGTGCCTGATAGCTAGCCTACATAGTCCAAGTGTCCGTTCGTAACCTAGATTGTCCAAGTGCCCATTGGGTAACCTACATAGTCCAAGTGCCCGCTAGTTAACCTACATAGTCCAAGTGCCTTCTAGGGAGCCTACATAGTCCACGTGACCCCTAGGGAAACTACATAGTCCAAGTGCCCGTTAGGGAACCTACATAGTCCAAGTGCCCGCTAGGTAAACAACATAGTCCAAATGCCCGCAAGGAAACCTACATAGTCTAAATGTCCGCTAGGCAACCTACATCATCCAAGTGCCCGCTCTGGAACATACATAGTCCAAGTGCCCGTTAGCTAACCTAGATAGTCCAAGGGCCCGCTAGTTGACCTACATAGTCCAAGTGCCAGCTAGGTAACCTAGATAGTACAAGTGCCCGCTAGGGAACCTAGATAGTCCAAGTGGTGGCTAGGTAACCTACATAGTCCATGTGCCCGTTCGTTAACCTAGATAATCCAAGTGCCCGTTAGGTAACCTAGACAGTCCAAGTGCCCGCTAGTTACCCTACATAGTCCAAGTGCCCGTTAGTTAACCTATATAGTCCAAGTGCCCGCTAGTTAACCTACATAGTCCAAGTGCCAGCTAGGTAACCTAGATAGTACAAGTGCCCGCTAGGGAACCTAGATAGTCCAAGTGCCTGTTAGCTAACCTAGATAGTCCAAGTGGTGGCTGGGTAACCTACATAGTCCAAGTGCCCGTTCGTTAACCTAGATAATCCAAGTGCCCGTTAGGTAACCTAGACAGTCCAAGTGCCCGCTAGTTACCCTACAAATTCCAAGTGCCCGTTAGTTAACCTAGATAGTCAAAGTGCCTGCTAGATAACCTAGATAGTCCAAGTGTCCGCTAGATAACCTACATAGTCCAAGTGACCACTAGGTTACCTACATAGTCCAAGTGCCCGTTCGTTAACCTACATAGTCCAAGTGCCCGCTAGGTAACGTAGATAGCCCAAGTGCCCGCTAGGGAAGGTACATAGTCCAAGTGCCCGTAGGTAACCTAGATCGTCCAAATGCCCGCTAGTTAACCTACATAGTCCAAGTACCTGCTAGGTAAACTACATAATCCAAGTGCCCGTTCGTTAACCTACATAGTCCAAGTGCCCGTTCGTTAACCTACATAGTCCAAGTGCCCGCTAGGTAACGTAGAAAGTCCAAGTGCCCGCTAGGAAACGTACATACTCCAAGTGCCCACTAGGTAACCTAGACAGTCCAATTGCCCGCTAGTTAACCTAGACAGTCCAAGTACCCGATAGGGAACCTACATAGTCCAATTGCCCGCTAGGGAACCTACATACTCCAAGTGCTCGCTAGGCAACCTACATAGTCCAAGTGCCCGTTAGTTAACCTAGATAGTCAAAGTGCCTGCTAGGTAACCTAGATAGTCCAAGTGTCCGCTAGATAACCTACATAGTCCAAGTGCCCGCTAGGCAACCTAAATAGTCCAAATGTCCGCTAGGGAAACTACATAGTCCAAGTGCCCACTAGTTAACCTAGATAGTCCAAGTGCCCCCTAGTAAACCTACATAATCAATGGGCCCGCTAGTTAACCTACATAGTGCAAGGGCCCGCTAGTTAACCTAGATAGCACAAGTGCCCGCTAGTTAACCTAGATAGACCAAGTGCCCGCTAGTTAACCTAGATAGTCCAAGTGCCCGCTAGTTAACCTACATAGTCCAAGTGCCCGCTAGGTAACCTAGACAGTTCAAGTGACCACTAGGTTACCTACGTAGTCCAAGTGCCCATTCGTTAACCTACATAGTCCAAGTGCCCGCTAGGTAACGTAGATAGCCCAAGTGCCCGCTAGGGAACGTACATAGTCCAAGTGCCCGCTAGGTAACCTAGATAGTCTAAGTGCCTGCTAGTAAACCTACATACTCCAAGTGCCTGCTAGGTAAACTACATAGTCCAAGTGCCCACTAGGTAACCTAGACAGTCCAATTGCCCGCTAGTTAACCTAGACAGTCCAAGTACCGCTAGGGAATCTACATAGTCCAAGCGCCCGCTAGGGGACCTACATAGTCCAGGTGCTCGCTAGGCAACCTACATAGTCCAAGTGCCCGTTAGTTAACCTAGATAGTCAAAGTGCCTGCTAGGTAACCTAGATAGTCCAAGTGCCCGCTAGGTAACCTTCATAGTCCAAGTGCCCGTTAGGTAACCTTGATAGTCCAATTGCCCGTTAGCTATCCTAGATAGTCCAAGTGTCCGCTAGTTAACCTACATAGTCCAAGTGCCCGTTCGTTAACGTACATTGTCCAAGTGCCCGCTAGGTAACGTAGATATCCCAAGTGCCCGCTAGGGAACGTACATAGTCCAAGTGCCCACTAGGTAACCTAGACAGTCCAATTGCCCCCTAGTTAACCTAGACGGTCCAAGTACCCGATAGGGAACCTACATAGTCCAAGTGCCCACTAGGGAACCTACATAGTCCAAGTGCTCGCTAGGCAACCTACATAGTCCAAGTGCCCGTTAGTTAACCTAGATTGTCCAATTGCCCGTTAGCTAACCTAGATAGTCGAAGTGTCCGCTAGTTAACCTACATAGTCCAAGTGCCCGTTCGTTAACCTAGATAGTCCAAGTGCCCGCTAGGTAACCTAGACAGTCCAAGTGCCCGCTAGGTTACCTACATAGTCCAAGTGCACGTTCGTTAACCTAGATAATCCAAGTGCGCGTTAGGTAACCTAGACAGTCCAAGTGCCCGCTAGTTACCCTACATAGTCCAAGTGCCCGATAGTTAACCTAGATAGTCAAAGTGCCTGCTAGGTAACCTAGATATTCCAAGTGTCCGCTAGATAACCTACATAGTCCAAGTACCTGCTAGGTAAACTACATAATCCAAGTGCCCGTTCGTTAACCTACATAGTCCAAGTGCCCGTTCGTTAACCTACATAGTCCAAGTGCCCGCTAGGTAACGTAGAAAGCCCAAGTGCCCGCAAGGGAACGTACACACTCCAAGTCCCCTCTAGGTAACCTAGACAGTCCAATTGCCCGCTAGTTAACCTAGACAGTCCAAGTACCCGATAGTGAACCTACATAGTCCAAATGCCCGCTAGGGAACCTACATACTCCAAGTTCCCGCTAGGGAACCTACATAGTCCAAGTGCCCGCTAGGTAACCTAGATAGTCCAATTGCCCGTTAGCTAACCTAGATAGTCGAAGGGTCCGCTAGTTAACCTACATAGTCCAAGTGCCCGTTCGTTAAACTAGAAAGTCCAAGTGCCCGCTAGGTAACCTAGACAGTCCAAGTGCCCGCTAGGTTACCTACATAGTCCAAGTGTACGTTCGTTAACCTAGATAATCCAAGTGCCCGTTAGGTAACCTAGACAGTCCAAGTGCCCGCTAGTTACCCTACATAGTCCAAGTGCCCGTAAGTTAACCTAGATAGTCAAAGTGCCTGGTAGGTAACCTAGATAGTCCAAGTGTCCGCTAGATAACCTACATAGTCCAAGTGACCACTAGGTTACCTACATAGTCCAAGTGCCCGTTCGTTAACCAACATAGTCCAAGTGCCCACTAGGTAACGTAGATAGCCCAAGTGCCTGCTAGGGAAGGTACATATTCCAAGTGCCCGTAGGTAACCTAGGTAGTCCAAGTGCCCGCTAGTTAACCTACATAGTCCAAGTACCTGCTAGGTAAACTACATAATCCAAGTGCCCGTTCGTTAACCTACATAGTCCAAGTGCCCGTTCGTTAACCTACATAGTCCAAGTGCCCGCTAGGTAACGTAGAAAGCCCAAGTGCCCGCTAGGGAACGTACATACTCCAAGTGCCCACTAGGTAACCTAGACAGTCCAATTGCCCGCTAGTTAACATAGACAGTCCAAGTACCCGATAGGGAACCTACATAGTCCAATTGCCCGCTAGGGAACATACATACTCCAAGTGCCCGCTAGGGAACCTACATAGTCCATGTGCCCGCTAGGTAACGTAGATAGTCCAATTGCCCGTTAGCTAACCTAGACAGTCGAAGTGTCCGCTAGTTAACCTACATAGTCCAAGTGCCCGTTCGTTAACCTAGAAAGTCCAAGTGCCCGCTAGGTAACCTAGACAGTCCAAGTGCCCGCTAGGTTACCTACATATTCCAAGTGCACGTTCATTAACCTAGATTGTCCCAGTGCCCGCTGGTAACCTACATAGTCCAAATGCCCGCAAGGAAACCTACATAATCCAAGTGCCCACTCTGGAACATACATAGTCCAAGTGCCCGTTAGCTAACCTAGATAGTCCAAGGGCCCGCTAATTGACCTACATAATCCAAGTGCCAGCTAGGTAACCTAGATAGTACAAGTGCCCACTAGGCAACCTAGATAGTCCAAGTGCCTGTTAGCTAACCTAGATAGTCCAAGTGGTGGCTAGGTAACCTACATAGTCCAAGTGCCCGTTCGTTAACCTAGATAATCCAAGTGCCCGTTAGGTAACCTAGACAGTCCAAGTGCCCGCTAGTTGCCCTACATAGTCCAAATGCCCGTTAGTTAACCTAGATAGTCAAAGTGCCTGCTAGGTAACCTAGATAGTCCAAGTGTCCGCTAGATAACCTACATAATCCAAGTGCCCGCTAGGTAAGCTAAATAGTCCAAATGTCCGCTAGGGAAACTACATAGTCCAAGTGCCCGCTAGTTAACGTAGATAATCCAAGTGCCCCCTAGTAAACCTACATAATCCATGGGCCCGCTAGTTGACCTACATAGTGTAAGGGCCCGCTAGTTAACCTAGATATTCCAAGTGCCCGATAGTTAACCTAGATAGTCCAAGTGCCCGCTAGTTAACCTAGATAGTCCAAGTGCCCGCTAGTTAACCTACATTGTCCAAGTGCCCGCTAGTTAACCTAGATAGTCCAAGGGACCACTAGGTTACCTACATAGTCCATGTGCCCATTCGTTAACCTACATACTCCAAGTGCCCGCTAGGTAACGTAGATAGCCCAAGTGCAAGCTAGGGAATGTACATAGTCCAAGTGCCCGCTAGGTAACCTAGATAGTCCAAGTGCCCGCTAGTTAACTTACATAGTCCAAGTGCCCGCTAGGTAACCTAGACAGTCCAAGTGACCACTAGGTTACCTACATAGTCCAAGTGCTCATTCGTTAACCTACATAGTCCAAGTGCCCGCTAGGTAACGTAGATAGGCCAAGTGCCCACTAGGTAACGTAGATAGCCCAAGTGCCCGCTAGGGAACGTACATAGTCCAAATGCCCGCTAGTTAACCTAGATAGTCCAAGTGCCCGCTAGTTAACCTACATAGTCCAAGTGCCCGCTAAGTAACCTAGACAGTCCAAGTGACCACTAGGTTACCTACATAGTCCAAGTGCCCATTCGTTAACCTACATAGTCCAAGTGCCCGCTATGATACGTAGATAGCCCAAGTGCCAGCTAAGGAACGTACATAGTCCAAGTGCCCGCTAGGTAACCTAGATAGTCTAAGTGCCTGCTAGTAAACGTACATAGTCCAAGTGCCTGCTAGGTAAACTACATAGTCCAAGTGCCCACTAGTTAACCTAGACAGTCCAATTGCCCGCTAGTTAACCTAGACAGTCCAAGTACCGCTAGGGAATCTACATAGTCCAAGCGCCCGCTAGGGAACCTACATAGTCCAGGTGTTCGCTAGGCAACCTACATAGTCCACGTGCCCGTTAGTTAACCTAGACAGTCAAAGTGCCTGCTAGGTAACCTAGATAGTCCAAGTGCCCGCTAGGTAACCTACATAATCCAAGCGCCCGTTAGGTAACCTTGATAGTCCAATTGCCCGTTAGCTATCCTAGATAGTCCAAGTGTCCGCTAGTTAACCTACATAGTCCAAGTGCCCGTTCGTTAACTTACATTGTCCAAGTACCCGCTAGGTAACGTAGATAACCCAAGTGCCCGCTAGGGAACGTACATAGTCCAAGTGCCCACTAGGTAACCTAGACAGTCCAATTGCCCCCTAGTTAACCTAGACAGTCCAAGGACCCGATAGGGAACCTACATAGTCCAAGTGCCCACTAGGGAACCCACATAGTCCAAGTGCTCGCTAGGCAACCTACATAGTCCAAGTGCCCGTTAGTTAACCTAGATTGTCCAATTGCCCGTTAGCTAACCTAGATAGTCGAAGTGTCTGCTAGTAAACCTACATAGTCCAAGTGCATGTTCGTTAACCTAGATAGTCCAAGTGCCCGCTAGGTAACCTAGACAGTCCAAGTGCCCGCTAGGTTACCTACATAGTCCAAGTGCACGTTCGTTACCCTAGATAGTCCAAGTGCCCGCTGGTAACCTACATAGTCCAAGGGCCCGTTAGGTAACCTTGATAGTCCAAGTGCCTTCTAGTTAACCTACGTAGTCCAAGTGCCCGCTAGATAACCTACATAGTCCAAGTGCCCACTAGGTAACCTAAATAATCCAAATGCCCGCTAGGGAAACTACATAGTCCAAGTGCCCGTTAGTTAACCTAGATAGTCCAAATGCCCGCTAGTAAACCTAGATAGTCCAAGTGCCTGATAGCTAACCTACATAGTCCAAGTGTCCGTTCGTTAACCTACATAGTCCAAGTGCTCATTGGGTAACCTACATAGTCCAAGTGCCCGCTAGTTAACCTACATAGTCCAAGTGCCATCTAGGGAGCCTACATAGTCCACGTGACCGCTAGGGAACCTACATAGTCCAAGTGCCCGTTAGGGAACCTACATAGTCCAAGTGCCCGCTAGGTAACCTACATAGTCCAAATGCCCGCAAGGAAACCTACATAGTCTAAATGTCCGCTAGGCAACCTACATAATCCAAGTGCCCGCTCTGGAACATACATAGTCCAAGTGCCAGCTAGGTAACCTAGATAGTACAAGTGCCCGCTAGGGAACCTAGATAGTCCAAGTGGTGGCTAGGTAACCTACATAGTCCAAGTGCCCGTTCGTTAACCTAGATAATCCAAGTGCCCGTTAGGTAACCTAGACAGTCCAAGTGCCCGCTAGTTACCCTACATAGTCCAAGTGCCCTTAGTTATCCTAGATAGTCAAAGTGCCTGCTAGGTAACTTACGTAGTCCAACTGCCCGCTAGGCAACCTAAATAGTCCAAATGCCCGCTAGGGAAACTACATAGTCCAAGTGCCCGCTAGTTAACCTAGATGTTCCAAGTGCCCCCTAGTAAACCTACATAATCCATGGGCCCGCTAGTTAAACTACATAGTGCAAGGGCCCGCTAGTTAACCTAGATCGTGCAAGTGTCCGCTAGTTAACCTACATAGTCCAAGTGCCAGCTACGTAACCTAGATTGTCCAATTGCCCGCTAGGGAACCTTCATAATCCAAGTCCCTGCTAGGTAACCTAGATAGTCCACGTGCCCGCTAGGGAAGGTACATAGTCCAAGTGTCCGCTAGGTAACCTAGATAGTCCAAGTGCCCGCTAGTAAACCTAGATAGTCCAAGGGCCTGCTAGTTAACCTAGATAGTCCAAGTGCCCGCTAGTTAACCTAAATCGTCCAAGTGTCCGCTAGGTAACCTACATAGTCCAAGTGCCTGCTAGGTAACCTAGATAGTCCAAGTGCCTGATACCTAACCTACATAGTCCAAGTGTCCGTTCGTTAACCTAGATAGTCCAAGTGCCCATTGGGTAACCTACATAGTCCAAGTGCCCGCCTGGTAACTTGGTTAGTCCAAGTGCCCGCTAGTTAACCTACATAGTGCAAGTGCCTTCTAGGGAGCCTACATAGTCCACGTGACCGCTAGGGAACCTACATAGTCCAAGTGCCCGCTAGGTAACCTACATAGTCCAAATGCCCGCAAGGAAACCTACATAGTCTAAATGTCCGCTAGGCAACCTACATAATACAGGTGCCCACTCTGGAACATACATAGTCCAAGTGCCCGTTAGCTAACCGAGATAATCCAAGGGCCCACTAGTTGACCTACATAGTCCAAGTGACAGCTAGGTAACTTAGATAGTACAAGTGCCCGCTAGGGAACCTAGATAGTCCAAGTGCCTGTTAGCTAACCTAGATAGTCCAAGTGGTGGCTAGGTAACCTAGATAGTCCAAGTGCCCGCTAGGTAACCTACATAGTCCAAGTGCCCGTTAGGTAACCTTGATAGTCCAATTGCCCGTTAGCTATCCTAGATAGTCCAAGTGCCCGTTCGTTAACTTACATTGTCCAAGTGCCCGCTAGGTAACGTAGATAGCCCAAGTGCCCGCAAGGGAATGTACATAGCCCAAGTGCCCACTAGGTAACCTAGACAGTCCAATTGCCCCCTAGTTAACCTAGACAGTCCAAGTACCCACTAGGGAACCTACATAGTCCAAGTGCTCGCTAGGCAACCTACTTAGTCCAAGTGCCCGTTCGTTAACCTAGATAGTCCAAGTGCCCGCTAGGTAACCTAGACAGTCCAAGTGCCCGCTAGGTTACCTACATAGTCCAAGTGCACGTTCGTTAATCTAGATAATCCAAGTGCCCGTTAGGTAACCTAGACAGTCCAAGTGCCCGCTAGCTACCCTACATAGTCCAAGTGCCCGTTAGTTAACCTAGATAGTCAAAGTGCCTGCTAGGTAACCTAGATAGTCCAAGTGTCCGCTAGATAACCTACATAGTCCAAGTGACCACTAGGTTACCTACATAGTCCAAGTGCCCGTTCGTTAACCTACATAGTCCAAGTGCCCGCTAGGTAACGTAGATAGCCCAAGTGCCCGCTAGGGAAGGTACATAGTCCATGTGCCCGTAGGTAACCTAGATAGTCCATGTGCCCGCTAGCTAACCTACATAGACCAAGTACCTGCTAGGTAAACTACATAATCCAAGTGCCCGTTCGTTAACCTACATAGTCCAAGTGCCCGTTCGTTAACCTACATAGTCCAAGTGCCCGCTAGGTAACGTAGAAAGCCCAAGTGCCCGCTAGGGAACGTACATACTCCAAGTGCCCACTAGGTAACCTAGACAGTCCAATTTCCCGCCAGTTAACCTAGACAGTCCAAGTACCCGATAGGGAACCTACATAGTCCAATTGCCCGCTAGGGAACCTACATACTCCAAGTGCTCGCTAGGCAACCTACATAGTCCAAGTGCCCGTTAGTTAACCTAGATAGTCAAAGTGCCTGCTAGGTAACCTAAAAAGTCCAAGTGCCCGCCAGGGAACCTACATAGTCCAAGTGCCCGCTAGGTAACCTAGATAGTCCAATTGCCCGTTAGCTAACCTAGATAGTCGAAGTGTCCGCTAGTTAACCTACATAGTCCAAGTACCCTTCGTTAACCTAGAAAGTCCAAGTGCCCACTAGGTAACCTAGACAGTCCAATTGCCCGCTAGTTAACCTAGACAGTCCAAGTGCCAGCTAGGTAACCTAGATAGTACAAGTGCCCGCTAGGGAACCTAGATAGTCCAAGTGGTGGCTAGGTAACCTACATAGTCCAAGTGCCCGTTCGTTAACCTAGATAATCCAAGTGCCCGTTAGGTAACCTAGACAGTCCAAGTGCCCGCTAGTTACCCTACATAGTCCAAGTGCCCTTAGTTAACCTAGATAGTCAAAGTGCCTGTTAGGTATCCTACATAGTCCAAGTGCCCGCTAGGCAACCTAAATAGTCCAAATGCCCGCTAGGGAAACTACGTAGTCCAAGTGCCCGCTAGTTAACCTAGATGTTCCAAGTGCCCCCTAGTAAACCTACATAATCCATGGGCCCGCTAGTTAACCTACATAGTGCAAGGGCCCGCTAGTTAACACATGATCGTGCAAGTGTCCGCTAGTTAACCTACATAATCCAAGTGCCAGCTAGGTAACCTAGATAGTCCAATTGCCCGCTAGGGATCCTTCATAATGCAAGTGCCTTCTAGGTAACCTAGATAGTCCAATTGCCCGCTAGGCAAGGTACATAGTCCAAGTGTCCGCTAGGTAACCTAGATAGTCCAAGTGCCCGCTAGTAAACCTAGATAGTCCAAGGGCCTGCTAGTTAACATAGATAGTCCAAGTGCCCGCTAGTTAACCTAAATCGTCCAAGTGTCCGCTAGGTAACCTACATAGTCCAAGTGCCTGCTAGGTAACCTAGATAGTCCATGTGCCTGATACCTAACCTACATAGTCCAAGTGTCCGTTCGTTAACCTAGATAGTCCAAGTGCCCATTGGGTAACCTACATAGTCCAAGTGCCCGCCTGGTAACCTGGTTAGTCCAAGTGCCCGCTAGTTAACCTACATAGTCCAAGTGCCTTCTAGGGAGCCTACATAGTCCACGTGACCGCTAGGGAACCTACATAGTCCAAGTGCCCGCTAGGTAACCTACATAGTCCAAATGCCCGCAAGGAAACCTACATAGTCTAAATGTCCGCTAGGCAACCTGCATAATACAAGTGACCACTCTGGAACATACATAGTCCAAGTGCCCGTTAGCTAACCTAGATAGTCCAAGGGCCCACTAGTTGACCTACATAGTCCAAGTGCCAGCTAGGTAACTTAGATAGTACAAGTGCCCGCTAGGGAACCTAGATAGTCCAAGTGCCTGTTAGCTAACCTAGATAGTCCAAGTGGTGGCTAGGTAACCTAGATAGTCCAAGTGCCCGCTAGGTAACCTACATTGTCCAAGTTCCCGTTAGGTAACCTTGATAGTCCAATTGCCCGTTAGCTATCCTAGATAGTCCAAGTGTCCGCTAGTTAACCTACATAGTCCAAGTGCCCGTTCGTTAACTTACATTGTCCAAGTGCCCGCTAGGTAACGTAGATAGCCCAAGTGCCCACTAGGGAATGTACATAGTCCAAGTGCCCACTAGGTAACCTAGACAGTCCAATTGCCGCCTAGTTAACCTAGACAGTCCAAGTACCCGATAGGGAACCTACATAGTCCAAGTGCCCACTAGCGAACCTACATAGTCCAAGTGTTCGCTAGGCAACCTACATAGTCCAAGTGCCCATTAGTTAACCTAGATTGTCCAATTGCCCGTTAGCTAACCTAGATAGTCGAAGTGTCCGCTAGTTAACCTACATAGTCCAAGTGCCCGTTCGTTAACCTAGATAGTCCAAGTGCCCGCTAGGTAACCTAGACAGTCCAAGTGCCCGCTAGGTTACCTACATAGTCCAAGTGCACGTTCGTTAATCTAGATAATCCAAGTGCCCGTTAGGTAACCTAGACAGTCCAAGTGCCCGCTAGTTACCCTAAATAGTCCAAGTGCCCGTTAGTTAACCTAGATAGTCAAAGTGCCTGCTAGGTAACCTAGATAGTCCAAGTGTCCGCTAGAAAACCTACATAGTCCAAGTGACCACTAGGTTACCTACATAGTCCAAGTGCCCGTTCGTTAACCTACATAGTCCAAGTGCCCGCTAGGTAACGTAGATAGCCCAAGTGCCCGCTAGGGATGGTACATAGTCCATGTGCCCGTAGGTAACCTAGATAGTCCAAGTGCCCGCTAGCTAACCTAAATAGACCAAGTACCTGCTAGGTAAACTACATAATCCAAGTGCCCGTTCGTTAACCTACATAGTCCAAGTGCCCGTTCGTTAACCTACATAGTCCAAGTGCCCGCTAGGTAACGTAGAAAGCCCAAGTGCCCGCTAGGGAACGTACATACTCCAAGTGCCCACTAGGTAACCTAGACAGTCCAATTTCCCGCCAGTTAACCTAGACAGTCCAAGTACCCGATAGGGAACCTATATAGTCCAATTGCCCGCTAGGGAACCTACATACTCCAAGTGCTCGCTAGGCAACCTACATAGTCCAAGTGCCCGTTAGTTAACCTAGATAGTCAAAGTGCCTGCTAGGTAACCTAAAAAGTCCAAGTGCCCGCTAGGGAACCTACATAGTCCAAGTGCCCGCTAGGTAACCTAGATAGTCCAATTGCCCGTTAGCTAACCTAGATAGTCGAAGTGTCCGCTAGTTAACCTACATAGTCCAAGTACCCTTCGTTAACCTAGAAAGTCCAAGTGCCCACTAGGTAACCTAGACAGTCCAATTGCCCGCTAGTTAACCTAGACAGTCCAAGTGCCAGCTAGGTAACCTAGATAGTACAAGTGCCCGCTAGGGAACCTAGATAGTCCAAGTGGTGGCTAGGTAACCTACATAGTCCAAGTGCCCGTTCGTTAACCTAGATAATCCAAGTGCCCGTTAGGTAACCTAGACAGTCCAAGTGCCCGCTAGTTACCCTACATAGTCCAAGTGCCCTTAGTTAACCTAGATAGTCAAAGTGCCTGTTAGGTATCCTACATAGTCCAAGTGCCCGCTAGGCAACCTAAATAGTCCAAATGCCCGCTAGGGAAACTACGTAGTCCAAGTGCCCGCTAGTTAACCTAGATGTTCCAAGTGCCCCCTAGTAAACCTACATAATCCATGGGCCCGCTAGTTAACCTACATAGTGCAAGGGCCCGCTAGTTAACCCATGATCGTGCAAGTGTCCGCTAGTTAACCTACATAATCCAAGTGCCAGCTAGGTAACCTAGATAGTCCAATTGCCCGCTAGGGATCCTTCATAATGCAAGTGCCTTCTAGGTAACCTAGATAGTCCAAGTGCCCGCTAGGGAAGGTACATAGTCCAAGTGTCCGCTAGGTAACCTAGATAGTCCAAGTGCCCGCTAGTAAACCTAGATAGTCCAAGGCCCTGCTAGTTAACCTAGATAGTCCAAGTGCCCGCTAGTTAACCTAAATCGTCCAAGTGTCCGCTAGGTAACCTACATAGTCCAAGTGCCTGCTAGGTAACCTAGATAGTCCATGTGCCTGATACCTAACCTACATAGTCCAAGTGTCCGTTCGTTAACCTAGATAGTCCAAGTGCCCATTGGGTAACCTACATAGTCCAAGTGCCCGCCTGGTAACCTGGTTAGTCCAAGTGCCCGCTAGTTAACCTACATAGTCCAAGTGCCTTCTAGGGAGCCTACATAGTCCACGTGACCGCTAGGGAACCTACATAGTCCAAGTGCCCGCTAGGTAACCTACATAGTCCAAATGCCCGCAAGGAAACCTACATAGTCTAAATGTCCGCTAGGCAACCTGCATAATACAAGTGACCACTCTGGAACATACATAGTCCAACTGCCCGTTAGCTAACCTAGATAGTCCAAGGGCCCACTAGTTGACCTACATAGTCCAAGTGCCAGCTAGGTAACTTAGATAGTACAAGTGCCCGCTAGGGAACCTAGATAGTCCAAGTGCCTGTTAGCTAACCTAGATAGTCCAAGTGGTGGCTAGGTAACCTAGATAGTCCAAGTGCCCGCTAGGTAACCTACATTGTCCAAGTTCCCGTTAGGTAACCTTGATAGTCCAATTGCCCGTTAGCTATCCTAGATAGTCCAAGTGTCCGCTAGTTAACCTACATAGTCCAAGTGCCCGTTCGTTAACTTACATTGTCCAAGTGCCCGCTAGGTAACGTAGATAGCCCAAGTGCCCACTAGGGAATGTACATAGTCCAAGTGCCCACTAGGTAACCTAGACAGTCCAATTGCCGCCTAGTTAACCTAGACAGTCCAAGTACCCGATAGGGAACCTACATAGTCCAAGTGCCCACTAGGGAACCTACATAGTCCAAGTGCTCGCTAGGCAACCTACATAGTCCAAGTGCCCGTTAGTTAACCTAGATTGTCCAATTGCCCGTTAGCTAACCTAGATAGTCGAAGTGTCCGCTAGTTAACCTACATAGTCCAAGTGCCCGTTCGTTAACCTAGATAGTCCAAGTGCCCGCTAGGTAACCTAGACAGTCCAAGTGCCCGCTAGGTTACCTACATAGTCCAAGTGCACGTTCGTTAACCTAGATAATCCAAGTGCGCGTTAGGTAACCTAGACAGTCCAAGTGCCCGCTAGTTACCCTACATAGTCCAAGTGCCCGATAGTTAACCTAGATAGTCAAAGTGCCTGCTAGGTAACCTAGATATTCCAAGTGTCCGCTAGATAACCTACATAGTCCAAGTACCTGCTAGGTAAACTACATAATCCAAGTGCCCGTTCGTTAACCTACATAGTCCAAGTGCCCGTTCGTTAACCTACATAGTCCAAGTGCCCGCTAGGTAACGTAGAAAGCCCAAGTGCCCGCAAGGGAACGTACACACTCCAAGTCCCCTCTAGGTAACCTAGACAGTCCAATTGCCCGCTAGTTAACCTAGACAGTCCAAGTACCCGATAGTGAACCTACATAGTCCAAATGCCCGCTAGGGAACCTACATACTCCAAGTGCCCGCTAGGGAACCTACATAGTCCAAGTGCCCGCTAGGTAACCTAGATAGTCCAATTGCCCGTTAGCTAACCTAGATAGTCGAAGGGTCCGCTAGTTAACCTACATAGTCCAAGTGCCCGTTCGTTAAACTAGAAAGTCCAAGTGCCCGCTAGGTAACCTAGACAGTCCAAGTGCACGCTAGGTTACCTACATAGTCCAAGTGTACGTTCGTTAACCTAGATAATCCAAGTGCCCGTTAGGTAACCTAGACAGTCCAAGTGCCCGCTAGTTACCCTACATAGTCCAAGTGCCCGTAAGTTAACCTAGATAGTCAAAGTGCCTGGTAGGTAACCTAGATAGTCCAAGTGTCCGCTAGATAACCTACATAGTCCAAGTGACCACTAGGTTACCTACATAGTCCAAGTGCCCGTTCGTTAACCAACATAGTCCAAGTGCCCACTAGGTAACGTAGATAGCCCAAGTGCCTGCTAGGGAAGGTACATATTCCAAGTGCCCGTAGGTAACCTAGGTAGTCCAAGTGCCCGCTAGTTAACCTACATAGTCCAAGTACCTGCTAGGTAAACTACATAATCCAAGTGCCCGTTCGTTAACCTACATAGTCCAAGTGCCCGTTCGTTAACCTACATAGTCCAAGTGCCCGCTAGGTAACGTAGAAAGCCCAAGTGCCCGCTAGGGAACGTACATACTCCAAGTGCCCACTAGGTAACCTAGACAGTCCAATTGCCCGCTAGTTAACATAGACAGTCCAAGTACCCGATAGGGAACCTACATAGTCCAATTGCCCGCTAGGGAACATACATACTCCAAGTGCCCGCTAGGGAACCTACATAGTCCATGTGCCCGCTAGGTAACGTAGATAGTCCAATTGCCCGTTAGCTAACCTAGATAGTCGAAGTGTCCGCTAGTTAACCTACATAGTCCAAGTGCCCGTTCGTTAACCTAGAAAGTCCAAGTGCCCGCTAGGTAACCTAGACAGTCCAAGTGCCCGCTAGGTTACCTACATATTCCAAGTGCACGTTCATTAACCTAGATTGTCCCAGTGCCCGCTGGTAACCTACATAGTCCAAATGCCCGCAAGGAAACCTACATAATCCAAGTGCCCACTCTGGAACATACATAGTCCAAGTGCCCGTTAGCTAACCTAGATAGTCCAATGGCCCGCTAATTGACCTATATAATCCAAGTGCCAGCTAGGTAACCTAGATAGTACAAGTGCCCACTAGGCAACCTAGATAGTCCAAGTGCCTGTTAGCTAACCTAGATAGTCCAAGTGGTGGCTAGGTAACCTACATAGTCCAAGTGCCCGTTCGTTAACCTAGATAATCCAAGTGCCCGTTAGGTAACCTAGACAGTCCAAGTGCCCGCTAGTTGCCCTACATAGTCCAAATGCCCGTTAGTTAACCTAGATAGTCAAAGTGCCTGCTAGGTAACCTAGATAGTCCAAGTGTCCGCTAGATAACCTACATAATCCAAGTGCCCGCTAGGTAAGCTAAATAGTCCAAATGTCCGCTAGGGAAACTACATAGTCCAAGTGCCCGCTAGTTAACGTAGATAATCCAAGTGCCCCCTAGTAAACCTACATAATCCATGGGCCCGCTAGTTGACCTACATAGTGTAAGGGCCCGCTAGTTAACCTAGATATTCCAAGTGCCCGATAGTTAACCTAGATAGTCCAAGTGCCCGCTAGTTAACCTAGATAGTCCAAGTGCCCGCTAGTTAACCTACATTGTCCAAGTGCCCGCTAGTTAACCTAGATAGTCCAAGGGACCACTAGGTTACCTACATAGTCCATGTGCCCATTCGTTAACCTACATACTCCAAGTGCCCGCTAGGTAACGTAGATAGCCCAAGTGCAAGCTAGGGAATGTACATAGTCCAAGTGCCCGCTAGGTAACCTAGATAGTCCAAGTGCCCGCTAGTTAACTTACATAGTCCAAGTGCCCGCTAGGTAACCTAGACAGTCCAAGTGACCACTAGGTTACCTACATAGTCCAAGTGCTCATTCGTTAACCTACATAGTCCAAGTGCCCGCTAGGTAACGTAGATAGGCCAAGTGCCCACTAGGTAACGTAGATAGCCCAAGTGCCCGCTAGGGAACGTACATAGTCCAAATGCCCGCTAGTTAACCTAGATAGTCCAAGTGCCCGCTAGTTAACCTACATAGTCCAAGTGCCCGCTAAGTAACCTAGACAGTCCAAGTGACCACTAGGTTACCTACATAGTCCAAGTGCCCATTCGTTAACCTACATAGTCCAAGTGCCCGCTATGATACGTAGATAGCCCAAGTGCCAGCTAAGGAACGTACATAGTCCAAGTGCCCGCTAGGTAACCTAGATAGTCTAAGTGCCTGCTAGTAAACGTACATAGTCCAAGTGCCTGCTAGGTAAACTACATAGTCCAAGTGCCCACTAGTTAACCTAGACAGTCCAATTGCCCGCTAGTTAACCTAGACAGTCCAAGTACCGCTAGGGAATCTACATAGTCCAAGCGCCCGCTAGGGAACCTACATAGTCCAGGTGCTCGCTAGGCAACCTACATAGTCCACGTGCCCGTTAGTTAACCTAGACAGTCAAAGTGCCTGCTAGGTAACCTAGATAGTCCAAGTGCCCGCTAGGTAACCTACATAATCCAAGTGCCCGTTAGGTAACCTTGATAGTCCAATTGCCCGTTAGCTATCCTAGATAGTCCAAGTGTCCGCTAGTTAACCTACATAGTCCAAGTGCCCGTTCGTTAACTTACATTGTCCAAGTACCCGCTAGGTAACGTAGATAACCCAAGTGCCCGCTAGGGAACGTACATAGTCCAAGTGCCCACTAGGTAACCTAGACAGTCCAATTGCCCCCTAGTTAACCTAGACAGTCCAAGGACCCGATAGGGAACCTACATAGTCCAAGTGCCCACTAGGGAACCCACATAGTCCAAGTGCTCGCTAGGCAACCTACATAGTCCAAGTGCCCGTTAGTTAACCTAGATTGTCCAATTGCCCGTTAGCTAACCTAGATAGTCGAAGTGTCTGCTAGTAAACCTACATAGTCCAAGTGCATGTTCGTTAACCTAGATAGTCCAAGTGCCCGCTAGGTAACCTAGACAGTCCAAGTGCCCGCTAGGTTACCTACATAGTCCAAGTGCACGTTCGTTACCCTAGATAGTCCAAGTGCCCGCTGGTAACCTACATAGTCCAAGGGCCCGTTAGGTAACCTTGATAGTCCAAGTGCCTTCTAGTTAACCTACGTAGTCCAAGTGCCCGCTAGATAACCTACATAGTCCAAGTGCCCACTAGGTAACCTAAATAATCCAAATGCCCGCTAGGGAAACTACATAGTCCAAGTGCCCGTTAGTTAACCTAGATAGTCCAAATGCCCGCTAGTAAACCTAGATAGTCCAAGTGCCTGATAGCTAACCTACATAGTCCAAGTGTCCGTTCGTTAACCTACATAGTCCAAGTGCTCATTGGGTAACCTACATAGTCCAAGTGCCCGCTAGTTAACCTACATAGTCCAAGTGCCATCTAGGGAGCCTACATAGTCCACGTGACCGCTAGGGAACCTACATAGTCCAAGTGCCCGTTAGGGAACCTACATAGTCCAAGTGCCCGCTAGGTAACCTACATAGTCCAAATGCCCGCAAGGAAACCTACATAGTCTAAATGTCCGCTAGGCAACCTACATAATCCAAGTGCCCGCTCTGGAACATACATAGTCCAAGTGCCAGCTAGGTAACCTAGATAGTACAAGTGCCCGCTAGGGAACCTAGATAGTCCAAGTGGTGGCTAGGTAACCTACATAGTCCAAGTGCCCGTTCGTTAACCTAGATAATCCAAGTGCCCGTTAGGTAACCTAGACAGTCCAAGTGCCCGCTAGTTACCCTACATAGTCCAAGTGCCCTTAGTTATCCTAGATAGTCAAAGTGCCTGCTAGGTAACTTACGTAGTCCAACTGCCCGCTAGGCAACCTAAATAGTCCAAATGCCCGCTAGGGAAACTACATAGTCCAAGTGCCCGCTAGTTAACCTAGATGTTCCAAGTGCCCCCTAGTAAACCTACATAATCCATGGGCCCGCTAGTTAAACTACATAGTGCAAGGGCCCGCTAGTTAACCTAGATCGTGCAAGTGTCCGCTAGTTAACCTACATAGTCCAAGTGCCAGCTACGTAACCTAGATTGTCCAATTGCCCGCTAGGGAACCTTCATAATCCAAGTCCCTGCTAGGTAACCTAGATAGTCCACGTGCCCGCTAGGGAAGGTACATAGTCCAAGTGTCCGCTAGGTAACCTAGATAGTCCAAGTGCCCGCTAGTAAACCTAGATAGTCCAAGGGCCTGCTAGTTAACCTAGATAGTCCAAGTGCCCGCTAGTTAACCTAAATCGTCCAAGTGTCCGCTAGGTAACCTACATAGTCCAAGTGCCTGCTAGGTAACCTAGATAGTCCAAGTGCCTGATACCTAACCTACATAGTCCAAGTGTCCGTTCGTTAACCTAGATAGTCCAAGTGCCCATTGGGTAACCTACATAGTCCAAGTGCCCGCCTGGTAACTTGGTTAGTCCAAGTGCCCGCTAGTTAACCTACATAGTGCAAGTGCCTTCTAGGGAGCCTACATAGTCCACGTGACCGCTAGGGAACCTACATAGTCCAAGTGCCCGCTAGGTAACCTACATAGTCCAAATGCCCGCAAGGAAACCTACATAGTCTAAATGTCCGCTAGGCAACCTACATAATACAGGTGCCCACTCTGGAACATACATAGTCCAAGTGCCCGTTAGCTAACCGAGATAATCCAAGGGCCCACTAGTTGACCTACATAGTCCAAGTGACAGCTAGGTAACTTAGATAGTACAAGTGCCCGCTAGGGAACCTAGATAGTCCAAGTGCCTGTTAGCTAACCTAGATAGTCCAAGTGGTGGCTAGGTAACCTAGATAGTCCAAGTGCCCGCTAGGTAACCTACATAGTCCAAGTGCCCGTTAGGTAACCTTGATAGTCCAATTGCCCGTTAGCTATCCTAGATAGTCCAAGTGCCCGTTCGTTAACTTACATTGTCCAAGTGCCCGCTAGGTAACGTAGATAGCCCAAGTGCCCGCAAGGGAATGTACATAGCCCAAGTGCCCACTAGGTAACCTAGACAGTCCAATTGCCCCCTAGTTAACCTAGACAGTCCAAGTACCCACTAGGGAACCTACATAGTCCAAGTGCTCGCTAGGCAACCTACTTAGTCCAAGTGCCCGTTCGTTAACCTAGATAGTCCAAGTGCCCGCTAGGTAACCTAGACAGTCCAAGTGCCCGCTAGGTTACCTACATAGTCCAAGTGCACGTTCGTTAATCTAGATAATCCAAGTGCCCGTTAGGTAACCTAGACAGTCCAAGTGCCCGCTAGCTACCCTACATAGTCCAAGTGCCCGTTAGTTAACCTAGATAGTCAAAGTGCCTGCTAGGTAACCTAGATAGTCCAAGTGTCCGCTAGATAACCTACATAGTCCAAGTGACCACTAGGTTACCTACATAGTCCAAGTGCCCGTTCGTTAACCTACATAGTCCAAGTGCCCGCTAGGTAACGTAGATAGCCCAAGTGCCCGCTAGGGAAGGTACATAGTCCATGTGCCCGTAGGTAACCTAGATAGTCCATGTGCCCGCTAGCTAACCTACATAGACCAAGTACCTGCTAGGTAAACTACATAATCCAAGTGCCCGTTCGTTAACCTACATAGTCCAAGTGCCCGTTCGTTAACCTACATAGTCCAAGTGCCCGCTAGGTAACGTAGAAAGCCCAAGTGCCCGCTAGGGAACGTACATACTCCAAGTGCCCACTAGGTAACCTAGACAGTCCAATTTCCCGCCAGTTAACCTAGACAGTCCAAGTACCCGATAGGGAACCTACATAGTCCAATTGCCCGCTAGGGAACCTACATACTCCAAGTGCTCGCTAGGCAACCTACATAGTCCAAGTGCCCGTTAGTTAACCTAGATAGTCAAAGTGCCTGCTAGGTAACCTAAAAAGTCCAAGTGCCCGCCAGGGAACCTACATAGTCCAAGTGCCCGCTAGGTAACCTAGATAGTCCAATTGCCCGTTAGCTAACCTAGATAGTCGAAGTGTCCGCTAGTTAACCTACATAGTCCAAGTACCCTTCGTTAACCTAGAAAGTCCAAGTGCCCACTAGGTAACCTAGACAGTCCAATTGCCCGCTAGTTAACCTAGACAGTCCAAGTGCCAGCTAGGTAACCTAGATAGTACAAGTGCCCGCTAGGGAACCTAGATAGTCCAAGTGGTGGCTAGGTAACCTACATAGTCCAAGTGCCCGTTCGTTAACCTAGATAATCCAAGTGCCCGTTAGGTAACCTAGACAGTCCAAGTGCCCGCTAGTTACCCTACATAGTCCAAGTGCCCTTAGTTAACCTAGATAGTCAAAGTGCCTGTTAGGTATCCTACATAGTCCAAGTGCCCGCTAGGCAACCTAAATAGTCCAAATGCCCGCTAGGGAAACTACGTAGTCCAAGTGCCCGCTAGTTAACCTAGATGTTCCAAGTGCCCCCTAGTAAACCTACATAATCCATGGGCCCGCTAGTTAACCTACATAGTGCAAGGGCCCGCTAGTTAACCCATGATCGTGCAAGTGTCCGCTAGTTAACCTACATAATCCAAGTGCCAGCTAGGTAACCTAGATAGTCCAATTGCCCGCTAGGGATCCTTCATAATGCAAGTGCCTTCTAGGTAACCTAGATAGTCCAAGTGCCCGCTAGGCAAGGTACATAGTCCAAGTGTCCGCTAGGTAACCTAGATAGTCCAAGTGCCCGCTAGTAAACCTAGATAGTCCAAGGGCCTGCTAGTTAACATAGATAGTCCAAGTGCCCGCTAGTTAACCTAAATCGTCCAAGTGTCCGCTAGGTAACCTACATAGTCCAAGTGCCTGCTAGGTAACCTAGATAGTCCATGTGCCTGATACCTAACCTACATAGTCCAAGTGTCCGTTCGTTAACCTAGATAGTCCAAGTGCCCATTGGGTAACCTACATAGTCCAAGTGCCCGCCTGGTAACCTGGTTAGTCCAAGTGCCCGCTAGTTAACCTACATAGTCCAAGTGCCTTCTAGGGAGCCTACATAGTCCACGTGACCGCTAGGGAACCTACATAGTCCAAGTGCCCGCTAGGTAACCTACATAGTCCAAATGCCCGCAAGGAAACCTACATAGTCTAAATGTCCGCTAGGCAACCTGCATAATACAAGTGACCACTCTGGAACATACATAGTCCAAGTGCCCGTTAGCTAACCTAGATAGTCCAAGGGCCCACTAGTTGACCTACATAGTCCAAGTGCCAGCTAGGTAACTTAGATAGTACAAGTGCCCGCTAGGGAACCTAGATAGTCCAAGTGCCTGTTAGCTAACCTAGATAGTCCAAGTGGTGGCTAGGTAACCTAGATAGTCCAAGTGCCCGCTAGGTAACCTACATTGTCCAAGTTCCCGTTAGGTAACCTTGATAGTCCAATTGCCCGTTAGCTATCCTAGATAGTCCAAGTGTCCGCTAGTTAACCTACATAGTCCAAGTGCCCGTTCGTTAACTTACATTGTCCAAGTGCCCGCTAGGTAACGTAGATAGCCCAAGTGCCCACTAGGGAATGTACATAGTCCAAGTGCCCACTAGGTAACCTAGACAGTCCAATTGCCGCCTAGTTAACCTAGACAGTCCAAGTACCCGATAGGGAACCTACATAGTCCAAGTGCCCACTAGCGAACCTACATAGTCCAAGTGTTCGCTAGGCAACCTACATAGTCCAAGTGCCCATTAGTTAACCTAGATTGTCCAATTGCCCGTTAGCTAACCTAGATAGTCGAAGTGTCCGCTAGTTAACCTACATAGTCCAAGTGCCCGTTCGTTAACCTAGATAGTCCAAGTGCCCGCTAGGTAACCTAGACAGTCCAAGTGCCCGCTAGGTTACCTACATAGTCCAAGTGCACGTTCGTTAATCTAGATAATCCAAGTGCCCGTTAGGTAACCTAGACAGTCCAAGTGCCCGCTAGTTACCCTAAATAGTCCAAGTGCCCGTTAGTTAACCTAGATAGTCAAAGTGCCTGCTAGGTAACCTAGATAGTCCAAGTGTCCGCTAGAAAACCTACATAGTCCAAGTGACCACTAGGTTACCTACATAGTCCAAGTGCCCGTTCGTTAACCTACATAGTCCAAGTGCCCGCTAGGTAACGTAGATAGCCCAAGTGCCCGCTAGGGATGGTACATAGTCCATGTGCCCGTAGGTAACCTAGATAGTCCAAGTGCCCGCTAGCTAACCTAAATAGACCAAGTACCTGCTAGGTAAACTACATAATCCAAGTGCCCGTTCGTTAACCTACATAGTCCAAGTGCCCGTTCGTTAACCTACATAGTCCAAGTGCCCGCTAGGTAACGTAGAAAGCCCAAGTGCCCGCTAGGGAACGTACATACTCCAAGTGCCCACTAGGTAACCTAGACAGTCCAATTTCCCGCCAGTTAACCTAGACAGTCCAAGTACCCGATAGGGAACCTATATAGTCCAATTGCCCGCTAGGGAACCTACATACTCCAAGTGCTCGCTAGGCAACCTACATAGTCCAAGTGCCCGTTAGTTAACCTAGATAGTCAAAGTGCCTGCTAGGTAACCTAAAAAGTCCAAGTGCCCGCTAGGGAACCTACATAGTCCAAGTGCCCGCTAGGTAACCTAGATAGTCCAATTGCCCGTTAGCTAACCTAGATAGTCGAAGTGTCCGCTAGTTAACCTACATAGTCCAAGTACCCTTCGTTAACCTAGAAAGTCCAAGTGCCCACTAGGTAACCTAGACAGTCCAATTGCCCGCTAGTTAACCTAGACAGTCCAAGTGCCAGCTAGGTAACCTAGATAGTACAAGTGCCCGCTAGGGAACCTAGATAGTCCAAGTGGTGGCTAGGTAACCTACATAGTCCAAGTGCCCGTTCGTTAACCTAGATAATCCAAGTGCCCGTTAGGTAACCTAGACAGTCCAAGTGCCCGCTAGTTACCCTACATAGTCCAAGTGCCCTTAGTTAACCTAGATAGTCAAAGTGCCTGTTAGGTATCCTACATAGTCCAAGTGCCCGCTAGGCAACCTAAATAGTCCAAATGCCCGCTAGGGAAACTACGTAGTCCAAGTGCCCGCTAGTTAACCTAGATGTTCCAAGTGCCCCCTAGTAAACCTACATAATCCATGGGCCCGCTAGTTAACCTACATAGTGCAAGGGCCCGCTAGTTAACCCATGATCGTGCAAGTGTCCGCTAGTTAACCTACATAATCCAAGTGCCAGCTAGGTAACCTAGATAGTCCAATTGCCCGCTAGGGATCCTTCATAATGCAAGTGCCTTCTAGGTAACCTAGATAGTCCAAGTGCCCGCTAGGGAAGGTACATAGTCCAAGTGTCCGCTAGGTAACCTAGATAGTCCAAGTGCCCGCTAGTAAACCTAGATAGTCCAAGGCCCTGCTAGTTAACCTAGATAGTCCAAGTGCCCGCTAGTTAACCTAAATCGTCCAAGTGTCCGCTAGGTAACCTACATAGTCCAAGTGCCTGCTAGGTAACCTAGATAGTCCATGTGCCTGATACCTAACCTACATAGTCCAAGTGTCCGTTCGTTAACCTAGATAGTCCAAGTGCCCATTGGGTAACCTACATAGTCCAAGTGCCCGCCTGGTAACCTGGTTAGTCCAAGTGCCCGCTAGTTAACCTACATAGTCCAAGTGCCTTCTAGGGAGCCTACATAGTCCACGTGACCGCTAGGGAACCTACATAGTCCAAGTGCCCGCTAGGTAACCTACATAGTCCAAATGCCCGCAAGGAAACCTACATAGTCTAAATGTCCGCTAGGCAACCTGCATAATACAAGTGACCACTCTGGAACATACATAGTCCAACTGCCCGTTAGCTAACCTAGATAGTCCAAGGGCCCACTAGTTGACCTACATAGTCCAAGTGCCAGCTAGGTAACTTAGATAGTACAAGTGCCCGCTAGGGAACCTAGATAGTCCAAGTGCCTGTTAGCTAACCTAGATAGTCCAAGTGGTGGCTAGGTAACCTAGATAGTCCAAGTGCCCGCTAGGTAACCTACATTGTCCAAGTTCCCGTTAGGTAACCTTGATAGTCCAATTGCCCGTTAGCTATCCTAGATAGTCCAAGTGTCCGCTAGTTAACCTACATAGTCCAAGTGCCCGTTCGTTAACTTACATTGTCCAAGTGCCCGCTAGGTAACGTAGATAGCCCAAGTGCCCACTAGGGAATGTACATAGTCCAAGTGCCCACTAGGTAACCTAGACAGTCCAATTGCCGCCTAGTTAACCTAGACAGTCCAAGTACCCGATAGGGAACCTACATAGTCCAAGTGCCCACTAGCGAACCTACATAGTCCAAGTGTTCGCTAGGCAACCTACATAGTCCAAGTGCCCATTAGTTAACCTAGATTGTCCAATTGCCCGTTAGCTAACCTAGATAGTCGAAGTGTCCGCTAGTTAACCTACATAGTCCAAGTGCCCGTTCGTTAACCTAGATAGTCCAAGTGCCCGCTAGGTAACCTAGACAGTCCAAGTGCCCGCTAGGTTACCTACATAGTCCAAGTGCACGTTCGTTAATCTAGATAATCCAAGTGCCCGTTAGGTAACCTAGACAGTCCAAGTGCCCGCTAGTTACCCTAAATAGTCCAAGTGCCCGTTAGTTAACCTAGATAGTCAAAGTGCCTGCTAGGTAACCTAGATAGTCCAAGTGTCCGCTAGATAACCTACATAGTCCAAGTGACCACTAGGTTACCTACATAGTCCAAGTGCCCGTTCGTTAACCTACATAGTCCAAGTGCCCGCTAGGTAACGTAGATAGCCCAAGTGCCCGCTAGGGAAGGTACATAGTCCATGTGCCCGTAGGTAACCTAGATAGTCCAAGTGCCCGCTAGCTAACCTACATAGACCAAGTACCTGCTAGGTAAACTACATAATCCAAGTGCCCGTTCGTTAACCTACATAGTCCAAGTGCCCGTTCGTTAACCTACATAGTCCAAGTGCCCGCTAGGTAACGTAGAAAGCCCAAGTGCCCGCTAGGGAACGTACATACTCCAAGTGCCCACTAGGTAACCTAGACAGTCCAATTTCCCGCCAGTTAACCTAGACAGTCCAAGTACCCGATAGGGAACCTACATAGTCCAATTGCCCGCTAGGGAACCTACATACTCCAAGTGCTCGCTAGGCAACCTACATAGTCCAAGTGCCCGTTAGTTAACCTAGATAGTCAAAGTGCCTGCTAGGTAACCTAAAAAGTCCAAGTGCCCGCTAGGGAACCTACATAGTCCAAGTGCCCGCTAGGTAACCTAGATAGTCCAATTGCCCGTTAGCTAACCTAGATAGTCGAAGTGTCCGCTAGTTAACCTACATAGTCCAAGTACCCTTCGTTAACCTAGAAAGTCCAAGTGCCCACTAGGTAACCTAGACAGTCCAATTGCCCGCTAGTTAACCTAGACAGTCCAAGTGCCAGCTAGGTAACCTAGATAGTACAAGTGCCCGCTAGGGAACCTAGATAGTCCAAGTGGTGGCTAGGTAACCTACATAGTCCAAGTGCCCGTTCGTTAACCTAGATAATCCAAGTGCCCGTTAGGTAACCTAGACAGTCCAAGTGCCCGCTAGTTACCCTACATAGTCCAAGTGCCCTTAGTTAACCTAGATAGTCAAAGTGCCTGTTAGGTATCCTACATAGTCCAAGTGCCCGCTAGGCAACCTAAATAGTCCAAATGCCCGCTAGGGAAACTACGTAGTCCAAGTGCCCGCTAGTTAACCTAGATGTTCCAAGTGCCCCCTAGTAAACCTACATAATCCATGGGCCCGCTAGTTAACCTACATAGTGCAAGGGCCCGCTAGTTAACCCATGATCGTGCAAGTGTCCGCTAGTTAACCTACATAATCCAAGTGCCAGCTAGGTAACCTAGATAGTCCAATTGCCCGCTAGGGATCCTTCATAATGCAAGTGCCTTCTAGGTAACCTAGATAGTCCAAGTGCCCGCTAGGGAAGGTACATAGTCCAAGTGTCCGCTAGGTAACCTAGATAGTCCAAGTGCCCGCTAGTAAACCTAGATAGTCCAAGGGCCTGCTAGTTAACCTAGATAGTCCAAGTGCCCGCTAGTTAACCTAAATCGTCCAAGTGTCCGCTAGGTAACCTACATAGTCCAAGTGCCTGCTAGGTAACCTAGATAGTCCATGTGCCTGATACCTAACCTACATAGTCCAAGTGTCCGTTAGTTAACCTAGATAGTCCAAGTGCCCATTGGGTAACCTACATAGTCCAAGTGCCCGCCTGGTAACCTGGTTAGTCCAAGTGCCCGCTAGTTAACCTACATAGTCCAAGTGCCTTCTAGGGAGCCTACATAGTCCACGTGACCGCTAGGGAACCTACATAGTCCAAGTGCCCGCTAGGTAACCTACATAGTCCAAATGCCCGCAAGGAAACCTACATAGTCTAAATGTCCGCTAGGCAACCTGCATAATACAAGTGACCACTCTGGAACATACATAGTCCAACTGCCCGTTAGCTAACCTAGATAGTCCAAGGGCCCACTAGTTGACCTACATAGTCCAAGAGCCAGCTAGGTAACTTAGATAGTACAAGTGCCCGCTAGGGAACCTAGATAGTCCAAGTGCCTGTTAGCTAACCTAGATAGTCCAAGTGGTGGCTAGGTAACCTAGATAGTCCAAGTGCCCGCTAGGTAACCTACATTGTCCAAGTTCCCGTTAGGTAACCTTGATAGTCCAATTGCCCGTTAGCTATCCTAGATAGTCCAAGTGTCCGCTAGTTAACCTACATAGTCCAAGTGCCCGTTCGTTAACTTACATTGTCCAAGTGCCCGCTAGGTAACGTAGATAGCCCAAGTGCCCACTAGGGAATGTACATAGTCCAAGTGCCCACTAGGTAACCTAGACAGTCCAATTGCCGCCTAGTTAACCTAGACAGTCCAAGTACCCGATAGGGAACCTACATAGTCCAAGTGCCCACTAGCGAACCTACATAGTCCAAGTGTTCGCTAGGCAACCTACATAGTCCAAGTGCCCATTAGTTAACCTAGATTGTCCAATTGCCCGTTAGCTAACCTAGATAGTCGAAGTGTCCGCTAGTTAACCTACATAGTCCAAGTGCCCGTTCGTTAACCTAGATAGTCCAAGTGCCCGCTAGGTAACCTAGACAGTCCAAGTGCCCGCTAGGTTACCTACATAGTCCAAGTGCACGTTCGTTAATCTAGATAATCCAAGTGCCTGCTAGGTAACCTAGATAGTCCAAGTGTCCGCTAGATAACCTACATAGTCCAAGTGACCACTAGGTTACCTACATAGTCCAAGTGCCCGTTCGTTAACCTACATAGTCCAAGTGCCCGCTAGGTAACGTAGATAGCCCAAGTGCCCGCTAGGGAAGGTACATAGTCCAAGTGCCCGTAGGTAACCTAGATAGTCCAAGTGCCCGCTAGTTAACCTACATAGTCCAAGTACCTGCTAGGTAAACTACATAATCCAAGTGCCCGTCGTTAACCTACATAGTCCAAGTACCCGTTCGTTAACCTACATAGTCCAAGTGCGCGCTAGGTAACGTAGAAAGCCCAAATGCCCGCTAGGGAACGTACATACTCCAAGTGCCCACTAGGTAACCTAGACAGTCCAATTGCCCACTAGTTAACCTAGACAGTCCAAGTACCCGATAGGGAACCTACATAGTCCAATTGTCCGCTAGGGAACCTACATACTCCAAGTGCTCGCTAGGCAACCTACATAGTCCAAGTGCCCGTTAGTTAACCTAGATAGTCAAAGTGCCTGCTAGGTAACCTAAATAGTCCAAGTGCCCGCTAGGGAACCTACGTAGTCCAAGTGCCCGCTAGGTAACCTAGATAGTCCAATTGCCCGTTAGCTAACCTGGATAGTCGAAGTGTCCGCTAGTTAACCTACATAGTCCAAGTGCCCGTTCGTTAACCTAGAAAGTGCAAGTGCCCGCTAGGTAACCTAGACAGTCCAAGTGCCCGCTAGGTTACCTACATAGTCCAAGTGCACGTTCATTAACCTAGATTGTCCAAGTGCCCGCTGGTAACATACATAGTCCAAATGCCCGCAAGGAAACCTACATAGTCTAAATGTCCGCTAGGCAACCTACATAATCCAAGTGACCACTCTGGAACATACATAGTCCATGTGCCCGTTAGCTAACCTAGATAGTCCAAGGGCCCGCTAGTTGACCTACATAGTCCAAGTGCCAGCTAGGTAACCTAGATAGTACAAGTGCCCGCTAGGGAACCTAGATAGTCCAAGTGCCTGTTAGCTAACCTAGATAGTCCAAGTGGTGGCTAGGTAACCTACATAGTCCAAGTGCCCGTTCGTTAACCTAGATAATCCAAGTGCCCGTTAGGTAACCTAGATAGTCCAAGTGCCCGCTAGTTGCCCTACATAGTCCAAATGCCCGTTAGTTAACCTAGATAGTCAAAGTGCCTGCTAGGTAACCTACATAGTCCAAGTGCCCGCTAGGTAACCTAAATAGTCCAAATGTCCGCTAGGGAAACTACATAGTCCAAGTGCCCGCTAGTTAACCTAGATAGTCCAAGTGCCCCCTAGTAAACCTACATAATCCATGGGCCCGCTAGTTAACCTACATAGTGCAACGGCCCGCTAGTTAACCTAGATAGTCCAAGTGTCCGCTAGTTAACCTACATAGTCCAAGTGCCCGTTCGTTAACCTAGATAGTCCAAGTGCCCGCTAGGTAACCTAGACAGTCCAAGTGCCCGCTAGGTTACCTACATAGTCCAAGTGCACGTTCGTTAATCTAGATAATCCAAGTGCCCGTTAGGTAACCTAGACAGTCCAAGTGCCCGCTAGTTACCCTAAATAGTCCAAGTGCCCGTTAGTTAACCTAGATAGTCAAAGTGCCTGCTAGGTAACCTAGATAGTCCAAGTGTCCGCTAGATAACCTACATAGTCCAAGTGACCACTAGGTTACCTACATAGTCCAAGTGCCCGTTCGTTAACCTACATAGTCCAAGTGCCCGCTAGGTAACGTAGATAGCCCAAGTGCCCGCTAGGGAAGGTACATAGTCCATGTGCCCGTAGGTAACCTAGATAGTCCAAGTGCCCGCTAGCTAACCTACATAGACCAAGTACCTGCTAGGTAAACTACATAATCCAAGTGCCCGTTCGTTAACCTACATAGTCCAAGTGCCCGTTCGTTAACCTACATAGTCCAAGTGCCCGCTAGGTAACGTAGAAAGCCCAAGTGCCCGCTAGGGAACGTACATACTCCAAGTGCCCACTAGGTAACCTAGACAGTCCAATTTCCCGCCAGTTAACCTAGACAGTCCAAGTACCCGATAGGGAACCTACATAGTCCAATTGCCCGCTAGGGAACCTACATACTCCAAGTGCTCGCTAGGCAACCTACATAGTCCAAGTGCCCGTTAGTTAACCTAGATAGTCAAAGTGCCTGCTAGGTAACCTAAAAAGTCCAAGTGCCCGCTAGGGAACCTACATAGTCCAAGTGCCCGCTAGGTAACCTAGATAGTCCAATTGCCCGTTAGCTAACCTAGATAGTCGAAGTGTCCGCTAGTTAACCTACATAGTCCAAGTACCCTTCGTTAACCTAGAAAGTCCAAGTGCCCACTAGGTAACCTAGACAGTCCAATTGCCCGCTAGTTAACCTAGACAGTCCAAGTGCCAGCTAGGTAACCTAGATAGTACAAGTGCCCGCTAGGGAACCTAGATAGTCCAAGTGGTGGCTAGGTAACCTACATAGTCCAAGTGCCCGTTCGTTAACCTAGATAATCCAAGTGCCCGTTAGGTAACCTAGACAGTCCAAGTGCCCGCTAGTTACCCTACATAGTCCAAGTGCCCTTAGTTAACCTAGATAGTCAAAGTGCCTGTTAGGTATCCTACATAGTCCAAGTGCCCGCTAGGCAACCTAAATAGTCCAAATGCCCGCTAGGGAAACTACGTAGTCCAAGTGCCCGCTAGTTAACCTAGATGTTCCAAGTGCCCCCTAGTAAACCTACATAATCCATGGGCCCGCTAGTTAACCTACATAGTGCAAGGGCCCGCTAGTTAACCCATGATCGTGCAAGTGTCCGCTAGTTAACCTACATAATCCAAGTGCCAGCTAGGTAACCTAGATAGTCCAATTGCCCGCTAGGGATCCTTCATAATGCAAGTGCCTTCTAGGTAACCTAGATAGTCCAAGTGCCCGCTAGGGAAGGTACATAGTCCAAGTGTCCGCTAGGTAACCTAGATAGTCCAAGTGCCCGCTAGTAAACCTAGATAGTCCAAGGGCCTGCTAGTTAACCTAGATAGTCCAAGTGCCCGCTAGTTAACCTAAATCGTCCAAGTGTCCGCTAGGTAACCTACATAGTCCAAGTGCCTGCTAGGTAACCTAGATAGTCCATGTGCCTGATACCTAACCTACATAGTCCAAGTGTCCGTTAGTTAACCTAGATAGTCCAAGTGCCCATTGGGTAACCTACATAGTCCAAGTGCCCGCCTGGTAACCTGGTTAGTCCAAGTGCCCGCTAGTTAACCTACATAGTCCAAGTGCCTTCTAGGGAGCCTACATAGTCCACGTGACCGCTAGGGAACCTACATAGTCCAAGTGCCCGCTAGGTAACCTACATAGTCCAAATGCCCGCAAGGAAACCTACATAGTCTAAATGTCCGCTAGGCAACCTGCATAATATAAGTGACCACTCTGGAACATACATAGTCCAACTGCCCGTTAGCTAACCTAGATAGTCCAAGGGCCCACTAGTTGACCTACATAGTCCAAGAGCCAGCTAGGTAACTTAGATAGTACAAGTGCCCGCTAGGGAACCTAGATAGTCCAAGTGCCTGTTAGCTAACCTAGATAGTCCAAGTGGTGGCTAGGTAACCTAGATAGTCCAAGTGCCCGCTAGGTAACCTACATTGTCCAAGTTCCCGTTAGGTAACCTTGATAGTCCAATTGCCCGTTAGCTATCCTAGATAGTCCAAGTGTCCGCTAGTTAACCTACATAGTCCAAGTGCCCGTTCGTTAACTTACATTGTCCAAGTGCCCGCTAGGTAACGTAGATAGCCCAAGTGCCCACTAGGGAATGTACATAGTCCAAGTGCCCACTAGGTAACCTAGACAGTCCAATTGCCGCCTAGTTAACCTAGACAGTCCAAGTACCCGATAGGGAACCTACATAGTCCAAGTGCCCACTAGCGAACCTACATAGTCCAAGTGTTCGCTAGGCAACCTACATAGTCCAAGTGCCCGTTAGTTAACCTAGATTGTCCAATTGCCCGTTAGCTAACCTAGATAGTCGAAGTGTCCGCTAGTTAACCTACATAGTCCAAGTGCCCGTTCGTTAACCTAGATAGTCCAAGTGCCCGCTAGGTAACCTAGACAGTCCAAGTGCCCGCTAGGTTACCTACATAGTCCAAGTGCACGTTCGTTAATCTAGATAATCCAAGTGCCTGCTAGGTAACCTAGATAGTCCAAGTGTCCGCTAGATAACCTACATAGTCCAAGTGACCACTAGGTTACCTACATAGTCCAAGTGCCCGTTCGTTAACCTACATAGTCCAAGTGCCCGCTAGGTAACGTAGATAGCCCAAGTGCCCGCTAGGGAAGGTACATAGTCCAAGTGCCCGTAGGTAACCTAGATAGTCCAAGTGCCCGCTAGTTAACCTACATAGTCCAAGTACCTGCTAGGTAAACTACATAATCCAAGTGCCCGTCGTTAACCTACATAGTCCAAGTACCCGTTCGTTAACCTACATAGTCCAAGTGCGCGCTAGGTAACGTAGAAAGCCCAAATGCCCGCTAGGGAACGTACATACTCCAAGTGCCCACTAGGTAACCTAGACAGTCCAATTGCCCACTAGTTAACCTAGACAGTCCAAGTACCCGATAGGGAACCTACATAGTCCAATTGTCCGCTAGGGAACCTACATACTCCAAGTGCTCGCTAGGCAACCTACATAGTCCAAGTGCCCGTTAGTTAACCTAGATAGTCAAAGTGCCTGCTAGGTAACCTAAATAGTCCAAGTGCCCGCTAGGGAACCTACGTAGTCCAAGTGCCCGCTAGGTAACCTAGATAGTCCAATTGCCCGTTAGCTAACCTGGATAGTCGAAGTGTCCGCTAGTTAACCTACATAGTCCAAGTGCCCGTTCGTTAACCTAGAAAGTGCAAGTGCCCGCTAGGTAACCTAGACAGTCCAAGTGCCCGCTAGGTTACCTACATAGTCCAAGTGCACGTTCATTAACCTAGATTGTCCAAGTGCCCGCTGGTAACATACATAGTCCAAATGCCCGCAAGGAAACCTACATAGTCTAAATGTCCGCTAGGCAACCTACATAATCCAAGTGACCACTCTGGAACATACATAGTCCATGTGCCCGTTAGCTAACCTAGATAGTCCAAGGGCCCGCTAGTTGACCTACATAGTCCAAGTGCCAGCTAGGTAACCTAGATAGTACAAGTGCCCGCTAGGGAACCTAGATAGTCCAAGTGCCTGTTAGCTAACCTAGATAGTCCAAGTGGTGGCTAGGTAACCTACATAGTCCAAGTGCCCGTTCGTTAACCTAGATAATCCAAGTGCCCGTTAGGTAACCTAGATAGTCCAAGTGCCCGCTAGTTGCCCTACATAGTCCAAATGCCCGTTAGTTAACCTAGATAGTCAAAGTGCCTGCTAGGTAACCTACATAGTCCAAGTGCCCGCTAGGTAACCTAAATAGTCCAAATGTCCGCTAGGGAAACTACATAGTCCAAGTGCCCGCTAGTTAACCTAGATAGTCCAAGTGCCCCCTATTAAACCTACATAATCCATGGGCCCGCTAGTTAACCTACATAGTGCAACGGCCCGCTAGTTAACCTAGATAGTCCAAGTGCCCGCTAGTTAACCTAGATAGTCCAAGTGCCCGCTAGTTAACCTAGATAGTCCAAGTGCCCCCTAGTAAACCTACATAATCAATGGGCCCGAAGTTAACCTACATAGTGCAAGGGCCCGCTAGTTAACCTAGATAGTCCAAGTGTCCGCTAGTTAACCTAGATAGTCCAAGTGCCCGCTAGTTAACCTAGATAGTCCAAGTGCCCGCTAGTTAACCTACATAGTCCAAGTGCCCGCTAGGTAACCTAGACAGTCCAAGTGACCACTAGGTTACCTACGTAGTCCATGTGCCCATTCGTTAACCTACATAGTCCAAGTGCCCGCTAGGTAACGTAGATAGCCCAAGTGCCCGCTAGGGAACGTACATAGTCCAAGTGCCCGCTAGGTAACCTAGATAGTCTAAGTGCCTGCTAGTAAACCTACATAGTCCAAGTGCCTGCTAGGTAAACTACATAGTCCAAGTGCCCACTAGGTAACCTAGACAGTCCAATTGCCCGCTAGTTAACCTAGACAGTCCAAGTACCGCTAGGGAATCTACATAGTCCAAGCGCCCGCTAGGGAACCTACATAGTCCAGGTGCTCGCTAGGCAACCTACATAGTCAACGTGCCCGTTAGTTAACCTAGATAGTCAAAGTGCCTGCTAGGTAACCTAGATAGTCCAAGTGCCCGCTAGGTAACCTACATAGTCCAAGTGCCCGTTAGGTAACCTTGATAGTCCAATTGCCCGTTAGCTATCCTAGATAGTCCAAGTGTCCGCTAGTTAACCTACATAGTCCAAGTGCCCGTTCGTTAACTTACATTGTCCAAGTGCCCGCTAGGTAACATAGATAACCCAAGTGCCCGCTAGGGAACGTACATAGTCCAAGTGCCCACTAGGTAACCTAGACAGTCCAATTGCCCCCTAGTTAACCTAGACAGTCCAAGTACCCGATAGGGAACCTACATAGTCCAAGTGCCCACTAGGGAACCTACATAGTCCAAGTGCTCGCTAGGCAACCTACATAGTCCAAGTGCCCGTTAGTTAACCTAGATTGTCCAATTGCCCGTTAGCTAACCTAGATAGTCGATGTGTCTGCTAGTTAACCTACATAGTCCAAGTGCCCGTTCGTTAACCTAGATAGTCCAAGTGCCCGCTAGGTAACCTAGACAGTCCAAGTGCCCGCTAGGTTACCTACATAGTCCAAGTGAACGTTCGTGAACCTAGATAGTCCAAGTGCCCGCTGGTAACCTACATAGTCCAAGGGCCCGCTAGGTAACCTTGATAGTCCAAGTCCCTTCTAGTTAACCTACGTAGTCCAAGTGCCCGCTAGATAACCTACATAGTCCAAGTGCCCACTAGGTAACCTAAATAATCCAAAAGCCCGCTAGGGAAACTACATAGTCCAAGTGCCCGTTAGTTAACCTAGATAGTCCCAGTGCCCGCTAGTAAACCTAGATAGTCCAAGGGGCTGCTAGTTAACCTAGATAGTCCAAATGCCCGCTAGTTATCCTAAATCGTCCAAGTGTCCGCTAGGTAACCTAGATAGTCCAAGTGCCTGATAGCTAACCTACATAGCCCAAGTGTCCGTTCGTTAACCTATGTAGTCCAAGTGCCCATTGGGTAACCTACATAGTCCAAGTGCCCGCTAGTTAACCTACATAGTCCAAGTGCGTTCTAGGGAGCCTACATAGTCCACGTGACCCCTAGGGAACCTACATAGTCCAAGTGCCCGTTAGGGAACCTACATAGTCCAAGGGCCCGCTAGGTAACCTACATAGTCCAAATGCCCGCAAGGAAACCTACATAGTCTAAATGTCCGCTAGGCAACCTACATAATCCAAGTGCCCGCTCTGGAACATACATAGTCCAAGTGCCCGTTAGCTAACCTAGATAGTCCAAGGGCCTGCTAGTTGACCTACATAGTCCAAGTGCCCGCTAGGGAACCTAGATAGTCCAAGTGGTGGCTAGGTAACCTACATAGTCCACGTACCCGTTCGTTAACCTAGATAATCCAAGTGCCCGTTAGGTAACCTAGACAGTCCAAGTGCCCGCTAGTTACCCTACATAGTCCAAGTGCCCGTTAGTTAACCTAGATAGTCAAAGTGCCTACTAGGTATCCTACATAGTCCAAGTGCCCGCTAGGCAACCTAAATAGTCCAAATGCCCGCTAGGGAAACTACATAGTCCAAGTGCCCGCTAGTTAACCTAGATGTCCCAAGTGCCCCCTTGTAAACCTACATAATCCATGGGCCCGCTAGTTAACCTACATAGTGCAAGGGCCCGCTAGTTAACCTAGATCGTACAAGTGTCCGCTAGTTAACCTACATAGTCCAAGTGCCAGCTAGGTAACCTAGATAGTCCAATTGCCCGCTAGGGATCCTTCATAATCCAAGTGCCTGCTAGGTAACCTAGATAGTCCAAGTGCCCGCTAGGGAAGGTACATAGTCCAAGTGTCCGCTAGGTAACCTAGAGAGTTCAAGTGCCCGCTAGTTAACCTACATAGTCCAAGAGCCCGCTAGTTAACCTAGATAGTCCAAGTGCCCGCTAGTAAACCTAGATAGTCCAAGGGCCTGCTAGTTAACCTAGATAGTCCAAGTGCCCGCTAGTTAACCTAAATCGTCCAAGTGTCCGCTAGGTAACCTACATAGTCCCAGTGCCTGCTAGGTAACCTAGATAGTCCAAGTGCCTGATACCTAACCTACATAGTCCAAGTGTCCGTTCGTTAACCTAGATAGTCCAAGTGCCAATTGGGTAACCTACATAGTCCATGTGCCCGCCTGGTAACCTGGTTAGTCCAAGTGCCCGCTAGTTAACCTACATAGTCCAAGTGCCTTCTAGGGAGCCTACATAGTCCACGTGACCGCTAGGGAACCTAAATAGTCCAAGTGCCTGCTAGGTAACCTACATAGTCCAAATGCCCGCAAGGAAACCTACATAGTCTAAATGTCCGCTAGGCAACCTACATAATACAAGTGCCCACTCTGGAACATACATAGTCCAAGTGCCCGTTAGCTAACCTAGATAGTCCAAGGGCCCGCTAGTTGACCTACATAGTCCAAGTGCCAGCTAGGTAACCTAGATAGTACAAGTGCCCGCTAGGGAACCTAGATAGTCAAGTGCCTGTTAGCTAACCTAGATAGTCCAAGTGGTGGCTAGGTAACCTACATAGTCCAAGTGCCCGTTCGTTAACCTAGATAATCCATGTGCCCGTTAGGTAACCTTGACAGTCCAAGTGCCCGCTAGTTGCCCTACATAGTCCAAATGCCCGTTAGTTAACCTAGATAGTCAAAGTGCCTGCTAGGTAACCTACATAGTCCAAGTGCCCGCTAGGTAACCTAAATAGTCCAAATGTCCGCTAGGGAAACTACATAGTCCAAGTGCCCGCTAGTTAACCTAGATAGTCCAAGTGCCCCCTAGTAAACCTACATAATCCATGGGCCCGCTAGTTAACCTACATAGTGCAAGGGCCCGCTAGTTAACCTAGATAGTCCAAGTGCCCACTAGTTAACCTAGATAGTCCAAGTGCCCGCTAGTTAACCTAGATAGTCCAAGTGCCCCCTAGTAAACCTACATAATCCATGGGCCCGAAGTTAACCTACATAGTGCAAGGGCCCGCTAGTTAACCTAGATAGTCCAAGTGCCCGCTAGTTAACCTAGATAGTCCAAGTGCCCGCTAGTTAACCTAGATAGTCCAAGTGCCCGCTAGTTAACCTACATAGTCCAAGTGCCCGCTAGGTAACCTAGACAGTCCAAGTGACCACTAGGTTACCTACGTAGTCCATGTGCCCATTCGTTAACCTACATAGTCCAAGTGCCTGCTAGGTAACGTAGATAGCCCAAGTGCCCGCTAGGGAACGTACATAGGCCAAGTGCCCGCTAGGTAACCTAGATAGTCTAAGTGCCTGCTAGTAAACCTACATAGTCCAAGTGCCTGCTAGGTAAACTACATAGTCCAAGTGCCCACTAGGTAACCTAGACAGTCCAATTGCCCGCTAGTTAACCTAGACAGTCCAAGTACCGCTAGGGAATGTACATAATCCAAGCGCCCGCTAGGGAACCTACATAGTCCAGGTGCTCGCTAGGCAACCTACATAGTCCACGTGCCCGTTAGTTAACCTAGATAGTCAAAGTGCCTGCTAGGTAACCTAGATAGTCCAAGTGCCCGCTAGGTAACCTACATAGTTCAAGTGCCCGTTAGGTAACCTTGATAGTCCAATTGCCCGTTAGCTATCCTAGATAGTCCAAGTGTCCGCTAGTTAACCTACATAGTCCAAGTGCCCGTTCGTTAACTTACATTGTCCAAGTGCCCGCTAGGTAACATAGATAACCCAAGTGCCCGCTAGGGAACGTACATAGTCCAAGTGCCCACTAGGTAACCTAGACAGTCCATTTGCCCCCTAGTTAACCTAGACAATCCAAGTACCCGATAGGGAACCTACATAGTCCAAGTGCCCACTAGGGAACCTACTTAGTCTAAGTGCTCGCTAGGCAACCTACATAGTCCAAGTGCCCGTTAGTTAACCTAGATTGTCCAATTGCCCGTTAGCTAACCTAGATAGTCGAAGTGTTCGCTAGTTAACCTACATAGTCCAAGTGCCCGTTCGTTAACCTAGATAGTCCAAGTGCCCGCTAGGTAACCTAGACAGTCCAAGTGCCCGCTAGGTTACCTACATAGTCCAAGTGCACGTTCGTTAACCTAGATAGTCCAAGTGCCCGCTGGTAACCTACATAGTCCAAGGGCCCGCTAGGTAACCTTGATAGTCCAAGTCCCTTCTAGTTAACCTAGGTAGTCCAAGTGCCCGCTAGATAACCTACATAGTCCAAGTGCCCACTAGGTAACCTAAATAATCCAAATGCCCGCTAGGGAAACTACATAGTCCAAGTGCCCGTTAGTTAACCTAGATAGTCCAAGTGCCCGCTAGTAAACCTAGATAGTCCAAGGGCCTGCTAGTTAACCTAGATAGTCCAAGTGCCCGCTAGTTATCCTAAATCGTCCAAGTGTCCGCTAGGTAACCTAGATAGTCCAAGTGCCTGATAGCTAACCTACATAGCCCAAGTGTCCGTTCGTTAACCTATGTAGTCCAAGTGCCCATTGGGTAACATACATAGTCCAAGTGCCCGCTAGTTAACCTACATAGTCCAAGTGCGTTATAGGGAGCCTACATAGTCCACGTGACCCCTAGGGAACCTACATAGTCCAAGTGCCGTTAGGGAACCTACATAGACCAAGGGCCCGCTAGGTAACCTACATAGTCCAAATGCCCGCAAGGAAACCTACATAGTCTAAATGTCCGCTAGGCAACCTACATAATCCAAGTGCCCGCTCTGGAACATACATAGTCCAAGTGCCCGTTAGCTAACCTAGATAGTCCAAGGGCCCGCTAG
Organism: Tenrec ecaudatus; assembly: GCF_050624435.1. Lineage (NCBI taxonomy): Eukaryota > Metazoa > Chordata > Mammalia > Afrosoricida > Tenrecidae > Tenrec > Tenrec ecaudatus. The sequence continues at coordinate 280,934,437 of NC_134530.1, read as the reverse complement.
TTGACCTACATAGTCCTAGTGCCCGCTAGGAAACCTAGATAGTCCAAGTGGTGGCTAGGTAACCTACATAGTCCACGTACCCGTTCGTTAACCTAGATAATCCAAGTGCCCGTTAGGTAACCTAGACAGTCCAAGTGCCCGCTAGTTACCCTACATAGTCCAAGTGCCCGTTAGTTAACCTAGATAGTCTAAGTGCCTGCTAGGTAACCTACATAGTCCAAGTGCCCGCTAGGCAACCTAAATAGTCCAAATGCCCGCTAGGGAAACTACATAGTCCAAGTGCCCGCTAGTTAACCTAGATGTCCCAAGTGCCCCCTAGTAAACCTACATAATCCATGGGCCCGCTAGTTAACCTACATAGTGCAAGGGCCCGCTAGTTAACCTAGATCGTGCAAGTGTCCGCTAGTTAACCTACATAGTCCAAGTGCCAGCTAGGTAACCTAGATAGTCCAATAGCCCGCTAGGGATCCTTCATAATCCAAGTGCCTGCTAGGTAACCTAGATAGTCCAAGTGCCCGCTAGGGAAGGTACATAGTCCAAGTGTCCGCTAGGTAACCTAGAGAGTTCAAGTGCCCGCTAGTTAACCTACATAGTCCAAGAGCCCGCTAGTTAACCTAGACAGTCCAAGTGCCCGCTAGTAAACCTAGATAGTCCAAGGGTCTGCTAGTTAACCTAGATAGTCCAAGTGCCCTCTAGTTAACCTAAATCGTCCAATTGTCCGCTAGGTAACCTACATAGTCCCAGTGCCTGCTAGGTAACCTAGATAGTCCAAGTGCCTGATACCTAACCTACATAGTCCAAGTGTCCGTTCGTTAACCTAGATAGTCCAAGTGCCAATTGGGTAACCTACATAGTCCATGTGCCCGCCTGGTAACCTGGTTAGTCCAAGTGCCCGCTAGTTAACCTACATAGTCCAAGTGCCTTCTAGGGAGCCTACATAGTCCACGTGACCGCTAGGGAACCTACATAGTCCAAGTGCCCGCTAGGTAACCTACATAGTCCAAATGCCCGCAAGGAAACCTACATAGTCTAAATGTCCGCTAGGCAACCTACATAATACAAGTGCCCACTCTGGAACATACATAGTCCAAGTGCCCGTTAGCTAACCTAGATAGTCCAAGGGCCCGCTAGTTGACCTACATAGTCCAAGTGCCAGCTAGGTAACCTAGATAGTACAAGTGCCCGCTAGGGAACCTAGATAGTCCAAGTGCCTGTTAGCTAACCTAGATAGTCCAAGTGGTGGCTAGGTAACCTACATAGTCCAAGTGCCCGTTCGTTAACCTAGATAATCCAAGTGCCCGTTAGGTAACCTAGACAGTCCAAGTGCCCGCTAGTTACCCTACATAGTCCAAGTGCCCGTTAGTTAACCTAGATAGTCAAAGTGCCTGCTAGGTAACCTAGATAGTCCAAGTGTCCGCTAGATAACCTACATAGTCCAAGTGACCACTAGGTTACCTACATAGTCCAAGTGCCCGTTCGTTAACCTACATAGCCCAAGTGCCCGCTAGGGAAGGTACATAGTCCAAGTGCCCGCTAGTTGCCCTACATAGTCCAAATGCCCGCAAGGAAACCTACATAGTCTAAATATCCGCTAGGCAACCTACATAATACAAGTGCCCACTCTGGAACATACATAGTCCAAGTGCCCGTTAGCTAACCTAGATAGTCCAAGGGTCCACTAGTTGACCTACATAGTCCAAGTGCCAGCTAGGTAACTTAGATATTACAAGTGCCCGCTAGGGAACCTACATAGTCCAAGTGCCTGTTAGCTAACCTAGATAGTCCAAGTGGTGGCTAGGTAACCTAGATAGTCCAAGTGCCCGCTAGGTAACCTACATAGTCCAAGTGCCCGTTCGTTAACTTACATTGTCCAAGTGCCCGCTAGGTAACGTAGATAGCCCAAGTGCCCGCTAGGGAATGTATATAGTCCAAGTGCCCACTAGGTAACCTAGACAGTCCAATTGCCCCCTAGTTAACCTAGACAGTCCAAGTACCCGATAGGGAACCTACATAGTCCAAGTGCCCACTAGGGAACCTACATAGTCCAAGTGCTCGCTAGGCATCCTACATAGTCCAAGTGCCCGTTAGTTAACCTAGATTGTCCAATTGCCCGTTAGCTAACCTAGATAGTCGAAGTGTCCGCTAGTTAACCTACATAGTCCAAGTGCCCGTTCGTTAACCTAGATAGTCCAAGTGCCCGCTAGGTAACCTAGACAGTCCAAGTGCACGCTAGGTTACCTACATAGTCCAAGTGCACGTTCGTTAATCTAGATAATCCAAGTTCCCGTTAGGTAACCTAGAGAGTCCAAGTGCCCGCTAGTTACCCTACATAGTCCAAGTGCCCGTTAGTTAACCTAGATAGTCCAAGTGCCTGTTAGCTAAGCTAGATAGTCCAAGTGGTGGCTAGGTAACCTACATAGTCCAAGTGCCCGTTCGTTAACCTAGATAATCCAAGTGCCCGTTAGGTAACCTAGACAGTCCAAGTGCCCGCTAGTTACCCTACTTAGTCCAAGTGCCCGTTAGTTAACCTAGATAGTCAAAGTGCCTGCTAGGTAACCTAGATAGTCCAAGTGTCCGCTAGATAACCTACATAGTCCAAGTGACCACTAGGTTACCTACATAGTCCAAGTGCCCGTTCGTTAACCTACATAGCCCAAGTGCCCGCTAGGGAAGGTACATAGTCCAAGTGCCCGCTAGGTAACCTACATAGTCCAAATGCCCGCAAGGAAACCTACATAGTCTAAATATCCGCTAGGCAACCTACATAATACAAGTGCCCACTCTGGAACATACATAGTCCAAGTGCCCGTTAGCTAACCTAGATAGTCCAAGGGTCCACTAGTTGACCTACATAATCCAAGTGCCAGCTAGGTAACTTAGATATTACAAGTGTCCGCTAGGGAACCTACATAGTCCAAGTGCCTGTTAGCTAACCTAGATAGTCCAAGTGGTGGCTAGGTAACCTAGATAGTCCAAGTGCCCGCTAGGTAACCTACATAGTCCAAGTGCCCGTTCGTTAACTTACATTGTCCAAGTGCCCGCTAGGTAACGTAGATAGCCCAAGTGCCCGCTAGGGAATGTATATAGTCCAAGTGCCCACTAGGTAACCTAGACAGTCCAATTGCCCCCTAGTTAACCTAGACAGTCCAAGTACCCGATAGGGAACCTACATAGTCCAAGTGCCCACTAGGGAACCTACATAGTCCAAGTGCTCGCTAGGCATCCTACATAGTCCAAGTGCCCGTTAGTTAACCTAGATTGTCCAATTGCCCGTTAGCTAACCTAGATAGTCGAAGTGTCCGCTAGTTAACCTACATAGTCCAAGTGCCCGTTCGTTAACCTAGATAGTCCAAGTGCCCGCTAGGTAACCTAGACAGTCCAAGTGCACGCTAGGTTACCTACATAGTCCAAGTGCACGTTCGTTAATCTAGATAATCCAAGTTCCCGTTAGGTAACCTAGAGAGTCCAAGTGCCCGCTAGTTACCCTACATAGTCCAAGTGCCCGTTAGTTAACCTAGATAGTCAAAGTGCCTGCTAGGTAACCTAGATAGTCCAAGTGTCCGCTAGATAACCTACATAGTCCAAGTGACCACTACGTTACCTACATAGTCCAAGTGCCCGTTCGTTAACCTACATAGTCCAAGTGCCCGTAGGTAACCTAGATAGTCCAAGTGCCCGCTAGTTAACCTACATAGTCCAAGTACCTGCTAGGTAATCTACATAATCCAAGTGCCCGTTCGTTAACCTACATAGTCCAAGTACCCGTTCGTTAACCTACATAGTCCAAGTGCCCGCTAGGTAACGTAGAAAGCCCAAATGCCCGCTAGGGAACGTACATACTCCAAGTGCCCACTAGGTAACCTAGACAGTCCAATTGCCCGCTAGTTAACCTAGACAGTCCAAGTACCCGATAGGGAACCTACATAGTCCAATTGCCCGCTAGGGAACCTACATACTCCAAGTGCTCGCTAGGCAACCTACATAGTCCAAGTGCCCGTTAGTTAACCTAGATAGTCAAAGTGCCTGCTAGGTAACCTAAATAGTCCAAGTGCCCGCTAGGGAACCTACATAGTCCAAGTGCCCGCTAGGTAACCTAGATAGTCCAATTGCCCGTTAGCTAACCTAGATAGTCGAAGTATCCGCTAGTTAACCTACATAGTCCAAGTGCCCGTTCGTTAACCTAGAAAGTCCAAGTGCCCGCTAGGTAACCTAGACAGTCCAAGTGCCCGCTAGGTTACCTACATAGTCCAAGTGCACGTTCGTTAACCTAGATTGTCCAAGTGCCCGCTGGTAACATACATTGTCCAAATGCCCGCAAGGAAACCTACATAGTCTAAATGTCCGCTAGGCAACCTACATAATCCAAGTGCCCGCTCTGGAACATACATAGTCCAAGTGCCCGTTAGCTAACCTAGATAGTCCAAGGGCCCGCTAGTTGACCTACATAGTCCAAGTGCCCGCTAGGGAACCTAGATAGTCCAAGTGGTGGCTAGGTAACCTACATAGTCCACGTACCCGTTCGTTAACCTAGATAATCCAAGTGCCCGTTAGGTAACCTAGACAGTCCAAGTGCCCGCTAGTTACCCTACATAGTCCAAGTGCCCGTTAGTTAACCTAGATAGTCAAAGTGCCTACTAGGTAACCTACATAGTCCAAGTGCCCGCTAGGCAACCTAAATAGTCCAAATGCCCGCTAGGGAAACTACATAGTCCAAGTGACCGCTAGTTAACCTAGATGTCCCAAGTGCCCCCTAGTAAACCTACATAATCCATGGGCCCGCTAGTTAACCTACATAGTGCAAGGGCCCGCTAGTTAACCTAGATCGTACAAGTGTCCGCTAGTTAACCTACATAGTCCAAGTGCCAGCTAGGTAACCTAGATAGTCCAATTGCCCGCTAGGGATCCTTCATAATCCAAGTGCCTGCTAGGTAACCTAGATAGTCCAAGTGCCCGCTAGGGAAGGTACATAGTCCAAGTGTCCGCTAGGTAACCTAGAGAGTTCAAGTGCCCGCTAGTTAACCTACATAGTCCAAGAGCCCGCTAGTTAACCTAGATAGTCCAAGTGCCCGCTAGTAAACCTAGATAGTCCAAGGGCCTGCTAGTTAACCTAGATAGTCCAAGTGCCCGCTAGTTAACCTAAATCGTCCAAGTGTCCGCTAGGTAAGCTACATAGTCCCAGTGCCTGCTAGGTAACCTAGATAGTCCAAGTGCCTGATACCTAACCTACATAGTCCAAGTGTCCGTTCGTTAACCTAGATAGTCCAAGTGCCAATTGGGTAACCTACATAGTCCATGTGCCCGCCTGGTAACCTGGTTAGTCCAAGTGCCCGCTAGTTAACCTACATAGTCCAAGTGCCTTCTAGGGAGCCTACATAGTCCACGTGACCGCTAGGGAACCTAAATAGTCCAAGTGCCCGCTAGGTAACCTACATAGTCCAAATGCCCGCAAGGAAACCTACATAGTCTAAATGTCCGCTAGGCAACCTACATAATACAAGTGCCCACTCTGGAACATACATAGTCCAAGTGCCCGTTAGCTAACCTAGATAGTCCAAGGGCCCGCTAGTTGACCTACATAGTCCAAGTGCCAGCTAGGTAACCTAGATAGTACAAGTGCCCGCTAGGGAACCTAGATAGTCCAAGTGCCTGTTAGCTAACCTAGATAGTCCAAGTGGTGGCTAGGTAACCTACATAGTCCAAGTGCCCGTTCGTTAACCTAGATAATCCATGTGCCCGTTAGGTAACCTAGACAGTCCAAGTGCCCGCTAGTTGCCCTACATAGTCCAAATGCCCGTTAGTTAACCTAGATAGTCAAAGTGCCTGCTAGGTAACCTACATAGTCCAAGTGCCCGCTAGGTAACCTAAATAGTCCAAATGTCCGCTAGGGAAACTACATAGTCCAAGTGCCCGCTAGTTAACCTAGATAGTCCAAGTGCCCCCTAGTAAACCTACATAATCCATGGGCCCGCTAGTTAACCTACATAGTGCAAGGGCCCGCTAGTTAACCTAGATAGTCCAAGTGCCCACTAGTTAACCTAGATAGTCCAAGTGCCCGCTAGTTAACCTAGATAGTCCAAGTGCCCCCTAGTAAACCTACATAATCCATGGGCCCGAAGTTAACCTACATAGTGCAAGGGCCCGCTAGTTAACCTAGATAGTCCAAGTGCCCGCTAGTTAACCTAGATAGTCCAAGTGCCCGCTAGTTAACCTACATAGTCCAAGTGCCCGCTAGGTAACCTAGACAGTCCAAGTGACCACTAGGTTACCTACGTAGTCCATTTGCCCATTCGTTAACCTACATAGTCCAAGTGCCTGCTAGGTAACGTAGATAGCCCAAGTGCCCGCTAGGGAACGTACATAGGCCAAGTGCCCGCTAGGTAACCTAGATAGTCTAAGTGCCTGCTAGTAAACCTACATAGTCCAAGTGCCTGCTAGGTAAACTACATAGTCCAAGTGCCCACTAGGTAACCTAGACAGTCCAATTGCCCGCTAGTTAACCTAGACAGTCCAAGTACCGCTAGGGAATGTACATAATCCAAGCGCCCGCTAGGGAACCTACATAGTCCAGGTGCTCGCTAGGCAACCTACATAGTCCACGTGCCCGTTAGTTAACCTAGATAGTCAAAGTGCCTGCTAGGTAACCTAGATAGTCCAAGTGCCCGCTAGGTAACCTACATAGTTCAAGTGCCCGTTAGGTAACCTTGATAGTCCAATTGCCCGTTAGCTATCCTAGATAGTCCAAGTGTCCGCTAGTTAACCTACATAGTCCAAGTGCCCGTTCGTTAACTTACATTGTCCAAGTGCCCGCTAGGTAACATAGATAACCCAAGTGCCCGCTAGGGAACGTACATAGTCCAAGTGCCCACTAGGTAACCTAGACAGTCCAATTGCCCCCTAGTTAACCTAGACAATCCAAGTACCCGATAGGGAACCTACATAGTCCAAGTGCCCACTAGGGAACCTACATAGTCCAAGTGCTCGCTAGGCAACCTACATAGTCCAAGTGCCCGTTAGTTAACCTAGATTGTCCAATTGCCCGTTAGCTAACCTAGATAGTCGATGTGTCTGCTAGTTAACCTACATAGTCCAAGTGCCCGTTCGTTAACCTAGATAGTCCAAGTGCCCGCTAGGTAACCTAGACAGTCCAAGTGCCCGCTAGGTTACCTACATAGTCCAAGTGCACGTTCGTTAACCTAGATAGTCCAAGTGCCCGCTGGTAACCTACATAGTCCAAGGGCCCGCTAGGTAACCTTGATAGTCCAAGTCCCTTCTAGTTAACCTAGGTAGTCCAAGTGCCCGCTAAATAACCTACATAGTCCAAGTGCCCACTAGGTAACCTAAATAATCCAAAGCCCGCTAAGGAAACTACATAGTCCAAGTGCCCGTTAGTTAACCTAGATAGTCCAAGTGCCCGCTAGTAAACCTAGATAGTCCAAGGGCCTGCTAGTTAACCTAGATAGTCCAAGTGCCCGCTAGTTATCCTAAATCGTCCAAGTGTCCGCTAGGTAACCTAGATAGTCCAAGTGCCTGATAGCTAACCTACATAGCCCAAGTGTCCGTTCGTTAACCTATGTAGTCCAAGTGCCCATTGGGTAACATACATAGTCCAAGTGCCCGCTAGTTAACCTACATAGTCCAAGTGCGTTATAGGGAGCCTACATAGTCCACGTGACCCCTAGGGAACCTACATAGTCCAAGTGCCGTTAGGGAACCTACATAGACCAAGGGCCCGCTAGGTAACCTACATAGTCCAAATGCCCGCAAGGAAACCTACATAGTCTAAATGTCCGCTAGGCAACCTACATAATCCAAGTGCCCGCTCTGGAACATACATAGTCCAAGTGCCCGTTAGCTAACCTAGATAGTCCAAGGGCCCGCTAGTTGACCTACATAGTCCTAGTGCCCGCTAGGGAACCTAGATAGTCCAAGTGGTGGCTAGGTAACCTACATAGTCCACGTACCCGTTCGTTAACCTAGATAATCCAAGTGCCCGTTAGGTAACCTAGACAGTCCAAGTGCCCGCTAGTTACCCTACATAGTCCAAGTGCCCGTTAGTTAACCTAGATAGTCTAAGTGCCTGCTAGGTAACCTACATAGTCCAAGTGCCCGCTAGGCAACCTAAATAGTCCAAATGCCCGCTAGGGAAACTACATAGTCCAAGTGCCCGCTAGTTAACCTAGATGTCCCAAGTGCCCCCTAGTAAACCTACATAATCCATGGGCCCGCTAGTTAACCTACATAGTGCAAGGGCCCGCTAGTTAACCTAGATCGTGCAAGTGTCCGCTAGTTAACCTACATAGTCCAAGTGCCAGCTAGGTAACCTAGATAGTCCAATAGCCCGCTAGGGATCCTTCATAATCCAAGTGCCTGCTAGGTAACCTAGATAGTCCAAGTGCCCGCTAGGGAAGGTACATAGTCCAAGTGTCCGCTAGGTAACCTAGAGAGTTCAAGTGCCCGCTAGTTAACCTACATAGTCCCAGAGCCCGCTAGTTAACCTAGACAGTCCAAGTGCCCGCTAGTAAACCTAGATAGTCCAAGGGCCTGCTAGTTAACCTAGATAGTCCAAGTGCCCTCTAGTTAACCTAAATCGTCCAATTGTCCGCTAGGTAACCTACATAGTCCCAGTGCCTGCTAGGTAACCTAGATAGTCCAAGCGCCTGATACCTAACCTACATAGTCCAAGTGTCCGTTCGTTAACCTAGATAGTCCAAGTGCCAATTGGGTAACCTACATAGTCCATGTGCCCGCCTGGTAACCTGGTTAGTCCAAGTGCCCGCTAGTTAACCTACATAGTCCAAGTGCCTTCTAGGGAGCCTACATAGTCCACGTGACCGCTAGGGAACCTACATAGTCCAAGTGCCCGCTAGGTAACCTACATAGTCCAAATGCCCCCAAGGAAACCTACATAGTCTAAATGTCCGCTAGGCAACCTACATAATACAAGTGCCCACTCTGGAACATACATAGTCCAAGTGCCCGTTAGCTAACCTAGATAGTCCAAGGGCCCGCTAGTTGACCTACATAGTCCAAGTGCCAGCTAGGTAACTTAGATATTACAAGTGCCCGCTAGGGAACCTACATAGTCCAAGTGCCTGTTAGCTAACCTAGATAGTCCAAGTGGTGGCTAGGTAACCTAGATAGTCCAAGTGCCCGCTAGGTAACCTACATAGTCCAAGTGCCCGTTCGTTAACTTACATTGTCCAAGTGCCCGCTAGGTAACGTAGATAGCCCAAGTGCCCGCTAGGGAATGTATATAGTCCAAGTGCCCACTAGGTAACCTAGACAGTCCAATTGCCCCCTAGTTAACCTAGACAGTCCAAGTACCCGATAGGGAACCTACATAGTCCAAGTGCCCACTAGGGAACCTACATAGTCCAAGTGCTCGCTAGGCATCCTACATAGTCCAAGTGCCCGTTAGTTAACCTAGATTGTCCAATTGCCCGTTAGCTAACCTAGATAGTCGAAGTGTCCGCTAGTTAACCTACATAGTCCAAGTGCCCGTTCGTTAACCTAGATAGTCCAAGTGCCCGCTAGGTAACCTAGACAGTCCAAGTGCACGCTAGGTTACCTACATAGTCCAAGTGCACGTTCGTTAATCTAGATAATCCAAGTTCCCGTTAGGTAACCTAGAGAGTCCAAGTGCCCGCTAGTTACCCTACATAGTCCAAGTGCCCGTTAGTTAACCTAGATAGTCAAAGTGCCTGCTAGGTAACCTAGATAGTCCAAGTGTCCGCTAGATAACCTACATAGTCCAAGTGACCACTACGTTACCTACATAGTCCAAGTGCCCGTTCGTTAACCTACATAGTCCAAGTGCCCGTAGGTAACCTAGATAGTCCAAGTGCCCGCTAGTTAACCTACATAGTCCAAGTACCTGCTAGGTAATCTACATAATCCAAGTGCCCGTTCGTTAACCTACATAGTCCAAGTACCCGTTCGTTAACCTACATAGTCCAAGTGCCCGCTAGGTAACGTAGAAAGCCCAAATGCCCGCTAGGGAACGTACATACTCCAAGTGCCCACTAGGTAACCTAGACAGTCCAATTGCCCGCTAGTTAACCTAGACAGTCCAAGTACCCGATAGGGAACCTACATAGTCCAATTGCCCGCTAGGGAACCTACATACTCCAAGTGCTCGCTAGGCAACCTACATAGTCCAAGTGCCCGTTAGTTAACCTAGATAGTCAAAGTGCCTGCTAGGTAACCTAAATAGTCCAAGTGCCCGCTAGGGAACCTACATAGTCCAAGTGCCCGCTAGGTAACCTAGATAGTCCAATTGCCCGTTAGCTAACCTAGATAGTCGAAGTATCCGCTAGTTAACCTACATAGTCCAAGTGCCCGTTCGTTAACCTAGAAAGTCCAAGTGCCCGCTAGGTAACCTAGACAGTCCAAGTGCCCGCTAGGTTACCTACATAGTCCAAGTGCACGTTCGTTAACCTAGATTGTCCAAGTGCCCGCTGGTAACATACATTGTCCAAATGCCCGCAAGGAAACCTACATAGTCTAAATGTCCGCTAGGCAACCTACATAATCCAAGTGCCCGCTCTGGAACATACATAGTCCAAGTGCCCGTTAGCTAACCTAGATAGTCCAAGGGCCCGCTAGTTGACCTACATAGTCCAAGTGCCCGCTAGGGAACCTAGATAGTCCAAGTGGTGGCTAGGTAACCTACATAGTCCACGTACCCGTTCGTTAACCTAGATAATCCAAGTGCCCGTTAGGTAACCTAGACAGTCCAAGTGCCCGCTAGTTACCCTACATAGTCCAAGTGCCCGTTAGTTAACCTAGATAGTCAAAGTGCCTACTAGGTAACCTACATAGTCCAAGTGCCCGCTAGGCAACCTAAATAGTCCAAATGCCCGCTAGGGAAACTACATAGTCCAAGTGACCGCTAGTTAACCTAGATGTCCCAAGTGCCCCCTAGTAAACCTACATAATCCATGGGCCCGCTAGTTAACCTACATAGTGCAAGGGCCCGCTAGTTAACCTAGATCGTACAAGTGTCCGCTAGTTAACCTACATAGTCCAAGTGCCAGCTAGGTAACCTAGATAGTCCAATTGCCCGCTAGGGATCCTTCATAATCCAAGTGCCTGCTAGGTAACCTAGATAGTCCAAGTGCCCGCTAGGGAAGGTACATAGTCCAAGTGTCCGCTAGGTAACCTAGAGAGTTCAAGTGCCCGCTAGTTAACCTACATAGTCCAAGAGCCCGCTAGTTAACCTAGATAGTCCAAGTGCCCGCTAGTAAACCTAGATAGTCCAAGGGCCTGCTAGTTAACCTAGATAGTCCAAGTGCCCGCTAGTTAACCTAAATCGTCCAAGTGTCCGCTAGGTAAGCTACATAGTCCCAGTGCCTGCTAGGTAACCTAGATAGTCCAAGTGCCTGATACCTAACCTACATAGTCCAAGTGTCCGTTCGTTAACCTAGATAGTCCAAGTGCCAATTGGGTAACCTACATAGTCCATGTGCCCGCCTGGTAACCTGGTTAGTCCAAGTGCCCGCTAGTTAACCTACATAGTCCAAGTGCCTTCTAGGGAGCCTACATAGTCCACGTGACCGCTAGGGAACCTAAATAGTCCAAGTGCCCGCTAGGTAACCTACATAGTCCAAATGCCCGCAAGGAAACCTACATAGTCTAAATGTCCGCTAGGCAACCTACATAATACAAGTGCCCACTCTGGAACATACATAGTCCAAGTGCCCGTTAGCTAACCTAGATAGTCCAAGGGCCCGCTAGTTGACCTACATAGTCCAAGTGCCAGCTAGGTAACCTAGATAGTACAAGTGCCCGCTAGGGAACCTAGATAGTCCAAGTGCCTGTTAGCTAACCTAGATAGTCCAAGTGGTGGCTAGGTAACCTACATAGTCCAAGTGCCCGTTCGTTAACCTAGATAATCCATGTGCCCGTTAGGTAACCTAGACAGTCCAAGTGCCCGCTAGTTGCCCTACATAGTCCAAATGCCCGTTAGTTAACCTAGATAGTCAAAGTGCCTGCTAGGTAACCTACATAGTCCAAGTGCCCGCTAGGTAACCTAAATAGTCCAAATGTCCGCTAGGGAAACTACATAGTCCAAGTGCCCGCTAGTTAACCTAGATAGTCCAAGTGCCCCCTAGTAAACCTACATAATCCATGGGCCCGCTAGTTAACCTACATAGTGCAAGGGCCCGCTAGTTAACCTAGATAGTCCAAGTGCCCACTAGTTAACCTAGATAGTCCAAGTGCCCGCTAGTTAACCTAGATAGTCCAAGTGCCCCCTAGTAAACCTACATAATCCATGGGCCCGAAGTTAACCTACATAGTGCAAGGGCCCGCTAGTTAACCTAGATAGTCCAAGTGCCCGCTAGTTAACCTAGATAGTCCAAGTGCCCGCTAGTTAACCTACATAGTCCAAGTGCCCGCTAGGTAACCTAGACAGTCCAAGTGACCACTAGGTTACCTACGTAGTCCATTTGCCCATTCGTTAACCTACATAGTCCAAGTGCCTGCTAGGTAACGTAGATAGCCCAAGTGCCCGCTAGGGAACGTACATAGGCCAAGTGCCCGCTAGGTAACCTAGATAGTCTAAGTGCCTGCTAGTAAACCTACATAGTCCAAGTGCCTGCTAGGTAAACTACATAGTCCAAGTGCCCACTAGGTAACCTAGACAGTCCAATTGCCCGCTAGTTAACCTAGACAGTCCAAGTACCGCTAGGGAATGTACATAATCCAAGCGCCCGCTAGGGAACCTACATAGTCCAGGTGCTCGCTAGGCAACCTACATAGTCCACGTGCCCGTTAGTTAACCTAGATAGTCAAAGTGCCTGCTAGGTAACCTAGATAGTCCAAGTGCCCGCTAGGTAACCTACATAGTTCAAGTGCCCGTTAGGTAACCTTGATAGTCCAATTGCCCGTTAGCTATCCTAGATAGTCCAAGTGTCCGCTAGTTAACCTACATAGTCCAAGTGCCCGTTCGTTAACTTACATTGTCCAAGTGCCCGCTAGGTAACATAGATAACCCAAGTGCCCGCTAGGGAACGTACATAGTCCAAGTGCCCACTAGGTAACCTAGACAGTCCAATTGCCCCCTAGTTAACCTAGACAATCCAAGTACCCGATAGGGAACCTACATAGTCCAAGTGCCCACTAGGGAACCTACATAGTCCAAGTGCTCGCTAGGCAACCTACATAGTCCAAGTGCCCGTTAGTTAACCTAGATTGTCCAATTGCCCGTTAGCTAACCTAGATAGTCGATGTGTCTGCTAGTTAACCTACATAGTCCAAGTGCCCGTTCGTTAACCTAGATAGTCCAAGTGCCCGCTAGGTAACCTAGACAGTCCAAGTGCCCGCTAGGTTACCTACATAGTCCAAGTGCACGTTCGTTAACCTAGATAGTCCAAGTGCCCGCTGGTAACCTACATAGTCCAAGGGCCCGCTAGGTAACCTTGATAGTCCAAGTCCCTTCTAGTTAACCTAGGTAGTCCAAGTGCCCGCTAGATAACCTACATAGTCCAAGTGCCCACTAGGTAACCTAAATAATCCAAATGCCCGCTAGGGAAACTACATAGTCCAAGTGCCCGTTAGTTAACCTAGATAGTCCAAGTGCCCGCTAGTAAACCTAGATAGTCCAAGGGCCTGCTAGTTAACCTAGATAGTCCAAGTGCCCGCTAGTTATCCTAAATCGTCCAAGTGTCCGCTAGGTAACCTAGATAGTCCAAGTGCCTGATAGCTAACCTACATAGCCCAAGTGTCCGTTCGTTAACCTATGTAGTCCAAGTGCCCATTGGGTAACATACATAGTCCAAGTGCCCGCTAGTTAACCTACATAGTCCAAGTGCGTTATAGGGAGCCTACATAGTCCACGTGACCCCTAGGGAACCTACATAGTCCAAGTGCCGTTAGGGAACCTACATAGACCAAGGGCCCGCTAGGTAACCTACATAGTCCAAATGCCCGCAAGGAAACCTACATAGTCTAAATGTCCGCTAGACAACCTACATAATCCAAGTGCCCGCTCTGGAACATACATAGTCCAAGTGCCCGTTAGCTAACCTAGATAGTCCAAGGGCCCGCTAGTTGACCTACATAGTCCTAGTGCCCGCTAGGGAACCTAGATAGTCCAAGTGGTGGCTAGGTAACCTACATAGTCCACGTACCCGTTCGTTAACCTAGATAATCCAAGTGCCCGTTAGGTAACCTAGACAGTCCAAGTGCCCGCTAGTTACCCTACATAGTCCAAGTGCCCGTTAGTTAACCTAGATAGTCTAAGTGCCTGCTAGGTAACCTACATAGTCCAAGTGCCCGCTAGGCAACCTAAATAGTCCAAATGCCCGCTAGGGAAACTACATAGTCCAAGTGCCCGCTAGTTAACCTAGATGTCCCAAGTGCCCCCTAGTAAACCTACATAATCCATGGGCCCGCTAGTTAACCTACATAGTGCAAGGGCCCGCTAGTTAACCTAGATCGTGCAAGTGTCCGCTAGTTAACCTACATAGTCCAAGTGCCAGCTAGGTAACCTAGATAGTCCAATTGCCCGCTAGGGATCCTTCATAATCCAAGTGCCTGCTAGGTAACCTAGATAGTCCAAGTGCCCGCTAGGGAAGGTACATAGTCCAAGTGTCCGCTAGGTAACCTAGAGAGTTCAAGTGCCCGCTAGTTAACCTACATAGTCCAAGAGCCCGCTAGTTAACCTAGACAGTCCAAGTGCCCGCTAGTAAACCTAGATAGTCCAAGGGCCTGCTAGTTAACCTAGATAGTCCAAGTGCCCTCTAGTTAACCTAAATCGTCCAATTGTCCGCTAGGTAACCTACATAGTCCCAGTGCCTGCTAGGTAACCTAGATAGTCCAAGCGCCTGATACCTAACCTACATAGTCCAAGTGTCCGTTCGTTAACCTAGATAGTCCAAGTGCCAATTGGGTAACCTACATAGTCCATGTGCCCGCCTGGTAACCTGGTTAGTCCAAGTGCCCGCTAGTTAACCTACATAGTCCAAGTGCCTTCTAGGGAGCCTACATAGTCCACGTGACCGCTAGGGAACCTACATAGTCCAAGTGCCCGCTAGGTAACCTACATAGTCCAAATGCCCGCAAGGAAACCTACATAGTCTAAATGTCCGCTAGGCAACCTACATAATACAAGTGCCCACTCTGGAACATACATAGTCCAAGTGCCCGTTAGCTAACCTAGATAGTCCAAGGGCCCGCTAGTTGACCTACATAGTCCAAGTGCCAGCTAGGTAACCTAGATAGTACAAGTGCCCGCTAGGGAACCTAGATAGTCCAAGTGCCTGTTAGCTAACCTAGATAGTCCAAGTGGTGGCTAGGTAACCTACATAGTCCAAGTGCCCGTTCGTTAACCTAGATAATCCAAGTGCCCGTTAGGTAACCTAGACAGTCCAAGTGCCCGCTAGTTACCCTACATAGTCCAAGTGCCCGTTAGTTAACCTAGATAGTCAAAGTGCCTGCTAGGTAACCTAGATAGTCCAAGTGTCCGCTAGATAACCTACATAGTCCAAGTGACCACTAGGTTACCTACACAGTCCAAGTGCCCGTTCGTTAACCTACATAGCCCAAGTGCCCGCTAGGGAAGGTACATAGTCCAAGTGCCCGCTAGTTGCCCTACATAGTCCAAATGCCCGCAAGGAAACCTACATAGTCTAAATATCCGCTAGGCAACCTACATAATACAAGTGCCCACTCTGGAACATACATAGTCCAAGTGCCCGTTAGCTAACCTAGATAGTCCAAGGGTCCACTAGTTGACCTACATAGTCCAAGTGCCAGCTAGGTAACTTAGATATTACAAGTGCCCGCTAGGGAACCTACATAGTCCAAGTGCCTGTTAGCTAACCTAGATAGTCCAAGTGGTGGCTAGGTAACCTAGATAGTCCAAGTGCCCGCTAGGTAACCTACATAGTCCAAGTGCCCGTTCGTTAACTTACATTGTCCAAGTGCCCGCTAGGTAACGTAGATAGCCCAAGTGCCCGCTAGGGAATGTATATAGTCCAAGTGCCCACTAGGTAACCTAGACAGTCCAATTGCCCCCTAGTTAACCTAGACAGTCCAAGTACCCGATAGGGAACCTACATAGTCCAAGTGCCCACTAGGGAACCTACATAGTCCAAGTGCTCGCTAGGCATCCTACATAGTCCAAGTGCCCGTTAGTTAACCTAGATTGTCCAATTGCCCGTTAGCTAACCTAGATAGTCGAAGTGTCCGCTAGTTAACCTACATAGTCCAAGTGCCCGTTCGTTAACCTAGATAGTCCAAGTGCCCGCTAGGTAACCTAGACAGTCCAAGTGCACGCTAGGTTACCTACATAGTCCAAGTGCACGTTCGTTAATCTAGATAATCCAAGTTCCCGTTAGGTAACCTAGAGAGTCCAAGTGCCCGCTAGTTACCCTACATAGTCCAAGTGCCCGTTAGTTAACCTAGATAGTCAAAGTGCCTGCTAGATAACCTAGATAGTCCAAGTGTCCGCTAGATAACCTACATAGTCCAAGTGACCACTACGTTACCTACATAGTCCAAGTGCCCGTTCGTTAACCTACATAGTCCAAGTGCCCGTAGGTAACCTAGATAGTCCAAGTGCCCGCTAGTTAACCTACATAGTCCAAGTACCTGCTAGGTAAACTACATAATCCAAGTGCCCGTTCGTTAACCTACATAGTCCAAGTACCCGTTCGTTAACCTACATAGTCCAAGTGCCCGCTAGGTAACGTAGAAAGCCCAAATGCCCGCTAGGGAACGTACATACTCCAAGTGCCCACTAGGTAACCTAGACAGTCCAATTGCCCGCTAGTTAACCTAGACAGTCCAAGTACCCGATAGGGAACCTACATAGTCCAATTGCCCGCTAGGGAACCTACATACTCCAAGTGCTCGCTAGGCAACCTACATAGTCCAAGTGCCCGTTAGTTAACCTAGATAGTCAAAGTGCCTGCTAGGTAACCTAAATAGTCCAAGTGCCCGCTAGGGAACCTACATAGTCCAAGTGCCCGCTAGGTAACCTAGATAGTCCAATTGCCCGTTAGCTAACCTAGATAGTCGAAGTATCCGCTAGTTAACCTACATAGTCCAAGTGCCCGTTCGTTAACCTAGAAAGTCCAAGTGCCCGCTAGGTAACCTAGACAGTCCAAGTGCCCGCTAGGTTACCTACATAGTCCAAGTGCACGTTCGTTAACCTAGATTGTCCAAGTGCCCGCTGGTAACATACATTGTCCAAATGCCCGCAAGGAAACCTACATAGTCTAAATGTCCGCTAGGCAACCTACATAATCCAAGTGACCACTCTGGAACATACATAGTCCATGTGCCCGTTAGCTAACCTAGATAGTCCAAGGGCACGCTAGTTGACCTACATAGTCCAAGTGCCAGCTAGGTAACCTAGATAGTACAAGTGCCCGCTAGGGAACCTAGATAGTCCAAGTGCCTGTTAGCTAACCTAGATAGTCCAAGTGGTGGCTAGGTAACCTACATAGTCCAGGTGCCCGTTCGTTAACCTAGATAATCCAAGTGCCCGTTAGGTAACCTAGACAGTTCAAGTGCCCGCTAGTTGCCCTACATAGTCCAAATGCCCGTTAGTTAACCTAGATAGTCAAAGTGCCTGCTAGGCAACCTAGATAGTCCAAGTGCCCCCTAGATAACCTACATAGTCCAAGTGCCCGCTAGGTAACCTAAATAGTCCAAATGTCCGCTAGGGAAACTACATAGTCCAAGTGCCCGCTAGTTAACCTAGATAGTCCAAGTGCCCCCTAGTAAACCTACATAATCCATGGGCCCGCTAGTTAACCTAGATAGTCCAAGTGCCCGCTAGTAAACCTAGATAGTCCAAGTGCCCGCTAGTTAACCTAGATAGTCCAAGTGCCCGCTAGTTAACCTACATAGTCCAAGTGCCCGCTAGGTAACCTAGACAGTCCAAGTGACCACTAGGTTACCTACGTAGTCCATGTGCCCATTCGTTAACCTACATAGTCCAAGTGCCCGCTAGGTAACGTAGATAGCCCAAATGCCCGCTAGGGAACGTACATAGTCCAAGTGCCCTCTATGTAACCTAGATAGTCTAAGTGCCTGCTAGTAAACCTACATAGTTCAAGTGCCTGCTAGGTAAACTACATAGTCCAAGTGCCCACTAGGTAACCTAGACAGTCCAATTGCCCGCTAGTTAACCTAGACAGTCCAAGTACCGCTAGGGAATCAGCATAGTCCAAGCACCCGCTAGGGAACCTACATAGTCCAGGTGCTCGCTAGGCAACCTACATAGTACACGTGCCCGTTAGTTAACCTAGATAGTCAAAGTGCCTGCTAGGTAACCTAGATAGTCCAAGTGCCCGCTAGGTAACCTACATAGTCCAAGTACCCGTTAGGTAACCTTGATAGTCCAATTGCCCGTTAGCTATCCTAGATAGTCCAAGTGTCCGCTAGTTAACCTACATAGTCCAAGTGCCCGTTCGTTAACTTACATTGTCCAAGTGCCCGCTAGGGAACGTACATAGTCCAAGTGCCCACTAGGTAACCTAGACAGTCCAATTGCCCCCTAGTTAACCTAGACAGTCCAAGTACCCGATAGGGAACCTACATATTCCAAGTGCCCACTAGGGAACCTACATAGTCCAAGTGCTCGCTAGGCAACCTACATAGTCCAAGTGCCCGTTAGTTAACCTAGATTGTCCAATTGCCCGTTAGCTAACCTAGATAGTCGAAGTGTCTGCTAGTTAACCTACATAGTCCAAGTGCCCGTTCGTTAACCTAGATAGTCCAAGTGCCCGCTAGGTAACCTAGACAGTCCAAGTGCCCGCTAGGTTACCTACATAGTCCAAGTGCACGTTCGTTAACCTAGATAGTCCAAGTGCCCGCTGGTAACCTACATAGTCCAAGGGCCCGCTAGGTAACCTTGATAGTCCAAGTCCCTTCTAGTTAAACTACGTAGTCCAAGTGCCCGCTAGATAACCTACATAGTCCAAGTGCCCACTAGGTAACCTAAATAATCCAAATGCCCGCTAGGGAAACTACATAGTCCAAGTGCCCGTTAGTTAACCTAGATAGTCCAAGTGCCCGCTAATAAAACTAGATAGTCAAAGGGCCTGCTAGTTAACCTAGATAGTCCAAGTGTCCGCTAGTTATCCTAAATCGTCCAAGTGTCCGCTAGGTAACCTAGATAGTCCAAGTGCCTGATAGCTAACCTACATAGCCCAAGTGTCCGTTCGTTAACCTAGATAGTCCAAGTGCCCATTGGGTAACCTACATAGTCCAAGTGCCCGCTAGTTAACCTACATAGTCCAAGTGCGTTCTAGGGAGCCTACATAGTCCACGTGACCCCTAGGGAACCTACATAGTCCAAGTGCCCGTTAGGGAACCTACATAGTCCAAGGGCCCGCTTCGTAACCTACATATTCCAAATGCCCGCAAGGAAACCTACATAGTCTAAAAGTCCGCTACGCAACCTACATAATCCAAGTGCCCGCTCTGGAACATACATAGTCCAAGTGCCCGTTAGGCAACCTACATAATCCAAGTGCCCGCTCTGGAACATACATAGTCCAAGTGCCCGTTAGCTAACCTAGATAGTCCAAGGGCCCGCTAGTTGACCTACATAGTCCAAGTGCCCGCTAGGGAACCTAGATAGTCCAAGTGGTGGCTAGGTAACCTACATAGTCCACGTACCCGTTCGTTAACCTAGATAATCCAAGTGCCCGTTAGGTAACCTAGACAGTCCAAGTGCCCGCTAGTTACCCTACATAGTCCAAGTGCCCGTTAGTTAACCTAGATAGTCAAAGTGCCTGCTAGGTAACCTACATATTCCAAGTGCCCGCTAGGCAACTTAAATAGTCCAAATGCCCGCTAGGGAAACTACATAGTCCAAGTGCCCGCTAGTTAACCTAGATGTCCCAAGTGCCCCCTAGTAAACCTACATAATCCATGGGCCCGCTAGTTAACCTACATAGTGCAAGGGCCCGCTAGTTAACCTAGATCATTCAAGTGTCCACTAGTTAACCTACATAGTCCAAGTGCCAGCTAGGTAACCTAGATAGTCCAATTGCCCGCTAGGGATCCTTCATAATCCAAGTGCCTGCTAGGTAACCTAGATAGTCCAAGTGCCCGCTAGGGAAGGTACAAAGTCCAACTGTCCGCTAGGTAACCTAGAGAGTTCAAGTGCCCGCTAGTTAACCTACATAGTCCAAGAGCCCGCTAGTTAACCTAGATAGTCCAAGTGCACGCTAGTAAACCTAGATAGTCCAAGGGCCTGCTAGTTAACCTAGATAGTCCAAGTGCCCGCTAGTTAACCTAAATCGTCCAAGTGTCCGCTAGGTTACCTACATAGTCCCAGTGCCTGCTAGGTAACCTAGATAGTCCAAGTGCCTAATACCTAACCTACATAGTCCAAGTGTCCGTTCGTTAACCTAGATAGTCCAAGTGCCAATTGGGTAACCTACATAGTCCATGTGCCTGCCTGGTAACCTGGTTAGTCCAAGTGCCCGCTAGTTAACCTACATAGTCCAAGTGCCTTCTAGGGAGCCTACATAGTCCACGTGACCGCTAGGGAACCTACATAGTCCAAGTGCCCGCTAGGTAACCTACATAGTCCAAATGCCCGCAAGGAAACCTACATAGTCTAAATGTCCGCTAGGCAACCTACATAATACAAGTGCCCACTCTGGAACATACATAGTCCAAGTGCCCGTTAGCTAACCTAGATAGTCCAAGGGCTCGCTAGTTGACCTACATAGTCCCAGTGCCAGCTAGGTAACCTAGATAGTACAAGTGCCCGCTAAGGAACCTAGATAGTCCAAGTGCCTGTTAGCTAAGCTAGATAGTCCAAGTGGTGGCTAGGTAACCTACATAGTCCAAGTGCCCGTTCGTTAACCTAGATAATCCAAGTGCCCGTTAGGTAACCTAGACAGTCCAAGTGCCCGCTAGTTACCCTACATAGTCCAAGTGCCCGTTAGTTAACCTAGATAGTCAAAGTGCCTGCTAGGTAACCTAGATAGTCCAAGTGTCCGCTAGATAACCTACATAGTCCAAGTGACCACTAGGTTACCTACATTGTCCAAGTGCCCGTTCGTTAACCTACATAGTCCAAGTGCCCGCTAGGTAACGTAGATAGCCCAAGTGCCCGCTAGGGAAGGTACATAGTCCAAGTGCCCGTAGGTAACCTAGATAGTCCAAGTGCCCGCTAGTTAACCTACATAGTCCAAGTACCTGCTAGGTAAACTACATAGTCCAAGTGCCCGTTCGTTAACCTACATAGTCCAAGTGCCCGTTCGTTAACCTACATAGTCCAAGTGCCCGCTAGGTAACGTAGAAAATCCAAGTGCCTTCTAGGGAACGTACATACTCCAAGTGCCCACTAGGCAACCTAGACAGTCCAATTGCCCGCTAGTTAACCTAGACAGTCCAAGTACCCGACAGGGAACCTACATAGTCCAATTGCCCGCTAGGGAACCTACATACTCCAAGTGCTCGCTAGGCAACCTACATAGTCCATGTGCCCGTTAGTTAACCTAGATAGTCAAAGTGCCCGCTAGGTAACCTAGACAGTCCAAGTGCCCGCTAGGTTACCTACATAGTCCAAGTGCACGTTCGTTAACCTAGATTGTCCAAGTGCCCTCTGGTAACCTACATAGTCCAAATGCCCGCAAGGAAACCTACATAGTCTAAATGTCCGCTAGGTAACCTACATAATCCAAGTGCACACTCTGGAACATACATAATCCAAGTGCCCGTTAGCTAACCTAGATAGTCCAAGGGCCTGCTAGTTGACCTACATAGTCCAAGTGCCAGCTAGGTAACCTAGATAGTACAAGTGCCCGCTAGGGAACCTAGATAGTCCAAGTGCCTATTAGCTAGCCTAGATAATCCAAGTGGTGGCTAGGTAACCTACATAGTCCTAGTGCCCGTTCGTTAACCTAGATAGTCAAAGTGCCTGCTAGGTAACCTAGATAGTCCAAGTGCCCGCTAGATAACCTACATAGTCCAAGTGCCCGCTAGGTAACCTAAATAGTCCAAATGTCCGGTAGGGAAACTACATAGTCCAAGTGCCCGCTAGTTAACCTAGATAGTCCAAGTGCCCCCTAGTAAACCTACATAATCCATGGGCCCGCTAGTTAACCTACATAGTGCAAGGGCCCGCTAGTTAACCTAGATAGTCCAAGTGCCCGCTAGTTAACCTAGATAGTCCAAGTGCCCGCTAGTTAACCTAGATAGTCCAAGTGCCCGCTAGTTAACCTACATAGTCCAAGTGCCCGCTAGGTAACCTAGACAGTCCAAGTGACAACTAGGTTACCTACATAGTCCAAGTGCCCATTCGTTAACCTACATAGTCCAAGTGCCCGCTAGGTAACGTAGATAGCCCAAGTGCCCGCTAGGGAACGTACATAGTCCAAGTGCCCGCTAGTTAACCTAGATAGTCTAAGTGCCTGCTAGTAAACCTACATACTCCAAGTGCCTGCTAGGTAAACTACATAGTCCAAGTGCCCACTAGGTAACCTAGACAGTCCAATTGCCCGCTAGTTAACCTAGACAGTCCAAGTACCGCTAGGGAATCTACATAGTCCAAGCGCCCGCTAGGGGACCTACATAGTCCAGGTGCTCGCTAAGCACCTACATAGTCCAAGTGCCCGTTAGTTAACCTTGATAGTCCAATTGCCCGTTAGCTATCCTAGATAGTCCAAGTGTCCGCTAGTTAACCTACATAGTCCAAGTGCCCGTTCGTTAACTTACATTGTCCATGTGCCCGCTAGGTAACGTAGATAGCCCAAGTGCCCACTAGGGAACGTACATAGTCCAAGTGCCCACTAGGTAACGTAGACAGTCCAATTGCCCCCTAGTTAACCTAGACAGTCCAAGTACCCGATAGGGAACCTACATAGTCCAAGTGCCCACTAGGGAACCTACATAGTCCAAGTGCTCGCTAGGCAACCTACATAGTCCAAGTGCCCGTTAGTTAACCTAGATTGTCCAATTGCCCGTAAGCTAACCTAGATAGTCGAAGTGTCCGCTAGTTAACATACATAGTCCAAGTGCCCGTTCGTTAACCTACATAGTCCAAGTGCCCACTAGGTAACGTAGATAGCCCAAGTGCCCGCTAGGGAAGGTACGTATTCCAAGTGCCCGTAGGTAACCTAGATAGTCCAAGTGCCCGCTAGTTAACCTACATAGTCCAAGTACCTGCTAGGTAAACTACATAATCCAAGTGCCCGTTCGTTAACCTACATAGTCCAAGTGCCCGTTCGTTAACCTACATAGTCCAAGTGCCCGCTAGGTAACGTAGAAAGCCCAAGTGCCCGCTAGGGAACGTACATACTCCAAGTGCCCACTAGGTAACCTAGACAGTCCAATTGCCCGCTAGTTAACCTAGACAGTCCAAGTACCCGATAGGGAACATACATAGTCCAATTGCCCGCTAGGGAACCTACATACTCCAAGTGCTCGCTAGGCAACCTACATAGTCCAAGTGCCCGTTAGTTAACCTAGATAGTCAAAGTGCCTGCTAGGTAACCTAAATAGTCCAAGTGCCCGCTAGGGAACCTACATAGTCCAAGTGCCCGCTAGGTAACCTAGATAGTCCAATTGCCCGTTAGCTAACCTAGATAGTCGAAGTGTCCGCTAGTTAAAATACATAGTCCAAGTGCCCGTTCGTTAACCTAGAAAGTCCAAGTGCCCGCTAGGTAACCTAGACAGTCCAAGTGCCCGCTAGGTTACCTACATAGTCCAAGTACACGTTCGTTAACCTAGATTGTCCAAGTGCCCGCTGGTAACCTACATAGTCCAATTGCCCGCAAGGAAACCTACATAGTCTAAATGTCCGCTAGGCAACCTACATAATACAAGTGCCCACTCTGAAACATACATAGTCCAAGTGCCCGTTAGCTAACCTAGATAGTCCAAGGGCCCACTAGTTGACCTACATAGTCCAAGTGCCAGCTAGGTAACCTAGATAGTACAAGTGCCCGCTAGGGAACCTAGATAGTCCAAGTGCCTGTTAGCTAACCTAGATAGTACAAGTGGTGGCTAGGTAACCTACATAGTCCAAGTGCCCGTTCGTTAACCTAGATAATCCAAGTGCCCGTTAGGTAACCTAGACAGTCCAAGTGCCCGCTAGTTGCCCTACATAGTCCAAATGCCCGTTAGTTAACCTAGATAGTCAAAGTGCCTGCTAGGTAACCTAGATAGTCCAAGTGCCCCCTAGATAACCTACATAGTCCAAGTGCCCGCTAGGTAACCTAAAGAGTCCAAATGTCCGCTAGGGAAACTACATAGTCCAAGTGCCCGCTAGTTAACCTAGATAGCCAAGTGCCCCCTAGTAAACCTACATAATCCATGGGCCCGCTAGTTAACCTGCATAGTGCAAGGGCCCGCTAGTTAACCTAGATAGTCCAAGTGCCCGCTAGTTAAACTAGATAGTCCAAGTGCCCGCTAGTTAACCTAGATAGTCCAAGTGCCCGCTAGTTAACCTACATAGTCCAAGTGCCCGCTAGGTAACCTAGACAGTCCAAGTGACCACTAGGTTACCTACATAGTCCAAGTGCCCATTCGTTAACCTACATAGTCCAAGTGCCCGCTAGGTAACGTAGATAGCCCAAGTGCCCGCTAGGGAACGTACATAGTCCAAGTGCCCGCTAGGTAACCTAGATAGTCTAAGTGCCTGCTAGTAAACCTAGATAGTCCAAGTGCCCGCTAGTTAACCTACATAGTCGAAGTGCCCGTTAGTTAACCTAGATAGTCAAAGTGCCTGCAAGGTAACCTACACAGTCCAAGTGCCCGCTAGGGAATCTAAATAGTCCAGGTGCCCGCTAGTTAACCTAGATGTCCCAAGTGCCCCATAGTAAACCTACATAATCCATGGGCCCGCTAGTTAACCTACATAGTGCAAGCGCCCACTAGTTAACCTAGATCGTGTAAGTGTCCGCTAGTTAATCTACATAGTCCAAGTGCCAGCTAGGTAACCTAGATAGTCCAATTGCCCGCTAGGGATCCTTCATAATCCAAGTGCCTGCTAGGTAACCTAGATAGTCCAAGTGCCCGCTAGGGAAGGTACATAGTCCAAGTGTCCGCTAGGTAACCTAGAGAGTTCAAGTGCCCGCTAGTTAACCTACATAGTCCAAGAGCCCGCTAGTTAACCTAGATAGTCCAAGTGCCCGCTAGTAAACCTAGATAGTCCAAGGGCCTGCTAGTTAACCTAGATAGTCCAAGTGCCCGCTAGTTAACCTAAATCGTCCAAGTGTCTGCTAGGTAACCTACATAGTCCAAGTGCCTGCTAGGTAACCTAGATAGTCCAAGTGCCTGATACCTAACCTACATAGTCCAAGTGTCCGTTCGTTAACCTAGATAGTCCAAGTGCCCATTGGGTAACCTACATAGTCCATGTGCCCGCCTGGTAACCTGGTTAGTCCAAGTGCCCGCTAGTTAACCTACATATTCCAAGTGCCTTCTAGGCAGCCTACATATTCCACGTGACCGCTAGGGAACCTACATAGTCCAAGTGCCCGCTAGGTAACCTACATAGTCCAAATGCCCGCAAGGAAACCTACATAGTCTAAATGTCCGCTAGGCAACCTACATAATACAAGTGCCCACTCTGGAACATACATAGTCCAAGAACCCGTTAGCTAACCTAGATAGTCCAAGGGCCCGCTAGTTGACCTACATAGTCCAAGTGCCAGCTAGGTAACCTAGATAGTACAAGTGCCCGCTAGGGAACCTAGATAGTCCAAGTGCCTGTTAGCTAACCTAGATAGTCCAAGTGGTGGCTAGGTAACCTAGATAGTCCAAGTGCCCGTTCGTTAACCTAGATAATCCAAGTGCCCGTTAGGTAACCTAGACAGTCCAAGTGCCCGCTAGTTGCCCTACATAGTCCAAATGCCCGTTAGTTAACCTAGATAGTCAAAGTGCCTGCTAGGTAACCTAGATAGTTCAAGTGCCCATTGGGTAACCTACATAGTCCATGTGACCGCCTGGTAACCTGGTTAGTCCAAGTGCCCGCTAGTTAACCTACATAGTCCAAGTGCCTTCTAGGGAGCCTACATAGTCCACGTGACCGCTAGGGAACCTACATAGTCCAAGTGCCCGCTAGGTAACCTACATAGTCCAAATGCCCGCAAGGAAACCTACATAGTCTAAATGTCGGCTAGGCAACCTACATAATACAAGTGCCCACTCTGGAACATACATAGTCCAAGTGCCCTTTAGCTAACCTAGATAGTCCAAGGGCCCCCTAGTTGACCTACATAGTCCAAGTGCCAGCTAGGTAACCTAGATAGTACAAGTGCCCGCTAGGGAACCTAGATAGTCCAAGTGCCTGTTAGCTAACCTAGATAGTCCAAATGGTGGCTAGGTAACCTACATAGTCCAAGTGCCCGTTCGTTAACCTAGATAATCCAAGTGACCGTTAGGTAACCTAGACAGTCCAAGCGCCCGCTAGTTGCCCTACATAGCCCAAATGCCCGTTAGTTAACCTAGATAGTCAAAGTGCCTGCTAGGTAACCTAGATAGTCCAAGTGCCCCCTAGATAACCTACATAGTCCAAGTGCCCGCTAGGTAACCTAAATAGTCCAAATGTCCGCTAGGGAAACTACATAGTCCAAGTGCCCGCTAGTTAACCTAGATAGTCTAAGTGCCCCCTAGTAAACCTACATAATCCATGGGCCCGCTAGGTAACCTACATAGTGCAAGGGCCCGCTAGTTAACCTAGATAGTCCAAGTGCCCGCTTGTTAACCTAGATATTCCAAGTGCCCGCTAGTTAACCTAGATAGTCCAAGTGCCCGCTAGTTAACCTACATAGTCCAAGTGCCCGCTAGGTAACCTAGACAGTCCAAGTGACCACTAGGTTACCTACATAGTCCAAGTGCCCATTCGTTAACCTACATAGTCCAAGTGCCCGCTAGGTAACGTAGATAGCCCAAGTGCCCGCTAGGTAATGTAGGTAGCCCAAGTGCCCACTAGGGAACGTATATAGTCCAAGTGCCCGCTAGTTAACCTAGATAGTCCAAGTGCCCGCTAGGTAACCTACATAGTCCAAGTGCCCGTTAGGTAACCTTGATAGTCCAATTGCCCGTTAGCTATCCTAGATAGTCCAAGTGTCCGCTAGTTAACCTACATAGTCCAAGTGCCCGTTCGTTAACTTACATTGTCCAAGTGCCCGCTAGGTAACGTAGATAACCCAAGTGCCCGCTAGGGAACGTACATAGTCCAAGTGCCCACTAGGTAACCTAGACAGTCCATTTGCCCCCTAGTTAACCTAGACAGTCCAAGTACCCGATAGGGAACCTACATATTCCAACTGCCCACTAGGGAACCTACATAGTCCAAGTGCTCGCTAGGCAACCTACATAGTCCAAGTGCCCGTTAGTTAACCTAGATTGTCCAATTGCCCGTTAGCTAACCTAGATAGTCGACGTGTCCGCTCGTTAACCTACATAGTCCAAGTGCCCGTTCGTTAACCTAGATAGTCCAAGTGCCCGCTAGGTAACCTAGACAGTCCAAGGGCCCGCTAGGTTACCTACATAGTCCAAGTGCACGTTCGTTAACCTAGATAGTCCAAGTGCCCGCTAGTTAACCTACATAGTCCAAGGGCCCGTTAGGTAACCTTGATAGTCCAAGTGCCTTCTAGTTAACCTACGTAGTCCAAGTGCCCGCTAGATAACCTACATAGTCCAAGTGCCCACTAGATAACCTAAATAATCCAAATGCCCGCTAGGGAAACTACATAGTCCAAGTGCCCATTAGTTAACCTAGATAGTCCAAGTGCCCGCTAGTAAACCTAGATATTCCAAGGGCCTGCTAGTTAACCTAGATAGTCCAAGTGCCCGCTAGTTAACCTAAAGCGTCCACGTGTCTGCTAGGTAACCTAGATAGTCCAAGTGCCTGATAGCTAACCTACATAGTCCAAGTGTCCGTTCGTTAACCTAGATAGTCCAAGTGCCCATTGGGTAACCTACATAGTCCAAGTACCCGCTAGTTAACCTACATAGTCCAAGTGCCTTCTAGGGAGCCTACATGGTCCACGTGACCGCTCGGGAACCTACATAGTCCAAGTGCCCGTTAGGGAACCTACATAGTCCAAGTGCCCGCAAGGAAACCTACATAGTCTAAATGTCCGCTAGGCAACCTACATAATCCAAGTGCCCGCTCTGGAACATACATAGTCCAAGTGCCCGTTAGCTAACCTAGATAGTCCAAGGGCCCACTAGTTGACCTACATAGTCCAAGTGCCAGCTAGGTAACCTAGATAGTACAAGTGCCCGCTAGGTAACCTATATAGTCCAAGTGCCCGTTCGTTAACCTAGATAATCCAAGTGCCCGTTAGGTAACCTAGACAGTCCAAGTGCCCGCTAGTTACCCTACATAGTCCAAGTGCCCTTAGTTGACCTAGATAGTCAAAGTGCCTGCTAGGTAACCTACATAGTCCAAGTGCCCGCTAGGAAACCTAAATAGTCCAAATGCCCGCTAGGGAAACTACATAGTCCAAGTGCCCGCTAGTTAACCTAGATGTTCCAAGTGCCCCCTAGTAAACCTACATAATCCATGGGCCCGCTAGTTAACCTACATAGTGCAAGGGCCCGCTAGTTAACCTAGATCGTGCAAGTGTCCGCTAGTTAACCTACATAGTCCAAGTGCCAGCTAGGTAACCTAGATAGTCCAATTGCCCGCTAGGGATCCGTCATAATGCAAGTGCCTGCTAGGTAACCTAGATAGTCCAAGTGCCCGCTAGGGAAGGTACATAGTCCAAGTGTCCGCTAGGTAACCTGGAGAGTTCAAGTGCCCGCTAGTTAACCTACATAGTCCAAGTGCCCGCTAGTTAACCTAGATAGTCCAAGTGCCCGCTAGTAAACCTAGATAGTCCAAGTGCCCGCTAGTTAACCTAAATCGTCCAAGTGTCCGCTAGGTAACCTACATAGTCCAAGTGCCTTCTAGGGAGCCTACATAGTCCACGTGACCACTAGGGAACCTACATAGTCCAAGTGCCCGCTAGGTAACCTACATAGTCCAAATGCCCGCAAGGAAACCTACATAGTCTAAATGTCCGCTAGGCAACCTACATAATACAAGTGCCCACTCTGGAACATACATAGTCCAAGTGCCCGTTAGCTAACCTAGATAGTCCAAGGGCCCGCTAGTTGACCTACATAGTCCAAGTGCCATCTAGGTAACCTAGATAGTACAAGTGCCCGCTAGGGAACCTAGATAGTCCAAGTGCCTCTTAGCTAACCTAGATAGTCCAAGTGGTGGCTAGGTAACCTACATAGTCCAAGTGCCCGCTAGGTAACCTACATAGTCCAAGTGCCCGTTAGGTAACCTTGATAGTCCAATTGCCCGTTAGCTATCCTAGATAGTCCAAGTGTCTGCTAGTTAACCTACATAGTCCAAGTGCCCGTTCGTTAACTTACATTGTCCAAGTGCCCGCTAGGTAACGTAGATAGCCTAAGTGCCCGCTAGGGAACGTACATAGTCCAAGTGCCCACTAGGTAACCTAGACAGTCCAATTGCCCCCTAGTTAACCTAGACAGTCCAAGTACCCGATAGGGAACCTACATAGTCCAAGTGCCCACTAGGGAACCTACATAGTCCAAGTGCTCGCTAGGCAACCTACATAGTCCAAGTGCCCGTTAGTTAACCTAGATTGTCCAATTGCCCGTTAGCTAACCTAGATAGTCGAAGTGCCTGCAAGGTAACCTAGATAGTCCAAGTTCCCCCTAGATAACCTACATAGTCCAAGTGCACGTTAGGTAACCTAAATAGTCCAAATGTCCGCTAGGGAAACTACAAAATCCAAGTGCCCGCTAGTTAACCTAGATAGTCTAAGTGCCCCCTAGTAAACCTAGATAATCCATGGGCCCGCTAGTTAACCTACATAGTGCATGGGCCCGCTAGTTAACCTAGTTAGTCCAAGTGCCCGCTAGTTAACCTAGATAGTCCAAGTGCCCACTAGTTAACCTAGATAGTCCAAGTGCCCGCTAGTTAACCTACATAGTCCAAGTGCCCGCTAGGTAACCTAGACAGTCCAAGTGACCACTAGGTTACCTACATAGTCCAAGTGCCCATTCGTTAACCTACATAGTCCAAGTGCCCGCTAGGTAACGTAGATAGCCCAAATGCCCGCTAGGGAACGTACATAGTCCAAGTGCCCGCTAGGTAACCTAGATAGTCTAAGTGCCTGCTAGTAAACCTAGATAGTCCAAGTGCCCGCTAGTTAACCTACATAGTCCAAGTGCCCGCTATGTAACCTAGACAGTCCAAGTGACCACTAGGTAACGTAGGTAGCCCAAGTGCCCGCTAGGGAACGTACATAATCCAAGTGCCCGCTAGTTAACCTAGATAGTACAAGTGCCCGCTAGTTAACCTACATAGTCCAAGTGCCCGCTAGGAAACCTAGACAGTCCAAGTGACCACTAGGTTACCTACATAGTCCAAGTGCCCATTCGTTAACCTACATAGTCCAAGTGCCCGCTAGGGAACGTAGATAGCCCAAGTGCCCGCTAAGGAACGTACATAGTCCAAGTGCCCGCTAGGTAACCTAGATAGTCTAAGTGCCTGCTAGTAAACCAACATAGTCCAAGTGCCTGCTAGGTAAACTACATAGTCCAAGTGCAAACTAGGTAACCTAGACAGTCCAATTGCCCGCTAGTTAACCTAGACAGTCGAAGTACCGCTAGGGTATCTACATAGTCCAAGCGCCCGCTAGGGAACCTACATAGTCCAGGTGCTCGCTAGGCAACCTACATAGTCCACGTGCCCGTTAGTTAACCTAGATAGTCAAAGTGCCTGCTAGGTAACCTAGAGAGTCCAAGTGCCCGCTAGGTAACCTACATAGTCCAAGTGCCCGTTAGCTATCCTAGATAGTCCAAGTGTCCGCTAGTTAACCTACATATTCCAAGTGCCCGTTCGTTAACTTACATTGTCCAAGTGCCCGCTAGGTAACGTAGATAACCCAAGTGCCCGCTAGGGAACGTACATAGTCCAAGTGCCCACTAGGTAACCTAGACAGTCCATTTGCCCCCTAGTTAACATAGACAGTCCAAGTACCCGATAGGGAACCTCCATAGTCCAAGTGCCCACTAGGGAACCTACATAGTCCAAGTGCTCGCTAGGCAACCTACAGATTCCAAGTGCCCGTTAGGTAACCTTGATAGTCCAATTGCCTTCTAGTTAACCTACGTAGTCCAAGTGCCCGCTAGATAACCTACATAGTCCAAGTGCCCACTAGGTAACTTAAATAATCCAAATGCCCGCTAGGGAATCTACATAGTCCAAGTGCCCATTAGTTAACCTAGATAGTCCAAGTGCCCGCTAGTAAACCTAGATATTCCAAGGGCCTGCTAGTTAACCTAGATAGTCCAAGTGCCCGCTAGTTAACCTAAAGCGTCCACGTGTCCGCTAGGTAACCTAGATAGTTCAAGTGCCTGATAGCTAACCTACATAGTCCAAGTGTCCGTTCGTTAACCTAGATAGTCCAAGTGCCCATTGGGTAACCTACATAGTCCAAGTGCCCGCTAGTTAACCTACATAGTCCAAGTGCCTTCTAGGGAGCCTACATAGTCCACGTGACCGCTCGGGAACCTACATAGTCCAAGTGCCCGTTAGGGAACCTACATAGTCCAAGTGCCTGCTAGGTAACCTACATAGTCCAAATGCCCGCAAGGAAACCTACATAGTCTAAATGTCCGCTAGGCAACCTACATAATCCAAGTGCCCGCTCTGGAACATACATAGTCCAAGTGCCCGTTAGCTAACCTAGATAGTCCAAGGGCCCGCTAGTTGACCTACATAGTCCAAGTGCCAGCTAGGTAACCTAGATAGTACAAGTGCCAGCTAGGTAAACTATATAGTCCAAGTGCCCGTTCGTTAACCTAGATAATCCAAGTGCCCGTTAGGTAACCTAGACAGTCCAAGTGCCCGCTAGTTACCCTACATAGTCCAAGTGCCCTTAGTTAACCTAGATAGTCAAAGTGCCTGCTAGGTAACCTACATAGTCCAAGTGCCCGCTAGGCAACCTAAATACTCCAAATGCCCGCTAGGGAAACTACATAGTCCAAGTGCCCGCTAGTTAACTAGATGTTCCAAGTGCCACCTAGTAAACCTACATAATCCATGGCCCCGCTTGTTAACCTACATAGTGCAAGGGCCTGCTAGTTAACCTAGATCGTGCAAGTGTCCGCTAGTTAACCTACATAGTCCAAGTGCCAGCTAGGTAACCTAGATAGTCCAATTACCCGCTAGGGATCCTTCATAATGCAAGTGCCTGCTAGGTAACCTAGATAGTCCAAGTGCCCGCTAGGGAAGGTACATAGTCCAAGTGTCCGCTAGGTAACCTGGAGAGTTCAAGTGCCCGCTAGTTAACCTACATAGTCCAAGTGCCCGCTAGTTAACCTAGATAGTACAAGTAGCCGCTAGTAAACCTAGATAGTCCAAGGGCCTGCTAGTTAACCTAGATTGTCCAAGTGCCCGCTAGTTAACCTAAATCATCCAAGTGTCCGCTAGGTAACCTACATAGTCCAAGTGCCTGCTAGGTAACCTAGATAGTCCAAGTGCCCGCTAGGGAAGGTACATAGTCCAAGTGTCCGCTAGGTAACCTGGAGAGTACAAGTGCCCGCTAGTTAACCTACATAGTCCAAGTGCCCGCTAGTTAAACTAGATAGTCCAAGTGCCCGCTAGTAAACCTAGATAGTCCAAAGGCTTGCTAGTTAACCTAGATTGTTCAAGTGCCCGCTAGTTAACCTAAATCGTCCAAGTGTCCGCTAGGTAACCTACATAGTCCAAGTGCCTGCTAGGTAACCTAGATAGTCCAAGTGCCTGATACCTAACCTACATAGTCCAAGTGTCCGTTCGTTAACCTAGATAGTCCAAGTGCCCATTGGGTAACCTACATAGTCCAAGTGCCCGCCTGGTAACCTGGTTAGTCCAAGTGCCCGCTAGTTAACCTACATATTCCAAGTGCCTTCTAGGGAGCCTACATAGTCCACGTGACCGCTAGGGAACCTACATAGTCCATGTGCCTGCTAGGTAACCTACATAGTCCAAATGCCCGCAAGGAAACCTACATAGTCTAAATGTCCGCTAGGCAACCTACATAATACAAGTGCCCACTCTGGAACATACATAGTCCAAGTGCCCGTTAGCTAACCTAGATAGTCCAACGGCCCGCTAGTTGACCTACATAGTCCAAGTGCCAGCTAGGTAACCTAGATAGTACAAGTGCCCGCTAGGGAACCTAGATAGTCCAAGTGCCTGTTAGCTAACCTAGATAGTCCAAGTGGTGGCTGGGTAACCTACATAGTCCAAGTGCCCGCTAGGTAACCTACATTCCAAGTGCCCGTTAGGTAACCTTGATAGTCCAATTGCCCGTTAGCTATCCTAGATAGTCCAAGTGTCCGCTAATTAACCTACATAGTCCAAGTGCCCGTTCGTTAACTTACATTGTCCAAGTGCCCGCTAGGTAACGTAGATAGCCCAAGTGCCCGCTAGGGAACGTACATAGTCCAAGTGCCCACTAGGTAACCTAGACAGTACAATTGCCCCCTAGTTAACGTAGACAGTCAAAGTACCCGATAGGGAACCTACATAGTCCAAGTGCCCACTAGCGAACCTACATAGTCCAAGTGCTCGCTAGGCAACCTACATAGTCCAAGTGCCCGTTAGTTAACCTAGATTGTCCTATTGCCCGTTAGCTAACCTAGATAGTCGAAGTGTCCGCTAGTTAACCTACATAGTCCAAGTGCCCGTTCGTTAACCTAGATAGTCCAAGTGCCTGCTAGGTAACCTAGACAGTCCAAGTGCCCGCTAGGTTACCTACATAGTCCAAGTGCACGTTCGTTAACCTAGATAATCCAAGTGCCCGTTAGGTAACCTAGACAGTCCAAGTGCCCGCTAGTTACCCTACATAGTCCAAGTGCCCGTTAGTTAACCTAGATAGTCAAAGTGCCAGCTAGGTAACCTAGATAGTCCAATTGCCCGCTAGGGATCCTTCATAATCCAAGTGCCTGCTAGGTAACCTAGATAGTCCAAGTGCCCGCTAGGGAAGGTACATAGTCCAAGTGTCCGCTAGGTAACCTAGAGAGTTCAAGTGCCCGCTAGTAAACCTAGATAGTCCATGGGCCTGCTAGTTAACCTAGATAGTCCAAGTGCCCGCTAGTTAACCTAAATCGTCCAAGTGTCCGCTGGGTAACCTACATAGTCCAAGTGCCTGCTAGGTAACCTAGATAGTCCAAGTGCCTGATACCTAACCTACATAGTCCAAGTGTCCGTTCGTTAACCTAGATAGTCCAAGTGCCCATTGGGTAACCTACATAGTCC
Organism: Tenrec ecaudatus; assembly: GCF_050624435.1. Classification (NCBI taxonomy): domain Eukaryota; kingdom Metazoa; phylum Chordata; class Mammalia; order Afrosoricida; family Tenrecidae; genus Tenrec; species Tenrec ecaudatus. Next base: position 280,900,173 of record NC_134530.1, on the reverse strand, counting down.
AAGTGCCCGCCTGGTAACCTGGTTAGTCCAAGTGCCCGCTAGTTAACCTACATAGTCCAAGTGCCTTCTAGGGAGCCTACATAGTCCACGTGACCGCTAGGGAACCTACATAGTCCAAGTGCCCGCTAGGTAACCTACATAGTCCAAATGCCCGCAAGGAAACCTGCATAGTCTAAATGTCCGCTAGGCAACCTACATAATACAAGTGCCCACTCTGGAACATACATAGTCCAAGTGCCCGTTAGCTAACCTAGATAGTCCAAGGGCCCGCTAGTTGACCTACATAGTCCAAGTGCCAGCTAGGTAACCTAGATAGTACAAGTGCCCGCTAGGGAACCTAGATAGTCCAAGTGCCTGTTAGCTAACCTAGATAGTCCAAGTGGTGGCTAGGTAACCTACATAGTCCAAATGCCTGCTAGGTAACCTACATAGACCAAGTGCCCGTTAGGTAACCTTGATAGTCCAATTGCCCGTTAGCTATCCTAGATAGTCCAAGTGTCCGCTAGTTAACCTACATAGTCCAAGTGCCCGTTCGTTAACTTACATTGTCCAAGTGCCCACTAGGTAACGTAGATAGCCCAAGTGCCCGCTAGGGAACGTACATAGTCCAAGTGCCCACTAGGTAACCTAGACAGTCCAATTGCCCCCTAGTTAACCTAGACAGTCCAAGTACCCGATAGGGAACCTACATAGTCCAAGTGTCCACTAGCGAACCTACATAGTCCAAGTGCTCGCTAGGCAACCTACATAGTCCAAGTGCCCGTTAGTTAACCTAGATTGTCCAATTGCCCGTTAGCTAACCTAGATAGTCGAAGTGTCCGCTAGTTAACCTACATAGTCCAAGTGCCCGTTCGTTAACCTAGATAGTCTAAGTGCCCGCTAGGTAACCTAGACAGTCCAATTGCCCGCTAGGTTACCTACATAGTCCAAGTGCACGTTCGTTAACCTAGATAATCCAAGTGCCCGTTAGGTAACCTAGACAGTCCAAGTGCCCGCTAGTTACCCTACATAGTCCAAGTGCCCGTTAGTTAACCTAGATAGTCAAAGTGCCAGCTAGGGAAGGTACATAGTCCAAGTGTCCGCTAGGTAACCTAGAGAGTTCAAGTGCCCCCTAGTTAACCTACATAGTCCAAGTGCCCGCTAGTTACATTAGATAGTCCAAGTGCCCGCTAATAAACCTAGATAGTCCAAGGGCCTGCTAGTTAACCTAGATAGTCCAAGTGCCCGCTAGTTAACCTAAATCGTCCACGTGTCCGCTAGGTAACCTAGATAGTCCAAGTGCCTGATAGCTAACCTACATAGTCCAAGTGTCCGTTCGTTAACCTAGATAGTCCAAGTGCCCATTGGGTAACCTACATAGTCCAAGTGCCCGCTAGTTAACCTACATAGTCCAAGTGCCTTCTAGGGAGCCTACATAGTCCACGTGACCGCTCGGGAACCTACATAGTCCAAGTGCCCGTTAGGGAACCTACATAGTCCAAGTGCCCGCTAGGTAACCTACATAGTCCAAATGCCCGCAAGGAAACCTACATAGTCTAAATGTCCGCTAGGCAACCTACATAATCCAAGTGCCCGCTCTGGAACATACATAGTCCAAGTGCCCGTTAGCTAACCTAGATAGTCCAAGGGCCCGCTAGTTGACCTACATAGTCCAAGTGCCAGCTAGGTAACCTAGATAGTACAAGTGCCCACTAGGTAACCTATATAGTCCAAGTGCCCGTTCGTTAACCTAGATAATCCAAGTGCCCGTTAGGTAACCTAGACAGTCCAAGTGCCCGCTAGTTACCCTACATAGTCCAAGTGCCCTTAGTTAACCTAGATAGTCAAAGTGCCTGCTACGTAACCTACATAGTCCAAGTGCCCGCTAGGCAACCTAAATAGTCCAAATGCCCGCTAGGGAAACTACATAGTCCAAGTGCCCGCTAGTTAACTAGATGTTCCAAGTGCCCCCTAGTAAACCTACATAATCCATGGGCCCGCTAGTTAACCTCCATAGTGCAAGGGCCCGCTAGTTAACCTAGATCGTGCAAGTGTCCACTAGTTAACCTACATAGTCCAAGTGCCAGCTAGGTAACCTAGATAGTCCAATTGCCTGCTAGGGATCCTTCATAATGCAAGTGCCTGCTAGGTAACCTAGATAGTCCAAGTGCCCGCTAGGGAAGGTACATAGGCCAAGTGTCCGCTAGGTAACCTGGAGAGTTCAAGTGCCCGCTAGTTAACCTACATAGTCCAAGTGCCCGCTAGTTAACCTAGATAGTCCAAGTGCCCGTTAGTAAACCTAGATAGTCCAAGGGCCTGCTAGTTAACCTAGATTGTCCAAGTGCCCGCTAGTTAACCTAAATCGTCCAAGTGTCCGCTAAGTAACCTACATAGTCCAAGTGCCTGCTAGGTAACCTAGATAGTCCAAGTGCCTGATACCTAACCTACATTGTCCAAGTGTCCGTTCGTTAACCTAGATAGTCCAAGTGCCTATTGGGTAACCTACATAGTCCAAGTGCCCGCCTGGTAACCTGGTTAGTCCAAGTGCCCGCTAGTTAACCTACATAGTCCAAGTGCCTTCTAGGGAGCCTACATAGTCCACGTGACCACTAGGGAACCTACATAGTCCAAGTGCCCGCTAGGTAACCTACATAGTCCAAATGCCCGCAAGGAAACCTACATAGTCTAAATGTCCGCTAGGCAACCTACATAATACAAGTGCCCACTCTGGAACATACATTGTCCAAGTGCCCGTTAGCTAACCTAGATAGTCCAAGGGCCCGCTAGTTGACCTACATAGTCCAAGTGCCAGCTAGGTAACCTAGATAGTACAAGTGCCCGCTAGGGAACCTAGATAGTCCAAGTGCCTGTTAGCTAACCTAGATAGTCCAAGTGGTGGCTAGGTAACCTACATAATCCAAGTGCCCGTTCGTTAACCTAGATAATCCAAGTGCCCGTTAGGTAACCTAGACAGTCCAAGTGCCCGCTAGTTACCCTACATAGTCCAAGTGCCCTTGGTTAACCTTGATAGTCAAAGTGCCTGCTAGGTAACCTACATAGTCCAAGTGCCCGCAAGGCAACCTAAATAGTCCAAATGCCCGCTAGGGAAACTACATAGTCCAATTGCCCGCTAGTTAACCTAGATGTTCCAAGTGCCCCCTAGTAAACCTACATAATCCATGGGCCCGCTAGTTAACCTCCATAGTGCAAGGGCCCGCTAGTTAACCTAGATCGTGCAAGTGTCCGCTAGTTAACCTACATAGTCCAAGTGCCATCTAGGTAACCTAGATAGTCCAATTGCCCGCTAGGGATCCTTCATAATCCAAGTGCCTGCTAGGTAACCTAGATAGTCCAAGTGCCCGCTAGGGAAGGTACATAGTCCAATTGTCCGCTAGGTAACCTAGAGAGTTCAAGTGCCCGCTAGTTAACCTACATAGTCCAAGTGCCCGCTAGTTAACCTAGATAGTCCAAGTGCCCGCTAGTATACCTAGATAGTCCAAGGGCCTGCTAGTTAACCTAGATAATCCAAGTGCCCGCTAATTAACCTAAATCGTCCAAGTGTCCGCTATGTAACCTACATAGTCCAAGTGCCTGCTAGGTAACCTAGATAGTCCAAGTGCCTGATACCTAACCTACATAGTCCAAGTGTCCGTTCGTTAACCTAGATAGTCCAAGTGCCCATTGGGTAACCTACATAGTCCAAGTGCCCGCCTGGTAACCTGGTTAGTCCAAGTGCCCGCTAGTTAACCTACATAGTCCAAGTGCCTTCTAGGGAGCCTACATAGTCCACGTGACCGCTAGGGAACCTACATAGTCCAAGTGCCCGCTAGGTAACCTACATAGTCCAAATGCCCGCAAGGAAACCTACATAGTCTAAATGTCCGCTAGGCAACCTACATAATACAAGTGCCCACTCTGGAACATACATAGTCCAAGTGCCCGTTAGCTAACCTAGATAGTCCAACGGCCCGCTAGTTGACCTACATAGTCCAAGTGCCAGCTAGGTAACCTAGATAGTACAAGTGCCCGCTAGGGAACCTAGATAGTCCAAGTGCCTGTTAGCTAACCTAGATAGTCCAAGTGGTGGCTAGGTAACCTACATAGTCCAAGTGCCCGCTAGGTAACCTACATAGTCCAAGTGCCCGTTAGGTAACCTTGATAGTCCAATTGCCCGTTAGCTATCCTAGATAGTCCAAGTGTCCGCTAGTTAACCTACATAGTCCAAGTGCCCGTTCGTTAACTTACATTGTCCAAGTGCCCGCTAGGTAACGTAGATAGCCCAAGTGCCCGCTAGGGAACGTACATAGTCCAAGTGCCCACTAGGTAACCTAGACAGTACAATTGCCCCCTAGTTAACCTAGACAGTCCAAGTACCCGATAGGGAACCTACATAGTCCAAGTGCCCACTAGCGAACCTACATAGTCCAAGTGCTCGCTAGGCAACCTACATAGTCCAAGTGCCCGTTAGTTAACCTAGATTGTCCAATTGCCCGTTAGCTAACCTAGATAGTCGAAGTGTCCGCTAGTTAACCTACATAGTCCAAGTGCCCGTTCGTTAACCTAGATAGTCCAAGTGCCCGCTAGGTAACCTAGACAGTCCAAGTGCCCGCTAGGTTACCTACATAGTCCAAGTGTACGTTCGTTAACCTAGATAATCCAAGTGCCCATTAGGTAACCTAGACAGTCCAAGTGCCCGCTAGTTACCCTACATAGTCCAAGTGCCCGTTAGTTAACCTAGATAGTCAAAGTGCCAGCTAGGTAACCTAGATAGTCCAATTGCCCGCTAGGGATCCTTCATAATCCAAGTGCCTGCTAGGTAACCTAGATAGTCCAAGTGCCCGCTAGGGAAGGTACATAGTCCAAGTGTCCGCTAGGTAACCTAGAGAGTTCAAGTGCCCGCTAGTTAACCTACATAGTCCAAGTGCCCGCTAGTTAACCTAGATAGTCCAAGTGCCCGCTAGTAAACCTAGATAGTCCAAGGGCCTGCTAGTTAACCTAGATAGTCCAAGTGCCCGCTAGTTAACATAAATCGTCCAAGTGTCCGCTAGGTAACCTACATAGTCCAAGTGCCTGCTAGGTAACCTAGATAGTCCAAGTGCCTGATACCTAACGTACATAGTCCAAGTGTCCGTTCGTTAACCTAGATAGTCCAAGTGCCCATTGGGTAACCTACATAGTCCAAGTGCCCGCCTGGTAACTTGGTTAGTCCAAGTGCCCGCTAGTTAACCTACATAGTCCAAGTGCCTTCTAGGGAGCCTACATAGTCCACGTGACCGCTCGGGAACCTACATAGTCCAAGTGCCCGTTAGGGAACCTACATAGTCCAAGTGCCCGCTAGGTAACCTACATAGTCCAAATGCCCGCAAGGAAACCTACATAGTCTAAATGTCCGCTAGGCAACCTACATAATCCAAGTGCCCGCTCTGGAACATACATAGTCCAAGTGCCCGTTAGCTAACCTAGATAGTCCAAGGGCCCGCTAGTTGACCTACATAGTCCAAGTGCCAGCTAGGTAACCTAGATAGTACAAGTGCCCACTAGGTAACCTATATAGTCCAAGTGCCCGTTCGTTAACCTAGATAATCCAAGTGCCCGTTAGGTAACCTAGACAGTCCAAGTGCCCGCTAGTTACCCTACATAGTCCAAGTGCCCTTAGTTAACCTAGATAGTCAAAGTGCCTGCTACGTAACATACATAGTCCAAGTGCCCGCTAGGCAACCTAAATAGTCCAAATGCCCGCTAGGGAAACTACATAGTCCAAGTGCCCGCTAGTTAACTAGATGTTCCAGTGCCCCCTAGTAAACCTACATAATCCATGGGCCCGCTAGTTAACCTCCATAGTGCAAGGGCCCGCTAGTTAACCTAGATCGTGCAAGTGTCCGCTAGTTAACCTACATAGTCCAAGTGCCAGCTAGGTAACCTAGATAGTCCAATTGCCCGCTAGGGATCCTTCATAATGCAAGTGCCTGCTAGGTAACCTAGATAGTCCAAGTGCCCGCTAGGGAAGGTACATAGGCCAAGTGTCCGCTAGGTAACCTGGAGAGTTCAAGTGCCCGCTAGTTAACCTACATAGTCCAAGTGCCCGCTAGTTAACCTAGATAGTCCAAGTGCCCGTTAGTAAACCTAGATAGTTCAAGGGCCTGCTAGTTAACCTAGATTGTCCAAGTGCCCGCTAGTTAACCTAAATCGTCCAAGTGTCCGCTAAGTAACCTACATAGTCCAAGTGCCTGCTAGGTAACCTAGATAGTCCAAGTGCCTGATACCTAACCTACATAGTCCAAGTGTCCGTTCGTTAACCTAGATAGTCCAAGTGCCCATTGGGTAACCTACATAGTCCAAGTGCCCGCCTGGTAACCTGGTTTTCCAAGTGCCCGCTAGTTAACCTACATAGTCCAAGTGCCTTCTAGGGAGCCTACATAGTCCACGTGACCGCTAGGGAACCTACATAGTCCAAGTGCCCGCTAGGTAACCTACATAGTCCAAATGCCCGCAAGGAAACCTACATAGTCTAAATGTCCGCTAGGCAACCTACATAATACAAGTGCCCACTCTGGAACATACATAGTCCAAGTGCCCGTTAGCTAACCTAGATAGTCCAACGGCCCGCTAGTTGACCTACATAGTCCAAGTGCCAGCTAGGTAACCTAGATAGTACAAGTGCCCGCTAGGGAACCTAGATAGTCCAAGTGCCTGTTAGCTAACCTAGATAGTCCAAGTGGTGGCTAGGTAACCTACATAGTCCAAGTGCCCGCTAGGTAACCTAGATAATCCAAGTGCCCGTTAGGTAACCTAGACAGTCCAAGTGCCCGCTAGTTACCGTACATAGTCCAAGTGCCCTTAGTTAACCTAGATAGTCAAAGTGCCTGCTAGGTAACCTACATAGTCCAAGTGCCCGCTAGGCAACCTAAATAGTCCAAATGCCCGAGGGAAACTACATAGTCCAATTGCCCGCTAGTTAACCTAGATGTTCCAAGTGCCCCCTAGTAAACCTACATAATCCATGGGCCCGCTAGTTAACCTCCATAGTGCAAGGGCCCGCTAGTTAACCTAGATCGTGCAAGTGTCCGCTAGTTAACCTACATAGTCCAAGTGCCCGCTAGTTAACTAGATGTTCCAAGTGCCACCTAGTAAACCTACATAATCCATGGGCCCGCTAGTTAACCTCCATAGTGCAAGGGCCCGCTAGTTAACCTAGATCGTGCAAGTGTCCGCTAGTTAACCTACATAGTCCAAGTGCCAGCTAGGTAACCTAGATAGTCCAATTGCCCGCTAGGGATCCTTCATAATGCAAGTGCCTGCTAGGTAACCTAGATAGTCCAAGTGCCCGCTAGGGAAGGTACATAGGCCAAGTGTCCGCTAGGTAACCTGGAGAGTTCAAGTGCCCGCTAGTTAACCTACATAGTCCAAGTGCCCGCTAGTTAACCTAGATAGTCCAAGTGCCCGTTAGTAAACCTAGATAGTTCAAGGGCCTGCTAGTTAACCTAGATTGTCCAAGTGCCCGCTAGTTAACCTAAATCGTCCAAGTGTCCGCTAAGTAACCTACATAGTCCAAGTGCCTGCTAGGTAACCTAGATAGTCCAAGTGCCTGATACCTAACCTACATAGTCCAAGTGTCCGTTCGTTAACCTAGATAGTCCAAGTGCCCATTGGGTAACCTACATAGTCCAAGTGCCCGCCTGGTAACCTGGTTAGTCCAAGTGCCCGCTAGTTAACCTACATAGTCCAAGTGCCTTCTAGGGAGCCTACATAGTCCACGTGACCGCTAGGGAACCTACATAGTCCAAGTGCCCGCTAGGTAACCTACATAGTCCAAATGCCCGCAAGGAAACCTACATAGTCTAAATGTCCGCTAGGCAACCTACATAATACAAGTGCCCACTCTGGAACATACATAGTCCAAGTGCCCGTTAGCTAACCTAGATAGTCCAAGGGCCCGCTAGTTGACCTACATAGTCCAAGTGCCAGCTAGGTAACCTAGATAGTACAAGTGCCCGCTAGGGAACCTAGATAGTCCAAGTGCCTGTTAGCTAACCTAGATAGTCCAAGTGGTGGCTAGGTAACCTACATAGTCCAAGTGCCCGTTCGTTAACCTAGATAATCCAAGTGCCCGTTAGGTAACCTAGACAGTCCAAGTGCCCGCTAGTTACCGTACATAGTCCAAGTGCCCTTAGTTAACCTAGATAGTCAAAGTGCCTGCTAGGTAACCTACATAGTCCAAGTGCCCGCTAGGCAACCTAAATAGTCCAAATGCCCGAGGGAAACTACATAGTCCAATTGCCCGCTAGTTAACCTAGATGTTCCAAGTGCCCCCTAGTAAACCTACATAATCCATGGGCCCGCTAGTTAACCTCCATAGTGCAAGGGCCCGCTAGTTAACCTAGATCGTGCAAGTGTCCGCTAGTTAACCTACATAGTCCAAGTGCCCGCTAGTTAACTAGATGTTCCAAGTGCCACCTAGTAAACCTACATAATCCATGGGCCCGCTAGTTAACCTCCATAGTGCAAGGGCCCGCTAGTTAACCTAGATCGTGCAAGTGTCCGCTAGTTAACCTACATAGTCCAAGTGCCAGCTAGGTAACCTAGATAGTCCAATTGCCCGCTAGGGATCCTTCATAATGCAAGTGCCTGCTAGGTAAACTAGATAGTCCAAGTGCCCGCTAGGGAAGGTACATAGGCCAAGTGTCCGCTAGGTAACCTGGAGAGTTCAAGTGCCCGCTAGTTAACCTACATAGTCCAAGTGCCCGCTAGGTAACCTAGATAGTCCAAGTGCCCGTTAGTAAACCTAGATAGTCCAAGGGCCTGCTAGTTAACCTAGATTGTCCAAGTGCCCGCTAGTTAACCTAAATCGTCCAAGTGTCCGCTAAGTAACCTACATAGTCCAAGTGCCTGCTAGGTAACCTAGATAGTCCAAGTGCCTGATACCTAACCTACATAGTCCAAGTGTCCGTTCGTTAACCTAGATAGTCCAAGTGCCCATTGGGTAACCTACATAGTCCAAGTGCCCGCCTGGTAACCTGGTTAGTCCAAGTGCCCGCTAGTTAACCTACATAGTCCAAGTGCCTTCTAGGGAGCCTACATAGTCCACGTGACCGCTAGGGAACCTACATAGTCCAAGTGCCCGCTAGGTAACCTACATAGTCCAAATGCCCGCAAGGAAACCTACATAGTCTAAATGTCCGCTAGGCAACCTACATAATACAAGTGCCCACTCTGGAACATACATAGTCCAAGTGCCCGTTAGCTAACCTAGATAGTCCAAGGGCCCGCTAGTTGACCTACATAGTCCAAGTGCCAGCTAGGTAACCTAGATAGTACAAGTGCCCGCTAGGGAACCTAGATAGTCCAAGTGCCTGTTAGCTAACCTAGATAGTCCAAGTGGTGGCTAGGTAACCTACATAGTCCAAGTGCCCGTTCGTTAACCTAGATAATCCAAGTGCCCGTTAGGTAACCTAGACAGTCCAAGTGCCCGCTAGTTACCGTACATAGTCCTAGTGCCCTTAGTTAACTTAGATAGTCAAAGTGCCTGCTAGGTAACCTACATAGTCCAAGTGCCCGCTAGGCAACCTAAATAGTCCAAATGCCCGCTAGGGAAACTACATAGTCCAATTGCCCGCTAGTTAACCTAGATGTTCCAAGTGCCCCCTAGTAAACCTACATAATCCATGGGCCCGCTAGTTAACCTCCATAGTGCAAGGGCCCGCTAGTTAACCTAGATCGTGCAAGTGTCCGCTAGTTAACCTACATAGTCCAAGTGCCCGCTAGTTAACTAGATGTTCCAAGTGCCCCCTAGTAAACCTACATAATCCATGGGCCCGCTAGTTAACCTCCATAGTGCAAGGGCCCGCTAGTTAACCTAGATCGTGCAAGTGTCCGCTAGTTAACCTACATAGTCCAAGTGCCAGCTAGGTAACCTAGATAGTCCAATTGCCCGCTAGGGATCCTTCATAATGCAAGTGCCTGCTAGGTAAACTAGATAGTCCAAGTGCCCGCTAGGGAAGGTACATAGGCCAAGTGTCCGCTAGGTAACCTGGAGAGTTCAAGTGCCCGCTAGTTAACCTACATAGTCCAAGTGCCCGCTAGGTAACCTAGATAGTCCAAGTGCCCGTTAGTAAACCTAGATAGTCCAAGGGCCTGCTAGTTAACCTAGATTGTCCAAGTGCCCGCTAGTTAACCTAAATCGTCCAAGTGTCCGCTAAGTAACCTACATAGTCCAAGTGCCTGCTAGGTAACCTAGATAGTCCAAGTGCCTGATACCTAACCTACATAGTCCAAGTGTCCGTTCGTTAACCTAGATAGTCCAAGTGCCCATTGGGTAACCTACATAGTCCAAGTGCCCGCCTGGTAACCTGGTTAGTCCAAGTGCCCGCTAGTTAACCTACATAGTTCAAGTGCCTTCTAGGGAGCCTACATAGTCCACGTGACCGCTAGGGAACCTACATAGTCCAAGTGCCCGCTAGGTAACCTACATAGTCCAAATGCCCGCAAGGAAACCTACATAGTCTAAATGTCCGCTAGGCAACCTACATAATACAAGTGCCCACTCTGGAACATACATAGTCCAAGTGCCCGTTAGCTAACCTAGATAGTCCAAGGGCCCGCTAGTTGACCTACATAGTCCAAGTGCCAGCTAGGTAACCTAGATAGTACAAGTGCCCGCTAGGGAACCTAGATAGTCCAAGTGCCTGTTAGCTAACCTAGATAGTCCAAGTGGTGGCTAGGTAACCTACATAGTCCAAGTGCCCGTTCGTTAACCTAGATAATCCAAGTGCCCGTTAGGTAACCTAGACAGTCCAAGTGCCCGCTAGTTACCGTACATAGTCCAAGTGCCCTTAGTTAACCTAGATAGTCAAAGTGCCTGCTAGGTAACCTACATAGTCCAAGTGCCCGCTAGGCAACCTAAATAGTCCAAATGCCCGCTAGGGAAACTACATAGTCCAATTGCCCGCTAGTTAACCTAGATGTTCCAAGTGCCCCCTAGTAAACCTACATAATCCATGGGCCCGCTAGTTAACCTCCATAGTGCAAGGGCCCGCTAGTTAACCTAGATCGTGCAAGTGTCCGCTAGTTAACCTACATAGTCCAAGTGCCATCTAGGTAACCTAGATAGTCCAATTGCCCGCTAGGGATCCTTCATAATCCAAGTGCCTGCTAGGTAACCTAGATAGTCCAAGTGCCCGCTAGGGAAGGTACATAGTCCAAGTGTCCGCTAGGTAACCTAGAGAGTTCAAGTGCCCGCTAGTTAACCTACATAGTCCCAGTGCCCGCTAGTTAACCTAGATAGTCCAAGTGCCCGCTAGTAAAACTAGATAGTCCAAGGGCCTGCTAGTTAACCTAGATAGTCCAAGTGCCCGCTAGTTAACCTAAATCGTCCAAGTGTCCGCTATGTAACCTACATAGTCCAAGTGCCTGCTAGGTAACCTAGATAGTCCAAGTGCCTGATACCTAACCTACATAGTCCAAGTGTCCGTTCGTTAACCTAGATAGTCCAAGTGCCCATTGGGTAACCTACATAGTCCAAGTGCCCGCCTGGTAACCTGGTTAGTCCAAGTGCCCGCTAGTTAACCTACATAGTCCAAGTGCCATCTAGGTAACCTAGATAGTCCAATTGCCCGCTAGGGATCCTTCATAATCCAAGTGCCTGCTAGGTAACCTAGATAGTCCAAGTGCCCGCTAGGGAAGGTACATAGTCCAAGTGTCCGCTAGGTAACCTAGAGAGTTCAAGTGCCCGCTAGTTAACCTACATAGTCCAAGTGCCCGCTAGTTAACCTAGATAGTCCAAGTGCCCGCTAGTAAACCTAGATAGTCCAAGGGCCTGCTAGTTAACCTAGATAGTCCAAGTGCCCGCTAGTTAACCTAAATCGTCCAAGTGTCCGCTATGTAACCTACATAGTCCAAGTGCCTGCTAGGTAACCTAGATAGTCCAAGTGCCTGATACCTAACCTACATAGTCCAAGTGTCCGTTCGTTAACCTAGATAGTCCAAGTGCCCATTGGGTAACCTACATAGTCCAAGTGCCCGCCTGGTAACCTGGTTAGTCCAAGTGCCCGCTAGTTAACCTACATAGTCCAAGTGCCTTCTAGGGAGCCTACATAGTCCACGTGACCGCTAGGGAACCTACATAGTCCAAGTGCCCGCTAGGTAACCTACATAGTCCAAGTGCCCGCTAGGTAACCTACATAGTCCAAGTGCCCGTTAGGTAACCTTGATAGTCCAATTGCCCGTTAGCTATCCTAGATAGTCCAAGTGTCCGCTAGTTAACCTACATAGTCCAAGTGCCCGTTGGTTAACTTACATTGTCCAAGTGCCCGCTAGGTAACGTAGATAGCCCAAGTGCCCGCTAGGGAACGTACATAGTCCAAGTGCCCACTAGGTAACCTAGACAGTACAATTGCCCCCTAGTTAACCTAGACAGTCCAAGTACCCGATAGGGAACCTACATAGTCCAAGTGCCCACTAGCGAACCTACATAGTCCAAGTGCTCGCTAGGCAACCTACATAGTCCAAGTGCCCGTTCGTTAACCTAGATAGTCCACGTGCCCGCTAGGTAACCTAGACAGTCCAAGTGCCCGCTAGGTTACCTACATAGTCCAAGTGCACGTTCGTTAACCTAGATAATCCAAGTGCCCGTTAGGTAACCTAGACAGTCCAAGTGCCCGCTAGTTACCCTACATAGTCCAAGTGCCCGTTAGATAACCTAGATAGTCAAAGTGCCAGCTAGGTAACCTAGATAGTCCAATTGCCCGCTAGGGATCCTTCATAATCCAAGTGCCTGCTAGGTAACCTAGATAGTCCAAGTGCCCGCTAGGGAAGGTACATAGTCCAAGTGTCCGCTAGGTAACCTAGAGAGTTCAAGTGCCCGCTAGTTAACCTACATAGTCCAAGTGCCCGCTAGTTAACCTAGATAGTCCAAGTGCCCGCTAGTAAACCTAGATAGTCCAAGGGCCTGCTAGTTAACCTAGATAGTCCAAGTGCCCGCTAGTTAACCTAAATCGTCCAAGTGTCCGCTAGGTAACCTACATAGTCCAAGTGCCTGCTAGGTAACCTAGATAGTCCAAGTGCCTGATACCTAACGTACATAGTCCAAGTGTCCGTTTGTTAACCTAGATAGTCCAAGTGCCCATTGGGTAACCTACATAGTCCAAGTGCCCGCCTGGTAACCTGGTTAGTCCAAGTGCCCGCTAGTTAACCTACATAGTCCAAGTGCCTTCTAGGGAGCCTACATAGTCCACGTGACCGCTCGGGAACCTACATAGTCCAAGTGCCCGTTAGGGAACCAACATAGTCCAAGTGCCCGCAAGGAAACCTACATAGTCTAAATGTCCGCTAGGCAACCTACATAATCCAAGTGCCCGCTCTGGAACATACATAGTCCAAGTGCCCGTTAGCTAACCTAGATAGTCCAAGGGCCCGCTAGTTGACCTACATAGTCCAAGTGCCAGCTAGGTAACCTAGATAGTACAAGTGCCCACTAGGTAACCTATATAGTCCAAGTGCCCGTTCGTTAACCTAGATAATCCAAGTGCCCGTTAGGTAACCTAGACAGTCCAAGTGCCCGCTAGTTACCCTACATAGTCCAAGTGCCCTTAGTTAACCTAGATAGTCAAAGTGCCTGCTACGTAACATACATAGTCCAAGTGCCCGCTAGGCAACCTAAATAGTCCAAATGCCCGCTAGGGAAACTACATAGTCCAAGTGCCCGCTAGTTAACTAGATGTTCCAAGTGCCCCCTAGTAAACCTACATAATCCATGGGCCCGCTACTTAACCTCCATAGTGCAAGGGCCCGCTAGTTAACCTAGATCGTGCAAGTGTCCGCTAGTTAACCTACATAGTCCAAGTGCCATCTAGGTAACCTAGATAGTCCAATTGCCCGCTAGGGATCCTTCATAATGCAAGTGCCTGCTAGGTAACCTAGATAGTCCAAGTGCCCGCTAGGGAAGGTACATAGTCCAAGTGTCCGCTAGGTAACCTAGAGAGTTCAAGTGCCCGCTAGTTAACCTACATAGTCCAAGTGCCCGCTAGTTAACCTAGATAGTCCAAGTGCCCGCTAGTAAACCTAGATAGTCCAAGGGCCTGCTAGTTAACCTAGATAGTCCAAGTGCCCGCTAGTTAACCTAAATCGTCCAAGTGTCCGCTATGTAACCTACATAGTCCAAGTGCCTGCTAGGTAACCTAGATATTCCAAGTGCCTGATACCTAACCTACATAGTCCAAGTGTCCGTTCGTTAACCTAGATAGTCCAAGTGCCCATTGGGTAACCTACATAGTCCAAGTGCCCGCCTGGTAACCTGGTTAGTCCAAGTGCCCGCTAGTTAACCTACATAGTCCAAGTGCCATCTAGGTAACCTAGATAGTCCAATTGCCCGCTAGGGATCCTTCATAATCCAAGTGCCTGCTAGGTAACCTAGATAGTCCAAGTGCCCGCTAGGGAAGGTACATAGTCCAAGTGTCCGCTAGGTAACCTAGAGAGTTCAAGTGCCCGCTAGTTAACCTACATAGTCCAAGTGCCCGCTAGTTAACCTAGATAGTCCAAGTGCCCGCTAGTAAACCTAGATAGTCCAAGGGCCTGCTAGTTAACCTAGATAGTCCAAGTGCCCGCTAGTTAACCTAAATCGTCCAAGTGTCCGCTATGTAACCTACATAGTCCAAGTGCCTGCTAGGTAACCTAGATAGTCCAAGTGCCTGATACCTAACCTACATAGTCCAAGTGTCCGTTCGTTAACCTAGATAGTCCAAGTGCCCATTGGGTAACCTACATAGTCCAAGTGCCTGCCTGGTAACCTGGTTAGTCCAAGTACCCGCTAGTTAACCTACATAGTCCAAGTGCCTTCTAGGGAGCCTACATAGTCCACGTGACCGCTAGGGAACCTACATAGTCCAAGTGCCCGCTAGGTAACCTACATAGTCCAAATGCCCGCAAGGAAACCTACATAGTCTAAATGTCCGCTAAGCAACCTACATAATACAAGTGCCCACTCTGGAACATACATAGTCCAAGTGCCCGTTAGCTAACCTAGATAGTCCAACAGCCCGCTAGTTGACCTACATAGTCCAAGTGCCAGCTAGGTAACCTAGATAGTACAAGTGCCCGCTAGGGAACCTAGATAGTCCAAGTGCCTCTTAGCTAACCTAGATAGTCCAAATGGTGGCTAGGTAACCTACATAGTCCAAGTGCCCGCTAGGTAACCTACATAGTCCAAGTGCCCGTTAGGTAACCTTGATAGTCCAATTGCCCGTTAGCTATCCTAGATAGTCCAAGTGTCCGCTAGTTAACCTACATAGTCCAAGTGCCCGTTGGTTAACTTACATTGTCCAAGTGCCCGCTAGGTAACGTAGATAGCCCAAGTGCCCGCTAGGGAACGTACATAGTCCAAGTGCCCACTAGGTAACCTAGACAGTACAATTGCCCCCTAGTTAACCTAGACAGTCCAAGTACCCGATAGGGAACCTACATAGTCCAAGTGCCCACTAGCGAACCTACATAGTCCAAGTGCTCGCTAGGCAACCTACATAGTCCAAGTGCCCGTTCGTTAACCTAGATAGTCCACGTGCCCGCTAGGTAACCTAGACAGTCCAAGTGCCCGCTAGGTTACCTACATAGTCCAAGTGCACGTTCGTTAACCTAGATAATCCAAGTGCCCGTTAGGTAACCTAGACAGTCCAAGTGCCCGCTAGTTACCCTACATAGTCCAAGTGCCCGTTAGTTAACCTAGATAGTCAAAGTGCCAGCTAGGTAACCTAGATAGTCCAATTGCCCGCTAGGGATCCTTCATAATCCAAGTGCCTGCTAGGTAACCTAGATAGTCCAAGTGCCCGCTAGGGAAGGTACATAGTCCAAGTGTCCGCTAGGTAACCTAGAGAGTTCAAGTGCCCGCTAGTTAACCTACATAGTCCAAGTGCCCGCTAGTTAACCTAGATAGTCCAAGTGCCCGCTAGTAAACCTAGATAGTCCAAGGGCCTGCTAGTTAACCTAGATAGTCCAAGTGCCCGCTAGTTAACCTAAATCGTCCAAGTGTCCGCTAGGTAACCTACATAGTCCAAGTGCCTGCTAGGTAACCTAGATAGTCCAAGTGCCTGATACCTAACGTACATAGTCCAAGTGTCCGTTTGTTAACCTAGATAGTCCAAGTGCCCATTGGGTAACCTACATAGTCCAAGTGCCCGCCTGGTAACTTGGTTAGTCCAAGTGCCCGCTAGTTAACCTACATAGTCCAAGTGCCTTCTAGGGAGCCTACATATTCCACGTGACCGCTCGGGACCTACATAGTCCAAGTGCCCGTTAGGGAACCTACATAGTCCAAGTGCCCGCTAGGTAACCTACATAGTCTAAATGTCCGCTAGGCAACCTACATAATCCAAGTGCCCGCTCTGGAACATACATAGTCCAAGTGCCCGTTAGCTAACCTAGATAGTCCAAGGGCCCGCTAGTTGACCTACATAGTCCAAGTGCCAGCTAGGTAACCTAGATAGTACAAGTGCCCACTAGGTAACCTATATAGTCCAAGTGCCCGTTCGTTAACCTAGATAATCCAAGTGCCCGTTAGGTAACCTAGACAGTCCAAGTGCCCGCTAGTTACCCTACATAGTCCAAGTGCCCTTAGTTAACCTAGATAGTCAAAGTGCCTGCTACGTAACATACATAGTCCAAGTGCCCGCTAGGCAACCTAAATAGTCCAAATGCCCGCTAGGGAAACTACATAGTCCAAGTGCCCGCTAGTTAACTAGATGTTCCAAGTGCCCCCTAGTAAACCTACATAATCCATGGGCCCGCTACTTAACCTCCATAGTGCAAGGGCCCGCTAGTTAACCAAATCGTGCAAGTGTCCGCTAGTTAACCTACATAGTCCAAGTGCCAGCTAGGTAACCTAGATAGTCCAATTGCCCGCTAGGGATCCTTCATAATGCAAGTGCCTGCTAGGTAACCTAGATAGTCCAAGTGCCCGCTAGGGAAGGTACATAGGCCAAGTGTCCGCTAGGTAACCTGGAGAGTTCAAGTGCCCGCTAGTTAACCTACATAGTCCAAGTGCCCGCTAGTTAACCTAGATAGTCCAAGTGCCCGTTAGCTAACCTAGATAGTCCAAGGGCCCGGTAGTTGACCTACATAGTCCAAGTGCCAGCTAGGTAACCTAGATAGTACAAGTGCCCGCTAGGGAACCTACATAGTCCAAGTGCCTGTTAGCTAACCTAGATAGTCCAAGTGGTGGCTAGGTAACCTACATAGTCCAAGTGCCCGTTCGTTAACCTAGATAATCCAAGTGCCCGTTAGGTAACCTAGATAGTCCAAGTGCCCTCTAGTTACCCTACATAGTCCAAGTGCCCGTTAGGGAACCTACATAGTCCAAGTGCCTTCTAGGTAACCTACATAGTCCAAATGCCCGCAAAGAAACCTACATCGTCTAAATGTCCGCTAGGCAACCTACATAATCCAAGTGCCCGCTCTGGAACATACATAGTCCAAGTGCCCGTTAGCTAACCTAGATAGTCCAAGGGCCCGCTAGTTGACCTACATAGTCCAAGTGCCAGCTAGGTAACCTAGATAGTACAAGTGCCCGCTAGGGAAACTAGATAGTCCAAGTGGTGGCTGGGTAACCTATATAGTCCAAGTGCCCGTTCGTTATCCTAGATAATCCAAGTGCCCGTTAGGTAACCTTGACAGTCCAAGTGCCCGCTAGTTACCCTACATAGTCCAAGTGCCCTTAGTTAACCTAGATAGTCAAAGTGCCTGCTAGGTAACCTACATAGTCCAAGTGCCCGCTAGGCAACCTAAATAGTCCAAATGCCCGCTAGGGAAACTACATAGTCCAAGTGCCCGCTAGTTAACCTAGATGTTCCAAGTGCCCCCTAGTAAACCTACATAATCCATGGGCCCGCTAGTTAACCTACATAGTGCAAGGGCTCGCTAGTTAACCTAGATCGTGCAAGTGTCCGCTAGTTAACCTACATAGTCCAAGTGCCAGCTAGGTAACCTAGATAGTCCAATTGCCCGCTAGGGATCCTTCATAATCCAAGTGCCTGCTAGGTAACTTAGATAGTCCAAGTGCCCGCTAGGGAAGGTACATAGTCCAAGTGTCCGCTAGGTAACCTAGAGAGTTCAAGTGCCCGCTAGTTAACCTACATAGTCCAAGTGCCCGCTAGTTAACCTAGATAGTCCAAGTGCCCGCTAGTAAACCTAGATAGTCCAAGGGCCTGCTAGTTAACCTAGATAGTCCAAGTGCGCGCTAGTTAACATAAATCGTCCAAGTGTCCGCTAGGTAACCTACATAGTCCAAGTGCCTGCTAGGTAACCTAGATAGTCCAAGTGCCTGATACCTAACCTACATAGTCCAAGTGTCCGTTCGTTAACCTAGATAGTCCAAGTGCCCATTGGGTAACCTACATAGTCCAAGTGCCCGCCTGGTAACCTGGTTAGTCCAAGTGCCCGCTAGTTAACCTACATAGTCCAAGTGCCTTCTAGGGAGCCTACATAGTCCACGTGACCGCTAGGGAACCTACATAGTCCAAGTGCCCGCTAGGTAACCTACATAGTCCAAATGCCCGCAAGGAAACCTACATAGTCTAAATGTCCGCTAGGCAACCTACATAATACAAGTGCCCACTCTGGAACATACATAGTCCAAGTGCCCGTTAGCTAACCTAGATAGTCCAAGGGCTCGCTAGTTGACCTACATAGTCCAAGTGCCAGCTAGGTAACCTAGATAGTACAAGTGCCCGCTAGGGAACCTAGATAGTCCAAGCGCCTGTTAGCTAACCTAGATAATCCAAGTGGTGGCTAGGTAACCTAGATAGTCCAAGTGCCCGCTAGGTAACCTACATAGTCTAAGTGCCCGTTAGGTAACTTTGATAGTCCAATTGCCCGTTAGCTATCCTAGATAGTCCAAGTGTCCGCTAGTTAACCTACATAGTCCAAGTGCCCATTCGTTACCTTACATTGTCCAAGTGCCCGCTAGGTAACGTAGATATCCCAAGTGCCCGCTAGGGAACGTACATAGTCCAAGTGCCCACTAGGTAACCTAGACAGTACAATTGCCCCCTAGTTAACCTAGAGAGTCCAAGTACCCCATAGGGAACCTACATAGTCCAAGTGCCCACTAGCGAACCTACATAGTCCATGTGCTCGCTAGGCAACCTACATAGTCCAAGTGCCCGTTAGTTAACCTAGATTGTCTAATTGCCCGTTAGCTAACCTAGATAGTCGAAGTGTCCGCTAGTTAACCTACATAGTCCAAGTGCCCGTTCGTTAACCTAGATAGTCAAAGTGCCCGCTAGGTGACCTAGACAGTCCAAGTGCCCGCTAGATTACCTACATAGTCCAAGTGCACGTTCGTTAACCTAGATAATCCAAGTGCCCGTTAGGTAACCTAACAGTCCAAGTGCCCGCTAGTTACCCTACATAGTCCAAGTGACTGTTAGTTAACCTAGATAGTCAAAGTGCCTGCTAGGTAACCTAGATAGTCCAAGTGCCCGCTAGGTAACCTAGACAGTCCAAGTGCCCGCTAGGTTACCTACATAGTCCAAGTGCACGTTCGTTAACCTAGATTGTCCAAGTGCCCGCTGGTAACCTACATAGTCCAAATGCCCGCAAGGAAACCTACATAGTCTAAATGTCCGCTAGGCAACCTACATAATCCAAGTGCCCACTCTGGAACATACATAGTCCAAGTGCCCGTTAGCTAACCTAGATAGTCCAAGGGCCCGCTAGTTGACCTAAATAGTCCAAGTGCCAGCTAGGTAACCTAGATAGTACAAGTGCCCGCTAGGGAACCTAGATAGTCCAAGTGCCTGTTAGCTAACCTAGATAGTCCAAGTGGTGGCTAGGTAACCTACATAGTCCAAGTGCCCGTTCGTTAACCTAGATAATCCAAGTGCCCTTAGGTAACCTAGACAGTCCAAGTGCCCGCTAGGTTACCTACATAGTCCAAGTGCACGTTCGTTAACCTAGATTGTCCAAGTGCCCGCTGGTAACCTACATAGTCCAAATGCCCGCAAGGAAACCTACATAGTCTAAATGTCCGCTAGGCAGCCTACATAATCCAAGTGCCCACTCTGGAACATACATAGTCCAAGTGCCCGTTAGCTAACCTCGATAGTCAAAGGGCCCGCTAGTTGACCTACATAGTCCAAGTGCCAGCTAGGTAACCTAGATAGTACAAGTGCCCGCTAGGGAACCTAGATAGTCCAAGTGCCTGTTAGCTAACCTAGATAGTCCAAGTGGTGGCTAGGTAACCTACATACTCCAAGTGCCCGTTCGTTAACCTAGATAATCCAAGTGCCCGTTAGGTAACCTAGACAGTCCAAGTGCCCGCTAGTTGCCCTACATAGTCCAAGTGCCCGTTAGTTAACCTAGATAGTCAAAGTGCCTGCTAGGTAACCTATATAGTCCAAGTGCCCGCTAGATAACCTACATAGTCCAAGTGCCTGCTACGTAACCTAAATAGTCCAAATGTCCGCTAGGGAAACTACATAGTCCAAGTGCCCGCTAGTTAACCTAGATAGTCCAAGTGCCCCCTAGTAAACCTACATAATCCATGGGCCCGCTAGTTAACCTACATAGTGCAAGGGCCCGCTAGTTAACCTAGATAGTCCAAATGCCCGCTAGTTAACCTAGATAGTCCAAGTGCCCGCTAGTTAACCTAGATAGTCCAAGTGCCCGCTAGTTAACCTACAGAGTCCAAATGCCCGCTAGGTAACCTAGACAGTCCAAGTGACCACTAGTTAACCTACATAGTCAAAGTGCCCGCTAGGTAACGTAGTTAGCCCAAGTGCCCGCTAGGGAACGTACATAGTCTAAGTGCCCGCTAGGTAACCTGGATAGTCTAATTGCCGGGTAGTAAACCTACATAGTCCAAGTTCCTGCTAGGTAAAATACATAGTCCAAGTGCCCACTGCGTAACCTAGACAGTCCAATTGCCCACTAGTTAACCTAGACAGTCCACGTACCGCTAGGGAATCTACATAGTCCAAGCGCCCGCTAGGGAACCTACATAGTCCAGATGCTCGCTAGGCAACCTACATAGTCCAAGTGCCCGTTAGTTAACCTAGATAGTCAAAGTGCCTGCTAGGTAACCTAGATAGTCCAAGTGCCCGCTAGGTAACCTTCATAGTCCAAGTGCCAGTTAGGTAACCTTGATAGTCCAATTGCCCGTTAGTTATCCTAGATAGTCCAAGTGTCCGCTAGTTAACCTACATAGTCCAAGTGCCCGTTCGTTAACTTACATTGTCCAAGTGCCCGCTAGGTAACGTAGATATCCCAATTGCCCGCTAGGGAACGTACATAGTCCAAGTGCCCATTAGTTAACCTAGACAGTCCAATTGCCCCCTAGTTAACCTAGACAGTCCAAGTACCCGATAGGGAACCTACATAGTCCATGTGCCCTCTAGGGAACCTACATAGTCCAAGTGCTCGCTAGGCAACCTACATAGTACAACTGCCCGTTAGTTAACCTAGATTGTCAAATTGCCCGTTAGCTAACCTAGATAGTCGAAGTGTCCGCTAGTTAACCTACATAGTCCAAGTGCCCGTTCGTTAACCTAGATAGTCCAAGTGCCCGTTCGTTAACCTACATAGACCAAGTGCCCGCTAGGTAACGTAGATAGCCCAAGTGCCCGCTACGGAAGGTACATAGTCCAAGTGCCCGTAGGTAAACTAGATAGTCCAAGTGCCCGCTAGTTAACCTACATAGCCCAAGTACCTGCTAGGTAAACTACATAATCCAAGTGCCCGTTCGTTAACCTACATAGTCCAAGTGCCCGTTCGTTAACCTACATAGTCCAAGTGCCCGCTAGGTAACGTAGAAAGCCCAAGTGCCCGCTAGGGAACGTACATACTCCAAGTGCCCAGTAGGTAATCTAGTCAGTCCAAATGCCGCTAGTTAATCTAGACAGTCCAAGTACCCGATAGGGAACCTACATAGTCCAATTGCCCGCTAGGGAACCTACATACTCCAAGTGCTCGCTAGGCAACCTACATAGTCCAAGTGCCCGTTAGTTAACCTAGATAGTCAAAGTGCCTGCTAGGTAACCTAAATAGTCCAAGTGCCCGCTAGGGAACCTACGTAGTCCAAGTGCCCGATAGGTAACCTATATAGTCCAATTGCCCATTAGCTAATCTAGATAGTCGAAGTGTCCGCTAGTAAACCTACATAGTCCAAGTGCCCGTTCGTTAACCTAGAAAGTCCAAGTGCCCGCTAGGTGACCTAGACAGTCCAAGTGCCCGCTAGGTTACCTACATAGTCCAAGTGCACGTTCGTTAACCTAGATTGTCCAAGTGCCCGCTGGTAACCTACATAGTCCAAATGCCCGCAAGGAAACCTACATAGTCTAAATGTCCGCTAGGCAACCTACATAATACAAGTGCCCACTCTGGAACATACATAGTCCAAGTGCCCGTTAGCTAACCTAGATAGTCCAAGGGCCCGCTAGTTGACCTAAATAGTCAAAGTGCCAGCTAGGTAACCTAGATAGCACAAGTGCCCGCTAGGGAACCTAGATAGTCCAAGTGCCTGTTAGCTAACCTAGATAGTCCAAGTGGTGGCTAGGTAACCTACATAGTCCAAGTGCCCGTTCGTTAACCTAGATAATCCAAGTGCCCTTAGGTAACCTAGACAGTCCAAGTGCCCGCTAGATTACCTACATAGTCCAAGTGCACGTTCGTTAACCTAGATTGTCCAAGTGCCCGCTGGTAACCTACATAGTCCAAATGCCCGCAAGGAAACCTACCTAGTCTAAATGTCCGCTAGGCAACCTACATAATCCAAGTGCCCACTCTGGAACACACATAGTCCAAGTGCCCGTTAGCTAACCTCGATAGTCAAAGGGCCCGCTAGTTGACCGACATAGTCCAAGTGCCAGCTAGGTAACCTAGATAGTACAAGTGCCCGCTAGGGAACCTAGATAGTCCAACTGCCTGTTAGCTAACCTATATAGTCCAAGGGAACGCTAGTTGACCTAAATAGTCCAAGTGCCAGCTAGGTAACCTAGATAGTACAAGTGCCCGCTAGGGAACCTAGATAGTCCAAGTGCCTGTTAGCTAACCTAGATAGTCCAAGTGGTGGCTAGGTAACCTACATAGTCAAAGTGCCCGTTCGTTAACCTAGATAATCCAAGTGCCCGTTAGGTAACCTAGACAGTCCAAGTGCCCGCTAGATAACCTACATAGTCAAAGTGCCCGCTAGGTAACCTAAATAGTCCAAATGTCCGCTAGGGAAACTACATAGTCCAAGTGCCCGCTAATTAACCTAGATAGTCCAAGTGCCCCCTAGTAAACCTACATAATCCATGGGCCCGCTAGTTAACCTACATAGTGCAAGGGCCCGCTAGTTAACCTAGATAGTCCAAGTGCCCGCTAGTTAACCTAGATAGTCCAAGTGCCCGCTAGTTAACCTAGATAGTCCAAGTGCCCGCTAGTTAACCTACATAGTCCAAGTGCCCGCTAGGTAACCTAGACAGTCCAAGTGACCACTAGGTTACCTACATAGTCCAAGTGACCATTCGTTAACCTACATAGTCCAAGTGCCCGCTAGGTAACGTAGATAGCCCAAGTGCCCGCTAGGGAACGTACATAGTCCAAGTGCCCTCTAGGTAACCTGGATAGTCTAAGTGCCTGGTAGTAAACCTACATAGTCCAAGTTCCTGCTAGGTAAACTACATAGTCCAAGTGCCCACTAGGTAACCTAGACAGTCCAATTGCCCGCTAGTTAACCTAGACAGTCCAAGTACCGCTAGGGAATCTACATAGTCCAAGCGCCCGCTAGGGAACCTACATAGTCCAGGTGCTCGCTAGGCAACCTACATAGTCCAAGTGCCCGTTAGTTAACCTAGATAGTCAAAGTGCCTGCTAGGTAACCTAGATAGTCCAAGTACCCGCTAGGTAACCTTCATAGACCAAGTGCCCGTTAGGTAACCTTGATAGTCCAATTGCCCGTTAGCTATCCTAGATAGTCCAAGTGTCCGCTAGTTAACCTACATAGTCCAAGTGGCCGTTCGTTAACTTACATTGTCCAAGTGCCCGCTAGGTAACGTAGATATCCCAAGTGCCCACTAGGTAACCTAGACAGTCCAATTGCCCCCTAGTTAGCCTAGACAGTCCAAGTACCCGATTGGGAACCTACATAGTCCAAGTGCCCTCTAGGGAACCTACATAGTCCAAGTGCTCGCTAGGCAACCTACATAGTCCAAGTGCCCGTTAGTTAACCTAGATTGTCCAATTGCCCGTTAGCTAACCTAGATAGTGCAAGTGCCCGTTAGTTAACCTAGATAGTCAAAGTGCCTGCTAGGTAACCTAGATAGTCCAAGTGTCCGCTAGATAACCTACATAGTCCAAGTGACCACTAGGTTACCTACATAGTCCAAGTGCCCGTTCGTTAACCTATATAATCCAAGTGCCCGCTAGGTAACGTAGATAGCCCAAGTGCCCGCTAGGGAAGGTACATATTCCAAGTGCCCGTAGGTAACCTAGATAATCCAAGTGCCCGCTAGTTAACCTACATAGTCCAAGTACCTGCTAGGTAAACTACATAATCCAAGTGCCTGTTCGTTAACCTACATAGTCCAAGTGCCCGTTCGTTAACCTACATAGTCCAAGTGCCCGCTAGGTAACGTAGAAAGCCCAAGTGCCCGCTAGGGAACGTACATACTCCAAGTGCCCACTAGGTAACCTAGACAGTCCAATTGCCCGCTAGTTAACCTAGACAGTCCAAGTACCCGATAGGGAACCTACATAGTCCAATTGCCCGCTAGGGAACCTACATAATCCAAGTGCTCGCTAGGCAACCTACATAGTCCAAGTGCCCGTTAGTTAACCTAGATAGTCAAAGTGCCTGCTAGGTAACCTAAATAGTCCAAGTGCCCGCTAGGGAACCTACATAGTCCAAGTGCCTGCTAGGTAACCTAGATAATCCAATTGCCCGTTAGCTAACCTAGATAGTCCAAGTGTCCGCTAGTTAACCTACATAGTCCAAGTGCCCGTTCGTTAACCTAGAAAGTCCAAGTGCCCGCTAGGTAACCTAGACAGTCCAAGTGCCCGCTAGGTTACCTACATAGTCCAAGTGCACGTTCGTTAACCTAGATTGTCCAAGTGCCCGCTGGTAACCTACATAATCCAAATGCCCGCAAGGAAACCTACATAGTCTAAATGTCCGCTAGGCAACCTACATAATCCAAGTGCCCACTCTGGAACATACATAGTCCAAGTGCCCGTTAGCTAACCTAGATAGTCCAAGGGCCCGCTAGTTGACCTACATAGTCCAAGTGCCAGCTAGGTAACCTAGATAGTCCAAGTGTCCGCTAGATAACCTACATAGTCCAAGTGACCACTAGGTTACCTACATAGTCCAAGTGCCCGTTCGTTAACCTATATAGTCCAAGTGCCTGCTAGGTAACGTAGATAGCCCAAGTGCCCGCTAGGGAAGGTACATATTCCAAGTGCCCGTAGGTAACCTAGATAGTCCAAGTGCCCGCTAGTTAACCTACCTAGTCCAAGTACCTGCTAGGTAAACTACATAATCCAAGTGCCTGTTCGTTAACCTACATAGTCCAAGTGCCCGTTCGTTAACCTACATAGTCCAAGTGCCCGCTAGGTAACGTAGAAAGCCCAAGTGCCCGCTAGGGAACGTACATACTCCAAGTGCCCACTAGGTAACCTAGACAGTCCAATTGCCCGCTAGTTAACCTAGACAGTCCAAGTACCCGATAGGGAACCTACATAGTCCAATTGCCCGCTAGGGAACCTACATACTCCAAGTGCTCGCTAGGCAACCTACATAGTCCAAGTGCCCGTTAGCTAACCTAGATAGTCGAAGTGTCCGCTAGTTAACCTACATAGTCCAAGTGCCCGTTCGTTAACTTAGAAAGTCCAAGTGCCCGCTAGGTAACCTAGACAGTCCAAGTGCCCGCTAGGTTACCTGCATAGTCCAAGTGCACGTTCGTTAACCTAGATTGTCCAAGTGCCCGCTGGTAACCTACATAGTCCAAATGCCCGCAAGGAAACCTACATAGTCTAAATGTCCGCTAGGCAACCTACATAATCCAAGTGCCCACTCTGGAACATACATAGTCCAAGTGCCCGTTAGCTAACATAGATAATCCAAGGGCCCGCTAGTTGACCTACATAGTCCAAGTGCCAGCTAGGTAACCTAGATAGTACAAGTGCCCGCTAGGGAACCTAGATAGTCCAAGTGCCTGTTAGCTAACCTAGATAGTCCAAGTGGTGGCTAGGTAACCTACATAGTCCAAGTGCCCGTTCGTTAACCTAGATAATCCAAGTGACCGTTAGGTAACCTAGACAGTCCAAGTGCCCGCTAGTTGCCCTACATAGTCCAAATGCCCGTTAGTTAACCTAGATAGTCAAAGTGCCTGCTAGGTAACCTAGATAGTCCAAGTGCCCGCTAGATAACCTACATAGTCCAAGTGCCCGCTAGGTAACCTAAATAGTCCAAATGTCCGCTAGGGAAACTACATAGTCCAAGTGCCCGCTAGTTAACCTAGATAGTCCAAGTGCCCCCTAGTAACCCTACATAATCCATGGGCCCGCTAGTTAACCTACATAGTGCAAGGGCCCGCTAGTTAACCTAGATAGTCCAAGTGCCCGCTAGTTAACCTAGATAGTCCAAGTGCCCGCTAGTTAACCTAGATAGTCCAAGTGCCCGCTAGTTAACCTACATAGTCCAAGTTCCCGCTAGGTAACCTAGACAGTCCAAGTGACCACTAGGTTACCTACATAGTCCAAGTGCCCATTCGTTAACGTACATAGCCCAAGTGCCCGCTAGGTAACGTAGATAGCCCACGTGCCTGCTAGGGAACGTACATAGTCCAAGTGCCCGCTAGGTAACCTAGATAGTCTAAATGCCTGCTAGTAAACCTACATAGTCCAAGTTCCTGCTAGGTAAACTACATAGTCCAAGTGCCCACTAGGTAACCTAGACAGTCCAATTGCCCCCTAGTTAACTTAGACAGTCCAAGTACCGCTAGGTAATCTACATAGTCCAAGCGCCCGCTAGGGAACCTACATAGTCCAGGTGCTCGCTAGGCAACCTACATAGTCCACGTGCCAGTTAGTTAACCTAGATAGTCAAAGTGCCTGCTAGGTAACCTAGATAGTCCAAGTGCCCGCTAGGTAACCTATATAGTCCAAGTGCCCGTTAGGGAACCTTGATAGTCCAATTGCCCGTTAGCTATCCTAGATAGTCCAAGTGTCCGCTAGTTAACCTACATAGTCCAAGTGCCCGTTCGTTAACTTACATTGTCCAAGTGCCCGCTAGGTAACGTAGATAACCCAAGTGCCCGCTAGGGAACGTACATAGTCCAAGTGCCCACTAGGTAACCTAGACAGTACAATTCCCCCTAGTTAACCTAGACAGTCCAAGTACCCTATAGGGAACCTACATAGTCCAAGTGCCCACTAGGGAACCTACATAGTCCAAGTGATCGCTAGGCAACCTACATAGTCCAATAGACCGTTAGTTAACCTAGATTGTCCAATTGCCCGTTAGCTAACCTAGATAGTCGAAGTGTCCGCTAGTTAACCTACATAGTCCAAGTGCCCGTTCGTTAACCTAGATAGTCCAAGTGCCCGCTAGGTAACCTAGACAGTCCAAGTGCCCGCTAGGTTACCTACATAGTCCAAGTGCACGTTCGTTAACCTAGATAGTCCAAGTGCCCGCTGGTAACCTACATAGTCCAAGGGCCGCTAGGTAACCTTGATAGTCCAAGTGCCTTCTAGTTAACCTACGTAGTCCAAGTGCCCGCTAGATAACCTACATAGTCCAAGTGCCCACAAGGTAACCTAAATAATCCAAATGCCCGCTAGGGAAACTACATAGTCCAAGTGCCCGTTAGTTAACCTAGATAGTCCAAGTGCCCGCTAGTAAACCTAGATAGTCCAAGGGCCTACTAGTTAACCTAGATAGTTCAAGTGCCCGCTAGTTAACCTAAATCGTCCACGTGTGCGCTAGGTAACCTAGATAGTCCAAGTGCCTGATAGCTAACCTACATAGTCCAAGTGTCCGTTCGTTAACCTAGATAGTCCAATTGCCCATTGGGTAACCTACATAGTCCAAGTGCCCGCTAGTTAACCTACATAGTCCAAGTGCCTTCTAGGGAGCCTACATAGTCCACGTGACCGCGAGGGAACCTACATACTCAAAGTGCCCTTTAGGGAACCTACATAGTCCAAGTGCCCGCTAGGTAACCTACATAGTCCAAATGCCCGCAAGGAAACCTACATAGTCTAAATGTCTGCTAGGCAACCTACATAATCCAAGTGCCCGCTCTGGAACATACATAGTCCAAGTGCCCGTTAGCTAACATAGATAATCCAAGGGCCCGCTAGTTGACCTACATAGTCCAAGTGCCAGCTAGGTAACCTAGATAGTACAAGTGCCCGCTAGGGAACCTAGATAGTCCAAGTGGTGGCTAGGTAACCTACATAGTCCAAGTGCCCGTTCGTTAACCTAGATAATCCAAGTGCCCGTTAGGTAACCTAGACAGTCAAGTACCGCTAGGGAATCTACATAGTCCAAGCGCCCGCTAGGGAACCTACATAGTCCAGGTGCTCGCTAGGCAACCTACATAGTCCAAGTGCCCGTTAGTTAACCTAGATAGTCAAAGTGCCTGCTAGGTAACCTAGATAGTCCAAGTACCCGCTAGGTAACCTTCATAGTCCAAGTGCCCGTTAGGTAACCTTGATAGTCCAATTGCCCGTTAGCTATCCTAGATAGTCCAAGTGTCCGCTAGTTAACCTACATAGTCCAAGTGGCCGTTCGTTAACTTACATTGTGCAAGTGCCCGCTAGGTAACGTAGATATCCCAAGTGCCCACTAGGTAACCTAGACAGTCCAATTGCCCCCTAGTTAACCTAGACAGTCCAAGTACCCGATAGGGAACCTACATAGTCCAAGTGCCCTCTAGGGAACCTACATAGTCCAAGTGCTCGCTAGGCAACCTACATAGTCCAAGTGCCCGTTAGTTAACCTAGATTGTCCAATTGCCCGTTAGCTAACCTAGATAGTCGAAGTGTTCGCAAGGTAACCTACATAGTCCAAGTGCCCGTTCGTTAACCTAGATAGTCCAAGTGCCCGCTAGGTAACCTAGACAGTCCAAGTGCCCGCTAGGTTACCTTCATAGTCCAAGTGCACGTTCGTTAACCTAGATAGTCCAAGTGCCCGCTGGTAACCTACATAGTCCAAGGGCCGCTAGGTAACCTTGATAGTCCAAGTGCCTTCTAGTTAACCTACGTAGTCCAAGTGCCCGCTAGATAACCTACATAGTTCAAGTGCCCACTAGGTAACCTAAATAATCCAAATGCCCGCTAGGGAAACTACATAGTCCAAGTGCCCGTTAGTTAACCTAGATAGTCCTAGTGCCCGCTAGTAAACCTAGATAGTCAAAGGGCCTGCTAGTTAACCTAGATAGTTCAAGTGCCCGCTAGTTAACCTAAATCGTCCACGTGTGCGCTAGGTAACCTAGATAGTCCAAGTGCCTGATAGCTAACCTACATAGTCCAAGTGTCCGTTCGTTAACCTAGATAGTCCAAGTGCCCATTGGGTAACCTACATAGTCCAAGTGCCCGCTAGTTAACCTACATAGTCCAAGTGCCTTCTAGGGAGCCTACATAGTCCACGTGACCGCGAGGGAACCTACATACTCAAAGTGCCCTTTAGGGAACCTACATAGTCCAAGTGCCCGCTAGGTAACCTACATAGTCCAAATGCCCGTAAGGAAACCTACATAGTCTAAATGTCCGCTAGGCAACCTACATAATCCAAGTGCCCGCTCTGGAACATACATAGTCCAAGTGCCCGTTAGCTAACCTAGATAGTCCAAGGGCCCGCTAGTTGACCTACATAGTCCAAGTGCCAGCTAGGTAACCTAGATAGTACAAGTGCCCGCTAGGGAACCTAGATAGTCCAAGTGGTGGCTAGGTAACCTACATAGTCCAAGTGCCCGTTCGTTAACCTAGATAATCCAAGTGCCCGTTAGGTAACCTAGACAGTCCAAGTACCGCTAGGGAATCTACATAGTCCAAGCGCCCGCTAGGGAACCTACATAGTCCAGGTGCTCGCTAGGCAACCTACATAGTCCAAGTGCCCGTTAGTTAACCTAGATAGTCAAAGTGCCTGCTAGGTAACCTAGATAGTCCAAGTACCCGCTAGGTAACCTTCATAGTCCAAGTGCCCGTTAGGTAACCTTGATAGTCCAATTGCCCGTTAGCTATCCTAGATAGTCCAAGTGTCCGCTAGTTAACCTACATAGTCCAAGTGGCCGTTCGTTAACTTACATTGTCCAAGTGCCCGCTAGGTAACGTAGATATCCCAAGTGCCCACTAGGTAACCTAGACAGTCCAATTGCCCCCTAGTTAACCTAGACAGTCCAAGTACCTGATAGGGAACCTACATAGTCCAAGTGCCCTCTAGGGAACCTACATAGTCCAAGTGCTCGTTAGGCAACCTACATAGTCCAAGTGCCCGTTAGTTAACCTAGATTGTCCAATTGCCCGTTAGCTAACCTAGATAGTCGAAGTGTCCGCAAGGTAACCTACATAGTCCAAGTGCCCGTTCGTTATCCTAGATAGTCCAAGTGCCCGCTAGGTAACCTAGACAGTCCAAGTGCCCGCTGGGTTACCTACATAGTCCAAGTGCACGTTCGTTAACCTAGATAATCCAAGTGCCCGTTAGGTAACCTAGACAGTCCAAGTGCCCGCTAGTTACCCTACATAGTCCAAGTGCCCGTTAGTCAACCTAGATAGTCAAAGTGCCTGCTAGGTAACCTAGATAGTCCAAGTGTCCGCTAGATAACCTACATAGTCCAAGTGACCACTAGGTTACCTACATAGTCCAAGTGCCCGTTCGTTAACCTATATAGTCCAAGTGCCCGCTAGGTAACGTAGATAGCCCAAGTGCCCGCTAGGGAAGGTACATATTCCAAGTGCCCGTAGGTAACCTAGATAGTCCAAGTGCCCGCTAGTTAACCTACATAGTCCAAGTACCTGCTAGGTAAACTACATAATCCAAGTGCCTGTTCGTTAACCTACATAGTCCAAGTGCCCGTTCGTTAACCTACATAGTCCAAGTGCCCGCTAGGTAACGTAGAAAACCCAAGTGCCCGCTAGGGAACGTACATACTCCAAGTGCCCACTAGGTAACCTAGACAGTCCAATTGCCCGCTAGTTAACCTAGACAGTCCAAGTACCCGATAGGGAACCTACATAGTCCAATTGCCCGCTAGGGCACCTACATACTCCAAGTGCTCGCTAGGCAACCTACATAGTCCAAGTGCCCGTTAGTTAACCTAGATAGTCAAAGTGCCTGCTAGGTAACCTATATAGTCCAAGTGCCCGCTAGGGAACCTACATAGTCCAAGTGCCTGCTAGGTAACCTAGATAGTCCAATTGCCCGTTAGCTAACCTAGATAGTCGAAGTGTCCGCTAGTTAACCTACATAGTGCAAGTGCCCGTTCGTTAACCTAGAAAGTCCAAGTGCCCGCTAGGTAACCTAGACAGTCCAAGTGCCCGCTAGGTTACCTACATAGTCGAAGTGCACGTTCGTTAACCTAGATTGTCCAAGTGCCCGCTGGTAACCTACATAGTCCAAATGCCCGCAAGGAAACCTATATAGTCTAAATGTCCGCTAGGCAACCTACATAATACAAGTGCCCACTCTGGAACATACATAGTCCAAGTGCCCATTAGCTAACCTAGATAGTCCAAGGGCCCGCTAGTTGACCTACATAGTCCAAGTGCCAGCTAGGTAACCTAGATAGTCCAAGTGTCCGCTAGATAACCTACATAGTCCAAGTGACCACTAGGTTACCTACATAGTCCAAGTGCCCGTTCGTTAACCTATATAGTCCAAGTGCCTGCTAGGTAACGTAGATAGCCCAAGTGCCCGCTAGGGAAGGTCCATATTCCAAGTGCCAGTAGGTAACCTAGATAATCCAAGTGCCCGCTAGTTAACCTACATAGTCCAAGTACCTGCTAGGTAAACTACATAATCCAAGTGCCTGTTCGTTAACCTACATAGTCCAAGTGCCCGTTCGTTAACCTACATAGTCCAAGTGCCCGCTAGGTAACGTAGAAAGCCCAAGTGCCCGCTAGGGAACGTACATACTCCAAGTGCCCACTAGGTAACCTAGACAGTCCAATTGCCCGCTAGTTAACCTAGACAGTCCAAGTACCCGATAGGGAACCTACATAGTCCAATTGCCCGCTAGGGAACCTACATACTCCAAATGCTCGCTAGGCAACCTACATAGTCCAAGTGCCCATTAGTTAACCTAGATAGTCAAAGTGCCTGCTAGGTAACCTAAATAGTCCAAGTGCCCGCTAGGGAACCTACATAGTCCAAGTGCCCGCTAGGTAACCTAGATAGTCCCATTGCCCGTTAGCTAACCTAGATAGTCGAAGTGTCCGCTAGTTAACCTACATAGTCCAAGTGCCCGTTCGTTAACCTAGAAAGTCCAAGTGCCCGCTAGGTAACCTAGACAGTCCAAGTGCCCGCTAGGTACCTACATAGTCCAAGTGCACGTTCGTTAACCTAGATTGTCCAAGTGCCCGCTGGTAACCTACATAGTCCAAATGCCCGCAAGGAAACCTACATAGTCTAAATGTCCGCTAGGCAACCTACATAATCCAAGTGCCCACTCTGGAACATACATAGTCCAAGTGCCCGTTAGCTAACCTAGATAGCCAAGGGCCCGCTAGTTGACCTACATAGTCCAAGTGCCAGCTAGGTAACCTAGATAGTACAAGTGCCCGCTAGGGAACCTAGATAGTCCAAGTGCCTGTTAGCTAACCTAGATAGTCCAAGTGGTGGCTAGGTAACCTACATAGTCCAAGTGCCCGTTCGTTAACCTAGATAATCCAAGTGACCGTTAGGTAACCTAGACAGTCCAAGTGCCCGCTAGTTGCCCTACATAGTCCAAAAGCCCGTTAGTTAACCTAGATAGTCAAAGTGCCTGCTAGGTAACCTAGATAGTCAAAGTGCCTGCTTGGTAACCTACATAGTCCAAGTGCCCGCTAGGCAACCTAAATAGTCCAAATGCCCGCTAGGGAAACTACATAGTCCAAGTGCCCGCTAGTTAACGTAGATGTTCCAAGTGCCCCATAGTAAACCTACATAATCCATGGGCCCGCTAGTTAACCTACATAGTGCAAGGGCCCGCTAGTTAACCTAGATCGTGCAAGTGTCCGCTAGTTAACCTTCATAGTCCAAGTGCCAGCTAGGTAACCTAGATAGTCCAATTGCAAGCTAGGGATCCTTCATAATCCAAGTGCCTGCTAGGTAACCTAGATAGTCCAAGTGCCCGCTAGGGAAGGTACATAGTCCAAGTATCCGCTAGGTAATCTAGAGAGTTCAAGTGCCCGCTAGTTAACCTACATAGTCCAAGTGCCCGCTAGTTAACCTACATAGTCCAAGTGCCCGCTAGTAAAGATAGATAGTCCAAGGGCCTGCTAGGTAACCTAGATAGTCCAAGTGCCCGCTAGTTAACCTAAATCGTCCAAGTGTCCGCTAGGTAACCTACATAGTGCAAGAGCCTGCTAGGTAACCTAGATAGTTCAAGTGCCTGATACCTAACCTACATAGTCCAAGTGTCCGTTCGTTAACCTAGATAGTCCAAGTGCCCATTGAGTAACCTATATAGTCCAAGTGCCCGCCTGGTATCCTGGTTAGTCCAAATGCCCGCTAGTTAACCTACATAGTCCAAGTGCCTTCTAGGGAGCCTACATAGTCCACGTGACCGCTAGGGAACCTACATAGTCCAAGTGCCCGCTAGGTAACCTACATAGTCCAAATGCCCGCAAGGAAACCTACATATTCTAAATGTCCGCTAGGCAACCTACATAATCCAAGTGCCCACTCTGGAACATACATAGTCCAAGTGCCCGTTAGCTAACCTAGATAGTCCAAGGGCCCGCTAGTTGACCTACATAGTCCAAGTGCCAGCTAGGTAACCTAGATAGTACAAGTGCCCGCTAGGGAACCTAGATAGTCCAAGTGCCTGTTAGGTAACCTAGATAGTCCAAGTGGTGGCTAGGTAACCTACATAGTCCACGTGCCCGTTCGTTAACCTAGATAATCCAAGTGCCCGTTAGGTAACCTAGACAGTCCAAGTGCCCGCTAGTTACCCTACATAGTCCAAGTGCCCGTTAGTTAACCTAGATAGTCAAAGTGCCTGCTAGGTAACCTAGATAGTCCAAGTGCCCGCTAGATAACCTACATAGTCCAAGTGCCCGCTAGGGAACCTAAATAGTCCAAATATCCGCTAGGGAAACTACATAGTCCAAGTGCCCGCTAGTTAACCTAGATTGTCCAAGTGCCCCCTAGTAAACCAACATAATCCATGGGCCCGCTAGTTAACCTACATAGTGCAAGGGCCCGCTAGTTAACCTAGATAGTCCAAGTGCCCGCTAGGTAACCTACATAGTGCAGGTGTCCGCTAGGTAACCTACATAGTCCAAGTGCCCGCTAGTTAACATAGATAGTCCAAGTACCCGCTAGGGAAGGTACATAGTCCAACTGCCCGCTAGGTAACCTAGAGAGTGCAAATGCCCGATAGTTAACCTACATAGTCCAAGTGCCTGCTAGGTAACCTAGATAGCCAAGGGCCTGCTAGTTAACCTAGATAGTCCAAGTGACCGCTAGGTAACCTACATTGTGCAAGTGTCCGCTAGTTAACCTACGTAGTACAAGGAACCCCTAGTTAACCTAGATAGTCCAAGTACCCGCTGGTTAACCTAGATCATCCAATTGTCCGCTAGTTAACCTACATAGTCCAAGTGTCCTTTAGGGAACCTAGATAATCCAAGTGCCCGCTAAGGAACCTACATAGTCCAATTGTCCGCTCTGGAACATACATAGTTCAAGTGCCTGTTAGTTAACCTAGATAATCCAAGTGCCCGCTAGTTAACCTACATAGTCCAAGTGCCCGCTAGGCAACCTACATAATCCAAGTGCCCGCTAGGTAACCTAGATAGTCCTAGTGCACGCTAGTTAACCTACGTAGTCCAAGTGTCCGCTAGGTAACCTAGACAGTCCAAGTGACCACTAGGTTACCTACATAGTCCAAGTGCCCGTTCGTTAACCTGCATAGTCCAAGTCCCCGCTAGGTAACGTAGATAGCCCAAGTGCCCGCTAAGGAACGTACATAGTCCAAGTGCCCTCTAGGTAACCTAGATAGTCCAAGTGCCCGCTAGTTAACCTACATAGTCCAAGTGCCTGCTAGGTAAACTACATAGTCCAAGTGCCCACTAGGTAACCTAGACAGTCCAATTGCCCGCTAGTTAACCTAGACAGTCCAAGTACCCGATAGGGAACCTACATAGTCCAAGCGCCCGCTAGGGAACCTACATAGTCCAAGTGCTCGCTTGGCAACCTACATAGTTCAAGTGCCCCTTAGTTAACCAAGATAGTCAAAGTGCCTGCTAGGTAACCTAGATAGTCCAATTGCCCGCTAGGTAACATACATAGTCCAAGTGCCCGTTAGGTAACCTTGATAGTCCAATTGCCCGTTAGCTAATCTAGATAGTCCAAGTGTCCGCTAGTTAACCTACATAGTCCAAGTGCCCGTTCGTTAACCTAGATAGTCCAAGTGCCCGCTAGGTAACCTAGACAGTCCAAGTGCCCGTTAGGTTACCTACATAGCCCAAGTGCACTTTCGTTTACCTAGATAGTCCAAGTGCCCGCTGGTAACCTACATAGTCCAAGAGCCTTCTAGTTAACCTACATAGTCGAATTGCCCGCTAGGTAACCTAGATAGGCTCAGTGCCCGCTAGGTAACCTAGATAGTCCATGTGCCCGCTAGTTAACCTACATAGTTCAAGTGCCCGATAGAAACCTATATAGTCCAAATGCCCTTTAGGGAAACTACATAGTCCAAGTGCCCGTTAGGGAACCAATAGTCTTAGTGCTGGCTAGGGAACCAGTATCATCCAAGTGTCTGTTCGTTAACCTAGATAGTCCAAGTGCCCATTGGGTAACCTACATAGTCCAAGTGCCCGCTAGTTAACCTACATAGTCCAAGTGCCTTCTAGGGAGCCTACATAGTCCACGTGACCGCTAAGGAACCTACATACTCAAAGTGCCCGTTAGGGAACCTACATAGTCCAAGTGCCCGCTAGGTAACCTACATAGTCCAAATGCCCGCAAGGAAACCTACATAGTCTAAATGTCCGCTAGGCAACCTACATAATCCAAGTGCCCGCTCTGGAACATACATAGTCCAAGTGCCCGTTAGCTAACCTAGATAGTCCAAGGGCCCGCTAGTTGACCTACATAGTCCAAGTGCCAGCTAGGTAACCTAGATAGTACAAGTGCCCGCTAGGGAACCTAGATAGTCCAAGTGGTGGCTAGGTAACCTACATAGTCCACGTGCCCGTTCGTTAACCTGGATAATCCAAGTGCCCGTTAGGTAACCTAGAGAGTCCAAGTGCCCGCTAGTTACCCTACATAGTCCAAGTGCCCGTTAGTTAACCTAGATAGTTAAAGTGCCTGCTAGGTAACCTACATAGTCCAAGTGCCCGCTAGGCAACCTAAATAGTCCAAATGCCCGCTAGGGAAACTACATAGTCCAAGTGCCCGCTAGTTACCCTAGATGTTCCAAGTGCCCCCTAGTAAACCTACATAATCCATGGGCCCGCTAGTTAACCTACATAGTGCAAGGGCCCGATAGTTAACCTAGATTGTGCAAGTGTCCGCTAGTTAACCTACATAGTCCAAGTGCCAGCTAGGTAACCTAGATAGTCCAATTGCCCGCTAGGGATCCTTCATAATCCAAGTGCCTGCTAGGTAACCTAGATAGTCCAAGTGCCCGCTAGGGAAGGTACATAGTCCAAGTGTCCGCTAGGTAACCTAGAGAGTTCAAGTGCCCGCTAGTTAACCTACATAGTCCAAGTGCCCGCTAGTTAACCTAGATAGTCCAAGTGCCCACTAGTAAAGCTAGATAGTCCAAGGGCCTGCTAGTTCACCTAGATAGTACAAGTGCCCGCTAGTTAACCTAAATCATCCAAGTGTCCGCTAGGTAACCTACATAGTCCAAGTGCCTGCTAGGTAACCTAGATAGTTCAAGTGCCTGATACCTAACCTACATAGTCCAAGTGTCCGTTCGTTAACCTAGATAGTCCAAGTGCCCATTGGGTAACCTACATAGTCCAAGTGCCCGCTAGTTAACCTACATAGTCCAAGTGCCTTCTAGGGAGCCTACATAGTCCACGTGACCGCTAGGGAACCTACATACTCAAAGTGCCCGTTAGGGAACCTACATAGTCCAAGTGCCCGCTAGGTAACCAACATAGTGCAAATGCCCGCAAGGAAACCTACATAGTCTAAATGTCCGCTAGGCAACCTACATAATCCAAGTGCCCGCTCTGGAACATACATAGTCCAAGTGCCCGTTAGCTAACCTAGATAGTCCAAGGGCCCGCTAGTTGACCTACATAGTCCAAGTGCCAGCTAGGTAACCTAGATAGTCCAAGTGCCCCTTAGGGAACCTAGAGAGTCCAAGTGGTGGCTAGGTAACCTACATAGTCCAAGTGCCCGTTCGTTAACCTAGATAATCCAAGTGCCCGTTAGGTAACCTAGACAGTCCAAGTGCCCGCTAGTTACCCTACATAGTCCAAGTGCCCGTTAGATAACCTAGATAGTTAAAGTGCCTGCTAGGTAACCTACATAGTCCAAGTGCCCGCTAGGCAACCTAAATAGTCCAAATGCCCGCTAGGGAAACTACATAGTCCAAGTGCCCGCTAGTTAACCTAGATGTTCCAAGTGCCCCCTAGTAAACCTACATAATCCATGGGCCCGCTAGTTAACCTACATAGTGCAAGGTCCCGCTAGTTAACCTAGATCGTGTAAGTGTCCGCTAGTTAACCTACATAGTCCAAGTGCCAGCTAGGTAACCTAGATAGTCCAATTGCCCGCTAGGGATCCTTCATAATCCAAGTGCCTGCTAGGTAACCTAGATAGTCCAAGTGCCCGCTAGGGAAGGTACATAGTCCAAGTGTCCGCTAGGTAACCTAGAGAGTTCAAGTGCCCGCTAGTTAACCTACATAGTCCAAGTGCCCGCTAGTTAACCTAGATAGTCCAAGTGCCCGCTAGTAAAGCTAGATAGTCCAAGGGCCTGCTAGTTAACCTAGATAGTCCAAGTGCCCGCTAGTTAACCTAAATCATCCAAGTGTCCGCAAGGTAACCTACATAGTCCAAGTGCCTGCTAGGTAACCT
Source organism: Tenrec ecaudatus (assembly GCF_050624435.1). NCBI lineage: Eukaryota > Metazoa > Chordata > Mammalia > Afrosoricida > Tenrecidae > Tenrec > Tenrec ecaudatus. Next base: position 280,861,991 of record NC_134530.1, on the reverse strand, counting down.
AGATAGTTCAAGTGCCTGATACCTAACCTACACAGTCCAAGTGTCCGTTCGCTAACCTAGATAGTCCAAGTGCCCATTGGGTAACCTACATAGTCCAAGTGCCCGCTAGTTAACCTACATAGTCCAAGTGCCTTCTAGGGAGCCTACATAGTCCACGTGACCGCTAGGGAACCTACATACTCAAAGTGCCCGTTAGGGACCCTACATAGTCCAAGTGCCCGCTAGGTAACCTACATAGTCCAAATGCCCGCAAGGAAACCTACATAGTCTAAATGTCCGCTAGGCAACCTACATAATCCAAGTGCCCGCTCTGGAACATACATAGTCCAAGTGCCCGTTAGCTAACCTAGATTGTCCAAGGCCCGCTAGTTGACCTACATAGTCCAAGTGCCAGCTAGGTAACCTAGATAGTCCAAGTGCCCCTTAGGGAACCTAGATAGTCCAAGTGGTGGCTAGGTAACCTACATAGTCCAAGTGCCCGTTCGTTAACCTAGATAATCCAAGTGCCCGTTAGGTAACCTAGACAGTCCAAGAGCCCGCCAGTTACCCTACATAGTCCAAGTGCCCGTTAGTTAACCTAGATAATTAAAGTGCCTGCTTGGTAACCTACATAGTCCAAGTGCCCGCTAGGCAACCTAAATAGTCCAAATGCCCGCTAGGGAAACTACATAGTCCAAGTGCCCGCTAGTTAACCTAGATGTTCCAAGTGCCCCCTAGTAAACCTACATAATCCATGGGCCCGCTAGTTAACCTATATAGTGCAAGTGCCCGCTAGTTAACCTAGATCGTGCAAGTGTCCGCTAGTTAACCTACATAGACCAAGTGCCAGCTAGGTAACCTAGATAGTCCAATTGCCCGCTAGGGATCCTTCATAATCCAAGTGCCTGCTAGGTAACCTAGATAGTCCAAGTGCCTGCTAGGGAAGGTACATAGTCCAAGTGTCCGCTAGGTTACCTAGAGAGTTGAAGTGCCCACTAGTTAACCTACATAGTCCAAGTGCCCGCTAGTTAACCTAGATAGTCCAAGTGCCCGCTAGTAAAGCTAGATAGTCCAAGGGCCTGCTAGTTAACCTAGATAGTCCAAGTGCCCGCTAGTTAACCTAAATCATCCAAGTGTCCGCTAGGTAACCTACATAGTCCAAGTGCCTGCTAGGTAACCTAGATAGTTCAAGTGCCTGATACCTAACCTACATAGTCCAAGTGTCCGTTCGTTAACCTAGATAGTCCAAGTGCCCATTGAGTAACCTACATAGTCCAAGTGCCCGCCTGGTAACATGGTTAGTCCAAGTGCCCGCTAGTTAACCTACATAGTCCAAGTGCCTTCTAGGGAGCCTACATAGTCCATGTGACCGCTAGGGAACCTACATAGTCCAAGTGCCCGCTAGGTAACCTACATAGTCCAAATGCCCGCAAGAAAACCTACATAGTCTAAATGTCCACTAGGCAACCTACATAATCCAAGTGCCCACTCTGGAACATACATAGTCCAAGTGCCCGTTAGATAACCTAGATAGTCCAAGGGCCCGCTAGTTGACCTACATAGTCCAAGTGCCAGCTAGGTAACGTAGATAGTACAAGTGCCCGCTAGGGAACCTAGATAGTCCAAGTGCCTGTTAGGTAACCTAGATAGTCCAAGTGGTGGCTAGGTAACCTACATAGTCCAAGTGCCCGTTCGTTAACCTAGATAATCCAAGTGCCCATTAGGTAACCTAGACAGTCCAAGTGCCCGCTAGTTGCCCTACATAGTCCAAGTGCCCGTTAGTTAACCTAGATAGTCAAAGTGCCTGCTAGGTAACCTAGATAGTCCAAGTGCCCGCTAGTTAACCTAGATACTCCAAGTGCCCCCTAGTAAACCTACATAATCCATGGGCCTGCTAGTTAACCTACATAGTGCAAGGGCCCGCTAGTTAACCTAGATAGTCCAAGTGCCCGCTAGGTAACCTACATAGTGCAGGTGTCCGCTAGGTAACCTACATAGTCCAAGTGCCCGTTAGTTAACATAGATAGTCCAAGTGCCCGCTAGGGAAGGTACATAGTTCAAGTGCCTGTTAGTTAACCTAGTTAATCCAAGTGCCCGCTAGTTAACCTACATAGTCCAAGTGCCCGCTAGGCAACCTATATAATCCAAGTGCCCGCTAGGTAACCTAGATAGTCCTAGTGCACGCTAGTTAACCTACATAGTCCAAGTGTCCGCTAGGTAACCTAGACAGTCCAAGTGACCACTAGGTTACCTACATAGTCCAAGTGCCCGTTCGTTAACCTACATAGTCCAAGTGCCCGCTAGGTAACGTAGATAGCCCAAGTGCCCGCTAAGGAACGTACATAGTCCAAGTGCCCGCTAGGTAACCTAGATAGTCCAAGTGCCCGCTAGTTAACCTACATAGTCCAAGTGCCTGCTAGGTAAACTACATAGTCCAAGTGCCCACTAGGTAACCTAGACAGTCCAATTGCCCGCTAGTTAACCTAGACAGTCCAAGTACCCGCTAGGGAACCTACATAGTCCAAGCGCCCGCTAGGGAACCTACATAGTTCAAGTGCCCCTTAGTTAACCAAGATAGTCAAAGTGCCTGCTAGGTAACCTAGATAGTCCAATTGCCCGCTAGGTAACATACATAGTCCAAGTGCCCGTTAGGTAACCTTGATAGTCCAATTGCCCGTTAGCTAATCTAGATAGTCTAAGTGTCCGGTAGATAACCTACATAGTCCAAGTGCCCGTTCGTTAACCTAGATAGTCCAAGTGCCCGCTAGGTAACCTAGACAGTCCAAGTGCCCGTTAGGTTACCTACATAGCCCAAGTGCACTTTCGTTTACCTAGATTGTCCAAGTGCCCGCTGGTAACCTACATAGTCCAATAGCCTTCTAGTTAACCTACATAGTCGAAGTGCCCGCTAGGTAACCTAGATAGTCTCAGTGCCAGCTAGGTAACCTACATAGTCCAAGTGCCCGATAGAAACCTATATAGTCCAAGTGCCCTTTAGGGAAACTACATAGTCCAAGTGCCCGTTAGGGAACCAATAGTCTTAGTGCTGGCTAGGGAACCTGTATCATCCAAGTGCACGCTAGGTAACCTAGATAGTCCAAGTGCCCGCTAGGTAACCTACAAAGTCCAAGTGCCCGCTAGGTTATCTATATAGTCCAAATGCCCGCTAGGGAAACTACATAGTCCACGTACCCGCTAATTTACCTACATAGTCCAAGTGACCATTAGCTAATCTAGATAGTCTAAGGGCCCACTAGTTAACCTACATAGTTCAAGTGTCCGCTAGGTAACTTAGATAATCCAAGTGCCCGCTAGTTAACCTACATAGTCGAAGGGCCCCTTAGTTAACCAAGATAGTCCATGTGCCTGCTAGTTAACTTAGATTGTCCAAGTATCCGCTAGTTAACCTACATAGTCCAAGTGCCCTTAGGTGACCTACATAGTCCAAGTTCCCGCAAGGTAACCTAGATAGTCAAGGGCCCGTTACCTATCCTAGATTGTCCAATTGCCCGCTGGGCAACCTACATAGTCCGAGTGCCCGTTCGTTAACATAGAAGTCCAAGTGCTCGCAGGGTAACCTAGACAGTCCAAGTGCGCGCTAGGTTACCTGCATAGCCCAAGTGCCCGCTAGTTAACCTACATAGTCCAAGTGCCAGTTAGCTATCCTAGGTAGTCCAAGGGCCCGCTAGTTGACCTACATAGTCCAAGTGCCCGCTAGGTAACCTAGATAATCCAAGTGTCCGCTAGGGAACCTTCATAGTCCAAGTGCCAGCTAGGTAACTTAGATAGTCCAAGTGCCCGCTCGTTAACCTAGATAGTCCTAGTGCCCGTTAGTTAACCTAGAGTGTCCAAGTGCCCACGAGGGGACGTACTTAGTCCAAGTGCCCGTTAGCTAACCTAGATAGTCCAAGGGCCACGCTAGTTAACATTGATCATCCAAGTGCCCGCTAGTTAACCTACGTAGTCCAAGGTCCGCTAGTTAACCTAGATAGTCCAAGTGCTCGCTAGTTAACCTACATAGTACAAGGGCCCGCTAGTTGACCTAGATAGTCCAAGTGCCCGCTAGGTGGCCTAAGTAGTCCAAATGTCCGATAGGGATCCTACATAGTCCAAGTGCCCGCTAGGTAACCTATATAGTCCAAGTGCCCGTTCGTTAACCTAGATAGTCCAAGTGCACGCTAGGTAACCTAGACTGTCCAAGTGCCCGCTAGGTTACCTACATAGTCCAAGTGCCCGTTCGTTAACCTAGATAGTCCAAGGACCCGCTAGGAAACCTACATAGTCAAAGGCCCCGCTCGGTAACCTAGAATCCAAGTGCTCGCTAGTTAACCTACATAGTCCAAGTGCCCGCTATGTAACCTAGATAGTCAAAGTGCCCGCTAGGTAACTTACATTGTCCAAGTTCCCGCTAGGTAACCTAGATACTCAAAGTGCCCGTTACCTAACCTAGATAGTCCAAGTGCCCGCTAAGCAACCTACATAGTCCAAGTGCCCGTCGTTAACCTAGAAATCCAAGTGCCCGATAGGTAACCTAGACAGTCCAAGTACCCGCTAGGTTACCTGCACATACCAAGTGCCCGTTCGTTAACCTAGATAGTCCAAGTGCCCGTTAGTTAACCTAGATAGTCCAAGTGCCCGCTAGTAAACCTAGATAGTCCAAGGGCCTGCTAGTTAACGTAGATAGTCCAAGTGCCCGCTAGTTAACCTAAATCGTCCAAGTGTCCGCTAGGTAACCTAGATAGTCCAAGTGCCTGATAGCTAACCTACATAGTCCAAGTGTCCGTTCGTTAACCTAGATAGTCCAAGTGCCCATTGGGTAACATACATAGTCCAAGTGCCCGCTAGTTAACCTACATAGTCCAAGTGCCCTCTAGGGAGCCTACATAGTCCACGTGACCGCTAGGGAACCTACATAGTCCAAGTGCCCGTTAGGGAACCTACATAGTCCAAGTGCCCGCTAGGTAACCTACATAGTCCAAATGCCCGCAAGGAAACCTACATAGTCTAAATGTCCGCTAGGCAACTTACATAATCCAAGTGCCCGCTCTGGAACATACATAGTCCAAGTGCCCATTAGCTAACCTAGATATTCCAAGGGCCCGCTAGTTGACCTACATAGTCCAAGTTCCAGCTAGGTAACCTAGATAGTACAAGTGCCCGCTAGGGGACCTAGATAGTCCAATTGCCTTTTAGCTAACCTAGATAGTCCAAGTGGTGGCTAGGTAACCTACATAGTCCAAGTGCCCGTTCGTTAACCTAGATAATCCAAGTGCCCGTTAGGTAACCTAGACAGTCCAAGTGCCCGCTAGTTACCCTACATAGTCCAAGTGCCCGTTAGTTAAACTAGATAGTCAAAGTGCCTGCTAGGTAACCTAGATTGTCCAATTGCCCGCTGGCAACCTACATAGTCCGAGTGCCCGTTCGTTAACATATAAGTCCAAGTGCCCGCTAGGTAACCTAGACAGTCCAAGTGCCCGCTAGGTTACCTGCATAGTCCAAGTGCCCGTTAGGTTACCTACATACTCCAAGTGTCCGCTTGTTAACCTACATAGTCCAATGCCAATTAGCTAACCTAGATAGTCCAAGGGCCCGCTAGTTGACCTACATAGTCCAAGTGCCCGCTAGGTAACCTAGATAATCCAAGTGCCCGCTAGGTAACCTAGACAGTCCAAGTGCCCGCTAGGTTACCTGCACATATCAAGTGCCCGTTCGTTAACCTAGATAGTCCAAGTGCCCGTTAGTTAACTTAGATAGTCCAAGTGCCCGCTAGTCAACCTAGATAGTCCAAGGGCCCGCTAGTTAACCTAGATCGTGCAAATGTCCGCTAGTTAACCTACATAGTCCAAGTGCCCGCTAGGTAACCTACATAGTGCAGGTGTCCGCTAGGTAACCTACATAGTCCAAGTGCCCGCTAGTTAACATAGATAGTCCAAGTGCCCGCCTTGTAATGTACATAGTCCAAGAGCCCGCTAGGTAACCTAGAGAGTGCAAATGCCCGCTAGTTAACCTACATAGTCCAAGTGCCTGCTAGGTAACCTAGATAGTCCAAGGGCCTGCTAGTTAACCTAGATAGTCCAAGTGCACGCTAGGTAACCTACATAGTGCTAGTGTCTGCTAGTTAACCTACGTAGTCCAAGGAACCCCAAGTTAACCTAGATAGTCCAAGTACCCGCTAGTTAACCTAGATCATCCAATTGTCCGATAGTTAACCTACATAGTCCAAGTGTCCTTTAGGGAACCTAGATAGTCCAAGTGCCCGCTAAGGAACCTACATAGTCCAATTGTCCGCTCTGGAACATACATAGTTCAAGTGCCAGTTAGTTAACCTAGATAATCCAAGTGCCCGCTAGTTAACCTACATAGTCCAAGTGCCCGCTAGGCAACCTACATAATCCAAGTGCCCGCTAGGTAACCTATATAGTCCAAATGCCCGCTAGGGAACCTACATAGTCTAAGTGCTCGCTAGTTAACCTAGAGAGTCCAAGTGCCCGCTAGTTAACCTACATAGCTCAAGTGTCCGCTAGGTAACCTAGACAGTCCAAGTGACCACTAGGTTACCTACATAGTCCAAGTGCCCGTTCGTTAACCTACATAGTCCAAGTGCCCGCTAGGTAACGTAGATAGCCCAAGGTCCCGCTAGGGAACGTACATAGTCCAAGTGCCCGCTAGGTAACCTAGATAGTCCAAGTGCCCGCTAGTTAACCTACATAGTCCAAGTGCCTGCTAGGTAAACTACATAGTCCAAGTGCCCACTAGGTAACCTAGACAGTCCAATTGCCCGCTAGTTAACCTAGACAGTCCAAGTACCCGCTAGGGAACCTACATAGTCCAAGCGCCCGCTAGGGAACCTACATAGTCCAAGTGCTCGCTTGGCAACCTACATAGTTCAAGTGCCCCTTAGTTAACCAAGATAGTTAAAGTGCCTGCTAGGTAACCTAGATAGTCCAATTGCCCGCTAGGTAACATACATAGTCCATGTGCCCGTTAGGTAACCTTGATAGTCCAATTGCCCGTTAGCTAATCTAGATAGTCCAAGTGTCCGCAAGTTAACCTACATAGTCCAAGTGCCCGTTCGTTAACCTAGATAGTCCAAGTGCCCGCTAGGTAACCTAGACAGTCCAGGTGCCCGTTAGGTTACCTACATAGCCCAAGTGCACTTTCGTTTACCTAGATAGTCCAAGTGCCCGCTGGTCACCTACATAGTCCAAGAGCCCGCTAGGTAACCTTGATAGTCCAAGTGCGTTCCAGTTAACCTACATAGTCCAAGTGCCCGCTAGGTAACCTAGATAGTCTCAGTGCCCGCTAGGTAACCAAGATCGTCCATGTGCTCGCTAGTTAACCTACATAGTCCAAGTGCCCGATAGAAACCTATATTGTCCAAGTGCCCTTTAGGGAACCTACATAGTCCAAGTGCCCGTTAGGGAACCAATAGTCTTAGTGCTGGCTAGGGAACCTGTATCATCCAAGTGCCCGCTAGGTAACCTAGATAGTCCAAGTGCCCGCTAGGTAACCTACAAAGTCCAAGTGCCCGCTAGGTTATCTATATAGTCCAAATGCCCGCTAGGAAACCTACATAGTCCACGTACCCGCTAATTAACCTACATAGTCCAAGTGACCATTAGCTAACCTAGATAGTCTAAGGGCCCACTAGTTAACCTACATAGTTCAAGTGCCCGCTAGGTAACAGATAATCCAAGTGCCCGCTAGTTAACCTAGATTGTCCTATTGCCCGTTAGTTAACCCAGATAGTCCAAGTGCCCGCTAGGGTATGTACATAGACCAAGTGCCCGCTAGGTAACCTAGACAGTCCAAGTGCCCGTTAGGTTACCTACATAGCCCAAGTGCACTTTAGTTTACCTAGATAGTCCAAGTGCCCGCTGGTAACCTACATAGTCCAAGAGCCCGCTAGGTAACCTTGATAGTCCAAGTGCCTTCTAGTTAATCTACATAGTCCAAGTGCCCGCTAGGTAACCTAGATAGTCTCAGTGCCCGCTAGGTAACCTAGATAGTCCATGTGCCCGCTAGTTAACCTACATAGTCCAAATGCCCGATAGAAACCTCTATAGTCCAAGTGCCCTTTAGGGAACCTACATAGTCCAAGTGCCCGTTAGGGAACCAATAGTCTTAGTGCTGGCTAGGGAACCTGTATCATCCAAGTGCCCGCTAGGTAACCTAGATAGTCCAAGTGCCCGCTAGGTAACCTACAAAGTCCAAGTGCCCGCTAGGTTATCTATATAGTCCAAATGCCCGCTAGGGAACCTACATAGTCCACGTACCCGCTAATTAACCTACATAGTCCAAGTGACCATTAGCTAACCTAGATAGTCTAAGGGCCCACTAGTTAACCTACATAGTTCAAGTGCCCGCTAGGTAACTTAGATAATCCAAGTGTCCGCTAGTTAACCTACATAGTCCAAAGGCCCGCTAGTTAACCTACATAGTCCAAGGGCCCGCTAGTTGACCTACATAGTCCAAGTGCCCACTAGGTAACCTAGATTGTCCTATTGCCCGTTAGTTAACCTAGATAGTCCAAGTGCCCGCTAGGTAACCCAGATAGTCCAAGTGCCTGCTAGGGTATGTACATAGACCAAGTGCCCGCTAGGTAACCTAGATAGTCCAAGTGCCCGCTAGTTAACCTACATAGTCCAAGAAGCCCCTTGTTAACCTAGATAGTCCACGTGCCCGCTAGTTAACCTAGATTGTCCAAGTGTCCGCTAGTTGACCTAGATAGTCCAAGTGCCCGCTAGTTAACCTAGATAGTCCAAGTGCCCGCTAGGTGGCCTAAGTAGTCCAAATGTCCGATAGGGATCCTACATAGTCCAAGTGCCCGCTAGGTAACCTATATAGTCCAAGTGCCCGTTCGTTAACCTAGATAGTCCAAGTGCACGCTAGGTAACCTAGACTGTCCAAGTGCCCGCTAGGTTACCTACATTGTCCAAGTGCCCTTAGGTAACCGACAAAGTCCAAGTTCCCGCTAGGTAACCTAGATAGTCAAGGGCCCGTTACCTATCCTAGATCGTCCAATTGCCCGCTGGGCAACCTACATAGTCCGAGTGCCCGTTCGTTAACATAGAAGTCCAAGTGCCCGCTAGGTAACCTAGACAGTCCAAGTGCCCGCTAGGTTACCTGCATAGTCCAAGTGCCCGTTAGTTAACCTACATAGTCCAAGTGTCCGCTAGTTAACCTACATAGTCCAAGTGCCAGTTAGCTAACCTAGATAGTCCAAGGGCCCGCTAGTTGATCTACATAGTCCAAGTGCCCGCTAGGTAACCTAGATAATCCAAGTGCCCGCTAGGGAACCTTCATAGTCCAAGTGCCAGCTAGGTAACTTAGATAGTCCAAGTGCCCGCTCGTTAACCTAGATAGTCCTAGTGCCCGTTATTTAACCTAGAGTGTCCAAGTGCCCACGAGGGGACGTACTTAGTCCAAGTGCCCGTTAGCTAACCTAGATAGTCCAAGGGCCCCGCTAGTTAACATTGATCATCCAAGTGCCCGCTAGTTAACCTACGTAGTCCAAGTTCTGCTAGTTAACCTAGATAGTCCAAGTGCTCGCTAGTTAACCTACATAGTACAAGGGCCCGCTAGTTGACATAGATAGTCCAAGTGCCCGCTAGTTAACCTAGATAGTCCAAGTGCCCGCTAGGTAGCGTAAGTAGTTCAAATGTCCGATAGGGATCCTACATAGTCCAAGTGCCCGCTAGGTAACCTATATAGTCCAAGTGCCCGTTCGTTAACCTAGATAGTGCAAGTTCACGCTAGGTAACCTAGACTGTCCAAGTGCCCGCTAGGTTACCTACATAATCCAAGTGCCCGTTCGTTAACCGAGATAGTCCAAGTACCCGCTAGGAAACCTACATAGTCAAAGGGCCCGCTAAGTAACCTAGAGTCCAAGTGCTCGCTAGTTAACCTACATAGTCCAAGTGCCCGCTATGTAACCTAGATAGTCAAAGTGCCCGCTAGGTAACTTACATTGTCCAAGTTCCCGCTAGGTAACCTAGATACTCAAAGTGCCCGTTACCTAACCTAGATAGTCCAAGTGCCCGCTAGGTAACCTAGACAGTCCAAGTGCCCGCTAGGTTACCTGCACATACCAACTGCCCGTTAGTTAACCTAGATAGTCCAAGTGCCCGCTAGTAAACCTAGATAGTCCAAGGGCCTGCTAGTTAACCTAGATAGTCCAAGTGCCCGCTAGTTAACCTAAATCGTCCAAGTGTCCGCTAGGTAACCTAGATAGTCCAAGTGCCTGATAGCTAACCTACATAGTCCAAGTGTCCGTTTGTTAACCTAGATAGTCCAAGTGCCCATTGGGTAACCTACATAGTCCAAGTGGCCGCTAGTTAACCTACATAGTCCAAGTGCCTTCTAGGGAGCCTACATTGTCCACGTGACCGCTAGGGAACCTACATAGTCCAAGTGCCCGTTAGGGAACCTATATAGTCTAAATGTCCTCTAGGCAACCTACATAATCAAAGTGCCCGCTCTGGAACATACATAGTCCAAGTGCCCGTTAGCTAACCTAGATAGTCCAAGGGCCCGCTAGTTGACCTACATAGTCCAAGTGCCAGCTAGGTAACCTAGATAGTACAAGTGCCCGCTAGGGAACCTAGATACCAAGTGCCTTTTAGCTAACCTAGATAGTCCAAGTGGTGGCTAGGTAACCTACATAGTCCAAGTGCCCGTTCGTTAACCTAGATAATCCAAGTGCCCGTTAGGTGACCTAGACAGTCCAAGTGCCCGCTAGTTACCCTACATAGTCCACGTGCCCGTTAGTTAACCTAGATAGTCAAAGTGCCTGCTAGGTAACCTAGATAGTCCAAGTGCCCTCCAGGTAACCTACATAGTCCAAGTGCCCGCTAGGCAACCTAAATAGTCCAAATGCCCGCTAGGGAAACTACATAGTCCAAGTGCCCGCTAGTTAACCTAGATAGTCCAAGTGCCCCCTAGTAAACCTACATAATCCATGGGCCAGCTAGTTAACCTACATAGTGCAAGGGCCCGCTAGTTAACCTAGATCGTGCAAGTGTCCGCTAGTTAACCTACATAGTCCAAGTGCCAGCTAGGTAACCTAGATAGTCCAATTGCCCGCTAGGGATCCTTCATAATCCAAGTGCCTGCTAGGTAACCTAGATAGTCCAAGTGCCCGCTAGGGAAGGTACATAGTCCAAGTGTCCGCTAGGTAACCTAGAGAGTGCAAGTGCCCGCTAGTTAACCTACATAGTCCAAGTGCCCGCTAGTTAACCTATATAGTCCAAGTGCCCGCTAGTAAACCTAGATAGTCCAAGGGCCTGCTAGTTAACCTAGATAGTCCAAGTGCCCGCTAGTTAACTTAAATCGTCCAAGTGTCCGCTAGGTAAACTACATAGTCCAAGTGCCTGCTAGGTAACCTAGATAGTCCAAGTGCCTGATACCTAACCTACATAGTCCAAGTGAACGTTCGTTAACCTAGATAGTCCAAGTGCCCATTGGGTAACCTACATAGTCCAAGTGCCCGCTTGGTAACCTGGTTAGTCCAAGTGCCCGCTAGATAACCTACATAGTCCAAGTGCCTTCTAGGGAGCCTACATAGTCCACGTGACCGCTAGAGAACCTACATAGTCCAAATGCCCGCAAGGAAACCTACATACTCTAAATGTCCGCTAGGCAACCTACATAATCCAAGTGCCCACTCTGGAACATACATAGTCCAAGTGCCCGTTAGCTAACCTAGATAGTCCAAGGGCCCGCTAGTTGACCTACATAGTCCAAGTGCCAGCTAGGTAACCTAGATAGTACAAGTGCCCGCTAGGGAACCTAGATAGTCCAAGTGCCTTTTAGCTAACCTAGATAGTCCAAGTGGTGGCTAGGTAACCTACATAGTCCAAGTGCCCGTTCGTTAACCTAGATAATCCAAGTGCCCGTTAGGTGACCTAGATAGTCCAAGTGCCCGTTAGGTAACCTAGACAGTCCAAGTGCCCGCTAGTTACCCTACATAGTCCACGTGCCCGTTAGTTAACCTAGATAGTCAAAGTGCCTGCTAGGTAACCTAGATAGTCCAAGTGCCCGCCAGGTAACCTGCATAGTCCAAGTGCCCGCTAGGCAACTTAAATAGTCCAAATGCCCGCTAAGGAAACTACATAGTCAAAGGGCCCGCTAGGTAACCTAGAGTCCAAGTGCTCGCTAGTTAACCTACATAGTCCAAGTTCCCGCTAGGTAACCTAGATACTCAAAGTGCCCGTTACCTAACCTAGATAGTCCAAGTGCCCGCTAAGCAACCTACATAGTCCAAGTCCCCGTCGTTAACCTAGAAGTCCAAGTGCCCGCTAGGTAACCTAGACAGTCCAAGTGCCCGCTAGGTTACCTGCACATACCAAGTGCCCGTTAGTTAACCTAGATAGTCCAAGTGCCCGCTAGTAAACCTAGATAGTCCAAGGGCCTGCTAGTTAACCTAGATAGTCCAAGTGCCCGCTAGTTAACCTAAATCGTCCAAGTGTCCGCTAGGTAACCTAGATAGTCCAAGTGCCTGATAGCTAACCTACATAGTCCAAGTGTCCGTTGGTTAACCTAGATAGTCCAAGTGCCCATTGGGTAACCTACATAGTCCAAGTGGCCGCTAGTTAACCTACATAGTCCAAGTGCCTTCTAGGGAGCCTACATTGTCCACGTGACAGCTAGGGAACCTACATAGTCCAAGTGCCCGTTAGGGAACCTATATAGTCTAAATGTCCTCTAGGCAACCTACATAATCAAAGTGCCCGCTCTGGAACATACATAGTCCAAGTGCCCGTTAGCTAACCTAGATAGTCCAAGGGCCCGCTAGTTGACCTACATAGTCCAAGTGCCAGCTAGGTAACCTAGATAGTACAAGTGCCCGCTAGGGAACCTAGATAGTCCAAGTGCCTTTTAGCTAACCTAGATAGTCCAAGTGGTGGCAAGGTAACCTACATAGTCCAAGTGCCCGTTCGTTAACCTAGATAATCCAAGTGCCCGTTAGGTGACCTAGACAGTCCAAGTGCCCGCTAGTAACCCTACATAGTCCACGTGCCCGTTAGTTAACCTAGATAGTCAAAGTGCCTGCTAGGTAACCTAGATAGTCCAAGTGCCCGCCAGGTAACCTACATAGTCCAAGTGCCCGCTAGGCAACCTAAATAGTCCAAATGCCCGCTAGGGAAACTACATAGTCCAAGTGCCCGCTAGTTAACCTAGATAGTCCAAGTGCCCCCTAGTAAACCTACATAATCCATGGGCCAGCTAGTTAACCTACATAATGCAAGGGCCCGCTAGTTAACCTAGATCATGCAAGTGTCCGCTAGTTAACCTACATAGTCCAAGTGCCAGCTAGGTAACCTAGATAGTCCAATTGCCCGCTAGGGATCCTTCATAATCCAAGTGCCTGCTAGGTAACCTAGATAGTCCAAGTGCCCGCTAGGGAAGGTACATAGTCCAAGTGTCCGCTAGGTAACCTAGAGAGTGCAAGTGCCCGCTAGTTAACCTACATAGTCCAAGTGCCCGCTAGTTAACCTATATAGTCCAAGTGCCCGCTAGTAAACCTAGATAGTCCAAGGGCCTGCTAGTTAACCTAGATAGTCCAAGTGCCCGCTAGTTAACTTAAATCGTCCAAGTGTCCGCTAGGTAAACTACATAGTCCAAGTGCCTGCTAGGTAACCTAGATAGTCCAAGTGCCTGATACCTAACCTACATAGTCCAAGTGAACGTTCGTTAACCTAGATAGTCCAAGTGCCCATTGGGTAACCTACATAGTCCAAGTGCCCGCTTGGTAACCTGGTTAGTCCAAGTGCCCGCTAGATAACCTACATAGTCCAAGTGCCTTCTAGGGAGCCTACATAGTCCACGTGACCGCTAGAGAACCTACATAGTCCAAATGCCCGCAAGGAAACCTACATACTCTAAATGTCCGCTAGGCAACCTACATAATCCAAGTGCCCACTCTGGAACATACATAGTCCAAGTGCCCGTTAGCTAACCTAGATAGTCCAAGGGCCCGCTAGTTGACCTACATAGTCCAAGTGCCAGCTAGGTAACCTAGATAGTACAAGTGCCCGCTAGGGAACCTAGATAGTCCAAGTGCCTTTTAGCTAACCTAGATAGTCCAAGTGGTGGCTAGGTAACCTACATAGTCCAAGTGCCCGTTCGTTAACCTAGATAATCCAAGTGCCCGTTAGGTGACCTAGATAGTCCAAGTGCCCGTTAGGTAACCTAGACAGTCCAAGTGCCCGCTAGTTACCCTACATAGTCCACGTGCCCGTTAGTTAACCTAGATAGTCAAAGTGCCTGCTAGGTAACCTAGATAGTCCAAGTGCCCGCCAGGTAACCTGCATAGTCCAAGTGCCCGCTAGGCAACTTAAATAGTCCAAATGCCCGCTAAGGAAACTACATAGTCAAAGGGCCCGCTAGGTAACCCAGAGTCCAAGTGCTCGCTAGTTAACCTACATAGTCCAAGTTCCCGCTAGGTAACCTAGATACTCAAAGTGCCCGTTACCTAACCTAGATAGTCCAAGTGCCCGCTAAGCAACCTACATAGTCCAAGTCCCCGTCGTTAACCTAGAAGTCCAAGTGCCCGCTAGGTAACCTAGACAGTCCAAGTGCCCGCTAGGTTACCTGCACATACCAAGTGCCCGTTAGTTAACCTAGATAGTCCAAGTTCCCGCTAGTAAACCTAGATAGTCCAAGGGCCTGCTAGTTAACCTAGATAGTCCAAGTGCCCGCTAGTTAACCTAAATCGTCCAAGTGTCCGCTAGGTAACCTAGATAGTCCAAGTGCCTGATAGCTAACCTACATAGTCCAAGTGTCCGTTGGTTAACCTAGATAGTCCAAGTGCCCATTGGGTAACCTACATAGTCCAAGTGGCCGCTAGTTAACCTACATAGTCCAAGTGCCTTCTAGGGAGCCTACATTGTCCACGTGACAGCTAGGGAACCTACATAGTCCAAGTGCCCGTTAGGGAACCTATATAGTCTAAATGTCCTCTAGGCAACCTACATAATCAAAGTGCCCGCTCTGGAACATACATAGTCCAAGTGCCCGTTAGCTAACCTAGATAGTCCAAGGGCCCGCTGGTTGACCTACATAGTCCAAGTGCCAGCTAGGTAACCTAGATAGTACAAGTGCCCGCTAGGGAACCTAGATAGTCCAAGTGCCTTTTAGCTAACCTAGATAGTCCAAGTGGTGGCTAGGTAACCTACATAGTCCAAGTGCCCGTTCGTTAACCTAGATAATCCAAGTGCCCGTTAGGTGACCTAGACAGTCCAAGTGCCCGCTAGTAACCCTACATAGTCCACGTGCCCGTTAGTTAACCTAGATAGTCAAAGTGCCTGCTAGGTAACCTAGATAGTCCAAGTGCCCGCCAGGTAACCTACATAGTCCAAGTGCCCGCTAGGCAACCTAAATAGTCCAAATGCCCGCTAGGGAAACTACATAGTCCAAGTGCCCGCTAGTTAACCTAGATAGTCCAAGTGCCCCCTAGTAAACCTACATAATCCATGGGCCAGCTAGTTAACCTACATAATGCATGGGCCCGCTAGTTAACCTAGATCATGCAAGTGTCCGCTAGTTAACCTACATAGTCCAAGTGCCAGCTAGGTAACCTAGATAGTCCAATTGCCCGCTAGGGATCCTTCATAATCCAAGTGCCTGCTAGGTAACCTAGATAGTCCAAGTGCCCGCTAGGGAAGGTACATAGTCCAAGTGTCCGCTAGGTAACCTAGAGAGTGCAAGTGCCCGCTAGTTAACCTACATAGTCCAAGAGCCCGCTAGTTAACCTAGATCATGCAAGTGTCCGCTAGTTAACCTACATAGTCCAAGTGCCCGCTAGTTAACCTAGATAGTCCAAGTGCCCACTAGTAAACCTAGATAGTCCAAGGGCCTGCTAGTTAACCTAGATAGTCCAAGTGCCCGCTAGTTAACCTAAATCGTCCAAGTGTCCGCTAGGTAACCTACATAGTCCAAGTGCCTGCTAGGTAACCTAGATAGTCCAAGTGCCTGATACCTAACCTACATAGCCCAAGTGTCCGTTAGTTAACCTAGATAGTCCAAGTGCCCATTGGGTAACCTACATAGTCCAAGTGCCCGCTTGGTAACCTGGTTAGTCCAAGTGCCCGCTAGTTAACCTATATAGTCCAAGTGCCCGCTAGTAAACCTAGATAGTCCAAGGGCCTGCTAGTTAACCTAGATAGTCCAAGTGCCCGCTAGTTAACTTAAATCGTCCAAGTGTCCGCTAGGTAAACTACATAGTCCAAGTGCCTGCTAGGTAACCTAGATAGTCCAAGTGCCTGATACCTAACCTACATAGTCCAAGTGAACGTTCGTTAACCTAGATAGTCCAAGTGCCCATTGGGTAACCTACATAGTCCAAGTGCCCGCTTGGTAACCTGGTTAGTCCAAGTGCCCGCTAGATAACCTACATAGTCCAAGTGCCTTCTAGGGAGCCTACATAGTCCACGTGACCGCTAGAGAACCTACATAGTCCAAATGCCCGCAAGGAAACCTACATACTCTAAATGTCCGCTAGGCAACCTACATAATCCAAGTGCCCACTCTGGAACATACATAGTCCAAGTGCCCGTTAGCTAACCTAGATAGTCCAAGGGCCCGCTAGTTGACCTACATAGTCCAAGTGCCAGCTAGGTAACCTAGATAGTACAAGTGCCCGCTAGGGAACCTAGATAGTCCAAGTGCCTTTTAGCTAACCTAGATAGTCCAAGTGGTGGCTAGGTAACCTACATAGTCCAAGTGCCCGTTCGTTAACCTAGATAATCCAAGTGCCCGTTAGGTGACCTAGATAGTCCAAGTGCCCGCTAGTTACCCTACATAGTCCAAGTGCCCGTTAGTAAACCTAGATAGTCAAAGTGCCTGCTAGGTAACCTAGATAGTCCAAGTGCCGGTAGATAACCTACATAGTCCAAGTGCCCGCTAGGGAAACTACATAGTCCAAGTGTCCGCTAGTTAACCTAGATAGTCCAAGTGCCCCCTAGTAAACCTACATAATCCATGGGCCCGCTAGTTAACCTACATAGTGCAAGGGCCCGCTAGTTAACCTTGATCGTGCAAGTGTCCGCTAGTTAACCTACATAGTCCAAGTGCCCGCTAGGTAACCTACATATTGCAGGTGTCCGCTAGGTAACCTACATAGTCCAAGGGCCCGAAAGTTAACATAGATAGTCCAAGTGCCCGCTAGGGAAGGTACATAGTCCAAGTGCCCGCTAGGTAACCTAGAGAGTGCAAAGGCCCGCTAGTTAACCTACATAGTCCAAGTGCCTGCTAGTTAACCTAGATAGTCCAAGTGCACGCTAGGTAACCTACAGAGTGCAAGTGTCCGCTAGTTAACTTACGTAGTCCAAGGAACCCCTAGTTAACCTAGATAGTCCAAGTACCCGCTAGTTAACCTAGATCATCAAATTGTCCTCTAGTTAACCTACATAGTCCAAGTGTCCTTTAGGGAACCTAGATAGTCTAAGTGCCCGCTAAGGAACCTACATAGTCCAATTGTCCGCTCTGGAACATACATAGTTCAAGTGCCTGTTAGTTAACCTAGATAATCCAAGTGCCCGCTAGTTAACCTACATAGTCCAAGTGCCCGCTAGGCAACCTACATAATCCAAGTGCCCGCTAGTTAACCTAGATAGTCCAAGTGTCCGCTAGGTAACCTAGAGAGTGCAAGTGCCCGCTAATTAACCTACATAGTCCAAGTGACCATTAGCTAACCTAGATAGTCTAAGGGCCCACTAGTTAACCTACATAGTTCAAGTGCCCGCTAGGTAACTTAGATAATCCAAGTGCCCGCTAGTTAACCTACATAGTCCAAAGGCCCGCTAGTTAACCTACATAGTCCAAGGGCCCGCTAGTTGACCTACATAGTCCAAGTGCCCGCTAGGTAACCTAGATTGTCCTATTGCCCGTTCGTTAACCTAGATAATCCAAATGCCCTTTAGGTGACCTAGACAGTCCAAGTGCCCGCTAGTTACCCTACATAGTCCACGTGCCCGTTAGTTAACCTAGATAGTCAAAGTGCCTGCTAGGTAACCTAGACAGTCCAAGAGCCCGCTAGGTAACCTACATAGTCCAAGTGCCCGCTAGGCAACCTAAATAGTCCAAATGCCCTCTAGGGAAACTACATAGTCCAAGTGCCCGCTAGTTAACCTAGATAGTCCAAGTGCCCCCTAGTAAACCTACATAATCCATGGGCCCGCTAGTTAACCTACATAGTGCAAGGGCCCGCTGGTTAACCTAGATCGTTCAAGTGTCCGCTAGTTAACCTACATAGTCCAAGTGCCTGCTAGGTAACCTAGATAGTCCAAGGGCCTGCTAGTTAACCTAGATAGTCCAAGTGCCCGCTAGGTAACCTACATAGTGCAAGTGTCCGCTAGTTAACCTACGTAGTCAAAGGAACCCCTAGTTAACCTAGATAGTCCAAGTACCCGCTAGTTAACCTAGATCATCCAATTGTCCGCTAGTTAACCTACATAGTCCAAGTGTCCTTTAGGGAACCTAGATAGTCCAAGTGCCCGCTAAGGAACCTACATAGTCCAATTGTCCGCTCTGGAACATACATAGTTCAAGTGCCTGTTAGTTAACCTAGATAATCCAAGTGCCCACTAGTTAACCTACATAGTCCAAGTGCCCGCTAGGCAACCTACATAATCCAAGTGCCCGCTAGGTAACCTATATAGTCCAAATGCCCCCTAGGGAACCTACATAGTCCAAGTGCCCGCTAGTTAACCTAGATAGTCCACGTGCCCGCCACTTAACCTACATAGTCCAAGTGTCCGCTAGGTAACCTAGACAGTCCAAGTGACCTCTAGGTTACCTACATAGTCCAAGTGCCCGTTCGTTAACCTACATAGTCCAAGTGCCCGCTAGGTAATGTAGATAGCCCAAGTGCCCGCTAGGGAACGTACATACTCCAAGTGCCCGCTAGGTAACCTAGATAGTCCAAGTGCCCGCTAGTTAACCTATATAGTCCAAGTGCCTGCTAGGTAAACTACATAGTCCAAGTGCCCACTAGGTAACCTAGACAGTCCAATTGCCCGCTAGTTAACCTAGATAGTCCAAGTACCCGCTAGGGAACCTACATAGTCCAAGCGCCCGCTATGGAACCTACATAGTCCAAGTGCTCGCTTGGCAACCTACATAGTTCAAGTGCCCCTTAGTTAGCCAAGATAGTCAAAGTGCCTGCTAGGTAACCTTGATAGTCCAATTGCCCGCTAGTTAACCTACATAGTCCAAGTGCCCGTTCGTTAACCTAGATAGTCCAAGTGCCCGCTAGGTAACCTAGACAGTCCAAGTGCCCGTTAGGTTACCTACATAGCCCAAGTGCACTTTCGTTTACCTAG
The DNA here is from genome assembly GCF_050624435.1 of Tenrec ecaudatus. Taxonomy (NCBI): domain Eukaryota; kingdom Metazoa; phylum Chordata; class Mammalia; order Afrosoricida; family Tenrecidae; genus Tenrec; species Tenrec ecaudatus. The sequence continues at coordinate 280,842,687 of NC_134530.1, read as the reverse complement.
ATAGTCCAAGTGCCCGCTGGTAACCTACATAGTCCAAGAGCCCGCTAGGTAACCTTGATAGTCCACGTGCCTTCTAGTTAACCTACATAGTCCAAGTGCCCGCTAGGTAACCTAGATAGTCTCAGTGCCCGCTAGGTAACCTAGATAGTCCATGTGCCCGCTAGTTAACCTACATAGTCCAACTGCCCGATAGAAACCTATATAGTCCAAGTGCCCTTTAGGGAACCTATATAGTCCAAGTGCCCGTTAGGGAACCAATAGTCTTAGTGCTGGCTAGGGAACCTGTATCATCAAAGTGCCCGCTAGGTAACCTAGATAGTCCAAGTGCCCGCTAGGTAACATACAATGTCCAAGTGCCCGCTAGGTTATCTATATAGTCCAAATGCCCGCTAGGGAACCTACATAGTCCACGTACCCGCTAATTAACCTACATAGTCCAAGTGACCATTAGCTAACCTAGATAGTCTAAGGGCCCACTAGTTAACCTACATAGTTCAAGTGCCCGCTAGGTAACTTAGATAATCCAAGTGCCCGCTAGTTAACCTACATAGTCCAAAGGCCCGCTAGTTAACCTACATAGTCCAAGGCCCGCTAGTTGACCTACATAGTCCAAGTGCCCGCTAGGTAACCTAGATTGTTCTATTACCCGTTAGTTAACCTAGATAGTCCAAGTGCCCGCTAGGTAACCCAGATAGTCCAAGTGCCCGCTAGGGTATGTACATAGACCAAGTGCCCGCTAGGCAACCTAGATAGTCCAAGTGCCCGCTAGTTATCCTACATAGTCGAAGGGCCCCTTAGTTAACCTAGATAGTCCACGTGCCCGCTAGTTAACCTAGATTGTCCAAGTGTCCGCTAGTTAACCTACATAGTCCAAGTGCCCTTAGGTAACCTACATAGTCCAAGTTCCCGCTAGGTAACCTAGATAGTCAAGGGCCCGTTACCTATCCTAGATCGTCCAATTGCCCGCTGGGCAACCTACATAGTCCGAGTGCCCGTTCGTTAACATAGAAGTCCATGTGCCCGCTAGGTAACCTAGACAGTCCAAGTGCCCGCTAGGTTACCTGCATAGTCCAAGTGCCCGTTAGGTAACCTACATAGTCCAAGTGTCCGCTAGTTAACCTACATAGTCCAAGTGCCAGTTAGCTAACCTAGATAGTCCAAGGGCCCGCTAGTTGACCTTCATAGTCCAAGTGCCCGCTAGGTAACCTAGATAATCCAAGTGCCCGCTAGGGAACCTTCATAGTCCAAGTGCCAGCTAGGTAACTTAGATAGTTCAAGTGCCCGCTCGTTAACCTAGATAGTCCTAGTGCCCGTTAGTTAACCTAGAGTGTCCAAGTGCCCACTAGGGGACGTACTTAGTCCAAGTGCCCGTTAGCTAACCTAGATAGTCCAAGGGCCCCGCTAGTTAACATTGATCATCCAAGTGCCCGCTAGTTAACCTACGTAGTCCAAGGTCCGCTAGTTAACCTAGATAGTCCAAGTACTCGCTAGTTAACCTACATAGTACAAGGGCCCGCTAGTTGACCTAGATAGTCCAAGTTCCCGCTAGTTAACCTAGATAGTCCAAGTGCCCACTAGGTGGCCTAAGTAGTTCAAATGTCCGATAGGGATCCTACATAGTCCAAGGGCCCGCTAGTTGACCTACATAGTCCAAGTGCCCGCTAGGTAACCTAGATTGTCCTATTGCCCGTTCGTTAACCTAGATAATCCAAATGCCCGTTAGGTGACCTAGACAGTCCAAGTGCCCGCTAGTTACCCTACATAGTCCACGTGCCCGTTAGTTAACCTAGATAGTCAAAGTGCCTGCTAGGTAACCTAGACAGTCCAAGAGCCCGCTAGGTAACCTACATAGTCCAAGTGCCCGCTAGGCAACCTAAATAGTCCAAATGCCCTCTAGGGAAACTACATAGTCCAAGTGCCCGCTAGTTAACCTAGATAGTCCAAGTGCCCCCTAGTAAACCTACATAATCCATGGGCCCGCTAGTTAACCTACATAGTGCAAGGGCCCGCTGGTTAACCTAGATCGTTCAAGTGTCCGCTAGTTAACCTACATAGTCCAAGTGCCTGCTAGGTAACCTAGATAGTCCAAGGGCCTGCTAGTTAACCTAGATAGTCCAAGTGCCCGCTAGGTAACCTACATAGTGCAAGTGTCCGCTAGTTAACCTACGTAGTCAAAGGAACCCCTAGTTAACCTAGATAGTCCAAGTACCCGCTAGTTAACCTAGATCATCCAATTGTCCGCTAGTTAACCTACATAGTCCAAGTGTCCTTTAGGGAACCTAGATAGTCCAAGTGCCCGCTAAGGAACCTACATAGTCCAATTGTCCGCTCTGGAACATACATAGTTCAAGTGCCTGTTAGTTAACCTAGATAATCCAAGTGCCCGCTAGTTAACCTACATAGTCCAAGTGCCCGCTAGGCAACCTACATAATCCAAGTGCCCGCTAGGTAACCTATATAGTCCAAATGCCCCCTAGGGAACCTACATAGTCCAAGTGCCCGCTAGTTAACCTAGATAGTCCACGTGCCCGCTACTTAACCTACATAGTCCAAGTGTCCGCTAGGTAACCTAGACAGTCCAAGTGACCTCTAGGTTACCTACATAGTCCAAGTGCCCGTTCGTTAACCTACATAGTCCAAGTGCCCGCTAGGTAATGTAGATAGCCCAAGTGCCCGCTAGGGAACGTACATAGTCCAAGTGCCCGCTAGGTAACCTAGATAGTCCAAGTGCCCGCTAGTTAACCTATATAGTCCAAGTGCCTGCTAGGTAAACTACATAGTCCAAGTGCCCACTAGGTAACCTAGACAGTCCAATTGCCCGCTAGTTAACCTAGATAGTCCAAGTACCCGCTAGGGAACCTACATAGTCCAAGCGCCCGCTAGGGAACCTACATAGTCCAAGTGCTCGCTTGGCAACCTACATAGTTCAAGTGCCCCTTAGTTAACCAAGATAGTCAAAGTGCCTGCTAGGTAACCTAGATAGTCCAATTGCCCGCTAGGTAACCTACATAGTCCAAGTGCCCGTTAGGTAACCTTGATAGTCCAATTGCCCGTTAGCTAATCTAGATAGTCCAAGTGTCCGCTAGTTAACCTACATAGTCCAAGTGCCCGTTCGTTAACATAGATAGTCCAAGTGCCCGCTAGGTAACCTAGACAGTCCAAGTGCCCGTTAGGTTACCTACATAGCCCAAGTGCACTTTCGTTTACCTAGATAGTCCAAGTGCCCGCTGGTAACCTACATAGTCCAAGAGCCCGATAGGTAACCTTGATAGTCCACGTGCCTTCTAGTTAACCTACATAGTCCAAGTGCCCGCTAGGTAACCTAGATAGTCTCAGTGCCCGCTAGGTAACCTAGATAGTCCATGTGCCCGCTAGTTAACCTACATAGTCCAACTGCCCGATAGAAACCTATATAGTCCAAGTGCCCTTTAGGGAACCTATATAGTCCAAGTGCCCGTTAGGGAACCAATAGTCTTAGTGCTGGCTAGGGAACCTGTATCATCAAAGTGCCCGCTAGGTAACCTAGATAGTCCAAGTGCCCGCTAGGTAACATACAATGTCCAAGTGCCCGCTAGGTTATCTATATAGTCCAAATGCCCGCTAGGGAACCTACATAGTCCACGTACCCGCTTATTAACCTACATAGTCCAAGTGACCATTAGCTAACCTAGATAGTCTAAGGGCCCACTAGTTAACCTACATAGTTCAAGTGCCCGCTAGGTAACTTAGATAATCCAAGTGCCCGCTAGTTAACCTACATAGTCCAAAGGCCCGCTAGTTAACCTACATAGTCCAAGGCCCGCTAGTTGACCTACATAGTCCAAGTGTCCGCTAGGTAACCTAGATTGTCCTATTACCCGTTAGTTAACCTAGATAGTCCAAGTGCCCGCTAGGTAACCCAGATAGTCCAAGTGCCCGCTAGGGTATGTACATAGACCAAGTGCCCGCTAGGCAACCTAGATAGTCCAAGTGCCCGCTAGTTATCCTACATAGTCGAAGGGCCCCTTAGTTAACCTAGATAGTCCACGTGCCCGCTAGTTAACCTAGATTGTCCAAGTGTCCGCTAGTTAACCTACATAGTCCAAGTGCCCTTAGGTAACCTACATAGTCCAAGTTCCCGCTAGGTAACCTAGATAGTCAAGGGCCCGTTACCTATCCTAGATCGTCCAATTGCCCGCTGGGCAACCTACATAGTCCGAGTGCCCGTTCGTTAACATAGAAGTCCAAGTGCCCGCTAGGTAACCTAGACAGTCCAAGTGCCCGCTAGGTTACCTGCATAGTCCAAGTGCCCGTTAGTTAACCTACATAGTCCAAGTGTCCGCTAGTTAACCTACATAGTCCAAGTGCCAGTTAGCTAACCTAGATAGTCCAAGGGCCCGCTAGTTGACCTTCATAGTCCAAGTGCCCGCTAGGGAACCTTCATAGTCCAAGTGCCAGCTAGGTAACTTAGATAGTTCAAGTGCCCGCTCGTTAACCTAGATAGTCCTAGTGCCCATTAGTTAACCTAGAGTGTCCAAGTGCCCACTAGGGGACGTACTTAGTCCAAGTGCCCATTAGCTAACCTAGATAGTCCAAGGGCCCCGCTAGTTAACATTGATCATCCAAGTGCCCGCTAGTTAACCTACGTAGTCCAAGGTCCGCTAGTTAACCTAGATAGTCCAAGTACTCGCTAGTTAACCTACATAGTACAAGGGCCCGCTAGTTGACCTAGATAGTCCAAGTTCCCGCTAGTTAACCTAGATAGTCCAAGTGCCCGCTAGGTGGCCTAAGTAGTTCAAATGTCCGATAGGGATCCTACATAGTCCAAGTGCCCGCTAGGTAACCTATATAGTCCAAGTGCCCGTTCGTTAACCTAGATAGTCCAAGTGCACGCTAGGTAACCTAGACTGTCCAAGTGCCCGCTAGGTTACATACATACTCCAAGTGCCCGTTCGTTAACCTAGATAGTCCAAGTACCCGCTAGGAAACCTACATAGTCAAAGGGCCCGCTAGGTAACCTAGAGTCCAAGTGCTCGCTAGTTAACATACATAGTCCAAGTGCCCGCTATGTAGCCTAGATAGTCAAAGTTCCCGCTAGGTAACTTACATTGTCCAAGTTCCCGCTAGGTAACCTAGATACTCAAAGTGCCCGTTACCTAACCTAGATAGTCCAAGTGCCCGCTAAGCAACCTACATAGTCCAAGTGCCCGTCGTTAACCTAGAAGTCCAAGTGCCCGCTAGGTAACCTAGACAGTCCAAGTGCCCGCTAGGTTACCTGCACATACCAAGTGCCCGTTAGTTAACCTAGATAGTCCAAGTGCCCACTAGGTAACCTAGATAGTCCAAGTGCCCGCTAGGTAACCTAGATAGTCCAAGTGCCCGCTAGGTAACCTAGATAGTCCAAGGGCCCGCTAGTTAACCTACATAGTCCAAGGGCTCACTTGTTAACTTTGATAGTCCAAGTGCCCGCTTGTTAACCTAGATCGTCCAAATGCCTGCTAGTTAACCTAGATTGTCCAAGTGCCCGCTAGGTGGCCTAAGTAGTTCAAATGTCCGATAGGGATCCTACATAGTCCAAGTGCCCGCTAGGTAACCTATATAGTCCAAGTGCCCGTTCGTTAACCTAGATAGTCCAAGTGCACGCTAGGTAACCTAGACTGTCCAAGTGCCCGCTAGGTTACATACATAGTCCAAGTGCCCGTTCGTTAACCTAGATAGTCCAAGTACCCGCTAGGAAACCTACATAGTCAAAGGGCCCGCTAGGTAACCTAGAGTCCAAGTGCTCGCTAGTTAACATACATAGTCCAAGTGCCCGCTATGTAGCCTAGATAGTCAAAGTTCCCGCTAGGTAACTTACATTGTCCAAGTTCCCGCTAGGTAACCTAGATACTCAAAGTGCCCGTTACCTAACCTAGATAGTCCAAGTGCCCGCTAAGCAACCTACATAGTCCAAGTGCCCGTCGTTAACCTAGAAGTCCAAGTGCCCGCTAGGTAACCTAGACAGTCCAAGTGCCCGCTAGGTTACCTGCACATACCAAGTGCCCGTTAGTTAACCTAGATAGTCCAAGTGCCCACTAGGTAACCTAGATAGTCCAAGTGCCCGCTAGGTAACCTAGATAGTCCAAGTGCCCGCTAGGTAACCTAGATAGTCCAAGGGCCCGCTAGTTAACCTACATAGTCCAAGGGCTCACTTGTTAACTTTGATAGTCCAAGTGCCCGCTTGTTAACCTAGATCGTCCAAATGCCTGCTAGTTAACCTAGATTGTCCAAGTGCCCGCTAGTTACCTACATAGTCCAAGGGCCCACAAGTTAACCTAGATAGTCCAAGTGTCCTCTAGTTAACCTACATAGTCCAAGTACCCGCTAGTTAACCTAGATCGTCCAAATGCCTGCTAGTTAACCTAGATTGTCCAAGTGCCCGCTAGTTAACCTACATAGTCCAAGGGCCCACAAGTTAACCTAGATAGTCCAAGTGTCCTCTAGTTAACCTACATAGTCCAAGTGCCCGCTAGTTAACCTATATACCAAGTGCCCGCTACGTAACCTAGATAGTCCAAGTGCCTGCTAAGGAACCTACATAATCCAAGTGCACACTAGTTAACCTAGATAGTCCAAGTGCCTGCTAGGTAACCTACATAGTGCAAATGTCCACTAGTTAACCTACATATTCCAAGTGCCCGCTAGTTAACATAGATATTCCAAGTGCCCGCTAGGGAACGTACATAGTCCAAGTGCCCGCTAGGTAACCTAAAGAGTGCAAGTGCGCGCTAGTTAACCTAGATAGTTCAAGTACCCGCTAGGTAACCTAGATCGTCCAAGGGCCCCCTAGTTAGCCTACATAGTCCAAGTGCCCGCTGAGGAACCTATATAGTCCAAGTGCCCGTTAGGGAACCTAGATAGTCCAAGTGCCCGTAGTGAACCTACATAGTCAATGTGCCTGCTAGGGAACCTGCATTGTACAAGTGCAAGCTAATTAACCTAGATAGTCCAATTGCCCGCTAGTTAACCTAGATAGTCAAAGTGCCCACTAGTTAACATTGATCATCCACGTGCTCGCTAGTTAACCTACATAGTCCAAGTGCCTGATAGGGAACCTACATAGTCCAAGTGCCCGCTGAGGAACCTACATAGTCCAATTGCCCGATAGGGAACCTACATATTCCAAGTGCCCGTTAGGGTACCTAGATAGTCCAAGTGCCCGTAGGGAACCTATATAGTCCAAGTGCCCGCTAGGGAACCTACATAGTCAAAGTGCCCGCTAGGGAACCTGCATTGTGCAAGTGCCCGCTAGTTAACCTAGATAGTCCAAGTGCCCGCTATTTAACCAAGATAGTCCAAGTGCCCGCTAGTTAACCTACATAGTCCAAGGGCCCGCTAGTTAACCTAGATATTCCAAGTGCCCACTAGTTAACCTAGATAGTCCAAGTGTCCGCTAGTTAACCTACATAGTCCAAGTTACATTTAGGTAACCTAGATAGTACAAGTGCCCGCAATGTAACCTACATAGTCCAAGTGCCTGCTAGGTAACCTAGATATTCCAAGTTCCTGTTAGCTTACCTAGATAATCCAAGTGCCCGCTAGGGAACCTACATAGTCCAAGTGCCCTTTCGTTAACCTATATAGTCCAAGTGCCCGCTAGGTAATCTAGACTGTCCAATTGTCCGCTAGGTTACCTACATAGTCCAAGTGCACGTTCGTTAACCTAGATAGTCCACGTGCCCGCTACGTAACCTACATAGTCCAAGGGCCCTCTAGGTAACCTATATAGTCCAAGTGCCCGCTAGTTAACCTACATAGTCCAAGTGCCCGCTAAGAAACCTAGATGGTCCAAGTGCCCGTTAGGTAACCTAGATAGTCCAAGTGCCCGCTAGGTAACCTACATAGTCCAAGTTCCCGCTAGGTAACCTAGATAGTCCAAGTGCCCGTTACCTAACCTAGATAGTCCAATTGCCCGCTATGCAACATACATAGACCAAGTGCCCGTTCGTTAACCTAGAAGTCCAAGTGCCCGCTAGGTAACCTAGACTGTCCAAGTGCCCGCTAGGTTACCTACATAGTCCAAATGCCCGTTCGGTAACCTAGATAGTGCAAGTGCCCGGTAGTTAACCTAAATAGTCCAAGTGCCCAGGGGGCCAGTTTACTGTACCTCAGGCTATTGGAGGGGCAGACTATAGTTAAAAAAACAACAAAAATTATGAAAAAATTCATGTGCACCATGCACATCTTGATTTGAAGTTCAAAAAAAAATAAATGCGTCACATACACCCGACAGAAAGGCTCAGTGTCCTCGCTGTCTGCATGTGGCCCATAGGCTGTAGTTTGAGGACCCATGCTCTAGGCGGTCCCCAAGAGGATGTGGTTTTCACCCAATAGCTTGGAGACACTACAATTTGTTTAAAAGTAATGGGGCAGAAGGAGTCCCTGAAGGACCCACGCAAGATTAGTTTTCCCATCCCCTATTATTAAGAGTTCATAGTTATGGTTAAGGGGAACCAGGACATCCCGATCTGATCCCTTTAATTCAAGTGTGGGCTGACATTGCCACGAAGAAGCCTGCAAATATAAGACTTACTCCCTCCCTCAAAGACAGGGTCCCTGTTTCCAAGGTTTCAGGAAACATGGCAGGACCGGAAAAACAAACGGTCCAAGTTCCCAAAACCACATAGGTGGAGGCCATCCCTCCCCTACCCCCTCCCCCACCACCTCCCTCCCCCCCATCTTCCCCTCCCCTCCCCTCCCGATCTGTCTCCCCTAATCGGCTTTATCCCATTTTGCAGGAGAACTCTGGGAGTGGGAGAGCTGGCTTCAGACCCTTTGGTTCCAACCCCGCCCTATAAGTTTTCTAGGGTCCAGAAATAGAAAACTTCTAACAGGCCCTTATTGAGTCACTCCCTCCCCCACCTCCCCCACCAACCTCACCCCCACCCCCAACCAGCAGCCCCCCACACACACTAGTACTGGTATGTCTTCCATACTCATCAGCCCACCTGTATGATTGCCAGCAACTTCTCCAGGTGCTGTTCACCACGGAGGAAGGGTAACCCTTCCAGACAGAGGCCCAGTAAGCAGTCAGTGAACCTGATGGTCAGCGAGCGGGCACTCCCCACTTGAGAGAAACTCCTTTGGCCACTACGGATCAATGTGGGATCTCAATTCCTAGCAAGGCCCAGAGGGCTTTACCAGGTATCACCCATTGCTCTTACATGACCCTCTGCGGAAGAACTAGGAAACCTATGACTGTATCTAAGGTCAGTGAGAACTTTCGGGCCTTATAAGAGAATGTCCGCCTGCCTTTCTAGAGTAGCTGATGTAAGCCTACGGGCTTTATACCCCTAACGGCCCCGAGAACCGGAGGGCAATGAGTATTGCCTTTATTTCTCAGTCAGTCTGTCTCAGACATGAAAAAGAAGTTGGAAGGGTTTGAATGGAAAAATCTTAGTGATTTGGTACAAGTGGCTCATTGAGTGTATAACAACAGAGATGACCCTAGCACGACAGAGACAAAGAAACTAGCTAAAATACTAGTAATTGCCATGAGAGACCCCAGAGACTCAGGAAAAGGAGAGCATGGCCCACTCACGGAGAGACTAACTTGTGGGCACCGCCAAGCCATGGGGAAGGATCAATGTGCCTACTGCAGGAATGAAGGACACTGGAAAAATCAGTGTCTTGAAACCCCAGGAGAGGTGCACGACCCTCCACTAGAGTGGACGGGCCTCATCTGCACCTAGAAAAACCAAGCAAGAGACTATAATGCTTGTAGAAGCTGAATGAAGGGGTCAGAGCTCTTTTTCCCTTCGCCACCAAGCCCAGGCTAACTCTCCTTGTAGGGGGCCAGCCAGTAAATTTCTTGGTGGACACCGGGGCCACCTTCTCAGGTTCAGAAAGGAATACGGGCACATTTTCAAAAAGAAAGATGTGAATTACTGTGAGCCTATGATTCCTTCCACAGATCACTCACACCAGAAGGTTTTCATGGAGGTTAGGTGGGCTTCCCAAGACAACAAGATAACAAATATCTATCTGCCCTTTGTCCCAGTTAGCCACCTGGTTATGGTATCACTGGCTCCTGGCTCAGCTGCTGAGCCAGTGAAGCAGTTATAGCAGGAGAAGACTAGGTGGCCAGTGGCCATCAACGGAAGGACCAAATCTCCACAGTGGGCTTCCTGTTTCAATATGTAGCCACGTATGTCACCTGCTGGACACCATCTCTATCCTGAGCTCATAATTGCCATCCCAGGTCTAGAATGCGACGCGCAGGTACACACTATATGAAACAGTCTCTGATTAACTCCTCTGGATAACTTGCTGACATGGGAGTCTGGATAATCCAGTACATTTACTTTCCAGATGAGAAAACTCACTTAAAAACACACAGGAGTTGACCCAGAGACTCACAATTGGTTAACAACAAAGTCATATGCACAACCAGCGTCTGCACCAAGAGCACGGTGCCGCAAAGAACTGTGCCCATCAAGCAGTCAATATCTCCTGGACTCTCAAAAGATCTGAGCTGCCACCCATCCCCCACATCCTTGCAGCCCCCAAAGATTGTATTTCACAGGATGGCACCGGATCTGCAGCTCGCGGAGAGGGACATATCTGATCAGAGAACACAGGGCAGAACAAGGGGGAGGAGGGGAGAATGGAGCACATCCTGGCCCTCTACACCTTGAGGATGATGTTCCCAATCAGAGAAGCCAGTCCACAGAGAAGACCACATGGGCAGCCCCACGATGAGAAACGTCCCTCAAAGACCCATAGCCCAAGAGTGGACAACATTGGAGACACAGTGTGGGAACTGCGCCCGAACTGATCCTGCCACATCGAAGCATGACACTAAGAGAGTGCAGCGGAAGAGAAAGAAAATGGAGCATCAAAGTCCCCGGGGAATGCCAAAGGTGGACTTTGTGGTCAGGGCTCGGTGCCCCAACAGACTGGACTGGAAAACACTCCTAAAGTTCACCACACAGTCCTTGTACTTTTCTTTCTTGGTTAGTGTTGTTTTCTTTTAGTGTCATTGGATTTTGGTTGGGTTTTGTTTTCATTTTTGTATGTTTTTTTTCTTTTTGCTGCTTGGATTTGCTCAGTCTTGTTTTGTGCATGTTATTACCTTTACAGGTCTGTCTAATTAAGAGAGGCTGGATGAACAATCTGGAGGAGTAAACATGTGACCGGCCCTTTCATTGGGCATGGGAGTGAGCACGCTGGGGGTAAAGGGAGTGGTGTAAAGAAACCCAGAGACAAAGGAACAACAAGTGATGGAAATCGGTGATTAGGGGGATGTAGGAGGCCTGGTAGGGCATAATCAAGGGTAATGTAACCAAGAGGAATTACTGAAACCCAAAGGAAGGCTGAGCATGGCAGTGGGCACAAGAGGAAAATCAAAGGGTATAGAAGAGTGAGCTGGGAAGCAAGGGCCAGTTATAGACGTCTAAATAAAGTCATGTACATATATTTTCAAAGAGGCATGGGGAAATAGATCTATGTCCATATGTTTATAGATTTAGTATTAAGTAGGCAGATGGACATAAGGCCTCCGCTCAAGGACTCCCTCATTGCAAGAACAGTGTTCTATTAATTTGGCATTCTACAATGCTCACCTTCCCTACACGATCACTCAGCACAAAGCGGCTGCATAAGCAAATGTGGTGAAGAAAGCCGATGGTGTCCATCTACCAAAAGATATAGCGTGTGGGGTCTTAAAGTCTTGAAGGTACAGAAGCAGCCATGTAGCTCAGAAGCAACAGAGCCCACATGTAGGAAGCATACCAGCCTGTGTGATCACAAAGTTTCAAAGGGATAAGGCAACAGGCATCATGAAAACAAATAAAATTTATCATGGAAAATGAGAGGGGACTGCCGGGTATAGAACCAAAACCTATTTGCAGTGCACTGGAAATCCCCTTACAGAAGAATCTCAGAGAGGAGATTAAAGAATACAGGTTATGAGACAGCAAAGATGAAACACAACTTTCCTCTAGTTCTTAATGATTCCTCTTGCCCCACTATCATGATCCCAGTTCTACCATACTAATCTGGCCAAACTAGAGAAGGTATTCTAGTACCGATAGGAATTTCAAACACGGGGAATCCAGGGTGGATGGGCCCTTTAGGACCAGTGTTATGAGTGGAGATATTGGGAGGGTGGAGGAAGGGCAGAATGGAAAGTGGGTACCGATTACAAGGATCTTCATTGACCTCAAAAGAAAGGTGGGTGAAGAGATTACCAAAGAATTAGTACATTTCAAAGGATTGATGAGGGATGGGTGGCGGGCATTGAGGGTGGAAAAATGAGGAGCTGAGCCCAGGGGCTTGGGTGAAGAGTAGATATTTTGAGAATAATGAGTGCACTTAATGTACAGATGTGCATCAAACAGCTGATGTATATATATTTTGTGGGTAGTGTTGTAGGAGCCACTAATGAAAAGATCATAAAAGAAACAAAAATAATCTGGGCAGAGGGCTCATGCAAGGATGATCTCAGGCTGGATTAGACCAGTCAAAACAGCTACTGGAGTCGCCTCACCCTGTGTCAATTCCTGAGTCAGGCATGAAGCTTAGGGCCCACAGCCCCAGCAGCTGGCTAGTGAGGGACCTGGGTCTCTGAGGCCATTCCACAGGGGGAATGGTCCTCTTTCCTGCAGGGCCCACCCTCCTATGTAAGCGTGCTCTCTGGGACAGGGCTTACATGGAGTCCACACCATGGGAGCTCTACTACTCATGGGGGATTGGCAGGAAGCCTCTGCTCATGCGCACTCACCACCAACTAGCTGGAGGATCTCTGTGAACAAAGCCTGAGGGACAACAAGCCCACTAACTGATGCTGTAAGAGATACAATCAGCATCCAGAAACCTGCAACTGGGAGTAAGAGGCAGCATACCTTGGTCCCAGCCCCTCCCACTCTAATCTACAAGGAGTGACATTGCAAAGCAGAGCGTTTTCATAAAGCACTGCCAGGACCGTGGAATTAGCAGCCTCATTTGTGGAAATGGATACTCTGTGATCCAGACGTACTACCTCCTCCCTTCCAGTCAGCTGAGACAAAAACCCTTGCAAGCAGAAAGCCATGCATCTGAACAGTATCCACCAGCCACTCATGTGCAGCCTTACTGCCTACAAAGAGCCTTCCTGAGTGACAGAGAAATCACGCAGAAGCCTGGTCTGTCACTCAAGTGTGTTTTATTAGCGCTAGGGAGGCGTGGTGGGCAAGTCTGGCCGACCCCAGTGGCTGAATTGAATTTACATGGCCTAGGTTGGTCAATACAGGTATAGGACCCACGCAGGTGTACCTCCCCTTCATGGCCAGGACCTGGACCTCTGAGCATGCACAGGGTGCCTCTCCTAACTGGGCTCTTATCTTGGCCCTATGGGCATGCTTAACAGATGCCCCAGTCCCTAGCATAGCTACCTAACATTTGCCCCCCTGAAGAGATATGGACCCAAATCTTTGGGGTACTGGGCGACGACATCTCTAGCTACTTCCTGCTGGAAAAAGGGGCGAAGTGGGGCTTTGGGTCCATACCCTTCCTACATTGCTGGGAGGGGTTGTCCATTGAGGGCAACTTTATCTAGGATGGATAAGGTTGAGGTGCTCCAGGAGATGTTAGTCGTGGACCTGACACACTTGGTTCGGAAGCTTTAGTCACCCGATAACTTCTGGGAAAAACAAACGGTCTAAAAGGTGAGCAGTTTAACTGCGACAAGGCTAAGCTTGTGAGGTGGCAGTGGCCTTGAAATTAGGTGAGTGTCACAGGCAACAAAAAAAATCTTAGGATCACCAGACATGTGTGTTTGTTCATTGGAAGTCCAGGAAGAGGGATAAAAGCATTCACACATTCCCCTAGGTGGGCACAGGTTTGGGCACTACTAGGTGCAGTGGGATCACTGATTCATTTATCATGCTAAGGTCTTGGACCCGCTGATAAGACCCATCCTTCTTTTTAACCCTATAACACTTCAATTTTAATTTTGGAAAAAAATTATTTTCTTTTTGTTGTGGACTTTCATAGTATTAAATATATATATGTATTAATATATACATTTTTAAAAATGTTATGAAAACATCATGCTCCGCGTTATAGAGTTAAATTGCAATAATGGGCAAGCACTGGAGGAGTCAAAAGTGAACAAAATAGAGTAACTGCCTAAGTCACTTTGAAGTTTCCTGGGTTCAATTGGAGTAAAGGCTTGTAAATTACCCGGGGTCCAAATTCCCATGGTGCCTCCTACAACGGGTAGAATGTTCAGGGGTGTTTCAGGGCTGGGAGATTAGTAACCCTTAAGTCCAGGATACATTAGGGCAGAGGTCCTGAAACTGTTTACCCAGGGGGCCAGTTCACTATCCCTCAGGCCTTTTGAAGGAAAGACTATAGTTTAAAAAAACAAATATTACGAACAAATTCATGTGCACACTGCACATATTGATTTGAAGTTCAAAAATAAAAATAAATAGGGCACATACACCCTGCAGAAAGGATCAACGTCCTCGGCTGTCTGCATGTGTCCCACAGGCTGTAGTTTGAGGACCCCTGCTCTAGGCGTTCACCAAGAAGATGTGGTTTCAACCCAAAAGCTTGGAGACTCTACAATTTGTTTAAAAGTGATGGGGCAGAAGGAGTCCCTGATTGACCCACGCAAGACTAGTTTTCCCATCCCCTATTACTAAGAGTTCATAGTTATGGTTATGGGCAACCAGGACATCACGATCTGATCCCTTTAATTCAAGTGTGGGCTAACATTGTCAATTAGAATCCTGCAAATATAAAAGACTTACTCCCTCCCTCAAAGAAAGGGTCCTTGTTTCCAAGGTTTCAGGAAACATGGCAGGACTGGGAAAACACACGGTCCAAGTACCCAAAACCAAATAGGGCGAGGCCATCCCTCCCCGTCCCCCACCCTGACCCCCTCCCCATCCCTTCCCCTCCCCTCCTCTCCCGACCTCTCTCCCCTAATCCGCTTTATCCCATTTTGCAGGAGAACTCTGGGAGTGGGAGAGCTGGCTTCAGACCCTTTAGTTCCACCCCCGCCCTATAAGGTTTCTAGGGGACACAAATAGAAAACTTCTAACAGGCCCTTATTGAGTCATGCCCTCCCTCACCGGCACCCCACCCCATCCCTCGCCCTACCAGCAGCCCCCCACACACACTAGTCCTGGTATGTCTTCCATACTCATCAGCCCACCTGGAATGATTGCCAGCAACTTCTCCAGGTGCTGTTCACAACGGAGGAAGGGTAGCCCTTCCAGACTGAGGACCAGTAAGCAGTCAGTGAACCTGATGGTCAGTGAGCGGGCACTACCCACTTAAGAGAAACTCTTTTGGCCACTACACGAACAATGTGGGATCTCAATTCCTAGCAAGGCCCAGAGGGCTTTACCAGGTATCACCCGTTGCTCTTACATGACCCTCTGTGGAAGAGTTAGGAAACATATGAATTTATCTAAGGTCAGTGACAATTTTCAGGCTCTTATAAGAGAATGTCCGCCTGCCTTTTTAGAGTGGCTGATGGAAGCATACGGGCTTTATACCCCTAACTGCCCAGAGGCCCCGAAACAGGAGGGCAATAAGTATTGCCTTTATGACTCAGTCAGTCTGCCTAAGACATGAAAAAGCAGTGGGAAAGGTTTGAACGGAAAAATCTTAGTGATTTGGTACAAGTAGCTCATTGAGTGTATAACAACAGAGATGACCCTAGCACGACAGAGACAAAGAAACTAGCTAAAATACTAGTAATTGCCATGAGAGACCCCAGAGACACAGGAAATGGAGAGCATGGCCCACTCACGGATAGACTAACCTGTGGGCACCGACAAGCCATGGGGAAGGATCAATGTGCCTACTGCAGGAAAGAAGGACACTGGAAAAATCAGTGCCTTGAAAACCCCAGGAGAGGTGCACGACCCTCCACTAGAGTGGACGGGCCTCATCTGCACCTAGAAAGACCCAAGCAAGAGACAATAATGCTTGAAGAAGCTGAGTGAAGGGGGTCAGGGCTCTGTTTAACTTCACCACCAAAAGCCCAGGCTAACTCTCCATGTAGGGGGCCAGCCAGTAAATTTCTTGGTGGACACAGGGGCCACCTTCTCAGGTTCAGAAAGGAATACGGACACATTCTCAAAAAGAAAGATGTGAATTACTGTGAGCCTATGATTCCTTCCACAGATAACTCACACCAGAAGGTTTGCATGGAGGTTAGGTGGGCTTCTCAAGACAACAAGATAACAAATATCTATCTGCCCTTTGTCCCAATTAGCCACCTGGTTATGATGGCACTGGCTCCTAGCTCAGCTGCTGAGCCATTGAAGCAGTTATAACAGGAGAAGACTAGGTAGACGGTGGACATCAACGGAAGGACCAAATCTCCACAGTGGGCTTCCTGTTTCAATATGGAGCCACGTATGTCACCTGCAGGACACCATCTCTATCCCGAGCTCAAAATTGCCACCCCAGGTCTAGAATGCAGCGCGCAGGTACACACTATATGAAACAGTCTCTGATTAACCCCTCTCGATAACTTGCTGACATGGGAGTTGGATAATCCAGTTCATTTACTTTCCAGATGAGAAAACTCACTCAAAAACACACAGGAGTTGACCCAGAGACACACACCTGGTTAACAACAAAGTCATATTCACAACCAGCATCTGGACTTAGAGCACGGTGCCCCAAAGTACTATGCCCATCGAGCAGTCAATATCTCCTGGACTCTCAAAAGATCTGAGCTGACACCCACCCACCCCCACATGCTTGCAGCCCCCGAAGATTGTATTTCACAGGATGGCACCGGATCTGCAGCTCGCGGAGAGGGACATATCTGATCAGAGAACACAGGGCAGAACAAGGGGGAGGAGGGGAAAATGGAGCACATCCTGGCCCAATATACCTTGAGGATGATGTTCCCAATCAGAGAAGCCAGCTCACAGAGAGGACCACGATGAGAAACGTCCCTCAAAGACCCATAGCCCTAGAGGGGACAACACTGGAGACACAGTGTGGGAACTGCGCCCGAACTGATCCTGCCACATCGAGGCATGATACTAAGAGAGTGCAGCAGAAGAGAAAGAAAACGGAGCATCAAAGTCCCCGGGGAATGGCAAAGGTGGACTTTGTGGTCAGGGATCGGTTCCCCAACAGACTGTACTGCTAAACACTCCTAAAATTCACCACACAGTCCTTGTACTTTTCTTTCTTGGTTAGTGTTGTTTTCTTTTAGTGTCATTGGATTTTGGTTGGGTTTTGTTTTCATTTTTGTTTGTTTTTTTTCTTTTTGCTGCTTGGGTTTGCTCAGTCTCGTTTTGTGCATGTTATTACCCTTACAGTGTCTGTCTAATTAAGAAAGGCTGGATGAATTATCTGGAGGAGTAAACATGTGACCAGCCCTTTCCATTGGGCATGGGAGTGTGCACGGTGGGGGGAAAGGAAGTGGTGTAAGGAAACCCAGAGAGAAGGGAACAAAAAGTGATGGAAATCGGTGGTGAGAGATATGTAGGAGGCCTGGTAGGGCGTGATCAAGGGTAATATAACCAAGAGTAATTACTGAAACCCAAAGGAAGACTTAGCATGGCAGTGGGCACAAGAGGAAAATCAAAGGGTATAGAAGAGTGAGCTGGGAAGCAAGGGCCAGTTATAGATGTCTAAATAAAGTCATGTACATATATTTACAAAGGGGCATGGGGAAATAGATCTATGTCCATATGTTTATAGATTTAGTATTAAGGTAGCAAATACACTTTGTGCCTCCGCTCAAGGACTCCCTCATTGCAAGAACATTGTTCTATTAAATTGGCATTAATTGATGCTCACCTTCCCTACACGATCACTGACCACAAAGAGGCTGCATAAGCAAGTATGGTGAAGAAAGCCAATGGTGTCCAGCTACCTAAAGATATAGCGTGTGGGGTCTTAAAGGCTTGAAGGTACAGAAGCAGCCATCTAGCTCAGAACTAACAGAGCCCACATGGAGGGAGCATACCAGCCTGTGTGATCACAAAATTTCAAAGGGATAAGGCAACAGGCATCATGAGAACAAAAAAATCTTATCATGGAGAATGAGAGGGGACTGCCGGGTATAGACCCAAAACCTATTTGCAGTGCACTGGACATCCCCTTACAGAAGGAGCTCAGAGAGGAGATTAAACAATACAGGGTATGAGACAGCAAAGTTGAAACACAACTTTCCTCTAGGTCTTAATGCTTCCTCTTGCCCCACTATCATGATCCCAGTTCTACCATACTAATCTGGCCAAACTAGAGAAGGTATTCTACTACAGATAGGAATTTCAAACACGGGGAATCCAGAGTGGATGGGCTCTTTAGGACCAGTGTTTTGAGTGGAGATACTGGGAGGGTGGAGGAAGGGCAGGATGGAAAGTGGGAACCGATTACAAGGATCTTCATTGACCTCAAAAGAAAGTTGGGTGAAGATATGACAAAAGAATTAGTACATTTTCAAGGATTGATGAGGCATGGGTGGTGGGCTTTGAGGGGGAAAAAATGAGAAGCTGAGGCCAGGGGCTTGGGTGGAGAATGGAGATTTTGAGAATAAGGAGGGCAATTAATGTACAGATGTGCTTCAAACAGCTGATGTATATATGGATTGTGGTTAGTGTTGTAGGAGCGACTAATAAAAAGATCATAAAAGAAACAAAAATAATCTGGCCAAAAGGGTTAATGCAAGCATGATCTCACGCTGGATTAGACCAGTCAAAACAGCTACTAGAGTCGCCTCACCCTGTGTCTATTCCTGAGTCAGGCATGAAACTTAGGGACCACAGCCCCAGCAGCTGTCCAGTGAGGGAGGTGGGTCTCTGAGGCAATTCCACAGGGGGAATGGTCCTCTGTATTGCAGGGCCCAACCTCCTTTGTAAGCGTGCTGTCTGGGGCACGGCTTTCATGGAGTCCACACCATGGGAGCTCTACTACTCATGGGGGATTGGTAGGAAGCCTCTGCTCATGCGCACACACCACCAACTAGCTGGAGGATTTCCGTGAACAAAGCCTGAGGCAGACAAGAAGCCCACTAACTGATGCTGTAAGAGATACAATCAACATCCAGAAACCTGCAAGTGGGAGTAAGAGGCAGCATACCTTGGTCCCAGCGCCTCCCACTCTAATCTACAAGGAGTGACATTGCAAAGCAGAGGGTTTTCATAAAGCACTGCCAGGACTGTGAAATGAGCAGCCTCATTTGTGGACATGGATACTCTGTGATCCAGACGCACTACCTCCTCCCTTCCAGTCAGCTGAGACAAAAACCCTTGCAAGCAGAAAGCCATGCATCTGAACAGTATCCACCAGCCACTCATGTGCAGCCCCGCTGCCTCCAAAGAGCCTTCCTGAGTTAGAGAGAAATCACGCAGAAGCCTGGTCAGTCACTCACGTGAGTTTTATGAGCGTTAGGGAGGTGTGGTGGGGAAGCCTGGCGGACCCCAGTGGATGAATTTAATTTACATGGCCTAGGTTGGTCACTCCAGGTACAGGACCCACCCAGGTGTACCTCCCCTTCATGGCCAGAACCTGGATCTCTGAGCATGCACAGGGTGCCTCTCCTAACTGGGCTCTTATCCTGGCCCTATGGGCATGCATAACGGATGCCCCACTCCCTAGCATAGCTACCTAACATTTGCCCCCCTGAAGAGATATGGACCCAAATCTTTGGGGTACTGGGCGACCATATCTCTAGCTACTTCTTGCTGGCAAAAGGGGCAAAGTGGGGCTTTGGGTCCATACCCTTCCTACACTGCTGGGAGGGGTTGTCCATTGAGGGCAACTTTATCCAGGATGGATAAGGTTGAGGTGGTTCAGGAGATGGTAGTCGTGGAGCTGGCACACTTGGTTCGGAAGCTTTAGTCACCCGATAACTTCTGGGAAAAACAAACTGTCAAAAAGGTGAACATTTTGAATGCGACAAGGCTAAGCTTGTGAGGTGGCAGTGGCCTTGAAATTAGGTGAGTGTCACAGGAAACAAAAAAAATCTTAGGATTACCAGACATGTGTGTTTGTTCATTGGAAATACAGGAAGAGGGATAAAAGCATTCACACTTTCCCCTAGGAGGGCACAGGTTTGGGCACTACTAGGTGCAGTGGGATCACTGACACATTTATGATGTTAACATATTGGACCCGCTGATAAGACCCATCCTTCTTTTTTCCCTATAACCCATCACGTTTAATTTAGGGAAAAAATTATTTCCTTATTGTTGTGGACTTTCATAGTTATAAATATATATATGAATATATACATTTTTAAATGTTATGAAAACATCATTCTCCGCGTTATAGAGTTAAATGTAAATAATGGGCTAGTACAGGAGGAGTCAAAAGTGACCAAATAGAGTAACTGCCTAAGTCATTTTGAATTTTCTTGGGTTCAATTGGAGTAAAGGCTTGTAAATTACCCGGGGTCCAAATTCCCATGGTGCCTCCTACAATGGGTAGAATGTTCAGGGATGTTTCAGGGCTGGGAGATTAGTAACCTCTAAGTCCAGGATACCTTAGGGCAGCGGTCCTGAAACTGTTTATCCAAAGGGCCAGTTCACTGTCCCTCAGGCCATTGGAGGGACAGACTAGAGTTTAAAAAAAACAAAAATTACGAACAAATTCATGTGCACACTGCACATCTTGATTTGAAGTTCAAAAAAAAATTAATGGGGCACATACAAACGTCAGAAAGGATCAATGTCCTCGGCTCTCTGCATGTGGCCCACAGGTTGTAGTTTGAGGACTCCAGCTCTAGGCGTTCACCAAGAGGATGTTGTTTCAACCCAAAAGCTTGTAGAGTCTACAATTTGTTTAAAAGTGATGGGGCAGAAGGAGTCCCTGATTGACCCACACAAGACTAATTTTCCCATCCCCTATTACTAAGAGTTCATAGTTATGGTTAAGGGGAACCAGGACATCACGATCTGATCCCTTTAATTCAAGTGTGGGCTGACTTTGCCACTAAGAAGCCTGCAAATATAAAAGACTTACTCCCTCCCTCAAAGAAAGGGTCCTTGTTTCCAAGGTTTCAGGAAACATGGCACCGGAAAAAGAAACGGTCCAAGTTCCCAAAACCACATAGGTGGAGGCCCTCCCTCACTTTCCCCCTCCCCAACCCCCTCCCCTTCCCCCTCCTTTCCGCTCCCCTCCCCTCCCGATCTCTCTCCCCTAATCGGCTTTATCCCATTTTGCAGGAGAACTCTGGGAGTGTGAGAGCTGGCTTCAGACCCTATGGTTCCATCCCCGCCCTATAAGGTTTCTAGGGGCCAGAAATAGAAAACTTCTAACAGGCCGTTATTGAGTCACTCCCTCCCACACCGGCCCCCCAACCTTACCCACACCCCTAACCAGCAGCCCCCCACACACACTAGTACTGGTATTTCTTCCATACTCATTAGCCCACCTTGAATGATTGCCAGCAACTTCTCCAGGTGCTGTTCACAACGGAGGAAGGGTAGCCCTTCCACACAGAGGCCCAGTAAGCAGTCAGTGAACCTGATGGTCAGCGAGCGGGCACTACCCACTTGAGAGAAACTCTTTTGGCCACTACACGGAGAATGTGGGATCTCAATTCCTAGCAAGGCCATGAGCGCTTTACCAGGTATCACCCGTTGCTGTTACATGACACTCTGCGGAAGAGCTAGGAAACCTATGAATTTATCTAAGGTCAGTGAGAATTTTCATGTTCCTATAAGAGAAGGTCCGCCTGCCTTTCTAGAGTGGCTGATGTAAGCCTACGGGCTTTATACCCCTAACGGCCCGGAGGCACTGAGAACAGGAGGGCAATAAGTATTGCCTTTATTACTCAGTCAGTCTGCCTCAGACATGACAACGAAGTGGGGAGGGTTTGAAGGGAAAACCTTAGCGATTTGGTACAAGTGGCTCATTGAGTGTATAACAACAGAGATGACCCTAGCACGACAGAGACAAAGAAGCTAGCTAAAATAATCGTAATTGCCATGAGATACCCCAGAGACTCAGGAAAAGGAGAGCATGGCTCACTCACGGAGAGACTAACCTGTGGGCACCGCCAAGCCATGGGGAAGGACCAATGTGCCTACTGCAGGAAAGAAGGACACTTGAAAAATCAGTGCCTTGAAAACCCCAGGAGAGGTGCACGACCCTCCAATAGAGTGGATGGGCCTCATCTGCACGTAGAAAGACCCAAGCAAGAGACAATAATGCTTGAAGAAGCTCAATGAAGGGGTCAGGGCTCTGTTTCACTTCGCCGCCAAAAGCCCAGGCTAACTCTCCAAGTAGGAGGCCAGGCAGTAAATTTCTTGGTGGACACAGGGGCCACCTTCTCAGGTTCAGAAAGGAATATGGGCACATTTTCAAGAAGAAAGATGTGAATTACTGTGAGCCCATGATTCCTTCCACAGATAACTCACACCAGAAGGTTTGCATGGAGGGTAGGTGGGTTTCCCAAGACAACAAGATAACAAATATCTATCAGCCCTTTGGCCCAGTTAGCCACCTGGTTATGATATCACTGGCTTCTTGCTCAGCTGCTGAGCCAGTGATGCAGTTATAGCAGGAGAAGACTAGGTGGCCGGTGGCCATCAATGGAAGGACCAAATCTCCACAGTGGGCTTCCTGTTTCAATATGGAGCCACGTATGTTACCTGCTGGACACCATCTCTATCCTGAGCTCATAATTGCCATCCCAGGTCTAGAATGCGGCGCGCAGGTACACACTATATGAAACAGTCTCTGATTAACTCCTCTGGATAACTTGCTGACATGGGAGTCTGGATAATCCTGTACATTTACTTTGCAGATTAGAAAACTCACTCAAAAACACACGGGAGTTCACCCAGAGACACACAACTGGTTAACAACAAAGTCATATTCAAACCAGCGTCTGCACCAAGAGCACGGTGCCCCACAGAACTGTGCCCATCGAGCAGTCAATATCTCCTGGACTCTCAAAAGATCTGAGCTGACACCCACCCCCCCCACATCCTTGCAGCCCCAAAAGATTGTATTTCACAGGATGGCACCGGATCTGCAGCTCGTGGAGAGGGACATATCTGATCAGAGAACACAGGGCAGAACAAGGGGGAGGAGGGAAGAATGGAGCACACCCTGGCCCAATACACCTTGAGGATGATGTTCCCAATCAGAGAAGCCAATCCACAGAGAAGACCACATGGGCAGCCCCACGATGAGAAACGTCCCTCAAAGACCCATAGCCTTAGAGGGGACAACACTGGACACACAGTGTGGGAACTGCGCCCGAACTGATCCTGCCACTTCGAGGCATGATACTAAGAGAGTCAGCGGAAGAGAAAGAAAACGGAGCATCAAAGTCCCCGGGGAATGCCAAAGGTGGACTTTGTGGTCAGGGTTCGGTGCCCCCACAGACTGGACTGGAAAACACTCCTAAAGTTCACCACACAGTCCTTGTACTTTTCTTTCTGGTTAGTGTTGTTTTCTTTTAGTGTCATTGGATTTGGGTTGGGTTTTGTTTTCATTTTTGTTTGTTTTTCTTTTTGCTGCTTGGTTTAGCTCAGTCTTGTTTTGTGCATGTTATTACCTTTACAGGTCTGTCTAATTAAGAGAGGCTGGATGAAGAATCTGGAGGAGTAAACATGTGACCGGCCCTTTCCATTGGGCATGGGAGTGAGGAGGGTGGGGGGAAAGGAAGTGGTGTAAAGAAACCCAGAGACAAGGGTACAACAAGTGATGGAAAACGGTAGTGAGGGGGATGTAGGAGGCCTGGTAGGGCGTGATCAAAGGTAATGTAACCAAGAGGAATTACTGAAACCCAAAGGAAGACTGAGCATGTCAGTGGGCACAAGAGGAAAATCAAAGGGTATAGAAGAGTGAGCTGGGAAGCAAGGGCCAGTTATAGACGTCTAAAAAAAGGCATGTACTTATGTACATATATTTACAAAGGGGCATGGGGAAATAGATCTATGTCCATATGTTTATAGATTTAGTATTGAGGTAGCAGATGGACATAGGGCCTCCGCTCAAGGAATCCCTCATTGCAAGAACACTGTTTTATAAAATTGGCATTCTAAGATGCTCACCTTTCCTACACAATCACTGACCACAAAGCGGCTGCATAAGCAAATGTGGTGAAGAAATCCGAAGGTGTCCAGCTACCTAAAGATATAGCGTGTGGGGTCTTAAAGGCTTGAGGGTAAAGAAACAGCCATCTGGCTCTGAAGCAACAGAGCCCACATGGAGAAAGCATACCAGCCTGTGTGATCACAAAGTTTTAAAGGGATAAGGCAACAGGCATCATGAGAACAAAAAAATCTTATCATGGAGAATGAGAGGGGACTGCCGGGTATAGACCCAAAACCTATTTGCAGTGCACTGGACATCCCCTTACAGAAGGAACTCAGAGTGGAGATTAAAGAATACAGGGTATGAGACAGCAAAGATGAAACACAACTTTCCTCTAGTTCTTAATGCTTCCTCTTGCCCCACTATCATGATCCCAGTTCTACCATACTAATCTGGCCAAACTAGAGAAGGTATTCTAGTACCGATAGGAATTTCAAACACGGGATATCCAGAGTGGATGGGCCCTTTACCAGTGTTATGAGTGGAGATACTGGGAGGGTGGAGGAAGGGCAGGATGGAAAGTGGGAACCGATTACAAGGATCTTCATTGACCTCAAAAGAAAGGTGGGTGAAGATATGACAAAAGAATTAGTACATTTCCAAGGATTGATGAGGGATGGGTGGCGGGCATTGAGGGGGGAAAAATGAGGAGCTGAGGCCAGGGGCTTGGGTGGAGAGTGGATATTTTGTGAATAAGGAGGGCAATTAATGTACAGATGTGCTTCAAACAGATGATGTATTTATGGATTGCGGTTAGTGTTGTAGGAGCCACTAATGAAAAGATCATAAAAGAAACAAAAATAATCTTGGCAGAGGGCTCATGCAAGGATGATCTCAGGCTGGATGAGACCAGTCAAAACAGCTACTGGAGTGGCCTCACCCTGTGTCTATTACTGAGTCAGCCATGATGCTTAGGACCCACAGCCCCAGCAGCTGGCCAGAGAGGGAGGTGGATCTCTGAGGCCATTCCACAGGGGGAATGGTCTTCTGTCCTGCAGGGCCCACCCTCCTTTGTAAGAGTGCTGCCTGGGGCAAGGCTTTCATGGAGTCCACACCATGGGAGCTCTACTACTCATGGGGGATTGGCAGGAAGCCTCTGCTCATGTGCATACACCACCACCTAGCTGGAGGATCTCCGTGAACAAAGCCTGAGGCAGACAACAAGCCCACTAACTGATGCTGTAAGAGATACAATCAGCATCCAGAAACCTGCAACTGGGAGCAAGAGGCTGCATACCTTGGTCCCAGCCCCTCCCACTCTAATCTACAAGGAGTGACATTGCAAAGCAGAGGGTTTTCATAAAGCACTTCCAGGACAGTGGAATGAGCAGCCTCGTTTGTGGACATGGATACTCTGTGATCCAGACGTACTACCTCCTCCCTTCCAGTCAGCTGAGACAAAAACCCTTGCAAGCAGAAAGCCATGCATCTGAACAGTATCCACCAGCCACTCTTGTGCAGCCCAGCTGCCTCCAAAGAGCCTTCCTGAGTGTGAGAGAAATCATGCAGAAGCCTGGTCTGCACTCAAGAGAGTTTTATGAGCGTTAGGGAGGCGTGGTGGGCAAGTCTGGCAGACCCCAGTGGCTGAATTGAATTAACATGGCCTAGATTGGTCAATCCAGGTACAGGAACCACCCAGGTGACCTCCCCTTCATGGCCAGAAATCTGGACCTCTGAGCATGCACAGGGTGCCTCTCCTAACTGGGCTCTTTTCTTGGCCCTATGGGCATGCATAACGGATGCCCCAGTCCCTAGCATAGCTACCTAACATTTGCCCCCCTGAAGAGATATGGACCCAAATCTTTGGGGTACTGGGCGACGACATCTCTAGCTACTTCCTGCTGGCAAAAGGGGCGAGGTGGGGCTTTGGGTCCATACCCTTCCTACACTGCTGGGAGGGGTTGTCCATTGAGGGCAACTTTATCCAGGATGGATAAGGTTGAGGTGGTCCAGGAGATGGTAGTCGTGGACCTGGCAAACTTGGTTCAGAAGCTTTAATCACCCGATAACTTCTGAGAAAAACAAACGGTCTAAAAGGTGAACAGTTTGACTACGACAAGGCTAAGCTTGTGAGGTGGCAGTGGCCTTGAAATTAGGTGAGTGTCACAGGAAACAAAAATAATCTTAGGATTACCAGACATGTGTGTTTGTTCATTGGAAGTACCGGAAGAGGGATAAAAGCATTCACACTTTCCCCTAGGAGGGCACAGGTTTGGGCACTACTAGGTGCAGTCGGATCACTGATTCATTTTTGATGCTAAGGTCTTGGACACGCTGATCAGATCCATCCTTCTTTTTAACCCTATAACGCTTCAATTTTAATTTTGGGAAAAAATTTTCTTTTTGTTGTGGACTTTCATAGTTATAAATATATATATATATGTATTAATATATACATTTTTTAATGTTATGAAAACATCATGCTTCGCGTTATAGAGTTCAATGGAAATAATGGGCTAGTGCAGGACGAGTCAAAAGTGACCAAAATAGAGTAACTGCCTAAGTCATTTTGAATTTTCTTGGGTTCAATTGGAGTAAAGGCTGTAAATTACCCGGGGTCCAAATTCCCATGGTGCCTCCTACAACGGGTAGAATGTTCAGGGATGTTTCGGGGCTGGGAGATTAATAACCCCTAAGTCCAGGATACCTTAGGGCAGGGGTCCTGAAACTGTTTACCCAGGGGGCCAGTTCACTATCCCTCAGGCCTTTTGAAGGAAAGACTATAGTTTAAAAAAACAAATATTACGAACAAATTCATGTGCACACTGCACATATTGAAGTTCAAAAAAAAAAATAAATGGGGCACATACACCCGGCAGAAAGGATCAACGTCCTCGGCTGTCTGCATGTGGCCCACAGGTTGTAGTTTGAGGACCCCTGCTCTCGGCATTCACCAAGAGGATGTGGTTTCAACCCAAAAGCTTGGAGACTCTACAATTTGTTTAAAAGTGATGGGGCAGAAGGAGTCCCTGATTGACCCACGCAAGACTAGTTTTCCCATCCCCTATTACTAAGAGTTCATAGTAATGGTTAAAGGGAACCAGGATATCCTGATCTGATCCCGTTACTTCAAGTGTGGGCTGACTTTGCCACTAAGAAGCCTGCAAATATAAAAGACTTACTCCCTCCCGCAAAAAAAGGGCCCTTGTTTCCAAGGTTTCAGGAAACATGGAAGGACCGGAAAAACAAACGGTCCAAGTTCCCAAAACCACATAGGTGAAGGCCATCCCTCCCCTTCACCCTCCCCCACCCCTCCCCCACCCCTCCCCCTCCCCTCCCCTCCCCTCCCCTCCCCTCCCCTCCCCTCCCCTCACGATCTCTCTCCCCTAATCGGCTTTATCCCATTTTGCAGGAGAACTCTGAGAGTGGGAGAGCTGGCTTCAAACCCTTTCTTTCAACCCCCGCCCTACAAGGTTTCTAGGGTCCAGAAATAGAAAACTTCTAACAGGCCCTTATTGAGTCACTCCCTCCCCCACCGGCCCCACAACCTCACCCCCACCCCTAACAAGCAGCCCCCCACACACACTAGTACTGGTATGACTTCCATACTCATCAGCCCACCTGGAATGCTTGCCAACAACTTTTCCAGGTGCTGTTCACAACGGAGGAGGGTAGCCCTTCCAGACAGAGGCCCAGTAAGCAGTCAGTGAACCTGATGGTCAGCGAGCGGGCACTCCCCACTTGAGAGAAACTCTTTTGGCCACTACACCAACAATGTGGGATGTCAATTCCTAGCAAGGCCCAGAGGGCTTTACCAGGTATCACCCATTGCTCTTACATGACCCTCTGCGGAAGAGCTAGGAAACCTATGAATTTATCTAAGGTCAGTGAGAATTTTCAGGCTAAGAGAATGTCTGCCTTCCTTTCTAGAGTGGCTGATGGAAGCCTACAGGCTTTATACCCCTAACAGCCCGGAGGCCCCGAGTACAGGAGGGCAATAAATATTGCCTTTATGACTCAGTCAGTCTGCCTCAGACATGAAAAAGAAGTGGGAAGGGTTTCAAGGGAAAAATCTTAGTGATTTGATACAAGTGGTTCATTGAGTATATAACAACCGAGATGACCCTAGCACGACAGAGACAAAGAAACTAGCTAAAATACTAGGAATTGCCATGAGAGACCCCAGAGACTCAGGAAAAGGAGAGCATGGCCCACTCACGGAGAGACTAACCTCTGGGCACCTCCAAGCCATGGGGAAGGATCAATGTGCCTACTGCAGGAAAGAAGGACACTGGAAAAATCAGTGCCTTGAAAACCCCAGGAGAGGTCCACGACCCTCCACAAGAGTGGACGGGCCTCATCTGCAACGAGAAAGACCCAAGCAAGAGACAATAAGGCTTGAAGAGCTGAATGAAGGGGTCAGGGCTCTGTTTCACTTCGCCGCCAAAACCCAGGCTAACACTCCATGTAGGAGGCCAGGAAGTAAATTTCTTGGTGGACACAGGAGCCACCTTCTCAGGTTCAGAAAGGAATACGGGCACATTTTCAAAAAGAAAGATGTGTATTACTGTGAGCCTATGATTCCTTCCACAGATAACTCACACCAGAAGGTTTGCATGGAGGTTAGGTGGGCTTTCCAAGACAACAAGATAACAAATATCTATCTGCCCTTTCTCCCAGTTAGCCACCTGGTTATGATGACACTGGCTCCTGGCTCAGCTGCTGAGCCAGTGAAGCAGTTATAGCAGGAGAAGACTAGGTGGCCGGTGGCTATCAACGGAAGGACCAAATCTCCACAGTGGGCTTCCTGTTTCAATATGGAGCCACGTCTGTCACCTACTGGACACCATCTCTATTCTGAGCTCATAATTGCCACCCCAGGTCTTGAATGCAGCGCGCAGATACACACTATATGAAACAGTCTCTGATTAACCCTTCTCAATAACTTGCTGATATGGGCTTCTGGATAATCCAGTACATTTACTTTCC
This sequence comes from Tenrec ecaudatus, assembly GCF_050624435.1. Lineage (NCBI taxonomy): Eukaryota > Metazoa > Chordata > Mammalia > Afrosoricida > Tenrecidae > Tenrec > Tenrec ecaudatus. Next base: position 280,813,716 of record NC_134530.1, on the reverse strand, counting down.
AGATGAGAAAACTCACTCAAAACACACAGGAGTTGACCCAGAGACACACAACTGGTTAACAACAAAGTCATATTCACAACCAGCTTCTGGACCAAGAGCACGGTGCCTCACAGAACTGTGCCCATCGAGAAGTCAATATCTCCTGGACTCTCAAAAGATCTGAGCTGATGCCCCCCCTCCCACCTCCTTGCAGCCCCCAAAGATTGTATTTCACAGGATGGCACCGGAGCTGCAGCTCGCAGAGAGGGACATATCTGATCAGAGAACACAGAGCAGAACAAGGCGGAGGAGGGGAGAATGGAGCACATCCTGGCCCACTACACCTTGAGGATGATGTTCCCAATCAGAGAAGCCAGTCCACAGAAAAGACCACATGGGCAGCCCCACGATGAGAAACGTCCCTCAAAGACCCATAGCCTTAGAGGGGACAACACTGGAGACACAGTGTGGGAACTGCGCCCGAACTGATCTTGCTACATCGAGGCATGACACTAAGGGAGTGCAGCGGAAGAGCTAGAAAACGGAGCATCAAAGTTCCCGGGGAATGCCAAAGGTGGACTTTGTGGTCAGGGCTCGGTGCCCCAACAGACTGGACTGGAAAACACTCCTAAAGTTCACCACACAGTCCTTGTACTAACTATGAGCTTTTCTTTCTTGGTTAGTTTTGTTTTCTTTTAGTGTCATTGGATTTTTGTTGTCTTGGTTTTTTTGCGTTGCTTGTCTTGGTTTTGTGCATGTTATTACCTTTTCTGGTCTGTCTAAATTAGATAGGCTGGATGTCCAATCTGGAGGACAAAACCCAGGACCAACACTTCTGGGGGGTGGGGCATGGGAAAGAGGGAGGTGGGCATAAAGGAAGCGGTGTTAAGAAACCCAGAAACAAGAGAACAGGAAGTCATGCATATCCGTGGTGAGGTAGATGTAGGAGGCCTGGTAGGGTGGGATCAAGGGTAATGGAACCAAGAAGAATTACTGAAACCCAAAGGAAGACTGAGCATGGCAGTGGGCACAAGAGGAAAATGAAAGGGAAATAGAAGAGCAAGCGAGGAAGCAAGGGCCTGTTATAGAGGTCTTTAAAAAAGTATGTCCATATGTAAATATATTCATATATGAGCATGGGGAAATAGACCTACGTCCATATATTTATAGGTTTCGTATTAAGGTAGCAGATGGACTCTGAGCCTCCACTCAAGTACTCCCTCATTGCAAGAATACTTTGTTCTATTAAATTGGCATTCTATGGTGCTCACCTTCCCCACAGGTACACTGAAGACAAAGCGGATGGTGCCCAGCTGTCAAAAGATATAGCGTCTGAGGTCTTAAAAGCTTGAATGTAAACAAGCGGCCACCTAGCTCAGAAGCAACAAAGCCCATATGGAATAATCACACCAGCCTATGAGATCACGAGGCTTCGAAGGGATCAGGTGTCAGGCATCGTCAGAACAAAAACATCTTATTGGGAATGAGAAGAGTGCTTGGTAGAGACCCAAAGCCCATTTCCAGACCACTGGACAATACCTTACAGAAGGGTCTCAGAGAGGAGATGAGCCAAGACTAGGTACAAGATAGCAACGATGAAACACAACTTTCCTCTCGTTGCTAAATGCTTTCTCTCCCCCCATTATCATGACCCCAATTCTACCTTACAAATCTGGCTAGACCAGAGAATGTACACTGGTACAGATAGCAACTGGAAACACAGGGAATCCAGGGTGGATGAGTCCTTTAGGACCAGTATTATGAGTGAAGACACTGAGAGGGTAAGAGGGAGGGCAGTTTGGAAACGGGGAACTGATTACAAGGATGTACATTTTACTTCAACAGAAAAGTGGGTGAAGGGGGATATCAGACAGTGCAAGATATGACAAAAATTAGTAAATTACCAAGGATTGATGAGCGAGGGGTAGCGCACATGGGGGGTGGGGATGGGAATGAGGAGCTGAGGCCATGGGCTTGGGTGGAGAGTGGATATTTTGAGAATGAGGGAAATGAATGTACAAATGTGCTTTACAAAACTGATGTATGCATAGAATGTGTTTAGTGTTGTATGAGCCCCTAATAAAACGTTAAAAAAAAAGATCTGGGCAGAGGACTCATTCAAGGATTATCTCAGGCTGGATTAGACCCTTCTAAGTAGAAAGTCCTGCATCTGAACAGTATCCACCAGCCATTCATGTCCAGTTATGCTGCCTCCAAAGAGCCTTCCTGGGTTTGTCAGATCTCTCTGAGGACAGACAGACCTTGGTCCTCTGCTCTGCGTGAGAAAGAATGCATGTAGAAGCCTGATTGTCATCCAAGTGGGTTTTATGAGCATTAGGGAGGCATGGTGGGCAACCCTGGTCAACCCCAGCAGCTGAATTTAATTTACTTGGCCTTGGTGGGTCAATCAAGTTGCAGCACTCACCCAGGTGTACCTCCTCTTCCTGGCCGGAAACCTGAACCTCTGAGCACGCACAGTGTGCCACTCCTTCTTGGGCTGCTACCTTGGCCCTCTGGGCATGCATAATGGACACCCCAGTCCCTAGGATAGCTACCTAACATTTGCCCCCTGAAGAGGTATGGACCCAAATCTTTGGGGTACTGGGCGACGACATCTCTAAGTACTTCCTGCTGCAAAAGGGGCAAATGGGGCTCAGAAGGGATTGTCCACTCAGGTCCCAGGATGGATAAAGTTGAGGTTGTTCAGGAAATCGTGGTCCTGCAGCTGGCACACTTGGTTTGGAGGCCTTGGTAACCTGAGAACTTCTGGAAAAACAAACAAAAAGACAAAAGGTTGAAGAGTTTAAGTGAGACAAGTCTAAGATTCGGAGGAGGTCGTTCCCTTCAAGTTAGGTGAGTGTCACAAGAAATAAATATACTTAGGATTATCAGGCATGTGTTTGTTCACTCTAAGTACAGGAACGGGGATTAAAGCATTCACAATTTCCCTAGGAAGGCACAGGGTTTGGGCACTACTAGGTGCAGTGGGATCACTGCTTCATTTATGATCCTAAGGTCTTACACCTGCTGATAAGACCCATCCTTTTTAACCCTATAATGGCTCAATTTTCAATTTGGGGGAAATGTTTTTGTTTTTATTCTTTATTTTCAAAGTTATCTACCTATTTATCTGTCTGTTTATCTATCTATCTATTAATATATACATTTCTTTATATGTTATGGAAATATGCTCAGCGTTATAGAGTTAAATGGTAATATTGGGGTACTACAGGGGGAGTCAACCGTAATCAAAAGTAGAGTAACTGCCTAAGTCATTTTTAATTTTCTTGGCTTCAATTTGAATAAAAGGCTGGTAAATTACCCAGGGACCAAATTTCCCTGGTGCCTCTACTATGGGTAGAATGATCAGGGGTGTGTCAGGGCTGCGAGAATAGTAACCCCTAAGTCCAGGATCCCTTAGGGCAGGGGTCCTCAAACTGTTTACCTAGGGGGCCAGTTCTGTCCCTCAGATCATTGGAGGGTCAGACTATAGTTTTTTAAAAACCTATGAACAAGTTCCTATGCACACTGCACGAGTCGGCTGCTAAGCAGGACAGGCAGAGGCAGCAAAAACACCCTGAGGGTGGAATAAATATCGTCAGGCCACATGTGTCCCACGGGCCACAGTTTGAGGACGCCTGCCTTAGGGGTTCCTGTGTGCACTGGGGATGAAGGTCTCTACTGCTCCTCAAAAGGAGAAATGCTCTAACTTCTGGCATCTCCGCCCATTTCCCATCACTCTACAGAACTGTTCCAGGTGAATCAGGGTTGGAAGGAAAAGTGTGCCATTCTCTGGCCACCATTCTCCTTTCTCAAATAAAGTTGCATAGTGTATCAGCTTTTGTTTGTCTAGCCTCTGTGTCAACTCTATCCCAATTGGACAGGATTCATGCAAGGGGGCAATTCCTGAGTATGAAGCTGCTAAGTCCCATCTGGAAAGCACAAAACAAGGCTATTTAGAGCTTGCTGCCTCAAGGTCAATAACCCCGCTTCAGAGCAGACCCCTGGTGTGCTATTAAACTGATGCCTCTGACAGGTGCCCCCACCATAGACAAAGGGTCAAAGAGCAGTCGCTGTGGGCGACTTTAGGTCCAACCATTTTCTAGACAATAAGCTAGGAGGACCACTGCTTGGGATGGCCCCACAGCCTTCTAAGATGCCTGCTGGCAGGAGCAGACTCTCAAATCTCTGAAGGGAAGGGGCATCTGGCAGCTCAGGGAACCTTTAGGAAAATAGGAATTTCTGGCTGGAACATCATGGCAGCTGAGCTATATTAAGAGCTGTCCCCAAAAGTGCATGAAGAAACACCACTGAAAGCCTAAAAGTAAGGGTTACCCAGGCTAGGCTTCCGAACGCCTTTGTCTTAAGACTGAGCAACGGAAAACCAGCCAGTAACAAGGAACAAACCTACACTGGTAGAACACTAACCCTAGAACACCTGAAGTTTTCAATGCAGGAAATAATATTTTTTTGTTTCTATTCTTTACTTTCATTGTTATCAATATATATGACAACCAAAGTATATTTTAAAAGTATAAATTTTCAAAAATATAACCAAATTGTCATATTTATAATATATAATTTTGGTACCAGATACATTTTAATTAAATGTTACAAAAAAGTCCTGCTCAGTGTTATAGGGCTCAAGCAGCTTGTTTTAAAAACCAGGAGAAAGGCAAAGGGAACGGAGGGGAAAAGGGAAACATTTGGCTGCCGGGACAAGGCAGGGCTATCTCCCAGGCCTAAATCAACCAGCTCCCGAGGCAGTGCCCTTCCACGTGTTTGGACTGGTGGGCACCATTTTGGCCAGGGTCATAGGCCCTGTTTCCCCATGGCGGCTATGTAGGTTCTCTGGTAAAACCATAAAGAGCCTTGATAATGGTGAAGCCATTCTGAACTGACAGAAGCCACCATGAAAGGTAAATAAAGTAGCTATGAACTGTCAATGAACTAGCTGATATTGGGGTGGTAGGTCGTGCAGACGTAGCCCAAGGGAATGTCCCAAAGGAAATGGATGTTCAGAAGGCTTTTGAGAACAAGAGCAGTTTTTGTTCAACTAAGAATGGCTAACCGCAACACCCCACTTCTCTACTCTGCCTGCTTGCACACCTGCACATTGCACAAGTATAAAAACCTTTGGAAAATTCAACAGGGGGCTGCTCAGTCCCCTCTCAAGAGGGCTGACAGACCCTGTGCAGAAAATAAAACTTTTTCTGTTGAACTTGCCGGTGGTCGGAGATGCTTTCTTTCTGGGAATGGACAGTAGCTACAACATTTCGAGGTGCACCGAGATCCGAGTGCCACTGTCGGAGCCTGCTTAGAAAGGGGAACCAGGACATCCTGATCTGATCCCTTAAATTCATGTGTGGATTGACATTGCCACTAAGAAGCCAACATATATAAAAGACTTCCTCCCCCAACATAAAGAGTTCTTGTTTCCAAGATTTCAGTAAACATGGCAGGACCGGAAAAACAACCTGTCCAAGTTCCTAAAACCACCAAGGTGGAGGCTGTCCCTGTCCCTCCCCCTCCCTTCCCCCTTTCCCTCCCTGTCTGATTTATCCCATTTTGCAAGAGGACTCTGGGAGCAGGAGAGCTGGCTTCCGACCCTTGGTGCCGCTGCCACCCTATCAGGTTCCCAAGGGGCCGGAGAGAGGAATACTCACAGCCTCTTTTTGAGCCCCCCCACCCCACAACAAATACACTAGGGCAGGCATGTCTTAACAACCCCCAGAGAAAGATCACTCAGCAGCAGCCATTCTCCCCTTAAGGCAAGCAGCCCCCAAACCTGGGAAGACTCCCGAATCCCTTTTTCAGTATATGTTCCCTTTTGTTCCAGGGATTTGTATAATTGGAACCAACAAAACCCCTTTTTTCTGACAAACCATTAGGTCTGATTTCTTTGCTAGATATGGTTTTCCATACGCATCAGCCCACCTGAGGTGATTTCCTGCAACTTCTCCAGGTGCTGTTCATATCAGAGGAATGGGACCCCTTCCAGAGAGGCCCAGAAGGCAGTCAATGGACCTAATGGTCAGCCAGCGGGCACTCCCCACTTGAGAGAATTTTTTTTCCCCACTGCACAACCAATGTGGGATCCAAACTCCTAGCAAGGCCCAGAGGGCTTAAGCAGATATCACCAGTTGCTCTTGCAGGGCCTCCGCTTAACCACTAGGAAGCCTATAAATTTATCTAAGGTCAGTGAGAATTCTCAGGCTCCTACAAGAGAATGTCCGCCTGCCTTTTTAGAGTGGCTGATGGACTCCTACGGGCTTTATACCCCTATTGACCTGAAAGCCCCCTGAGAACAGGAGGGAAGTAAGTATTGCCTGTATTATTCAGTCAGTCTGCCTCAGACATGAAAAAGAAGTGGGAAGGGTTTGAAGGGAAAAATCCTAGTGATTTGGTAGAAGTGGCTCATTGAGTGTATAACAACAGAGACAAAGAAACTAGCTAAAATACTAGTAATTGCCATGAGAGACCCCAGAGGCTCAGGAAATGGAGAGCATGGCCCACTCACGGAGAGACTAACCTGTGGGCACCACCAAGCCCCGAAGAAGGATCAATGTGCCTACTGCAGGAAAGAAGGACATTGGAAACATCAGTCCCTTGAAAACGCCAGGAGAGGTGCACGACCCTCCACTAGAGAGGACGGGCCTCATTCACACCTAGAAATACCCAAGCGAGAGACAATAATGCTTGAAGAAGCTGAATGAAGGTGTCAGGGCTGTTTCACTTGGCCTCCAGGATCCCACGCTAACACTCCAAAAAGGGGGCCAGCCAGTAAATTTCTTGGTGGACACAGGGGCCACCTTCTTGGTTTTGGAAAAGACTACAGGTGCATTGTCAAAAGGAAAGATTTTAATTACAGGTGCCACATGGCAGACCCAAGCATACCCATGGACAACAGCCAGAATAACAGATTTAGCACAAGAGACAGTTCCACACTCCTTCCTGGTAATGCCTCAGGGCCCCTTTCCCCTAATTGGTCGGGATTTATTCGATAAATGGTGGCCATGATTACTTTCTCATCTGCTGCAACCACCTTAACCCTTGAACTTGAAAAGGCAAAGGTTTTGCTCACCGCTCCACTGCCAGAGGGATATGTGTTTTATCAAAGAGCAGAAGAAACCTCCTCAAAGGAACTTCTTGATAAATGGCTAAAAGATATTCCTTTTGTTTGGGCAGAGAACAACCTGCCAGACCTTGCTGAACATCAGGTGCCTGCGGTCGTACAACTTCTGAGCTCAGCCACACTGGTGAGTGTCAAGCAAAACCCTACTCCCTGGAAAGCACAGGTGGGTATTGCTGTTCACATATGCAGACTAAAGAGGACAGGCATTTTGGTGCCCTGCAAGTCCACATGGAACGCTCCCCTGCTGCCCATGCCGAAACCGGGAACTGAGGACTTCCAAATGGTGCAGGATCTCGGAGAGGTAAATGCGAGGGTAGAAACTGTCCACTCCACGGTACCAAACTCCGAGACCCTCCTGAGTACTATCCCATCAAACTGAATTTGTTATACTGTTTTGGACTTAAAGGATGCTTTGTTCTCCATACCCTTGTCCTCTGTACGTCAACCCAATGAAGACTTACAGGAATACAAGGAGGAACACCCCCAAACCCCCTTGCTCCAGTATGCAGATGACCTCCTCCTGGCCTCCGAAACCCTGGAGGAATGCCCAAGTGCTACCGAGGACCTGTTAATAGTCCTTGGCCAATTGGGGTCCAGGGAATCTGAAAGAGAGGCTCAACTGTGTGTCAATAAAGCTGTATACCTAGGCTACCAACTGGAGGAGGGAAAACAGACCTTGTCCCCCAGCCGCACTGAGGTGATCCTCAAAATCCCAGTCCCTGAGACTAAGAGGCAGGTGTGAGAGTTTCTAGGATTTGTGGGGTACTGTCCATTGTGGAATTTGGGATTTGATGGATTAGCCAAACTCCTATATGCAAGTACTGGGGAAAGGAAAAAACTTCAATGGACTGAAGTAGAACAGCAAGCCTTTGAATCCTTAAAAACGTCGTTCATATGGGCACCCTCTCTTCCCCTTCCAGACATAGAAAATCCCTTCCAATTGTCTATCAGGCCAGGGGCACAGCAAAAGGAATGCTAACTCAGAACTTGCAGCCATGAAAGAGACCTGTGGCCGATCTTTCAATCACACTAGACTCTGCAACTGCAGGATGGCCAAGCTGCATGCGAGCTGAGGCTGCCATGGCCATCCTAGTTATAGAAGCTAGGAAGCTTACACTGGGGCAGGATATTGCTGGGGTAGGGGGACCTATGGTTGAGCCCCTCCTAACAAGTCCCCTGGACCGGTGGATCTCGAATGCCAGGATTATACCACAAATCCCCAAGGTAATGGCCATGACCATGCCATCCCCAGTGTTACTGCCACAACCTACATACTCGGAAAATGATCTAAAGGTAAGCCAAGAGCTGGGCTGCCAAAGAAACTCGGAGCATCCAGGTGGCTGCTGCATCCTGATGGAAGAAGATTCATGCCAGAAGCTCTGGGAGAGATCTGATTCAAGGACTACATGAAGGTATGCACTCAGGATCCTCTAAATGGTCTCAGTTGCTCCTCAGGTACTTTTACATACCCAGGCTTGGACACTGGGTGGCAGATGACACCACTGTTGCTTGCACTGTGCTCGCTCGGGGAAACATCCCTACAAAAGAAAAGGAGCAACCCCAACCACAAGCTCGAGGTAGTACTCCTGGAGAATTCTGGGAGGTGGACTTTATGGATATCAAACTTAGAAAGTATGGCTACGGGTATTTGCTGGTGCTAGTGGACACCTATTCTGGATGGGTGGGAGCCTTCCCAACGAAGAAGGACACTGCTGCCACTGGGTGTAAATTATTAGTAACTAAAATTGTCCCTAGATTTGGCTTCCCACCACCTTGGGGTCCAACAATGGCCCAGTATTCATTGCTCAAATTACTAAAGTATTAGCAATGCTTCTAAATATTAACTGGAAGCTCTACTGGGCTTATAGGCCCCAAAGTTCAAGGCAAGTAGAAAGAATAAACAGAACCCTAAAGGAATTGTTAGTTAAGTTGCATTTAGAAACTGGCGAGAACTGGATTGATCCTTTCTTTACCTTTTGCCCTACTTCGAGTCCGATGCACTCCCTATGTGAAAAGCACGACCCCGTTTGAATTTAAGTTTGGCAGACCTTCCCCAATCCTCCCAAGACTGAAGGAAGTAGAAGTAATGGAAGTCACTACTTGTTCCTTCATGAAGTGCCTGCAGGCTGTCCAGCAGGTGAGACAAATCATCTGCTCCGACACCTTCATTTTGGGCCCAACCAAGGGAAAAGTGAAGAGGCAGCCCACAACTTGCAACCTGGAGACTGAACGTGGGTAAAGAAGCACGGACCCGAGACCTTAGAACCTAGGGGGACTGGCCCATACTAGGTGATATTATAACACCAACTGCTATTAAAGTAGTGGGGAAGGGGCCGTGGATTCATCAGTCACAAGTCAAAAAAAGCCCTCCCTGAGCATATCCTGAAAAGATGAACACTCAGAAAGACAGAAAAACCCTCAAAATTAAGGCTTTACAGAACTTAATTGTTTTTGTCTGAGCATTGCTGTCAGCACCCGCCATTTCGCCCAACCACAAACACATCTGTGGACTGCTACTCGAACCTCCAACAGTGAATATGTAACTTCTTACACTGGGTCTGACCCCCGTTTCTGCTTTGATTTGTTTGATTTGCTAGGAAAGAGCTGGCATTCCGGATCCTTTAAAGGTAAAGGGCACAATGGGGCCCATAACCGGAATCCCGTCCTATGGGTGCGGAATACCCTCTATAGAAAGAAGGCTCCAAACACACCATTTCTATAGATGCCCGGCTCATGGGCTCCCTAACTGCCAAGGGGAGGGACATTGCCATTGTGCAGCTTAGGGTTGTGAAACTATCATCTTCAGGGTGGAAACTTGTTAAAGACGACCCTATTGTTTTTACAAGAATGGGACTCAAGTCGGAGGGGTTTGATCCCACCACGTGTATGGTTTCCAAATGTAACCCAATAAGAACTGGATTCAAGCGTTATTGGGTTCACTGGGAACACATGGGGAATTCAGTATTATGTAAATGATAGAGATCCCGGGACAACCTTTACTATGCAGCAAAGTAAAATATGGCAACTTCCTGTCCATAAATAGGCCCAAACCTGGTGATAAATCCTGAAGAGCCACAGCTGGGTATCATTAAGGTTCCTTTGCCGCACCCTCCAGACTCTTCAGTAACTTTCCCGTTCACTGCCAGCCCAACTCAAAGGGCCCTTCCCATTCAGGAGCCACCTCAAGGTTCTGTGTTTGATACTCTGGATGCTGTATTCCAATTTATGAACTCAAATCCTAACCTCGCAACTGATTGTTGGCTTTGTCTGAACCCTGCTCCCCCTTACTCGGTAGGCACAGCTACAAATAGCACTATTGGTGCAGAGCGTAATCCAATTAGAAATGTTAGTAAGAAGGATTACACGAAGCAGCAGTCTGTAGGTGAGGTTAGAGTGGACTCAACTCTAGCTCACTTTAAAAGATTACCAAGGGCGAAGACTGTTTTTATTCATCTAATTATCCCTTTAATATATCAAAATATCAAGATTTTTGCCTTCAAGCTGTTCCTATTGAACCAAATGGTGATCCTTATTTGTTATCTGCCACAACGGGTACTTGCTTTACTTGTTCCACAGGACTAGCACCCTGTCTCCTTTCCCCAGTATTAGCAGCAGACCCGGGTATTTGTGTCCTAGTGCATGTTATTCCTCAAGTGTACCTGTGTTCTGGTGAAGGAGGTAGGGATAACTTTGGAATTTCTGGATGAGCTAAAAGAGCCCCAATGTCAGTCCCACTGTTAACGGTGCTTGGGATTATGGGATTAGCTGCAGTCGGGTCAGTTGCTTTAATACAAGGAAACTTAAACTATCAGACTCTTTGTCAGCAAATTGCTTTAGATATACAGGGATAAAAATACCATGTTTCCCATTTAGAAAGATCCTTACACTCCCTTGTAGAAGTGTGTTGCCAAACCGCCGAGGGCTTGACTTGCTCCTTTTGAAACAAGGAGTGTTGTGCATGGCATTAGGAGAAACTTGTTTTATGCAAACCATTCAGGAATCATTAAAGATAGTTTAGCCCTGGTTAGGAAAAGATTAGAGGAAAGAGTCAAGAAAAGAAATGAAGAAACCAATTGGTTTGAAAAGCTACTTAATTGGGCAACCTGGCGAACCACCCTAGTAACGCCCCTAGCCGGACCCCTAATCCTCCTCCTGCTAAACCTCACGTTTGGACCAATAATAACCAATAAGCTAGTGGCAGTCCTCACACAGAAAGTACAAACCATAAAACTCTTAGTGCTGAGCCCACCATACACTGGGCTGGCTACCGCAGATTCAATGATTTGAACTCGGCTAAGAAGAGGAGGGAATGTAGCAGCTCTGGGCAAAGCTTAAACAGCCTTGACAAGAGAAGTCATTTTGAGCTGATAGAAGCCATTATGAACAGTAAATAAACTAGCTATGAACTGTCAACGAACTAGCTGATATTGGGGAGGTAGGCTGTGCAGACATAGCCCAAGGGAACGTACAGAAGGAAAGACCAGAGCATGTAATGTTCAACTAAGAATGGCTAACTGCAACACCCTGCTTCTCTACTCTACCTGCTTGCACACCTGCACATTGCAAAAGTATAAAAACCTTTGGAAAATTAGACTGGGGGCCACTCAGTCTCCTCTCAAGAGAGCTGACAGTCTCTGCGCAGAAAATAAAACTTGTTCTGTTGAACTTGCCCGCGGTCTGGGTGGCTTTCTTTCTGGGAAGAGACAGTAGCTACAATAGACACAGGTGGCGCCATTCTGCCTGGGAGTGGAGTCATGTGGCTGGGAAAATGGAAGCCGCAGATTGTGGCCTAGCCGAAAGCCAGCCTGGAGCCAACCACCCAGCCAGAGACCTGCCCAAACCAACAGGGTAGATGTGGGCGCTCCCAGCCATCTTGCTTGGCGGAGCCGCAGCACACCACTGTGTCCCAGTCTTGGTGCAACAGACTCCATTTAGAGGCCTGCACCTCCATCTTAGCTCTCAAGACTGACCCCTAACCCACCTCCCCTCCCCTGCTCTACCCCAAATTCCTGGAACCAGCTCGTCCCAAAGCCAGAATGTTTTCTGAATATATGGTCACTCCAACCCTCCCTCACATATAGATAAGATTAACGACCCCTCTGAAGCACCTATGTGTGCAGATCCTCCCCAGCCATGATCGAAATACTCTACGGACAACCTTTTCTTTTCTCGCCTCTTCCTGCAACTGATTGCCCTCCGCTAGCTTCGTACCTTCCATACTTGTCCTTGCTCCGCAACCTTCTTAGACAACACGAAAACTCCCCCATCCCTGAACCATCTCCGACCTCTGCTGATCACCAAAAACCAGTGCATCCTGGAAAAGCTGTGTTAATTAAATCCCTAGCACCCAGACCCTTAGCACCCCGGTGGGAAGGCCCTTACACCGTAGTGCTCACCACTCCCTTGGCAGTCAAGGGTCTTGGAATAGATTCCTGGGTACATTTGTCCCGAGTCAAGGCAGCAGTGAACTCTGACCATGGCTCCCAGTGGTCTGGCTCAGTCTACTGGTCCTATGTCTCTCCACCTCACTCGCCTCACCAAGCCAGCCAGCTAAACCTAATATAATTTCCCCTTTTGCTGGCGATTTTACTTGACTGAAAACTATACCAATTACGCCCGCACTAAGCGTTATGATTATTTGCTGGCCACCGCTGACTGCCCACCCACAGGGTGCAGAACACCCATATACTTAAATTTCACTGACTTTAAGCGGCATCAAGGAAAAGCTGATCCCATCATTTGCTACCTGTATGACCAGAAGGCAACTACCCAATGTGCAAAAAGGTGAATACAGAAAAATGTAGGGTGTCCTTGGTCTTCCTGCCAGATACTTTACCTTTCCCTTTGTCCCCAGGGATGATTCTACTACCATCAATCTAAATACACTCTCACAATCCCAGACCCCTGGGATAGCCGCTGGACACCTCTGGTTCCAGGAGCGTGGTACGCCACTCACCGAGAGAAATTTCAAGACGCCAAACTCTATGTATGGAGGTCGCTACTCCAGGTCCAATCCACCATCCACTGTAATATTCAGATCCAAGACCTTCAACTCACTAAGCAAATTTCTAAACCTTCTGAGTCTCCCTTCTCCCAGCTTACCCTGCTACAGCAGGGACTGGCCATCGCCACTTTGCTGGACTAGGCAACCTCTCCACCTGCTGCATGTGTGCAGCCCTAGAACGCCCTCCTCTGGTAGCAGTACCAGGTCCTGCCCTGTCATTTTCATCCAACGTAAAGACCACAAAACCCATAACCATCCCCAATATTCCTCTGTACATCCAACCAGAAAACACTCAAGTGCCCTTTTGCTACTCCAATCCATCGACACAGACATGTAATGTCACCCAAATCCCCTCCAAACCACTAACAGCGCCAGAAAAAAATTTTCTTTTGGTGCAACTATACACTAAGCATTTAAACATCAGTTCTACCTTACCCTTTTGTGCCTGCCCGTCACTCTGGTTCCGCAGCTCACTACATACACTCCGACTGAGGTCCAGGACAAATACATCCAGGTATACAGTCGCCAAACTAAAAGAGCAGTTTTTCTTCCGATAGCAGTGAGAATCTCCTTAGCCTCAGCAGCAGGTGCAGTAGGACTCAGCGGCGGGACCCTTAGACCCTCTATCACCACAGCAGACAAGTTATCCACACGCTTCCAGCTGGCAGTCGATGCCTCTGCCAAATCTCTAGCCTCCCTGCAGAAACAAACAACCTCTGTTGCCCAAGTTGCCTTGCAGAGCCGTTGCACTTTAGACCTCATCACTGCTGAAAAAGGAGGAACCTGCTTATTCCTCCAGGAGGAATGCCGTTATTACATCAATAAGCTGGGAATTGTGGAAACTAGAGTCCAGACCCTCAACAAGCTAAACCGTGAGCTGCAAAACAACAGATTCAGAACAGACGGATCCTCTTCCTGGTGGAACTCTTCTCTGTACTCCTTCCTAGCCCCCATACTAGAACCCATAATTTTAGTAGTAATTTTGCTCTTAATTGCTCCTTGTCTCATTCAGCTCCTGCAAAGTCGACTCCGCGAAATCACCCGTATAGCAGTCCACCAGCAACAACAACCTCTCCACCCTGTGCCAGGCCGCAACTCCCAGTACTCTGCCTGGAAAAGCCCCTCCCCTTGCTCTTCGCCCACTACCCACAGGAAGCAGTTACAGAAATGGACTAATGTTGTCCCTTTTCCCTATAGGGTCAGTCTAAAACGTCCTGTCTTGGCACAACAGACTCCATTTTAGCTCTCAAGACTGACCCCTAACTGACCTCCCCTCCTCTGCTCAACCCCAAATTCCTGGAACCAGCTCCTCCCAAAGCCAGAAGGTTTTCTGAAGATATGGTCACTCCACGCGTCCCTGACATATATAGGTAAGATTAACGACCTTCTCCCTTCGGAAGCACCTGTGTGCGCAGATCCAAACCCCCCCCCCCCAAGCTATGATTCTCCCCAGCTGTGCCTGCCAGCAGTGGGCATAAAAACGCCGCCAGGATTTTTTCCCTGGCGTGGCTTCAATAGCTCAATACCCTGTGTTGCTGAACCCGCCACAAGTTCGCAATAAAGCCTGCTTCTAAAACTTAATTAATTGGGTCTTTGATTCTGTTTTCGAGTCCAAATAAACTTTTACACTGAGCCTCGAGAAGGCTTTGGGAGTCAAAATCCTCCCAGCCTCCAGGCAGCAGCGTCCCAGCCCCCTCCCAAATGCAGCCCGGGAAGGCAGGCACAGAGAGGCACATCAAGTCCCGCACACCAGCAAGGAACGGCGCAAAGACCGACACCAGCAAGAAACGGCGCAAAGACAGACACCAGCAAGAAACGGCGCAAAGACAGACACCAGCAAGGAACGGCGCAAAGACCGACACCAGCAAGAAATGGCGCAAAGACCGACACCAGCAAGAAACGGCGCAAAGACCGACACCAGCAAGAAACGGCCCAAAGTCCGACACCAGCAAGAAACGGCGCAAAGACCGACACCAGCAAGAAACGGCGCAAAGACCAACACCAGCAAGAAATGGCGCAAAGACCGACACCAGCAGGAAACGGCGCAAAGACTGACACCAGCAAGAAATGGCGCAAAGACCGACACAAAAGGCTGGGGCTGCGGCAATACGCTACAAGCATCCCCAGGGGCCTCCACCGTATTGGGTGGGGCGCCACTTGGATTGGCTCACCTAGGCCAGGTGAACTCAACCCAACAATTCTCCCAAGGGTGGTGAGGTGAAAGGAGCCCAGAGGGGCCCACAACCCGTGAGACCAGCATGGGAAGGCCCACTCCTGGGGCCGGCTTACCTCATAGCTTCCAGTCACACAGCACCACTTCTGTTGGACCTCACCTGGGGCAGGTGTGCCTCGGTCCGCGGCCCCACCCAGAAACAGCTCACGCCGAGGCCTGGTTTGGGATCCTCTTGAGTTTTATGAGCGGTTAGGGAGGCGTGGTCGATGACGTAGTTCGACCTCATTGGCTGTATTGTTGAATTGAATTCACCTGGCCTAGGTGAGCCAATGCAGGTACAGCGCCCACCCAGGCGTAGCTCCCCCTGCTGGCTGGAAACCTGAACTTCTGAGCATGCAGTGAGCCTCTACTTCATGAGCCGGTAGCTCAGACCTCTGAGCTTGTGTAATGGGCCTGCCAGTCCCTATGCTAGCTCCCTAACAGGTTTTCCAGCCAAAGGTCTGCCTTCTGGGGCTGTTCTACAGAAAGCACTTGGTTCCTGACCCCTACGCATTCGGGGTGGTGGATGCCCTTGCTTCCATGCTTGCTTCTATGTAATTCTGGAATGGTCCTTGTTTCACACGGTCGGCGAGGTCAGGAATTCTGGACTGGTTGTTGGCTACCAGGCACAAAATAAATAGCCAACGGATTGAAATCTCAACCCCTATATTGGTTTATTATGGACCACACAGACTTGTCTTCTGGAACTTCCCTCCTCAATTTCTGAACCCTTGAACTCCTTGCCACCTCTATGTGGAAAACAAGGATTCCAAACTCCGATCACCACATCTGCCTGCCCCCCCCCCAGTCCCTCTGTGGTCCCCCTTGTCTTCCAGAGGTGCATTGTCAACCAGCAAAGTCGGGCCTCTCCATTTCTCAGAAGCTGCAGATTGTTACGTGACATCACCCTGTGTTTAAATGTTAGTGATTATGCTATCTAAAAAACAAATCTGAGCCAACTGGGGACAAACAAAACTCATTTCAAACACCAGCTCTGTCTCCCATAAGGTCCCGTGTACAACTGCTACAACACAACAGTGGGTCCTGCTGGGTCTCCACTAGCATCTGGGAGGAAGGCTATTTATTACCGGGAATCCTACCTTGGTGCCTTGGTGTTAATTGCAGACTCACTGGGTGACGGATTGTATCTGACACGCACCATGTTTCCCGCAGCAAACACAACACTTTGTCAAACTCCGTTTGGTATTGCTCCATCCCTCCATCATTCTCCCTAATGACAAAAATAATTAACACATTCATATAAAAGCACAGGATGAGGAGAGCTTTAATTTATTCATCTAGTTCAGGGTCATCCCTGTTATCAATATATGACAAGTTAATGTCATATATTAATTAAAAAGCAACAGTGAAGCAATTTAGGAAACTGAGGGATTGTCATGGGTCCTGGTTGTGACAGCATGTTTTGGGCATCATGGAAGATTACAGATTTGCCTTCTGTGGTATCGCATATCCATCATCCAAAAACTACCTGCTCTTAAGGGTAGAGAGAGCGAGCTTGTCTTTGAAAAAGGTGCCTGGGTCTCTTTTCCGGTTGCCGCAGTGCTAGGAACCATGAGTACCAAAGTCTCTCGCGACACCCTCTACGAGGCGGTGCGGGAAGTCCTGCACAGGAACCAGCGCAAGCGCCGGAAGTTTTTGGAGACGGTGGAGCTGCAGAGCAGCCTGAAGAACTACGACCCTCAGAAGGACAAACGCTTCTCTGGCACCGTCAGGCTTAAGTCCACCCCGCGCCCCAAGTTCTCAGTGTGTGTCCTTGGGGACCAGCAGCACTGCGACAAGCGAAGGCCGTGGAGATCCCTCACATGGACATCGAGGCGCTCAAGAAGCTCAACAAGAATAAGAAGTTGGTCAAAAAGCTGGCCAAGAAGTATGATGCCTTTTTGGCCTCAGAGACCCTGATCAAGCAGATTCCTCGAATTCTGGGCCCGGGCCTGAACAAGGCCGGGAAATTCCCTTCCCTGCTGACCCACAATGAGAACATGGTGGCCAAGGTCGACGAGGTGAAGTCCACCGTCAAGTTCCAGATGAAGAAGGTGCTGTGTCTGGCAGTGGCAGTTGGCCAGGTGAAGATGACAGATGATGAACTCGTGTACAACATCCACTTGGCTGTCAACTTTTTGGTTTCGCTGCTGAAGAAGAATTGGCAGAATATCCGTGCTTTGTACATTAAGAGCACCGTGGGGAAACCCCAGCGCCTGTACTAAGCTACGGTTCAATAAACTTTATTGTTCCTGTTAAAAAAAAAAAAAAGAAAGAAAAAAGTGCCTGGGTTTGGTAGCTGCTCACAGGATGGCAGGTGTAACGTATTATGAGAATTTAACAAGGCTCTGAGAAGACGGTTATTGGAAGTTCTGGCTGGAGGGCAAGGCCATGACTCCTGAAAGATTCTGGATCCAAAAGTCAAGTCAGAACTGGATGCCACAGACTTTCTCAATCCAGCCCTCTTTGCCCCTCCCCTAAGGGCAATACATTTCTTTTTTTTTTTTCTTTCATTCTTTATTTATTTATTTTAATCGTTTTATTGGGGCTCATAAGGCTCTTATCACAATCTGTACATACATCAATTGAGCAAAGCACCCTTATACATTCGGGCACTTGGACTTTGTAGGTTACCTAGCGGGCACTTGCACTATCTAGATTACCTAGCGGGCACTTGGACTATGTAGGTTAATTAGCGGGCACTTGGACTATCTAGGTTACCGAACGGGCATTTGGACTATGTAGGTTGCCTAGCGGGCACTTGGACTTCTAGGTTAACGAATGGGCACTTGGACTATGTATGTTGCATAGCGGGCAATGGATTATCTAGGTTAGGTAACGGGCACTTGGACTTACTAGGTTACCTAGCGGGAACTTGGACTATGTAGGTTACCTAGCGGGCACTTGGACTATCTAGGTTACCTAGCGGGCACTTGAACTATGTACATACCCTGGCGGGCACTAGGACTATCTAGGTTACCTAGTGGGCACTTGGACTATGTACGTCCCCTAGCGGGCACTTGGACTATCTACGTTAACTAGAGGGCCCTTGGAATATGTAGGTTAACTAGCGGGCACTTGGATTATCTAGGTTAACTAGTGGGCCCTTAGACGATCTAGGTTAACTAGCGGGCACTTGGACTATCTAGGTTAACTAGCGGGCACTTGGACTATCTAGATTAACTAGCGGGCCCTTGGACTATGTAGGTTTACTAGCGGGCACTTGGACTATCTAGGTTAACTAGCGGGCACTTGGACTATGTAGGTTAACTAGCGGACACTTCGACTATCTAGGTTAGCTAACGGGCAATTGGACTATCTAGGTTAACTAGAAGGCACTTGGACTATCAAGGTTACCTAGCGGGCCCTTGTACTATGTAGGTTACCAGCGGGCACTTGGACTATCTAGGTTAACGAACGTGCACTTGGACTATGTAGGCAACCTAGCGGGCACTTGGACTGTCTAGGTTACCTAGCAGGCACTTGGCCTATCTACGTTAACGAACGGGCACTTGGACTATGTAGGTTAACTAGCGGACACTTCGACTATCTAGGTTAGCTAACGGGCAATTGGACTATCTAGGTTACCTAGCGGGCACTTGGACTATGTAGGTTGCCTAGAGAGCACTTGGACTATGTAGGTTCCCTAGCGAGCACGTGGACTATGTAGGTTCCCTATGGGGTACTTGGACTGTCTAGGTTAACTAGGGAGCAATTGGACAGTCTAGGTTACCTAGTGGGCACTTGGACTATGTAGTTTACCTAGGAGGCTCTTGGACTATGTTGGTAAACTAGCGGGCACTTGGACTATCTAGGTTACCTAGCGGGCACTTGGACTATGTACGTTCCCTAGCGGGCACTTGGGCTATCTACGTTACCTAGCGGGCACTTGGACTATGTAGGTTAACGAACGGGCCCTTGGACTATGTAGGTAACCTAATGGTCACTTGGACAGTCTAGGTTACCTAGCGGGAACTTGGACTATGTAGGTTGCCTAGCGGGCACTTGGACTATATAGGTTAACTAGCGGGCCCTTGGACTATGTAGGTTAACTAGCGTGCACTTGGACGATCTAGGTTAACTAGCGAGTACTTGGACTATCTACGTTAACTAGCGGGCCCTTGGACTATGTAGATTCCCTAGCGGGCACTTGGATTCTGTATGTTCCCAACGGACACTTGAACTATGTAGGTTCCCTAGCAGGCACTTGGACTATGTAGGTTCCAGAGGGGGCACTTGGACTATGTAAGTTAACTACCGGGCACTTGGACTATATAGGTTAACTAGCGGGCCCTTGGACTATCTAGGTTACCTAGCGGGCACTTGGACTATGTAGGTTAAGTACCGGGCACATGCACTATCTAGGTTACCTAGCGGGCACTTGGACTATCTATGTTAACTAGTGGGCACTTGGACTATCTATGTTAACTACCGGCCACTTGGACTATGTAGGTTAACTAGGGGACACTTGCACTATGTAGGTTACCTAGCAGCACTTGGACTATGTAGGTTAACTAACGTGCATATGGACTATGTAGGTTAAGTATAGGACACTTAGACGATCTAGGTTAACTAGTGGGCCCTTGGACTATGTAGGTTAACGAATGGGCATTTGGACTATGTAGGTTACCTAGAAGACACTTGGACTGTCTAGCTTACCTAGCAGGCACTTGGCTATCTAGGTTAACGAACGGGCACTTGGACTATCTAGGTTGCCTAGCGGGCATTTGGACTATGTAAGTTACCTAGCGGGCACTTGGACTATCTAGGTTACCTAGCGGGCACTTGGACTATGTAGTTTAACTAGCGGGTACTTGGACTATGTATGTTGCATAGCGGGCAATTGGACTATCTAGGTGAGGTAACGGGCACTTGGACTATATAGGTTACCTAGCGGACCCTTTGACTATGTAGGTTACCTAGCGGGCACTTGGACTATCTAGGTTACCTAACGGGAACTTGGACTATGTAGGTTAACTAGCGGACACTTGGACGATCTAGGTTAACTAGCGGGCACTTGGAATATCTAGGTTAACTAGCGGGCCCTAGGACTATGTAGGTTAACTAGCGGGCACTTGGACTATCTAGGTTAACTAGCGGGTTCTTGGACTATGTAGGTTAACTAGCGGGCACTTGGACTATCTAGGTTAACTAGCTGACCTTGGACTATGTAGGTTAACTAGCGGGCACTTGGACTATCTAGGTTAACTAGCTGACCTTGGACTATGTAAGTTAACTAGCGGGCACTTGGACTATCTAGGTTAACTAGCGGGCACTTGCACAATGCAGGTTCCCTAGCGGGCACTTTGACTATGTAGGTTCCCTAGCGGGCACTTGGACTATATAGGTTCCCTGCGGGCACTTGGACTATCTAGTTTCCCTAACGGGCACTTGGAATATATAGGTTCCCTATCGGGCACTTGGACTATGTAGGTTCCTCTGCGGGCACTTGGACTATGTAGGTTCCCTATCAGGCACTGGGACTATGTAGGTTAACTAGCGGGCCCTTGAACTATGTAGATTAACTAGCGGCAATTGGACTATCTACGTTAACTAGCGGGCCCTAGGACTATGTAGATTCCCTAGCGGGCACTTGGACTACATAGGTACCCTAGCGGGCACTTAGACTCTGTATGTTCCCTAGCGGGCACTTGGACTATATATGTTCCTTATGGACACTTGAACTATGTAAGTTAACTACCGGGCACTTGGACTATGTAGGTTAACTAGCGGGCCAGTAGACTATCTAGGTTACCTAGCGGGCACTTGGACTATGTAGGTTAACTACCGGGCACTTGCACTATCTAGGTTACCTAGCGGGCACTTGGACTATGTACGTTACCTAGAGGGCACTTGGACTATCTATGTTAAATAGCGGGCACTTGGACTATGTACGTTAACTAGGGGACACTTGCACTATGTAGGTTACCTAGCGGCACTTGGACTATCTAGGTTAACTAGCGGGCACTTATACAATGCAGGTTCCCTAGCAGGCACTTTGACTATGGAGGTTCCCTAGCAGGCACTTGGACTATATAGGTTCCCTACGGGCACTTGGACTATCTAGGTTCCCTAACGGGCACTTGGAATATGTAGGTTCCCTATCGGGCACTTGGACTATATAGGTTCCTCAGCGGGCACTTAGAGTTTGTAGGTTCCCTATCGGGCATTGGACTATGTAGGTTAACTAGCAGGACCTTGGACTATCTAGGTTACCTAGCGGGCACTTGGACTATGTAGGTTAACTAGCGCACACTTGGACAATCTAGGTTACCTAGTGGGCACTTGAACTATGTACATACCCTAGCGGGCACTTGGACTATCTAGGTTACCTAGCGGGCACTTGGACTATGTACGTCCCCTAGCGGGCACTTGGACTATCTAGGTTAACTAGCGGGCACTTGGATTATCTAGGTTAACTAGCGGGCACTTGAACTATGTAGGTTCCCTAGCGGGCACTTGGACTATGTAGGTTCCCTAGCGGGCACTTGGACTATATAGGTTAACTACTATGTAGGTTAACTAGCGTGCACTTGGACGATCTAGGTTAACTAGCGGGTACTTGGACTATCTACGTTAACTAGCGCGCCCTTGGACTATGTAGATTCCCTAGCGGGAACTTGGATTCTGTATGTTCCCTACAGACACTTGAACTATGTAGGTTCCCTAGCAGGCACTTGGACTATGTAGGTTGCAGAGGGGGCACTTGGACTATGTAAGTTAACTACCGGGCACTTGGACTATGTAGGTTAACTAGCGGGCCCTTGGACTATCTAGGTTACCTAGCGGGCACTTGGACTATGTAGGTTAACTACCGGGCACATGCACTATCTAGGTTACCTAGCGGGCACTTGGACTATGTATGTTCCCTAGCGGGCACTTGGACTATCTATGTTAACTAGTGGGCACTTGGACAATCTAGGTTAACGAAAGGGCACTTGGACTATGTAGGTTACCTAGCGGGCACTTCGATTATCTACGTTAGCTAACAGGAACTTGGAATAACTAGGTTACCTAGCGGGCACTTGGACTATGTAGGTTCCCTAGCGGGCACTTGGACTATCTATGTTAACTAGTGGGCACTTGGACAATCTAGGTTAACGAAAGGGCACTTGGACTATGTAGGTTACCTAGCGGGCACTTCGATTATCTACGTTAGCTAACAGGAACTTGGAATAACTAGGTTACCTAGCGGGCACTTGGACTATGTAGGTTCCCTAGCGGGCACTTCGACTATCTAGGTTAACTAGCGGGCACTTGGACTATCTAGGTTAATTAGCAGGCACTTTTACAATGCAGGTTCCCTAGCGGGCACATTGACTATGTAGGTTAACTAGCGGGTTCTTGGACTATGTAGGTTAACTAGCGGGCACGTGGACTATCTAGGTTAACTAGCTGACCATGGACTATGTAGGTTAACTAGCCTGCACTTGGACTATCTAGGTTAACTAGCTGACCTTGGACTACGTAAGTTAACTAGCGGGCACTTGGATTATCTAGGTTAACTAGCGGGCACTTGCACAATGCAGGTTTCCTAGCGGGCACTTTGACTATGTAGGTTCCCTAGCGGGCACTTGGACTATCTAGGTTCCCTAACGGGCACTTGGAATATGTAGGTTCCCTATCGGGCACTTGGACTATGTAGGTTCCTCTGCGGGCACTTGGACTATGTAGGTTCCCTATCAGGCACTTGGACTATGTAGGTTAACTAGCGGGTCCTTGAACTATGTAGATTAACTAGCGGCACTTGGACTATCTACGTTAACTAGTGGGCCCTTGTACTATGTAGATTCCCTAGCGGGCACTTGGAATACATAGGTTCCCTAGCGGGCACTTAGACTGTGTATATTCCCTAGCGGGCACTTGGACTATATATGTTCCTTACGGACACTTGAACTATGTAAGTTAACTACCGGGCACTTGGACTATGTAGGTTAACTAGTGGGCCCTTAGACTATCTAGGTTACCTAGCGGGCACTTGGACTATGCAGTTTAACTCCCAACACTTGCACTATCTAGGTTACCTAGCGGGCACTTGGACTATGTACGTTAACTAGGGGACACTTGCACTATATAGGTTACCCAGCGGCACTTGGACTATCTAGGTTCCCTAACGGGCACTTGGACTATCTAGGTTAACGAACGGGCACTTGGACTATCTAGGTTAACTAGCGGGCACTTGGACTATGTAGGTTACCTAGCGGGCACTTGGACTTCTAGGTTAACGAATGGGCACTTGGACTATATATGTTGCATAGCGGGTAATTGGATTATCTAGGTTAGGTAACGGGCACTTGGACTATCTAGGTTACCTAGCGGGAACTTGGACTATGTAGGTTACCTAGCGGGCACTTGGACTATCTAGGTTACCTAACGGGCACTAGGACTATCTTGGTTTCTTAGCGGGCACTTGGACTATATAGGTTACCTAGCGGGCCCTTGGACTATGTAGGTTACCTAGCGGGCACTTGGACTATCTAGGTTAACGAAAGGGCACTTGGACTATGTAGGTTACCTAGCGGGCACTTGGATTATCTAGGTTAGATAACAGGAACTTGGAATATCTAGGTTAACTAGCAGGCCCTTGGACTATGTAGGTTAACTAGCGGGCACTTGGACTATCTAGGTTAACTAGCTGACCTTGGACTATGTAGGTTAACTATCGGGCACTTCGACAATCTAGGTTAACTAGCGGGCACTTGGACAATCTAGGTTAACTAGCGGGCACTTGCACAATGCAGGCTCCCTAGCGGGCACTAAACAATGTAGGTTCCCTAGCGGGCACTTCGACTATCTAGGTTAACTAGCGGGCACTTGGACTATCTAGGTTAATTAGCGAGCACTTTTACGATGCAGATTCCCTAGCGGGCAGTTTGATTTTGTAGGTTCCCTAGAGGGCACTTGGACTATATAGGTTCCCTACGGGCACTTGGACTATCTAGGTTCCCTAACGGGCACTTGGAATATGTAGGTTCCCTATCGGGGACTTGGACTATATAGGTTCCTCAGCGGGCACTTGGACTTTGTAGGTTCCCTATCGGGCATTGGCCTATGTAGGTTATCTAGCTGGACCTTGGACTATCTAGGTTACCTAGCGGGCACTTGGACTATGTAGGTTAAGTAGCGCACACTTGGACAATCTAGGTTACCTAGCGGGCACTTGAACTATGTACATACCCTAGCGGGCACTTGGACTATCTAGGTTACCTAGCGGGCACTTGTTCTATGTACGTCCCCTAGCGGGCACTTGGACTATCTAGGTTAACTAGAGGGCCCTTGGACTATGTAAGTTAACTAGCGGGCACTTGGATTATCTAGGTTAACCAGCGGGCCCTTAGACGATCTAGGTTAACTAGCGGGCACTTGGACTATCTAGGTTAACTCGCGGGCACTTGGACTATCTAGATTAACTAGCGGGCCCTTGGACTATCTAGGTTTACTAGCGGGCACTTGGACTATCGAGGATAACTAGCGGGCACTTGGACTATGTAGTTTCCCTAGCGGGCATTTGGATTACCTAGGTTACCTAGTGGGCACTTGGACTTTGTAGGTTACCTAGCGAGCACATGGACTATGTAGGTTAACTAGAAGGCACTTGGACAATCAAGGTTACCTAGCGGGCCCTTGTACTATGTAGGTTACCAGCGGGCACTTGGACTATCTAGGTTACCTAACGGGAACTTGGACTATGTAGGTTAACTAGCGGACACTTGGACGATCTAGGTTAACTAGCGGGCACTTGGAATATCTAGGTTAACTAGCGGGCCCTAGGACTATGTAGGTTAACTAGCGGGCACTTGGACTATCAAGGTTAACTAGCGGGTTTTTGGACTATGTAGGTTAACTAGCGGGCACTTGGACTATCTAGGTTAACTAGCTGACCTTGGACTATGTAGGTTAACTAGCGGGCACTTGGACTATCTAGGTTAACTAGCTGACCTTGGACTATGTAAGTTAACTAGCGGGCACTTGGACTATCTAGGTTAACTAGCGGGCACTTGCACAATACAGGTTCCCTAGCGGGCACTTTGACTATGTAGGTTCCCTAGCGGGCACTTGGACTATATAGGTTCCTTGCGGGCACTTGGACTATCTAGTTTCCCTAACGGGCACTTGGAATATATAGGTTCCCTATCGGGCACTTGGACTATGTAGGTTCCTCTGCGGGCACTTGGACTATGTAGGTTCCCTATCAGGCACTGGGACTATGTAGGTTAACTAGCGGGCCCTTGAACTATGTAGATTAACTAGCGGCAATTGGACTATCTACGTTAACTAGCGGGCCCTAGGACTATGTAGATTCCCTAGCGGGCACTTGGACTACATAGGTACCCTAGCGGGCACTTAGACTCTGTATGTTCCCTAGCGGGCACTTGGACTATATATGTTCCTTATGGACACTTGAACTATGTAAGTTAACTACCGGGCACTTGGACTATGTAGGTTAACTAGCGGGCCAGTAGACTATCTAGGTTACCTAGCGGGCACTTGGACTATGTAGGTTAACTACCGGGCACTTGCACTATCTAGGTTACCTAGCGGGCACTTGGACTATGTACGTTACCTAGAGGGCACTTGGACTATCTATGTTAAATAGCGGGCACTTGGACTATGTACGTTAACTAGGGGACACTTGCACTATGTAGGTTACCTAGCGGCACTTGGACTATCTAGGTTAACTAGCGGGCACTTATACAATGCAGGTTCCCTAGCAGGCACTTTGACTATGGAGGTTCCCTAGCAGGTACTTGGACTATATAGGTTCCCTACGGGCACTTGGACTATCTAGGTTCCCTAACGGGCACTTGGAATATGTAGGTTCCCTATCGGGCACTTGGACTATATAGGTTCCTCAGCGGGCACTTGGAGTTTGTAGGTTCCCTATCGGGCATTGGACTATGTAGGTTAACTAGCAGGACCTTGGACTATCTAGGTTACCTAGCGGGCACTTGGACTATGTAGGTTAACTAGCGCACACTTGGACAATCTAGGTTACCTAGTGGGCACTTGAACTATGTACATACCCTAGCGGGCACTTGGACTATCTAGGTTACCTAGCGGGCACTTGGACTATGTACGTCCCCTAGCGGGCACTTGGACTATCTAGGTTAACTAGCGGGCACTTGGATTATCTAGGTTAACTAGCGGGCACTTGAACTATGTAGGTTCCCTAGCGGGCACTTGGACTATGTAGGTTCCCTAGCGGGCACTTGGACTATATAGGTTAACTACTATGTAGGTTAACTAGCGTGCACTTGGACGATCTAGGTTAACTAGCGGGTACTTGGACTATCTACGTTAACTAGCGCGCCCTTGGACTATGTAGATTCCCTAGCGGGAACTTGGATTCTGTATGTTCCCTACAGACACTTGAACTATGTAGGTTCCCTAGCAGGCACTTGGACTATGTAGGTTGCAGAGGGGGCACTTGGACTATGTAAGTTAACTACCGGGCACTTAGACTATGTAGGTTAACTAGCGGGCCCTTGGACTATCTAGGTTACCTAGCGGGCACTTGGACTATGTAGGTTAACTACCGGGCACATGCACTATCTAGGTTACCTAGCGGGCACTTGGACTATGTATGTTCCCTAGCGGGCACTTGGACTATCTATGTTAACTAGTGGGCACTTGGACAATCTAGGTTAACGAAAGGGCACTTGGACTATGTAGGTTACCTAGCGGGCACTTCGATTATCTACGTTAGCTAACAGGAACTTGGAATAACTAGGTTACCTAGCGGGCACTTGGACTATGTAGGTTACCTAGCGGGCACTTCGACTATCTAGGTTAACTAGCGGGCACTTGGACTATCTAGGTTAATTAGCAGGCACTTTTACAATGCAGGTTCCCTAGCGGGCACATTGACTATGTAGGTTAACTAGCGGGTTCTTGGACTATGTAGGTTAACTAGCGGGCACGTGGACTATCTAGGTTAACTAGCTGACCATGGACTATGTAGGTTAACTAGCCTGCACTTGGACTATCTAGGTTAACTAGCTGACCTTGGACTATGTAAGTTAACTAGCGGGCACTTGGATTATCTAGGTTAACTAGCGGGCACTTGCACAATGCAGGTTTCCTAGCGGGCACTTTGACTATGTAGGTTCCCTAGCGGGCACTTGGACTATCTAGGTTCCCTAACGGGCACTTGGAATATGTAGGTTCCCTATCGGGCACTTGGACTATGTAGGTTCCTCTGCGGGCACTTGGACTATGTAGGTTCCCTATCAGGCACTTGGACTATGTAGGTTAACTAGCGGGTCCTTGAACTATGTAGATTAACTAGCGGCACTTGGACTATCTACGTTAACTAGTGGGCCCTTGTACTATGTAGATTCCCTAGCGGGCACTTGGAATACATAGGTTCCCTAGCGGGCACTTAGACTGTGTATATTCCCTAGCGGGCACTTGGACTATATATGTTCCTTACGGACACTTGAACTATGTAAGTTAACTACCGGGCACTTGGACTATGTAGGTTAACTAGTGGGCCCTTAGACTATCTAGGTTACCTAGCGGGCACTTGGACTATGCAGTTTAACTCCCAACACTTGCACTATCTAGGTTACCTAGCGGGCACTTGGACTATGTACGTTAACTAGGGGACACTTGCACTATATAGGTTACCCAGCGGCACTTGGACTATCTAGGTTCCCTAACGGGCACTTGGACTATCTAGGTTAACGAACGGGCACTTGGACTATCTAGGTTAACTAGCGGGCACTTGGACTATGTAGGTTACCTAGCGGGCACTTGCACTATCTAGATTACCTAGCGGGCACTTGGACTATGTAGGTTAATTAGCGGGCACTTGGACTATCTAGGTTACCGAACGGGCATTTGGACTATGTAGGTTACCTAACGGGCACTTGGACTTCTAGGTTAACGAATGGGCACTTGGACTATATATGTTGCATAGCGGGTAATTGGATTATCTAGGTTAGGTAACGGGCACTTGGACTATCTAGGTTACCTAGCGGGAACTTGGACTATGTAGGTTACCTAGCGGGCACTTGGACTATCTAGGTTACCTAACGGGCACTAGGACTATCTTGGTTTCTTAGCGGGCACTTGGACTATATAGGTTACCTAGCGGGCCCTTGGACTATGTAGGTTACCTAGCGGGCACTTGGACTATCTAGGTTAACGCAAGGGCACTTGGACTATGTAGGTTACCTAGCGGGCACTTGGATTATCTAGGTTAGATAACAGGAACTTGGAATATCTAGGTTAACTAGCAGGCCCTTGGACTATGTAGGTTAACTAGCGGGCACTTGGACTATCTAGGTTAACTAGCAGGTTCTTGGACTATGTAGTTTAACTAGCGGGCACTTGGACTATCTAGGTTAACTAGCTGACCTTGGACTATGTAGGTTAACTATCGGGCACTTCGACAATCTAGGTTAACTAGCGGGCACTTGGACAATCTAGGTTAACTAGCGGGCACTTGCACAATGCAGGCTCCCTAGCGGGCACTAAACAATGTAGGTTCCCTAGCGGGCACTTCGACTATCTAGGTTAACTAGCGGGCACTTGGACTATCTAGGTTAATTAGCGAGCACTTTTACAATGCAGATTCCCTAGCGGGCAGTTTGATTTTGTAGGTTCCCTAGAGGGCACTTGGACTATATAGGTTCCCTACGGGCACTTGGACTATCTAGGTTCCCTAACGGGCACTTGGAATATGTAGGTTCCCTATCGGGGACTTGGACTATATAGGTTCCTCAGCGGGCACTTGGACTTTGTAGGTTCCCTATCGGGCATTGGACTATGTAGGTTATCTAGCAGGACCTTGGACTATCTAGGTTACCTAGCGGGCACTTGGACTATGTAGGTTAAGTAGCGCACACTTGGACAATCTAGGTTACCTAGCGGGCACTTGAACTATGTACATACCCTAGCGGGCACTTGGACTATCTAGGTTACCTAGCGGGCACTTGTTCTATGTACGTCCCCTAGCGGGCACTTGGACTATCTAGGTTAACTAGAGGGCCCTTGGACTATGTAAGTTAACCAGCGGGCACTTGGATTATCTAGGTTAACCAGCGGGCCCTTAGACGATCTAGGTTAACTAGCGGGCACTTGGACTATCTAGGTTAACTCGCGGGCACTTGGACTATCTAGATTAACTAGCGGGCCCTTGGACTATCTAGGTTTACTAGCGGGCACTTGGACTATCGAGGATAACTAGCGGGCACTTGGACTATGTAGTTTCCCTAGCGGGCATTTGGATTACTTAGGTTACCTAGTGGGCACTTGGACTTTGTAGGTTACCTAGCGAGCACATGGACTATGTAGGTTAACTAGAAGGCACTTGGACTATCAAGGTTACCTAGCGGGCCCTTGTACTATGTAGGTTACCAGCGGGCACTTGGACTATCTAGGTTAACGAACTTGCACTTGGACTATGTAGGTGACCTAGCGGGCACTTGGACTGTCTAGGTTACCTAGCAGGCACTTGGCCTATCTACGTTAACGAACGGGCACTTGGACTATGTAGGTTAACTAGCGGACACTTCGACTATCTAGGTTAGATAACGGGCAATTGGACTATCTAGGTTACCTAGCGGGCACTTGGACTATGTAGGTTCCCTAGCGTGCACTTGTACTATTTAGGTTACCTAGCAGGCACTTTGACTATCTAGGTTAACGAACGTGCACTTGGACTATGTAGGTAACCTAGCGGGCACTTGGACTGTCTAGGTTACCTAGCAGGCACTTGGCCTATCTACGTTAACGAACGGGCACTTGGACTATGTAGGTTAACTAGCGGACACTTCGACTATCTAGGTTAGCTAACGGGCAATTGGACTATCTAGGTTACCTAGCGGGCACTTGGACTATGTATGTTCCCTAGCGAGCACTTGGACTATGTAGGTTCCCTATGGGGTACTTGGACTGTCTAGGTTAACTTGGGGGCAATTGGACAGTCTAGGTTACCTAGTGGGCACTTGGACTATGTAGTTTACCTAGGAGGAACTTGGACTATGTTGGTTAACTAGCGGTCACTTGGACTATCTAGGTTACCTAGCGGGCACTTGGACTATGTACGTTCCCTAGCGGGCACTTGGGCTATCTACGTTACCTAGCGGGCACTTGGACTATGTAGGTTAACGAACGGGCACTTGGACTATGTAGGTAACCTAATGGTCACTTGGACTGTCTAGGTTACCTTGCGGGAACTTGGACTATGTAGGTTAACTAGCGGGCACTTGGACTATCAAGGTTAACTAGAGGGCCCTTGCTCTATGTAGGTTAACTAGCAGGCCTTTGGACTCTGTAAGTTAACTAGAGGGCACTTTGATGATCCTGGTTAACTAGCGGGCACTTGGACTATCTAGGTTAACTAGCGGGCACTTGGACTATGTAGGTTCCCTAGCGGGCACTTTGACTATGTAGGTTCCCTAGCGGGCACTTGGACTATATAGGTTAACTAGAGGGCCCTTGCTCTATGTAGGTTACCTAGCGGCACTTGGACTATGTAGGTTAACTAGCGTGCATTTGGACTATGTAGGTTAAGTAGAGGACACTTAGACGATCTAGGTTAACTAGCGGGCCCTTGGACTATGTAGGTTAACTAGCGTGCACTTGGACGATCTAGGATAACTAGCGGGTACTTGGACTATCTACGTTAACTAGCGGGCCCTTGGACTATGTAGATTCCCTAGCGGGCACTTGGATTCTGTGTGTTCCATACGGACACTTGAACTATGTAGGTTCCCTAGCAGGCACTTGGACTATGTAGGTTCCAGAGGGGGCACTTGGACTATGTAAGTTAACTACCGGGCACTTGGACTATGTAGGTTAACTAGCGGGCCCTTGGACTATCTAGGTTACCTAGCGGGCACTTGGACTATGTAGGTTAACTACCGGGCACATGCACTATCTAGGTTACCTAGCGGGCACTTGGACTATGTATGTTCCCTAGCGGACACTTGGACTATCTATGTTAACTAGTGGGCACTTGGACTATCTATGTTAACTACCGGCTACTTGGACTATGTAGGTTAACTAGGGGACACTTGCACTATGTAGGTTACCTAGCGGCACTTGGACTATGTAGGTTACCTAGCGTGCATTTGGACTCTTTAGGTTAAGTAGAGGACACTTAGACGATCTAGGTTAACTAGTGGGCCCTTGGACTATGTAGGTTAACGAACGGGCATTTGGGCTATGTAGGTTACCTAGCAGACACTTGGACTGTGTAGTTTACCTAGCGGGCACTTGGCTATCTAGGTTAACGAACGGGCACTTGGACTATCTAGGTTGCCTAGCGGGCATTTGGACTATGTAAGTTACCTAGCGGGCACTTGGACTATCTAGGTTACCTAGCGGGCACTTGGACTATGTAGGTTAACTAGCGGGCACATGGACTATGTATTTTGCATAGCGGGCAATTGGACTATCTAGGTTAGGTAACGGGCACTTGGACTATATAGGTTACCTAGCGGACCCTTTGACTCTGTAGGTTACCTAGCGGGCACTTGGACTATCTAGGTTAACGAAAGGGCACTTGGACTATGTAGGTTACCTAGCGGGCACTTGGATTATCTAGGTTAGCTAACAGGAACTTGGAATATCTAGGTTACCTAGCGGGCACTTGGACTATGTAGGTTACCTTGCGGGCACTTTTACTATCTAGGTTACCTAACGGGAACTTGGACTATGTAGGTTAACTAGCAGGCACATGGACGATCTAGGTTAACTAGCGGGCACTTGGAATATCTAGGTTAACTAGCGAGCCCGAGAACTATGTAGGTTAACTATCGGGCACTTGGACTATCTAGGTTAACTAGCGGGTTCTTGGACTATGTAGGTTAACTAGCGGGCACTTGGACTATCTAGGTTAACTAGCTGACCTCGGACTATGTAGGTTAACTAGCGGGCACTTGGACTATCTTAGTTAACTAGCTGACCTTGGACTATGTAAGTTAACTAGCGGGCACTTGGACTATCTAGGTTAACTAGCGGGCACTTGCACAATGCAGGTTCCCTAGCGGGCACTTTGACTATGTAGGTTCCCTAGCGGGCACTTGGACTATATAGGTTCCCTGCGGGCACTTGGACTATCTAGGTTCCCTAACGGGCACTTGGAATATGTAGGTTCCCTATCGGGCACTTGGATTATGTAGGTTCCTCTGCGGGCACTTGGACTATATAGGTTCCCTATCAGGCACTTGGACTATGTAGGTTAAGTAGCGGGACCTTGAACTATGTAGATTAACTAGCGGCACTTGGACTATCTACGTTAACTAACGGGCCCTTGGACTATGTAGATTCCCTAGCGGGCACTTGAACTACATAGGTTCCCTAGCGGGCACTTAGACTCTGTATGTTCCCTAGTGGGCACTTGGACTATATATGTTCCTTACGGACACTTGAACTATGTAAGTTAACTACCGGGCACTTGGACTATGTAGGTTAACTAGCGGGCCCTTAGACTATCTAGGTTACATAGCGGTCACTTGGACTATGTAGGTTAACTACCGGGCACTTGCACTATCTTGGTTACCTAGCGGACACTTGGACTATGTACGTTCCCTAGAGGGCACTTGGACTATCTATGTTAACTAGCGGGCACTTGGACTATGTAGGTTAACTAGGGGACACTTGCACTATGTAGGTTACCTAGCGGCACTTGGACTATCTAGGTTAACTAGCGGGCACTTTGACTATCTGGGTTAACTAGCGTGCACTTGGACTATGTAGGTTCCTTAGCGGGCACTTGGACTATCTAGTTTACCTAGCGGGCACTTGGACTATGTAGGTTAACTAGCGGGCCCTTGGACTATCTAGGTTACCTAGCGGGCACTTGGACTATGTAGGTTAACTACCGGGCACATGCACTATCTAGGTTACCTAGCGGGCACTTGGACTATGTATGTTCCCTAGCGGGCACTTGGACTATCTATGTTAACTAGTGGGCACTTGGACAATCTAGGTTAACGAAAGGGCACTTGGACTATGTAGGTTACCTAGCGGGCACTTCGATTATCTACGTTAGCTAACAGGAACTTGGAATAACTAGGTTACCTAGCGGGCACTTCGACTATCTAGGTTAACTAGCGGGCACTTGGACTATCTAGGTTAATTAGCAGGCACTTTTACAATGCAGGTTCCCTAGCGGGCACATTGACTATGTAGGTTAACTAGCGGGTTCTTGGACTATGTAGGTTAACTAGCGGGCACGTGGACTATCTAGGTTAACTAGCTGACCATGGACTATGTAGGTTAACTAGCCTGCACTTGGACTATCTAGGTTAACTAGCTGACCTTGGACTATGTAAATTAACTAGCGGGCACTTGGATTATCTAGGTTAACTAGCGGGCACTTGCACAATGCAGGTTTCCTAGCGGGCACTTTGACTATGTAGGTTCCCTAGCGGGCACTTGGACTATCTAGGTTCCCTAACGGGCACTTGGAATATGTAGGTTCCCTATCGGGCACTTGGACTATGTAGGTTCCTCTGCGGGCACTTGGACTATGTAGGTTCCCTATCAGGCACTGGGACTATGTAGGTTAACTAGCGGGCCCTTGAACTATGTAGATTAACTAGCGGCAATTGGACTATCTACGTTAACTAGCGGGCCCTAGGACTATGTAGATTCCCTAGCGGGCACTTGGACTACATAGGTACCCTAGCGGGCACTTAGACTCTGTATGTTCCCTAGCGGGCACTTGGACTATATATGTTCCTTATGGACACTTGAACTATGTAAGTTAACTACCGGGCACTTGGACTATGTAGGTTAACTAGTGGGCCCTTAGACTATCTAGGTTACCTAGCGGGCACTTGGACTATGCAGTTTAACTCCCAACACTTGCACTATCTAGGTTACCTAGCGGGCACTTGGACTATGTACGTTAACTAGGGGACACTTGCACTATATAGGTTACCCAGCGGCACTTGGACTATCTAGGTTCCCTAACGGGCACTTGGACTATCTAGGTTAACGAACGGGCACTTGGACTATCTAGGTTAACTAGCGGGCACTTGGACTATGTAGGTTACCTAGCGGGCACTTGCACTATCTAGATTACCTAGCGGGCACTTGGACTATGTAGGTTAATTAGCGGGCACTTGGACTATCTAGGTTACCGAACGGGCATTTGGACTATGTAGGTTACCTAACGGGCACTTGGA
Source organism: Tenrec ecaudatus (assembly GCF_050624435.1). Taxonomy (NCBI): domain Eukaryota; kingdom Metazoa; phylum Chordata; class Mammalia; order Afrosoricida; family Tenrecidae; genus Tenrec; species Tenrec ecaudatus. The sequence continues at coordinate 280,779,238 of NC_134530.1, read as the reverse complement.
CTTCTAGGTTAACGAATGGGCACTTGGACTATATATGTTGCATAGCGGGTAATTGGATTATCTAGGTTAGGTAACGGGCACTTGGACTATCTAGGTTACCTAGCGGGAACTTGGACTATGTAGGTTACCTAGCGGGCACTTGGACTATCTAGGTTACCTAACGGGCACTAGGACTATCTTGGTTTCTTAGCGGGCACTTGGACTATATAGGTTACCTAGCGGGCCCTTGGACTATGTAGGTTACCTAGCGGGCACTTGGACTATCTAGGTTAACGCAAGGGCACTTGGACTATGTAGGTTACCTAGCGGGCACTTGGATTATCTAGGTTAGATAACAGGAACTTGGAATATCTAGGTTAACTAGCAGGCCCTTGGACTATGTAGGTTAACTAGCGGGCACTTGGACTATCTAGGTTAACTAGCAGGTTCTTGGACTATGTAGTTTAACTAGCGGGCACTTGGACTATCTAGGTTAACTAGCTGACCTTGGACTATGTAGGTTAACTATCGGGCACTTCGACAATCTAGGTTAACTAGCGGGCACTTGGACAATCTAGGTTAACTAGCGGGCACTTGCACAATGCAGGCTCCCTAGCGGGCACTAAACAATGTAGGTTCCCTAGCGGGCACTTCGACTATCTAGGTTAACTAGCGGGCACTTGGACTATCTAGGTTAATTAGCGAGCACTTTTACAATGCAGATTCCCTAGCGGGCAGTTTGATTTTGTAGGTTCCCTAGAGGGCACTTGGACTATATAGGTTCCCTACGGGCACTTGGACTATCTAGGTTCCCTAACGGGCACTTGGAATATGTAGGTTCCCTATCGGGGACTTGGACTATATAGGTTCCTCAGCGGGCACTTGGACTTTGTAGGTTCCCTATCGGGCATTGGACTATGTAGGTTATCTAGCAGGACCTTGGACTATCTAGGTTACCTAGCGGGCACTTGGACTATGTAGGTTAAGTAGCGCACACTTGGACAATCTAGGTTACCTAGCGGGCACTTGAACTATGTACATACCCTAGCGGGCACTTGGACTATCTAGGTTACCTAGCGGGCACTTGTTCTATGTACGTCCCCTAGCGGGCACTTGGACTATCTAGGTTAACTAGAGGGCCCTTGGACTATGTAAGTTAACTAGCGGGCACTTGGATTATCTAGGTTAACCAGCGGGCCCTTAGACGATCTAGATTAACTAGCGGGCACTTGGACTATCTAGGTTAACTCGCGGGCACTTGGACTATCTAGATTAACTAGCGGGCCCTTGGACTATCTAGGTTTACTAGCGGGCACTTGGACTATCGAGGTTAACTAGCGGGCACTTGGACTATGTAGTTTCCCTAGCGGGCATTTGGATTACTTAGGTTACCTAGTGGGCACTTGGACTTTGTAGGTTACCTAGCGAGCACATGGACTATGTAGGTTAACTAGAAGGCACTTGGACTATCAAGGTTACCTAGCGGGCCCTTGTACTATGTAGGTTACCAGCGGGCACTTGGACTATCTAGGTTAACGAACGTGCACTTGGACTATGTAGGTGACCTAGCGGGCACTTGGACTGTCTAGGTTACCTAGCAGGCACTTGGCCTATCTACGTTAACGAACGGGCACTTGGACTATGTAGGTTAACTAGCGGACACTTCGACTATCTAGGTTAGCTAACGGGCAATTGGACTATCTAGGTTACCTAGCGGGCACTTGGACTATGTAGGTTCCCTAGCGTGCACTTGTACTATTTAGGTTACCTAGCAGGCACTTTGACTATCTAGGTTAACGAACGTGCACTTGGACTATGTAGGTAACCTAGCGGGCACTTGGACTGTCTAGGTTACCTAGCAGGCACTTGGCCTATCTACGTTAACGAACGGGCACTTGGACTATGTAGGTTAACTAGCGGACACTTCGACTATCTAGGTTAGCTAACGGGCAATTGGACTATCTAGGTTACCTAGCGGGCACTTGGACTATGTATGTTCCCTAGCGAGCACTTGGACTATGTAGGTTCCCTATGGGGTACTTGGACTGTCTAGGTTAACTTGGGGGCAATTGGACAGTCTAGGTTACCTAGTGGGCACTTGGACTATGTAGTTTACCTAGGAGGAACTTGGACTATGTTGGTTAACTAGCGGTCACTTGGACTATCTAGGTTACCTAGCGGGCACTTGGACTATGTACGTTCCCTAGTGGGCACTTGGGCTATCTACGTTACCTAGCGGGCACTTGGACTATGTAGGTTAACGAACGGGCACTTGGACTATGTAGGTAACCTAATGGTCACTTGGACTGTCTAGGTTACCTTGCGGGAACTTGGACTATGTAGGTTAACTAGCGGGCACTTGGACTATCAAGGTTAACTAGAGGGCCCTTGCTCTATGTAGGTTAACTAGCAGGCCTTTGGACTCTGTAAGTTAACTAGAGGGCACTTTGATGATCCTGGTTAACTAGCGGGCACTTGGACTATCTAGGTTAACTAGCGGGCACTTGGACTATCTAGGTTAACTAGCGGGCACTTGGACTATGTAGGTTCCCTATCGGGCACTTTGACTATGTAGGTTCCCTAGCGGGCACTTGGACTATATAGGTTAACTAGAGGGCCCTTGCTCTATGTAGGTTACCTAGCGGCACTTGGACTATGTAGGTTAACTAGCGTGCATTTGGACTATGTAGGTTAAGTAGAGGACACGTAGACGATCTAGGTTAACTAGCGGGCCCTTGGACTATGTAGGTTAACTAGCGTGCACTTGGACGATCTAGGTTAACTAGCGGGTACTTGGACTATCTACGTTAACTAGCGGGCCCTTGGACTATGTAGATTCCCTAGCGGGCACTTGGATTCTGTGTGTTCCCTACGGACACATGAACTATGTAGGTTCCCTAGCAGGCACTTGGACTATGTAGGTTCCAGAGGGGGCACTTGGACTATGTAAGTTAACTACCGGGCACTTGGACTATGTAGGTTAACTAGCGGGCCCTTGGACTATCTAGGTTACCTAGCGGGCACTTGGACTATGTAGGTTAACTACCGGGCACATGCACTATCTAGGTTACCTAGCGGGCACTTGGACTATGTATGTTCCCTAGCGGACACTTGGACTATCTATGTTAACTAGTGGGCACTTGGACTATCTATGTTAACTACCGGCTACTTGGACTATGTAGGTTAACTAGGGGACACTTGCACTATGTAGGTTACCTAGCGGCACTTGGACTATGTAGGTTACCTAGCGTGCATTTGGACTCTTTAGGTTAAGTAGAGGACACTTAGACGATCTAGGTTAACTAGTGGGCCCTTGGACTATGTAGGTTAACGAACGGGCATTTGGGCTATGTAGGTTACCTAGCAGACACTTGGACTGTGTAGTTTACCTAGCGGGCACTTGGCTATCTAGGTTAACGAACGGGCACTTGGACTATCTAGGTTGCCTAGCGGGCATTTGGACTATGTAAGTTACCTAGCGGGCACTTGGACTATCTAGGTTACCTAGCGGGCACTTGGACTATGTAGGTTAACTAGCGGGCACATGGACTATGTATTTTGCATAGCGGGCAATTGGACTATCTAGGTTAGGTAACGGGCACTTGGACTATATAGGTTACCTAGCGGACCCTTTGACTCTGTAGGTTACCTAGCGGGCACTTGGACTATCTAGGTTAACGAAAGGGCACTTGGACTATGTAGGTTACCTAGCGGGCACTTGGATTATCTAGGTTAGCTAACAGGAACTTGGAATATCTAGGTTACCTAGCGGGCACTTGGACTATGTAGGTTACCTTGCGGGCACTTTTACTATCTAGGTTACCTAACGGGAACTTGGACTATGTAGGTTAACTAGCAGGCACATGGACGATCTAGGTTAACTAGCGGGCACTTGGAATATCTAGGTTAACTAGCGAGCCCGAGAACTATGTAGGTTAACTATCGGGCACTTGGACTATCTAGGTTAACTAGCGGGTTCTTGGACTATGTAGGTTAACTAGCGGGCACTTGGACTATCTAGGTTAACTAGCTGACCTCGGACTATGTAGGTTAACTAGCGGGCACTTGGACTATCTTAGTTAACTAGCTGACCTTGGACTATGTAAGTTAACTAGCGGGCACTTGGACTATCTAGGTTAACTAGCGGGCACTTGCACAATGCAGGTTCCCTAGCGGGCACTTTGACTATGTAGGTTCCCTAGCGGGCACTTGGACTATATAGGTTCCCTGCGGGCACTTGGACTATCTAGGTTCCCTAACGGGCACTTGGAATATGTAGGTTCCCTATCGGGCACTTGGATTATGTAGGTTCCTCTGCGGGCACTTGGACTATATAGGTTCCCTATCAGGCACTTGGACTATGTAGGTTAAGTAGCGGGACCTTGAACTATGTAGATTAACTAGCGGCACTTGGACTATCTACGTTAACTAACGGGCCCTTGGACTATGTAGATTCCCTAGCGGGCACTTGAACTACATAGGTTCCCTAGCGGGCACTTAGACTCTGTATGTTCCCTAGTGGGCACTTGGATTATATATGTTCCTTACGGACACTTGAACTATGTAAGTTAACTACCGGGCACTTGGACTATGTAGGTTAACTAGCGGGCCCTTAGACTATCTAGGTTACATAGCGGTCACTTGGACTATGTAGGTTAACTACCGGGCACTTGCACTATCTTGGTTACCTAGCGGACACTTGGACTATGTACGTTCCCTAGAGGGCACTTGGACTATCTATGTTAACTAGCGGGCACTTGGACTATGTAGGTTAACTAGGGGACACTTGCACTATGTAGGTTACCTAGCGGCACTTGGACTATCTAGGTTAACTAGCGGGCACTTGGACTATCTGGGTTAACTAGCGTGCACTTGGACTATGTAGGTTCCTTAGCGGGCACTTGGACTATCTAGTTTACCTAGCGGGCACTTGGACTATGTAGGTTAACTAGCGGGCCCTTGGACTATCTAGGTTACATAGCTGGAACTTGGACTATATAGGTTACCTTGCGGGCACTTGGACTATGTAGGTTAACCAAAGACACTTGGACGATCTAGTTTAAATAATGGGCCCTTGGACTATGTAGGTTAACGAAGGGGCATTTGGACAATGTAAGTTACCTAGCAGGCACTTGGACTGTCTAGGTGACCTAGCAGGCACTTGGACTATCTAGGTTAACGAACGGGCACTTGGACTATCTAGGTTAACTAGCGGGCACTTGGACTATGTAGGTTACCTAGCGGGCACTTGCACTATCTAGGTTACCTAGCGGGCACTTGGACTATGTAGGTTAATTAGCGGGCACTTGGACTATCTAGGTTACCGAACGGGCATTTGGCCTATGTAGGTTACCTAACAGGCACTTGGACTTCTAGGTTAACGAATGGGCACTTGGACTATGTATGTTGCATAGCGGGCAATTGGATTATCTAGGTTAGGTAACGGGCACTTGGACTATCTAGGTTACGTAGCGGGAACTTGGACTATGTAGGTTACCTAGCGGGCACTTGGACTATCTAGGTTACCTAACGGGCACTTGGACTATCTTGGTTTCTTAGCGGGAACTTGGACTATATAGGTTACCTAGCGGGCCCTTGGACTATGTAGGTTACCTAGCGGGCACTTGGATTATCTAGGTTAGCTAACAGGAACTTGGAATATCTAGGTTACCTAGCGGGCACTTGGACTATGTAGGTTACCTTGCAGGCACTTGTACTATCTAGGTTACCTAATGGGAACTTGGACTATGTAGGCTAACTAGCGTACACTTGGACGATCTAGGTTAACAAGCGGGCACTTGGAATATCTAGGTTAACTAGCGGGCCCTTGGACTATGTAGGTTAACTAGCGGGCACTTGGACTATCTAGGTTAACAAGCAGGTTCTTGGACTATGTAGGTTAACTAGCGGGCACTTGGACTATCTAGGTTAACTAGCTGACCTTGGACTATGTAGGTTAACTATCGGGCACTTCGACAATCTAAGTTAACCTGCGGGCACTTGGACTATCTAGGTTAACTAGCGGGCACTTGCACAATGCAGGCTCCCTAGCGGGCACTTTAACTATGTAGGTTCCCTAGCGGGCACTTGGACTTTATAGGTTCCCTACGGGCATTTGGACTATCTAGGTTCCCTAACGGGCACTTGGACTATGTAGGTTCCTCTGCGGGCACTTGGACTTTGTAGGTTCCCTAACAGGCACTTGGACTATGTAGGTTAACTAGCGGGCACTTGTATGATCAAGGTTAACTAGCGGGCACTTGGACTGTCTAGGTTAACTAGCGGGCACTTGGACTATCTAGGTTAATTAGCGGGCACTTGTACAATGCAGGTTCCCTAGCGGGCACTTTGACTATGTAGGTTCCCTAGCGGGCACTTGGACAATATAGGTTCCCTACGGGCACTTGGACTATCTAGGTTCCCTAACGGGCACTTGGAATATGTAGGTTCCCTATCGGGCACTTGGACTATGTAGGTTCCTCAGCGGGCACTTGGACTTTGTATGTTCACTATCGGGCATTGGACTATGTAGGTTAACTAGCAGGACCTTGGACTATCTAGGTTACCTAGCGGGCACTTGGACTATGTAGGTTAACTTGCGGACACTTGGACAATCTAGGTTACCTAGCGGGAACTTGAACTACGTACATACCCTAGCGGGCACTTGGACTATCTAGGTTTCCTAGCGGACACTTGGACTATCTAGATTAACTAGCGGGCCCTTGGACTATCTAGGTTTACTAGCGGGCACTTCGACTATCTAGGTTAGCTAACGGGCAATTGGACTATCTAGGTTACCTAGCGGGCACTTGGACTATTTAAGTTACCTAGCAGGCACTTTGACTATCTAGGTTAACGAACGTGCACTTGGACTATGTAGGTAACCTAGCCGGCACTTGGACTGTCTAGGTTACCTAGCAGGCACTTGGCCCATCTAGGTTAACGAACGGGCACTTGGACTATGTAGGTTAACTAGCGGACACTTCGACTATCTAGGTTAGCTAACGGGCAATTGGACTATCTAAGTTACCTAGCGGGCACTTGGACTATGTAGGTTGCCTAGCGAGCACTTGGACTATGTAGGTTCCCTATCGGGTACTTGGACTGTCTAGGTTACCTAGTGGGCACTTGGACTGTGTAGTTTACCTAGGAGGCACTTGGACTATGTTGGTTAACTAGCGGGCATTTGGATTATCTAGGTTACCTAGCAGGCACTTGGACTATGTACGTTCCCTAGCGGGCACTTGGGCTATCTACGTTACCTAGCGGGCACTTGGACTATGTAGGTTAACGAACGGGCACTTGGACTATGTAGGTAACCTAAAGGTCACTTGGACTGTCTAGGTTACCTTGCGGGAACTTGGACTATGTAGGTTAACTAGCGGGCACTTGTACTATCAAGGTTAACTAGAGGGCCCTTACTCTATGTAGGTTAACTAGCAGGCCTTTGGACTATGTAAGTTAACTAGAGGGCACTTTGATGATCCTGGTTAACTAGCGGGCACTTGGACTATCTAGGTTAACTAGCGGGCACTTGGACTATCTAGGTTAACTAGCGGGGACTTGGACTATGTAGGTTCCCTAGCGGGCAATTTGACTATGTAGGTTCCCTAGCGGGCACTTGGACTATATAGGTTAACTAGCGGGCCCTTGGACTATGTAGATTAACTAGCGTGCACTTGGACGATCTAGGTTAACTAGCGGGTACTTGGACTATCTACGTTAACTAGCGGGCCCTTGGACTATGTAGATTCCCTAGCGGGCACTTGGATTCTGTATGTTCCCTACGGACACTTGAACTATGTAGGTTCCCTAGCAGGCACTTGGACTATGTAGGTTCCAGAGGGGGCACTTGGACTATGTAAGTTAACTACCGGGCACTTGGACTATGTAGGTTAACTAGCGGGCCCTTGGACTATCTAGGTTACCTAGCGGGCACTTGGACTATGTAGGTTAACTACCGGGCACATGCACTATCTAGGTTACCTAGCGGGCACTTGGACTATGTATGTTCCCTAGTGGACACTTGGACTATCTATGTTAACTAGTGGGCACTTGGACTATCTATGTTAACTACCGGCTACTTGAACTATGTAGGTTAACTAGGGGACACTTGCACTATGTAGGTTACCTAGCGGCACTTGGACTATGTAGGTTAACTAGCGTGCATTTGGACTATGTAGGTTAAGTATAGGACACTTAGACGATCTAGGTTAACTAGTGGGCCCTTGGACTATGTAGGTTAACGAACGGGCATTTGGGCTATGTAGGTTACCTAGCAGACACTTGGACTGTCTAGTTTACCTAGCGGGCACTTGACTATCTAGGTTAATGAACGGGCACTTGGACTATCTAAGTTGCCTAGCGGGCATTTGGACTATGTAAGTTACCTAGCGGGCACTTGGACTATCTAGGTTACCTAGTGGGCACTTGGACTATGTAGGTTAACTAGTCGGGCACTTGGAGTATGTATGTTGCATAGCGGGCAATTGGACTATCTAGGTTAGGTAACGGCCACTTGGACTATATAGGTTACCTAGCGGACCCTTTGACTCTGTAGGTTACCTAGCGGGCACTTGGACTATCTAGGTTAACGAAAGGGCACTTGGACTATGTAGGTTACCTAGCGGGCACTTGGATTATCTAGGTTAGTTAACAGGAATTTGGAATATCTAGGTTATCTAGCGGGCACTTGGACTATGTAGGTTACCTTGCGGGCACTTTTACTATCTAGGTTACCTAACGGGAACTTGGACTATGTAGGTTAACTAGCGGACACTTGGAAGATCTAGGTTAACTAGCGGGCACTTGGAATATCTAGGTTAACTAGCGAGCCCGAGGACTATGTAGGTAAACTATTGGGCACTTGGACTATCTAGGTTAACTAGCGGGTTCTTGACTATGTAGGTTAACTAGCGGGCACTTGGACTATCTAGGTTAACTAGCGGGCACTTGCACAATGCAGGTTCCCTAGCGGGCACTTGGACTATATAGGTTGCCTGCGGGCACTTGGATTATCTAGGTTCCCTAACGGGCACTTGGAATATGTAGGTTCCCTATCGGCACTTGGACGATGTAGGTTAACTAGCGGGCCCTTGAACTATGTAGATTAACTAGCGGCACTTGGACTATCTACGTTAACTAACGGGCCCTTGGACTATGTAGATTCCCTAGCGGGCACTTGGACTACATAGGTTCCCTAGCGGGCACTTAGACTCTGTATGTTCCCTAGCGGGCACTTGGACTATACATGTTCCTTACGGACACTTGAACTATGTAAGTTAACTACCGGGCACTTGGACTATGTAGGTTAACTAGCGGGCCCTTAGACTATCTAGGTTACGTAGCGGTCACTTGGACTATGTAGGTTAACTACCGGGCACTTGCACTATCTAGGTTACCTAGCGGACACTTGGACTATGTACGTTCCCTAGAGGGCACTTGGACTATCTATGTTAACTAGCGGGCACTTGGACTATGTAGGTTAACTAGGGGACCCTTGCACTATGTAGGTTACCTTGCGGCACTTGGACTATCTAGGTTAACTAGCGGGCACTTGGACTATCTGGGTTAACAAGCATGCGCTTGGACTATGTAGGTTCCTTAGCGGGCACTTGGACTATCTAGTTTACCTAGCGGGCACTTGGACTATGTATGTTCCCTAGCGAGCACTTGGACTATGTAGGTTCCCTATGGGGTACTTGGACTGTCTAGGTTAACTTGGGGGCAATTGGACAGTCTAGGTTACCTAGTGGGCACTTGGACTATGTAGTTTACCTAGGAGGAACTTGGACTATGTTGGTTAACTAGCGGTCACTTGGACTATCTAGGTTACCTAGCGGGCACTTGGACGATGTACGTTCCCTAGCGGGCACTTGGGCTATCTACGTTACCTAGCGGGCACTTGGACTATGTAGGTTAACGAACGGGCACTTGGACTATGTAGGTAACCTAATGGTCACTTGGACTGTCTAGGTTACCTTGCGGGAACTTGGACTATGTAGGTTAACTAGCGGGCACTTGGACTATCAAGGTTAACTAGAGGGCCCTTGCTCTATGTAGGTTAACTAGCAGGCCTTTGGACTCTGTAAGTTAACTAGAGGGCACTTTGATGATCCTGGTTAACTAGCGGGCACTTGGACTATCTAGGTTAACTAGCGGGCACTTGGACTATCTAGGTTAACTAGCGGGCACTTGGACTATGTAGGTTCCCTAGCGGGCACTTGGACTATCTAGGTTGCCTAGCGGGCATTTGGACTATGTAAGTTACCTAGCGGGCACTTGGACTATCTAGGTTACCTAGCGGGCACTTGGACTATGTAGGTTAACTAGCGGGCACATGGACTATGTATTTTGCATAGCGGGCAATTGGACTATCTAGGTTAGGTAACGGGCACTTGGACTATATAGGTTACCTAGCGGACCCTTTGACTCTGTAGGTTACCTAGCGGGCACTTGGACTATCTAGGTTAACGAAAGGGCACTTGGACTATGTAGGTTACCTAGCGGGCACTTGGATTATCTAGGTTAGCTAACAGGAACTTGGAATATCTAGGTTACCTAGCGGGCACTTGGACTATGTAGGTTACCTTGCGGGCACTTTTACTATCTAGGTTACCTAACGGGAACTTGGACTATGTAGGTTAACTAGCAGGCACATGGACGATCTAGGTTAACTAGCGGGCACTTGGAATATCTAGGTTAACTAGCGAGCCCGAGAACTATGTAGGTTAACTATCGGGCACTTGGACTATCTAGGTTAACTAGCGGGTTCTTGGACTATGTAGGTTAACTAGCGGGCACTTGGACTATCTAGGTTAACTAGCTGACCTCGGACTATGTAGGTTAACTAGCGGGCACTTGGACTATCTTAGTTAACTAGCTGACCTTGGACTATGTAAGTTAACTAGCAGGCACTTGGACTATCTAGGTTAACTAGCGGGCACTTGCACAATGCAGGTTCCCTAGCGGGCACTTTGACTATGTAGGTTCCCTAGCGGGCACTTGGACTATATAGGTTCCCTGCGGGCACTTGGACTATCTAGGTTCCCTAACGGGCACTTGGAATATGTAGGTTCCCTATCGGGCACTTGGATTATGTAGGTTCCTCTGCGGGCACTTGGACTATATAGGTTCCCTATCAGGCACTTGGACTATGTAGGTTAAGTAGCGGGACCTTGAACTATGTAGATTAACTAGCGGCACTTGGACTATCTACGTTAACTAACGGGCCCTTGGACTATGTAGATTCCCTAGCGGGCACTTGAACTACATAGGTTCCCTAGCGGGCACTTAGACTCTGTATGTTCCCTAGTGGGCACTTGGACTATATATGTTCCTTACGGACACTTGAACTATGTAAGTTAACTACCGGGCACTTGGACTATGTAGGTTAACTAGCGGGCCCTTAGACTATCTAGGTTACATAGCGGTCACTTGGACTATGTAGGTTAACTACCGGGCACTTGCACTATCTTGGTTACCTAGCGGACACTTGGACTATGTACGTTCCCTAGAGGGCACTTGGACTATCTATGTTAACTAGCGGGCACTTGGACTATGTAGGTTAACTAGGGGACACTTGCACTATGTAGGTTACCTAGCGGCACTTGGACTATCTAGGTTAACTAGCGGGCACTTGGACTATCTGGGTTAACTAGCGTGCACTTGGACTATGTAGGTTCCTTAGCGGGCACTTGGACTATCTAGTTTACCTAGCGGGCACTTGGACTATGTAGGTTAACTAGCGGGCCCTTGGACTATCTAGGTTACATAGCTGGAACTTGGACTATATAGGTTACCTTGCGGGCACTTGGACTATGTAGGTTAACCAAAGACACTGGGACGATCTAGTTTAAATAATGGGCCCTTGGACTATGTAGGTTAACGAAGGGGCATTTGGACAATGTAAGTTACCTAGCAGGCACTTGGACTGTCTAGGTGACCTAGCAGGCACTTGGACTATCTAGGTTAACGAACGGGCACTTGGACTATCTAGGTTAACTAGCGGGCACTTGGACTATGTAGGTTACCTAGCGGGCACTTGCACTATCTAGGTTACCTAGCGGGCACTTGGACTATGTAGGTTAATTAGCGGGCACTTGGACTATCTAGGTTACCGAACGGGCATTTGGCCTATGTAGGTTACCTAACAGGCACTTGGACTTCTAGGTTAACGAATGGGCACTTGGACTATGTATGTTGCATAGCGGGCAATTGGATTATCTAGGTTAGGTAACGGGCACTTGGACTATCTAGGTTACGTAGCGGGAACTTGGACTATGTAGGTTACCTAGCGGGCACTTGGACTATCTAGGTTACCTAACGGGCACTTGGACTATCTTGGTTTCTTAGTGGGAACTTGGACTATATAGGTTACCTAGCGGGCCCTTGGACTATGTAGGTTACCTAGCGGGCACTTGGATTATCTAGGTTAGCTAACAGGAACTTGGAATATCTAGGTTACCTAGCGGGCACTTGGACTATGTAGGTTACCTTGCAGGCACTTGTACTATCTAGGTTACCTAATGGGAACTTGGACTATGTAGGCTAACTAGCGTACACTTGGACGATCTAGGTTAACAAGCGGGCACTTGGAATATCTAGGTTAACTAGCGGGCCCTTGGACTATGTAGGTTAACTAGCGGGCACTTGGACTATCTAGGTTAACTAGCAGGTTCTTGGACTATGTAGGTTAACTAGCGGGCACTTGGACTATCTAGGTTAACTAGCTGACCTTGGACTATGTAGGTTAACTTTCGGGCACTTCGACAATCTAAGTTAACCTGCGGGCACTTGGACTATCTAGGTTAACTAGCGGGCACTTGCACAATGCAGGCTCCCTAGCGGGCACTTTAACTATGTAGGTTCCCTAGCGGGCACTTGGACTATATAGGTTCCCTACGGGCATTTGGACTATCTAGGTTCCCTAACGGGCACTTGGACTATGTAGGTTCCTCTGCGGGCACTTGGACTATGTAGGTTCCCTAACAGGCACTTGGACTATGTAGGTTAACTAGCGGGCACTTGTATGATCAAGGTTAACTAGCGGGCACTTGGCCTGTCTAGGTTAACTAGCGGGCACTTGGACTATCTAGGTTAATTAGCGGGCACTTGTACAATGCAGGTTCCCTAGCGGGCACTTTGACTATGTAGGTTCCCTAGCGGGCACTTGGACAATATAGGTTCCCTACGGGCACTTGGACTATCTAGGTTCCCTAACGGGCACTTGGAATATGTAGGTTCCCTATCGGGCACTTGGACTATGTAGGTTCCTCAGCGGGCACATGGACTTTGTATGTTCACTATCGGGCATTGGACTATGTAGGTTAACTAGCAGGACCTTGGACTATCTAGGTTACCTAGCGGGCACTTGGACTATGTAGGTTAACTTGCGGACACTTGGACAATCTAGGTTACCTAGCGGGAACTTGAACTACGTACATACCCTAGCGGGCACTTGGACTATCTAGGTTTCCTAGCGGACACTTGGACTATCTAGATTAACTAGCGGGCCCTTGGACTATCTAGGTTTACTAGCGGGCACTTCGACTATCTAGGTTAGCTAACGGGCAATTGGACTATCTAGGTTACCTAGCGGGCACTTGGACTATTTAAGTTACCTAGAAGGCACTTTGACTATCTAGGTTAACGAACGTGCACTTGGACTATGTAGGTAACCTAGCCGGCACTTGGACTGTCTAGGTTACCTAGCAGGCACTTGGCCCATCTAGGTTAACGAACGGGCACTTGGACTATGTAGGTTAACTAGCGGACACTTCGACTATCTAGGTTAGCTAACGGGCAATTGGACTATCTAAGTTACCTAGCGGGCACTTGGACTATGTAGGTTGCCTAGCGAGCACTTGGACTATGTAGGTTCCCTATCGGGTACTTGGACTGTCTAGGTTACCTAGTGGGCACTTGGACTGTGTAGTTTACCTAGGAGGCACTTGGACTATGTTGGTTAACTAGCGGGCATTTGGACTATCTAGGTTACCTAGCAGGCACTTGGACTATGTACGTTCCCTAGCGGGCACTTGGGCTATCTACGTTACCTAGCGGGCACTTGGACTATGTAGGTTTACGAACGGGCACTTGGACTATGTAGGTAACCTAAAGGTCACTTGGACTGTCTAGGTTACCTTGCGGGAACTTGGACTATGTAGGTTAACTAGCGGGCACTTGTACTATCAAGGTTAACTAGAGGGCCCTTACTCTATGTAGGTTAACTAGCAGGCCTTTGGACTATGTAAGTTAACTAGAGGGCACTTTGATGATCCTGGTTAACTAGCGGGAACTTGGACTATCCTGGTTAACTAGCGGGCACTTGGACTATCTAGGTTAACTAGCGGGGACTTGGACTATGTAGGTTCCCTAGCGGGCAATTTGACTATGTAGGTTCCCTAGCGGGCACTTGGACTATATAGGTTAACTAGCGGGCCCTTGGACTATGTAGATTAACTAGCGTGCACTTGGACGATCTAGGTTAACTAGCGGGTACTTGGACTATCTACGTTAACTAGCGGGCCCTTGGACTATGTAGATTCCCTAGCGGGCACTTGGATTCTGTATGTTCCTTACGGACACTTGAACTATGTAGGTTCCCTAGCAGGCACTTGGACTATGTAGGTTCCAGAGGGGGCACTTGGACTATGTAAGTTAACTACCGGGCACTTGGACTATGTAGGTTAACTAGCGGGCCCTTGGACTATCTAGGTTACCTAGCGGGCACTTGGACTATGTAGGTTAACTACCGGGCACATGCACTATCTAGGTTACCTAGCGGGCACTTGGACTATGTATGTTCCCTAGTGGACACTTGGACTATCTATGTTAACTAGTGGGCACTTGGACTATCTATGTTAACTACCGGCTACTTGAACTATGTAGGTTAACTAGGGGACACTTGCACTATGTAGGTTACCTAGCGGCACTTGGACTATGTAGGTTAACTAGCGTGCATTTGGACTATGTAGGTTAAGTAGAGGACACTTAGACGATCTAGGTTAACTAGTGGGCCCTTGGACTATGTAGGTTAACGAACGGGCATTTGGACTATGTAGGTTACCTAGCAGACACTTGGACTGTCTAGTTTACCTAGCGGGCACTTGACTATCTAGGTTAATGAACGGGCACTTGGACTATCTAAGTTGCCTAGCGGGCATTTGGACTATGTAAGTTACCTAGCGGGCACTTGGACTATCTAGGTTACCTAGTGGGCACTTGGACTATGTAGGTTAACTAGCGGGCACTTGGACTATGTATGTTGCATAGCGGGCAATTGGACTATCTAGGTTAGGTAACGGCCACTTATACTATATAGGTTACCTAGCGGACCCTTTGACTCTGTAGGTTACCTAGCGGGCACTTGGACTATCTAGGTTAACGAAAGGGCACTTGGACTATGTAGGTTACCTAGCGGGCACTTGGATTATCTAGGTTAGTTAACAGGAATTTGGAATATCTAGGTTACCTAGCGGGCACTTGGACTATGTAGGTTACCTTGCGGGCACTTTTACTATCTAGGTTACCTAACGGGAACTTGGACTATGTAGGTTAACTAGCGGACACTTGGAAGATCTAGGTTAACTAGCGGGCACTTGGAATATCTAGGTTAACTAGCGAGCCCGAGGACTATGTAGGTAAACTATTGGGCACTTGGACTATCTAGGTTAACTAGCGGGTTCTTGACTATGTAGGTTAACTAGCGGGCACTTGGACTATCTAGGTTAACTAGCGGGCACTTGCACAATGCAGGTTCCCTAGCGGGCACTTGGACTATATAGGTTGCCTGCGGGCACTTGGATTATCTAGGTTCCCTAACGGGCACTTGGAATATGTAGGTTCCCTATCGGCACTTGGACGATGTAGGTTAACTAGCGGGCCCTTGAACTATGTAGATTAACTAGCGGCACTTGGACTATCTACGTTAACTAACGGGCCCTTGGACTATGTAGATTCCCTAGCGGGCACTTGGACTACATAGGTTCCCTAGCGGGCACTTAGACTCTGTATGTTCCCTAGCGGGCACTTGGACTATACATGTTCCTTACGGACACTTGAACTATGTAAGTTAACTACCGGGCACTTGGACTATGTAGGTTAACTAGCGGGCCCTTAGACTATCTAGGTTACGTAGCGGTCACTTGGACTATGTAGGTTAACTACCGGGCACTTGCACTATCTAGGTTACCTAGCGGACACTTGGACTATGTACGTTCCCTAGAGGGCACTTGGACTATCTATGTTAACTAGCGGGCACTTGGACTATGTAGGTTAACTAGGGGACACTTGCACTATGTAGGTTACCTTGCGGCACTTGGACTATCTAGGTTAACTAGCGGGCACTAGGACTATCTGGGTTAACAAGCATGCGCTTGGACTATGTAGGTTCCTTAGCGGGCACTTGGACTATCTAGTTTACCTAGCGGGCACTTGGACTATGTAGGTTAACTAGCGGGCCCTTGGACTATGTAGGTTACATAGCTGGAACTTGGACTATATAGGTTACCTTGCGGGCACTTGGACTATGTAGGTTAACCAAAGACACTTGGACGATCTAGGTTAAATAATGGGCCCTTCGACTATGTAGGTTAACGAAGGGGCATTTGGACAATGTAAGTTACCTAGCAGGCACTTGGACTGTCTAGGTGACCTAGCGGGCACTTGGACTATCTAGGTTAACGAACGGGCACTTGGACTATCTAGGTTAACTAGCGGGCACTTGGACTATGTAGGTTACCTAGCGGGCACTTGCACTATCTAGGTTACCTAGCGGGCACTTGGACTATGTAGGTTAATTAGCGGGCACTTGGACTATCTAGGTTACCGAATGGGCATTTGGACTATGTAGGTTACCTAACGGGCACTTGGACTTCTAGGTTAACGAATGGGCACTTGGACTATGTATGTT
The DNA here is from genome assembly GCF_050624435.1 of Tenrec ecaudatus. Lineage (NCBI taxonomy): Eukaryota > Metazoa > Chordata > Mammalia > Afrosoricida > Tenrecidae > Tenrec > Tenrec ecaudatus. The sequence goes on along the minus strand of NC_134530.1, from coordinate 280,762,344 downwards.
GCATAGCGGGCAATTGGATTATCTAGGTTAGGTAACGGGCACTTGGACTATCTAGGTTACGTAGCGGGAACTTGGACTATGTAGGTTACCTAGCGCGCACTTGGACTATCTAGGTTACCTAACGGGCACTTGGACTATCTTGGTTTCTTAGCGGGCACTTGGACTATATAGGTTACCTAGCGGGCCCTTGGACTATGTAGGTTACCTAGCGGGCACTTGGACTATCTAGCTTAACGAAAGGGCACTTGGACTATGTAGGTTACCTAGCGGGCACTTGGATTATCTAGGTTAGCTAACAGGAACTTTGAATATCTAGGTTACCTAGCGGGCACTTGGATTATCTAGGTTAGCTAACAGGAACTTTGAATATCTAGGTTACCTAGCGGGCACTTGGACTATGTAGGTTACCTTGCGGGCACTAGTACTATCTAGGTTACCTAACGGGAACTTGGAATATATAGGATAACTAGCGTACACTTGGACGATCTAGGTTAACAAGCGGGCACTTGGAATATCTAGGTTAACTAGCGGGCCCTTGGACTATGTAGGTTAACTAGCGGGCACTTGGACTATCTCGGTTAACTAGCAGGTTCTTGGACTATGTAGGTTAACTAGCGGGCACTTGGACTATCTAGGTTAACTAGCTGACCTTGGACTATGTAGGTTAACTATCGGGCACTTCGACAATCTAGGTTAACTAGCGGGCACTTGGACTATCTAGGTTAACTAGCGGGCACTTGCACAATGCAGGCTCCCTAGCGGGCACTTTAACTATGTAGGTTCCCTAGCGCGCACTTGGACTATATAGGCTCCCTACGGGCACTTGGACTATCTAGGTTACCTAGCGGGCACTTGGACTATGTAGGTTCCCTAGCGAGCACTTGGACTATTTAAGTTACCTAGCAGGTACTTTGACTATCTAGGTTAACGAACGTGCACTTGGACTATGTAGGTAACCTAGCCGGCACTTGGATTGTCTAGGTTACCTAGCAGGCACTTGGCCCATCTAGGTTAACGAACGGGCACTTGGACTATGTAGGTTAACTAGCGGACACTTCGACTATCTAGGTTAGCTAACGGGCAATTGGACTATCTAAGTTACCTAGCGGGCACTTGGACTATGTAGGTTGCCTAGCGAGCACTTGGACTATGTAGGTTCCCTATCGGGTACTTGGACTGTCTAGGTTACCTAGTGGGCACTTGGACTGTGTAGTTTACCTAGGAGGCACTTGGACTATGTTGGTTAACTAGCGGGCATTTGAACTATCTAGGTTACCTAGCAGGCACTTGGACTATGTATGTTCCCTAGCGGGCACTTGGGCTATCTACGTTACCTAGCGGGTACTTGGACTATGTAGGTTAACGAACGGGCACTTGGACTATGTAGGTAACCTAAAGGTCACTTGGACTGTCTAGGTTACCTTGCGGGAACTTGGACTATGTAGGTTAATTAGCGGGCACTTGTACTATCAAGGTTAACTAGCGGGCCCTTGCTCTATGTAGGTTAACTAGCAGGCCTTTGGACTATGTAAGTTAACTAGAGGGCACTTTGATGATCCTGGTTAACTAGCGGGCACTTGGACTATCTAGGTTAACTAGCGGGCACTTGGACTATCTAGGTTAACTAGCGGGCACTTGGACTATGTAGGTTCCCTAGCGGGCAATTTGACTATGTAGGTTCCCTAGCGGGCCCTTGGACTATGTAGGTTAACTAGCGTGCACTTGGACAATCTAGGTTAACTAGCGGGTACTTGGACTATCTACATTAACTAGCGAGTCCTAGTACTATGTAGATTCCCTAGCGGGCACTTGGATTCTGTGTGTTCCCTAGGGACACTTGAACTATGTAGGTTCCCTAGCAGGCACTTGGACTATGTAGGTTCCAGAGGGGGCACTTGGACTATGTAAGTTAACTACCGGGCCCTTGGACTATGTAGGTTACCTAGCGGGCACTTGGACTATGTAGGTTAACTACCGGGCACATGCACTATCTAGGTTACCTAGCGGGCACTTGTACTATGTATGTTCCCTAGTGGGCACTTGGACTATCTATGTTAACTAGTGGGAACTTGGACTATCTATGTTAACTACCGGCCACATGGACTATGTAGGTTAACTAGCGAGCACTTGGACTATCTAGGTTAACTAGGGGACCTTGGACTACGTAGGTTAACTAGCGGGCCCTTAGACTATGTAGGTTAACTAGCGGGCACTTGGAATATGTAGGTTAACTAGCGGGCTATTGGACGATCTAGGTTAACTAGAGGGCACTTGGACTATCTAGGTTAACTAGCGTGCACTTAGACTATCTAGGTTAAGTAGCGGGCACTTGGATGATCAATGTTAACTAGCGGGCACTTGGACTATCTAGGTTAGCTAACGGGAACTTCGACTAAGTACGTCCCCTAGTGGGCACTTGGCCACTCTAGGTTAACTAACGGGCACTAGGACTATCTAGGTTACCTAGCTGGCACTTGGACTATGAAGGTTCCCTAGCGTGCACTTAGACTATCTAGGTTAAGTAGCGGGCACTTGGATGATCAATGTTAACTAGCGGGCCCTTGGACTATCTAGGATAGCTAACTGGCACTTGGACTATGTAGGTTAACTAGCGGACACTTGCACGATCTAGGTTAACTAGCGGGCCCATTGACTATGTTGCTTAACTAGCGGGCAATTGGACGATCTAGGTTAACTATCGGGAACTTCGACTATGTAGGTTCCCTAGCGGGCATTTGCACTATATAGATAACCTAGCGGGCACTTAGACTTTGTAGGTTACCTAGCGGGCAGTTAGAATTTCTAGGTTACCTGGCTGGCACTTGAACTATCTACGTAACCTAGCAGGTTCTTGGAGTATGTAGGTTACCTAGCGGGCTGTTGGACTATCTAGGTTACCAAGCAGGCACTTGGACTATCTAGGTTAACTAACGAGTACTTGGACTATGTAGGTTCCCTAGCGGGCCCTTGGACAATGTAAGTTCCCTAGCGGGCATTTGGACTATCTAGGTTACCAAACGAGCACTTGGACTATGTAGGTTCCCTAGCGGGCACTTGGATTATTTAGGTTCCCTATCGGGCACTTGGACTATGTAGGTTAACTAGAGGGCATTTGGACTATGTAGGTTACCTAGCGGGCACTTGGACTATGTAGGTTCCCTATCGGGCACTTGGAGAATGTAGGTTAACTAGGGGGCACTAGGACTATGTAGGTTACCTAGCGGGCCCTTGGACTATCTAGGTTACCTAGCGGGCATTTGGACTATGTAGGCTCCCTAGCGGTCATTTGGACTATATAGATTACCTAGCGGGCACTTAGATTTTGTAGGTTACCAAGCGGGCACTTGGACTATGTGGGTTCCCTAGAGGGCATTTGGACTATCTAGGTTACCTAACGGGCACTTGGACTATGTAGGTTCCCTAGCGGGCACTTGGATTATGTAGGTTCCCTATCGGGCACTTGGACTATGTAGGTTAACTAGCGGGCATTTGGACTATGTAGGTTACCTGGCGGGCACTTGGACTATCTAGGTTCCCTATCGGGCACTTGGAGAATGTAGGTTAACTAGGGGGCACTAGGACAATGTAGGTTACCTAGCGGGCCCTTGGACTCTCTAGGTTACCTAGAGGGAACCTGGACTATGTAGGTTAACTAGTGGGCACTTGGACTATGTAGGTTGCCAACGGGCACTTGCACTATGTAGGTTCCCTAGCGGGCACTTGGATTATCTAGGTTACCTAACGGGAACTTGGACTATGTAGGTTACCTAGCGTACACTTGGACGATCTAGGTTAACAAGCGGGCACTTGGAATATCTAGGTTAACTAGCGGGCCCTTGGACTATGTAGGTTAACTAGCGGGCACTTGGACTATCTAGGTTAACTAACAGGTTCTTGGATTATGTAGGTTAACTATCGGGCACTTCGACAATCTAGGTTAACTAGCGGGCACTTGGACTATCTAGGTTAACTAGCGGGCACTTGCACAATGCAGGCTCCCTAGCGGGCACTTTAACTATGTAGGTTCCCTAGCGGGCACTTGGACTATATAGGTTCCCTACGGGCACTTGGACTATCTAGGTTCCCTAACGGGCACATGGACTATGTAGGTTCCTCTGCGGGCACTTGGACTATGTAGGTTCCCTATCAGGCACTTGGACTATGTAGGTTAACTAGCGTGCACTTGGACAATCTAGGTTAACTAGCGGGTACTTGGACTATCTACGTTAACTAGCGGGTCCTTGGACTATGTAGATTCCCTAGCGGGCACTTGGATTCTGGATGTTCCCTAGGGACACTTGAACTATGTAGGTTCCCTAGCAGGCACTTGTACTATATATGTTCCCTAGTGGGCACTTGGACTATGTATGTTCCCTAGTGGGAACTTGGACTATCTATGTTAACTACCGGCCACATGGACTATGTAGGTTAACTAGGGAACACTTGCACTATGTAGGTTACCTAGCGGCACTTGGACTATGTAGGTTAACTAGCGTGCATTTGGACTATGTAGGTTAAGTAGAGGACACTTAGACGATCTAGGTTAACTAGTGGGCCCTTGGATTATGTAGGTTAACGAACGGGCATTTGGACTATGTAGGTTACCTAGCAGACACTTGGACTGTCTAGGTTACCTAGCGGGCACTTGGCTATCTAGGTTACCTAACGGGCACTTGGACTATGTAGGTTCCCTAGCGGGCACTTGGATTATGTAGGTTCCCTATCGGGCACTTGGACTATGTAGGTTAATTAGACGGCATTTGGACTATGTAGGTTACCTAGCGGGAACTTGGACTATGTAGGTTCCCTATCGGGCACTTAGAGAATGTAGGTTACCTAGCGGGCCCTTGGACTATCTAGGTTACCTAGCGGGCATTTGGACTATGTAGGCTCACTAACGGGCATTTGGACTATATAGATTACCTAGCGGGCACTTAGACTTTGTAGGTTACCTAGCGGGCACTTGGACTATCTAGGTTAACTAGCTGGCACTTGAACTATCTACGTTACCTAGCGGGTACTTGGAGTATGTAGGTTACCTACCGGGCTGTTGGACTATCTAGGTTACCAAGCGGGCACTTGGACTATCTAAGTTAACTAACGGGCACTTGGACTATGTAGGTTCCCTAGCGGGCTCTTGGACTATGTAAGTTCCCTAGCGGACACTTGGACTATGTGGGTTCCCTAGCGGGCATTTGGACTATCTAGGTTACCTGACGGGCACTTGGATTATGTGGGTTCCCTAGTGGGCATTTGGACTATCTAGGTTACCTAGCGGGCATTTGAACTATGGACGTTCCCTAGCCGGCACATGGACTATCTAGGTTACCTAGCGGGCACTTGGACTATGTACGTTACCTAGCGGGCACTTGGACTATCTATGTTAACTAGCGGGCACTTGTACTATGTAGGTTCACAATCGGGCACTTGGACTAGATAGGTTCCCTAGCGGGCACTTGGTCTATCTAGGTTAACTAGCGGGCACTTGGAATATCTATGTTAACTAGCGAGCACTTGGACTATCTAGGTTAACTAGCGGGCATTTGGAGTATTAGGGTCCCTAGCGGGCATTTGGTGTATATTGGTTACCTAGCGGGCACTTGGACTATGTAGGTTAACGAACAGGTACTTGGACTATGTAGGTAACCTAGTGGTCACTTGAACAGTCTAGGTTACCTAGCAGGCACTTGGAGTATGTAGGTTAACTAGGGGGCACTTGGACTATCTAGGTTAACTAGCGGGCCCTTGGACGATGTAGGTTAACTAGCGGGCCATTGGACTATGTAGGTTAACTAGCGGGCCCTTGGAATATGTAGGTTAACTAGCTGGCACTTGGACGATCTAGGTTAACTAGCGGGTACTTGGACTATGTAGGTTAACTAGCGGGCCCTTGGACTATGTTGATTAACTAGCAGCACTTGGACTATCTACGTTAACTAGCGGGCCCATGGACTATGTAGATTCCTTAGCGGGCACTTGGACTATGTAGATTCCCTAGCGGGCACTTGGACTATGTATGTTCCAGAGCGGGCACTTGGACTATGTAGGTTCCCTAGCAGGCACTTGGACTATGTAGGTTCCCTAGCGGGCACTTGTACTATGTAGGTTAACTAGCGGACACTTGGACGATCTAGGTTAACTAGCGGGTAGTTGAGACTATGTAGGTTAAGCAGCGGGCCCTTGAACTATGTAGATTAACTAGCGGCACTTGGAGTATCTACGTTAACTAGCGGGCCCTGGACTATGTAGATTCCCTAGCGGGCACTTGGACTACCTAGCTTCCCTAGCAGGCACTTAGACTCTGTATGTTCCCTAGCGGGCACTTGGACTATATATGTTCCTTAGGGACACATGAACTATGTAAGTTAACTACCGGGCACTTGGACTATGTAGGTTAACTAGCGGGCCCTTAGACTATCTAGGTTACCTAGCGGGCACTTGGACTATGTAGGTTAACTACCGGGCACTTGCACCATCTAGGTTACCTAGCGGGCACTTGGACTATCTATGTTAACTAGCGGGCACTTGGACTATGTAGGTTAACTAGGGGACACTTGCACAATGTAGGTTACCTAGCGGCACTTGGACTATCTAGTTTAACTAGCGGGCACTTAGACTATCTGGGTTAACTAGCGTGCACTTGGACTATGTAGGTTCCTTAGAGGGGACTTGAACTATCTAGTTTACCTAGCGGGCACTTGGACTATGTAGGTTAACTAGCGGGCCCTTGGACTATCAAGGTTACATAGCTGGAACTTGGACTATATAGGTTACCTTGCGGGCACTTTGACTATGTAGGTTAACCAAAGACACTTGGACGATCTAGGTTAAATAGTGGGCCCTTGGACTATGTAGGTTAACGAACGGGCATTTGGACTATGTAAGTTACCTAGCAGGCACTTGGCCTGTCTAGGTTACCTAGCGGGCACTTGGACTATCTAGGTTAACGAACGGGCACTTGGACTATCTAGGTTAACTAGCGAGCACTTGAACTATGTAGGTTACCTAGCCGGCACTTGCACTATCTAGGTTACCTAGCGGGCATTTGGACTATGTAGGTTAATTAGCGGGCACTTGGACTATCTAGGTTACCGAACGGGCATTTGGACTATGTAGGTTACCTAGCGGGCATTTGGACTTCTAGGTTAACGAATGGGCACTTGGACTATGTATGTTGCATAGCGGGCAATTGGTTTATCTTGGTTAGGTAACGGGTACTTGGACTATCTAGGTTACCTAGCGGGAACTTGGACTATGTAGGTTACCTAGCGGGCACTTGGACTATGTAGGTTACATAACGGGCACTTGGACTATCTTGGTTTCTTAGCGGGCACTTGGACTATATAGGTTACCTAGCGGGCCCTTGGACTATCTAGGTTAACGAAAGGGCACTTTGACTATGTAGGTTACCTAGCCTGCAATTTGATTATCTAGGTTAACGAACGGGCACTTGGACTATGTACGTTACCTAGCCTCCACTTGGACTATCTAGGTTAGCTAACAGGCACTTGGACTATCTAGGTTCCCTAGCGGGCACTTGTACTATCAGGTTACCTAGCTGGCACTTGGACTATGTAGGTCAACCAGCGGGCCCTTGGACTATCTAGATTAGCTAACGGGCACTTAGATTATGTAGGTTAACTAGCGGGCACTTGGAATATGTAGGTTAAGTAGCGGACACTTGCACAATGTAGGTTAACTAGCGGGCCATGGACTATATAGGTTCCCTAAAGGGCACTTGGACTATCTAGGTTACCGAACGGGCACTTGGACTATCTAGGTTAACTAGCGGGCATTTGGAGTATTAGGGTCCCTAGCGGGCATTTGGTGTATATTGGTTACCTAGCGGGCACTTGGACTATGTAGGTTAACGAACGGGAACTTGGACTATGTAGGTAACCTAGTGGTCACTTGAACAGTCTAGGTTACCTAGCAGGCACTTGGAGTATGTAGGTTAACTAGGGGGCACTTGGACTATCTAGGTTAACTAGCGGGCCCTTGGACGATGTAGGTTAACTAGCGGGCCATTGGACTATGTAGGTTAACTAGCGGGCCCTTGGAATATGTAGGTTAACTAGCTGGCACTTGGACGATCTAGGTTAACTAGCGGGTACTTGGACTATGTAGGTTAACTAGCGGGCCCTTGGACTATGTTGATTAACTAGCAGCACTTGGACTATCTACGTTAACTAGCAGGCCCATGGACTATGTAGATTCCTTAGCGGGCACTTGGACTATGTAGATTCCCTAGCGGGCACTTGGACTATGTATGTTCCAGAGCGGGCACTTGGACTATGTAGGTTCCCTAGCAGGCACTTGGACTATGTAGGTTCCCTAGCGGGCACTTGTACTATGTAGGTTAACTAGCGGACACTTGGACGATCTAGGTTAACTAGCGGGTAGTTGAGACTATGTAGGTTAACCAGCGGGCCCTTGAACTATGTAGATTAACTAGCGGCACTTGGAGTATCTACGTTAACTAGCGGGCCCTGGACTATGTAGATTCCCTAGCGGGCACTTGGACTACCTAGCTTCCCTAGCAGGCACTTAGACTCTGTATGTTCCCTAGCGGGCACTTGGACTATATATGTTCCTTAGGGACACATGAACTATGTAAGTTAACTACCGGGCACTTGGACTATGTAGGTTAACTAGCGGGCCCTTAGACTATCTAGGTTACCTAGCGGGCACTTGGACTATGTAGGTTAACTACCGGGCACTTGCACCATCTAGGTTACCTAGCGGGCACTTGGACTATCTATGTTAACTAGCGGGCACTTGGACTATGTAGGTTAACTAGGGGACACTTGCACAATGTAGGTTACCTAGCGGCACTTGGACTATCTAGTTTAACTAGCGGGCACTTAGACTATCTGGGTTAACTAGCGTGCACTTGGACTATGTAGGTTCCTTAGCGGGCACTTGAACTATCTAGTTTACCTAGCGGGCACTTGGACTATGTAGGTTAACTAGCGGGCCCTTGGACTATCTAGGTTACATAGCTGGAACTTGGACTATATAGGTTACCTTGCGGGCACTTTGACTATGTAGGTTAACCAAAGACACTTGGACGATCTAGGTTAAATAGTGGGCCCTTGGACTATGTAGGTTAACGAACGGGCATTTGGACTATGTAAGTTACCTAGCAGGCACTTGGCCTGTCTAGGTTACCTAGCGGGCACTTGGACTATCTAGGTTAACGAACGGGCACTTGGACTATCTAGGTTAACTAGCGAGCACTTGAACTATGTAGGTTACCTAGCCGGCACTTGCACTATCTAGGTTACCTAGCGGGCATTTGGACTATGTAGGTTAATTAGCGGGCACTTGGACTATCTAGGTTACCGAACGGGCATTTGGACTATGTAGGTTACCTAGCGGGCATTTGGACTTCTAGGTTAACGAATGGGCACTTGGACTATGTATGTTGCATAGCGGGCAATTGGTTTATCTTGGTTAGGTAACGGGTACTTGGACTATCTAGGTTACCTAGCGGGAACTTGGACTATGTAGGTTACCTAGCGGGCACTTGGACTATGTAGGTTACATAACGGGCACTTGGACTATCTTGGTTTCTTAGCGGGCACTTGGACTATATAGGTTACCTAGCGGGCCCTTGGACTATCTAGGTTAACGAAAGGGCACTTTGACTATGTAGGTTACCTAGCCTGCAATTTGATTATCTAGGTTAACGAACGGGCACTTGGACTATGTACGTTACCTAGCCTCCACTTGGACTATCTAGGTTAGCTAACAGGCACTTGGACTATCTAGGTTCCCTAGCGGGCACTTGTACTATCAGGTTACCTAGCTGGCACTTGGACTATGTAGGTCAACCAGCGGGCCCTTGGACTATCTAGATTAGCTAACGGGCACTTAGATTATGTAGGTTAACTAGCGGGCACTTGGAATATGTAGGTTAAGTAGCGGACACTTGCACAATGTAGGTTAACTAGCGGGCCATGGACTATATAGGTTCCCTAAAGGGCACTTGGACTATCTAGGTTACCGAACGGGCACTTGGACTATCTAGGTTAACTAGCGGGCATTTGGAGTATTAGGGTCCCTAGCGGGCATTTGGTGTATATTGGTTACCTAGCGGGCACTTGGACTATGTAGGTTAACGAACGGGAACTTGGACTATGTAGGTAACCTAGTGGTCACTTGAACAGTCTAGGTTACCTAGCAGGCACTTGGAGTATGTAGGTTAACTAGGGGGCACTTGGACTATCTAGGTTAACTAGCGGGCCCTTGGACGATGTAGGTTAACTAGCGGGCCATTGGACTATGTAGGTTAACTAGCGGGCCCTTGGAATATGTAGGTTAACTAGCTGGCACTTGGACGATCTAGGTTAACTAGCGGGTACTTGGACTATGTAGGTTAACTAGCGGGCCCTTGGACTATGTTGATTAACTAGCAGCACTTGGACTATCTACGTTAACTAGCGGGCCCATGGACTATGTAGATTCCTTAGCGGGCACTTGGACTATGTAGATTCCCTAGCGGGCACTTGGACTATGTATGTTCCAGAGCGGGCACTTGGACTATGTAGGTTCCCTAGCAGGCACTTGGACTATGTAGGTTCCCTAGCGGGCACTTGTACTATGTAGGTTAACTAGCGGACACTTGGACGATCTAGGTTAACTAGCGGGTAGTTGAGACTATGTAGGTTAACCAGCGGGCCCTTGAACTATGTAGATTAACTAGCGGCACTTGGAGTATCTACGTTAACTAGCGGGCCCTGGACTATGTAGATTCCCTAGCGGGCACTTGGACTACCTAGCTTCCCTAGCAGGCACTTAGACTCTGTATGTTCCCTAGCGGGCACTTGGACTATATATGTTCCTTAGGGACACATGAACTATGTAAGTTAACTACCGGGCACTTGGACTATGTAGGTTAACTAGCGGGCCCTTAGACTATCTAGGTTACCTAGCGGGCACTTGGACTATGTAGGTTAACTACCGGGCACTTGCACCATCTAGGTTACCTAGCGGGCACTTGGACTATCTATGTTAACTAGCGGGCACTTGGACTATGTAGGTTAACTAGGGGACACTTGCACAATGTAGGTTACCTAGCGGCACTTGGACTATCTAGTTTAACTAGCGGGCACTTAGACTATCTGGGTTAACTAGCGTGCACTTGGACTATGTAGGTTCCTTAGCGGGCACTTGAACTATCTAGTTTACCTAGCGGGCACTTGGACTATGTAGGTTAACTATGGGCCCTTGGACTATCTAGGTTACATAGCTGGAACTTGGACTATATAGGTTACCTTGCGGGCACTTTGACTATGTAGGTTAACCAAAGACACTTGGACGATCTAGGTTAAATAGTGGGCCCTTGGACTATGTAGGTTAACGAACGGGCATTTGGACTATGTAAGTTACCTAGCAGGCACTTGGCCTGTCTAGGTTACCTAGCGGGCACTTGGACTATCTAGGTTAACGAACGGGCACTTGGACTATCTAGGTTAACTAGCGAGCACTTGAACTATGTAGGTTACCTAGCCGGCACTTGCACTATCTAGGTTACCTAGCGGGCATTTGGACTATGTAGGTTAATTAGCGGGCACTTGGACTATCTAGGTTACCGAACGGGCATTTGGACTATGTAGGTTACCTAGCGGGCATTTGGACTTCTAGGTTAACGAATGGGCACTTGGACTATGTATGTTGCATAGCGGGCAATTGGTTTATCTTGGTTAGGTAACGGGTACTTGGACTATCTAGGTTACCTAGCGGGAACTTGGACTATGTAGGTTACCTAGCGGGCACTTGGACTATGTAGGTTACATAACGGGCACTTGGACTATCTTGGTTTCTTAGCGGGCACTTGGACTATATAGGTTACCTAGCGGGCCCTTGGACTATCTAGGTTAACGAAAGGGCACTTTGACTATGTAGGTTACCTAGCCTGCAATTTGATTATCTAGGTTAACGAACGGGCACTTGGACTATGTACGTTACCTAGCCTCCACTTGGATTATCTAGGTTAGCTAACAGGCACTTGGACTATCTAGGTTCCCTAGCGGGCACTTGTACTATCAAGGTTACCTAGCTGGCACTTGGACTATGTAGGTCAACCAGCGGGCCCTTGGACTATCTAGATTAGCTAACGGGCACTTAGATTATGTAGGTTAACTAGCGGGCACTTGGAATATGTAGGTTAAGTAGCGGACACTTGCACAATGTAGGTTAACTAGCGGGCCCATGGACTATGTAGATTTACTAGAGGGCCCTTGGACTATCTGAGTTCCCTAAAAGGCACTTGGACTATCTAGGTTACCAAACGGGCACTTGGATTATCTAGGTTACCGAACAGTAACTTGGACTATCTAGGTTACTTAGCGGGCACTTGGACTATGTAGGCTAACTAGGGGGCCCTTGGACGATCTAGGTTACCTAGCGGGTACTTGAACTATCTAGGTTAACTAGCGGGCACTTGCACTCTCTAGCTTACCTAGCGGGCACTTGGACTATGTACGTTCCCTAGCGGGCACTTGAACTATCTATGTTAACTAGTGGGCACTTGGAATATGTAGGTTAACTAGCGGACACTTGCACTATGTAGGTTACCTAGCAGGCAGTTGGACTATCTAGGTTAACATGCGGCCACTTGGACTATCTAGGTTAACTAGCGTGCACTTGGACTATGTAGGTTAACTAGCGTGCCCTTGGACTATCTAGGTTAACTAGAGGGCACTTGGACGATCTAGGTTAACTAGCGGGCACTTGGACTATCAAAGTTAATAAGTGAGCCGTTGGACTATCTAGGTTACCTTGCAGGCACTTTGACTATCTAGGTTAACGAACGGGCACTTGGACTATGTAGGTTGCCCAGCGGGCATTTGGATTATGTAGGTTCATTATCGGGCACTTGGACTATGTAGGTTAACTAGCGGGCACTTGGACTGTCTAGGTTACCTAGCGGGCACTTGGATAATCTAGGTTAACTAACGGGCACTTGGATTATGTCTGTTACCTAGTCACCACTTGGACTATCTAGGTTATCTAAGAGGCACTTGGACTATCTAGGTTCCCTATCGGGCACTTGGACAATGTAGGTTAACTAGCGGGCCCTTGGACTATCTAGGTTAGCTAACGGGCACTTAGATTATGTAGGTTAACTAGCGGGCACTTGGAATATGTAGGTTAACTAGCGGACACTTGCACTATGTAGGTTAACTAGCGGGCCCATGGACTATGTAGGTTTATTAGCGGGCCCTTGGACTATCTAGGTTCCCTAAAGGGCACTTGGACTATCTAGGTTACCGAACGGGCACTTGGACTATCTAGGTTACCTAGCGGGCACTTGGACTATGTAGGCTAACTAGGGGGCCCTTGGACGATCTAGGTTACCTAGCGGGCACTTGGACAATGTACGTTCCCTAGCGGGAACTTGGAATATCTATGTTAACTAGCGGGCACTTGGAATATGTAGGTTAACTAGTGGACACTTGCACTATGTAGGTTACCTAGCAGGCACTTGGAATATCTAGATTAAGTAGCGGGCATTGGACTATCTAGGTTAACTAGCGTGCACTTGGACTATGTAGGTTCCTTAGCGGGCACTTGGACTATCTAGGTTTCCTAGCTGGCACTTGAACTATGTAGGATAACTAGCGTGCCCTTGGCCTATCTAGGTTACGTAGCCGGCACTTGGTATATAGGTTAACTAGCGGGCACTTGGACTATGTAGGTTAACTAGAGGACACTTGGACTATCTAGGTTAACTAGTGGGCCCTTGGACTATGTAGGTTAACTAGCGGGCACTTGGACAATCTAGGTTACCTAGCGGGCACTTGGACTATCTAGGTTACCTAGCGGGCACTTGAACTATGTAGGTTACCTAGTGGGCACTTGGACTATCTAGGTTAACGAACGGGCACTTGGAATATGCATGTAACCTAGCGGGCACATGGACTGTCTAGGTTAACTAGCGGGCACTTTGACTTCTAGGTTAACGAACGGGCACTTGGACTATGTAGGTTGCTTAGCAGGCACTTGGACTATCTAGGTTAGGTAACGGGCACTTTGAGTATCTAGGTTACCTAGCGGGAACTTGGACAATGTAAGTTACCTAGCGGACACTTGGACTATCTAGGTTACCTAGCGGGCCCTTGGACTATGTAGGTTTCCTAGCGGGCATTTGGACTATCTAGGTTAAAGAACGGGCACTTGGACTATGTAGGTAACCTAGCGGGCACTTGGACTTCTAGGTTAACGAACGGGCACTTGGTCTATGTAGGTTGCTTAGCGCGCACTTGGACTATCTAGGTTAGGTAACGGGCACTTTGAGTATCTAGGTTACCTAGCGGGAACTTGGACAATGTAAGTTACCTAGCGGACACTTGGACTATCTAGGTTACCTAACGGGCACTTTGACTATCTAGGTTACATAGCGGGCACTTGGACTCTAGGTTACCTAGCGGGCATTTGGACTATCTAGGTTACCTAGCGGGCCCTTGGATTATGTAGGTTTCCTAGCGGGCATTTGGACTATCTAGGTTAAAGAACGGTCACTTGGACTATGTAGGTAACCTAGCGGGCACTTGGAAAGTCTAGGTTACCTAGCGGGCACTGGACTATCTAGGTTAACGAACGGGCACATGGACTATGTAGGATCCCTATCAGACATTTGGACTACTTAGGTAACCTAGCGGGTACTTGGACTATCTAGGTTAACTAGCGGGCACTTGGACTATCTAGGTTAACTAGCGGACCTTGGACTACGTAGGTTCACTCGCGGGCCCTTGGACAATCTAGGTTAACTAGCGGGCACTTGGATGATCAATGTTAACTAGCGGCACTTGGACTATGTACGTTCCCTAGCGGGCACTTGGACTATCTACGTTGCCTAGCGTGCACTTGAACTATGTACGTTACCTAGCGGGCACTTGGACTATGTAGGTTAACTAGCGGGCACTTGGACTATCTAGGTTACCTAGTGGCACTTGGACTATGTACGTTCCCTAGCGGGCACTTGGACTATCTACGTTACCTAGCGTGCACTTGAACTATGTACGTTACCTAGCGGGCACTTGGACTATGTACGTTTCCTAGCGGGTACTTGGACTGGATAGGTTCCCTAGTGGGCACTTGTACTATGTAGGTTAACTAGCGGACACTTGGACGATCTAGGTTAATTAGCGGGACTTGGACTATCTACATTAACTAGGGGGCCCTTGTATTATGTAGGTTCCCTAGCGGTCACTTGGACTCTGTATGTTCCCTAGCGGGCACTTGGACTATGTATGTTCCCTACGGACACTTGAACTATGTAAGTTAACTACCGGGCACTTGGACTATGTAGGTTAACTAGCGGGTCCTTGGACTATCTAGGTTACCTAGCGGGCACTTGGACTATGTAGGTTAACTAACGGGCAATAGGACTATCTAGGTTAACTAGCGGGCCCTTGGACGATGTAGTTTAACTAGGGGGCCCTTGGTTCTATGTAGGTTAACTAGCGGGCCCTTGGACTATGTAGGTTACCTAGCGGGCACTTGGACGATCTAGGTTAACTAGCGGGTACGTGGACTATGTAGGTTAACTAGCGGGCCCTTGGACTATGTAGATTAACTAGCGGCACTTGGACTATCTATGTTAACTAGCAGGCCCTTGGACTATGTAGATTCCCTAGCGGGCACTTGGACTATGTATGTTCCAGAGCGGGCACTTGGACTATGTAGGTTCCCTATCAGGCACTTGGAGTATGTAGGTTCCAGAGCGGGTACTTGGACTATCTAGGTTCCCTAGCGGGCACTTGTACTATGTAGGTTAACTAGCGGACACTTGGATCATCTAGGTTAACTAGCGGCACTTGGACTATCTACATTAACTAGGGGGCCCTTGGACTATGTAGATTCCCCAGCGGGCACTTGGACTATGTAGGTTCCCTAGCGGGCACTTGGACTCTGTATGTTCCCTAGCGGGCACTTGGACTATGTATGTTCCCTACGGACACTTGAACTATGTAAGTTAACTACCGGGCACTTGGACTATGTAGGTTAACTAGCGGGTCCTTGGACTATCTAGGTTACCTAGCGGGCACTTGGACTATGTAGGGTAACTAACGGGCAATAGGACTATCTAGGTTAACTAGCGGGCCCTTGGACGATGTAGTTTAACTAGGGGGCCCTTGGTTCTATGTAGGTTAACTAGCGGGCCCTTGGACTATGTAGGTTACCTAGCGGGCACTTGGACGATCTAGGTTAACTAGCGGGTACGTGGACTTTGTAGGTTAACTAGCGGGCCCTTGGACTATGTAGATTGACTAGCGGCACTTGGACTATCTATGTTAACTAGCGGGCCCTTGGACTATGTACATTCCCTAGCGGGCACTTGGACTATGTATGTTCCAGAGCGGGCACTTGGACTATGTAGGTTCCCTAGCAGGCACTTGTACTAGGTAGGTTAACTAGCGGACACTTGGACGATCTAGGTTAACTAGCGGCACTTGGACTATGTATGTTCCAGAGCGGGCACATAGACTATGTAGGTTCCCTAGCAAGCACTTGGAGTATGTAGGTTCCAGAGCGGGCACTTGGACTATGTAGGTTCCCTAGCGGCACTTGTACTATGTAGGTTAACTAGCGGACACTTGGACGATCTAGGTTAACTAGCGGCACTTGGACTATCTACATTAACTAGGGGGCCCTTGGACTATGTAGATTCCCTAGCGGGCACTTGGACTATGTAGGTTCCCTAGCGGGCAATTTGACTATGTAGGTTCCCTAGCGGGCCCTTGGACTATGTAGGTTAACTAGCGTGCACTTGGACAATCTAGGTTAACTAGCGGGTACTTGGACTATCTACATTAACTAGCGAGTCCTAGGACTATTTAGATTCCCTAGCGGGCACTTGGATTCTGTGTGTTCCCTAGGGACACTTGAACTATGTAGGTTCCCTAGCAGGCACTTGGACTATGTAGGTTCCAGAGGGGGCACTTGGACTATGTAAGTTAACTACCGGGCCCTTGGACTATGTAGGTTACCTAGCGGGCACTTGGACTATGTAGGTTAACTACCGGGCACATGCACTATCTAGGTTACCTAGCGGGCACTTGTACTATGTATGTTCCCTAGTGGGCACTTGGACTATCTATGTTAACTAGTGGGAACTTGGACTATCTATGTTAACTACCGGCCACATGGACTATGTAGGTTAACTAGCGAGCACTTGGACTATCTAGGTTAACTAGGGGACCTTGGACTACGTAGGTTAACTAGCGGGCCCTTGGACTATGTAGGTTAACTAGCGGGCCCTTGGAATATGTAGGTTAACTAGCGGGCTATTGGACGATCTAGGTTAACTAGAGGGCACTTGGACTATCTAGGTTAACTAGCGTGCACTTAGACTATCTAGGTTAAGTAGCGGGCACTTGGATGATCAATGTTAACTAGCGGGCACTTGGACTATCTAGGTTAGCTAACGGGAACTTGGACTAAGTACGTCCCCTAGTGGGCACTTGGCCACTCTAGGTTAACTAACGGGCACTAGGACTATCTAGGTTACCTAGCTGGCACTTGGACTATGAAGGTTCCCTAGCGTGCACTTAGACTATCTAGGTTAAGTAGCGGGCACTTGGATGATCAATGTTAACTAGCGGGCCCTTGGACTATCTAGGATAGCTAACTGGCACTTGGACTATGTAGGTTAACTAGCGGACACTTGCACGATCTAGGTTAACTAGCGGGCCCATTGACTATGTTGCTTAACTAGCGGGCAATTGGACGATCTAGGTTAACTATCGGGAACTTCGACTATGTAGGTTCCCTAGCGGGCATTTGCACTATATAGATAACCTAGCAGGCACTTAGACTTTGTAGGTTACCTAGCGGGCAGTTAGAATTTCTAGGTTACCTGGCTGGCACTTGAACTATCTACGTAACCTAGCAGGTTCTTGGAGTATGTAGGTTACCTAGCGGGCTGTTGGACTATCTAGGTTACCAAGCAGGCACTTGGACTATCTAGGTTAACTAACGAGTACTTGGACTATGTATGTTCCCTAGCGGGCCCTTGGACAATGTAAGTTCCCTAGCGGGCATTTGGACTATCTAGGTTACCAAACGAGCACTTGGACTATGTAGGTTCCCTAGCGGGCACTTGGATTATTTAGGTTCCCTATCGGGCACTTGGACTATGTAGGTTAACTAGAGGGCATTTGGACTATGTAGGTTACCTAGCGGGCTCTTGGACTATGTAGGTTCCCTATCGGGCACTTGGAGAATGTAGGTTAACTAGGGGGCACTAGGACTATGTAGGTTACCTAGCGGGCCCTTGGACTATCTAGGTTACCTAGCGGGCATTTGGACTATGTAGGCTCCCTAGCGGTCATTTGGACTATATAGATTACCTAGCGGGCACTTAGATTTTGTAGGTTACCAAGCGGGCACTTGGACTATATGGGTTCCCTAGAGGGCATTTGGACTATCTAGGTTACCTAACGGGCACTTGGACTATGTAGGTTCCCTAGCGGGCACTTGGATTATGTAGGTTCCCTATCGGGCACTTGGACTATGTAGGTTAACTAGCGGGCATTTGGACTATGTAGGTTACCTGGCGGGCACTTGGACTATCTAGGTTCCCTATCGGGCACTTGGAGAATGTAGGTTAACTAGGGGGCACTAGGACAATGTAGGTTACCTAGCGGGCCCTTGGACTATCTAGGTTACCTAGAGGGAACCTGGACTATGTAGGTTAACTAGTGGGCACTTGGACTATGTAGGTTGCCAACGGGCACTTGGACTATGTAGGTTCCCTAGCGGGCACTTGGATTATCTAGGTTAACGAACGGGCACTTGGACTATGTAGGTTACCTAGCCGCACTTGGACTATATAGGTTACCTAACGGGAACTTGGACTATGTAGGTTAACTAGCGTACACTTGGACGATCTAGGTTAACAAGCGGGCACTTGGAATATCTAGGTTAACTAGCGGGCCCTTGGACTATGTAGGTTAACTAGCGGGCACTTGGACTATCTAGGTTAACTAGCAGGTTCTTGGATTATGTAGGTTAACTATCGGGCACTTCGACAATCTAGGTTAACTAGCGGGCACTTGGACTATCTAGGTTAACTAGCGGGCACTTGCACAATACAGGCTCCCTAGCGGGCACTTTAACTATGTAGGTTCCCTAGCGGGCACTTGGACTATATAGGTTCCCTACGGGCACTTGGACTATCTAGGTTCCCTAACGGGCACATGGACTATGTAGGTTCCTCTGCGGGCACTTGGACTATGTAGGTTCCCTATCAGGCACTTGGACTATGTAGGTTAACTAGCGGGCACTTGGATGATCAAGGTTAACCAGCGGGCACTTGGACTGTCTAGGTTAACTAGCGGGCACTTGGACTATCTAGGTTAATTAGCGGGCACTTGTACAATGCAGGTTCCCTAGCGGGCACTTTGACTATGTAGGTTCCCTAGCGGGCACATGGACAATATAGGTTCCCTACAGGCACTTGGACTATCTAGGTTCCCTAACGGGCACTTGGAATATGTAGGTTCCCTATCGGGCACTTGGACTATGTAGGTTCCTCAGCGGGCACTTGCACTTTGTATGTTCACTATCGGGCATTGGACTATGTAGGTTAACTAGCAGGACCTTGGACTATCTAGGTTACCTAGCGGGCACTTGGACTATGTAGGTTAACTTGCGGACACTTGGACAATCTAGGTTACCTAGCGGGAACTTGAACTATGTACATACCCTAGCGGGCACTTGGACTATCTAGGTTTCCTAGCGGGCACTTGGACTATCTAGATTAACTAGCGGGCCCTTGGACTATCTAGGTTTACTAGCGGGCACTTCGACTATCTAGGTTAGCTAACGGGCAATTGGACTATCTAGGTTACCTAGCGGGCACTTGGACTATGTAGGTTCCCTAGCGAGCACTTGGACTATTTATGTTACCTAGCAGGCACTTTGACTATCTAGGTTAACGAACGTGCACTTGGACTATGTAGGTAACCTAGCCGGCACTTGGACTGTCTAGGTTACCTAGCAGGCACTTGGCCCATCTAGATTAACGAACGGGCACTTGGACTATGTAGGTTAACTAGCGGACACTTCGACTATCTAGGTTAGCTAACGGGCAATTGGACTATCTAAGTTACCTAGCGGGCACTTGGACTATGTAGGTTGCCTAGCGAGCACTTGGACTATGTAGGTTCCCTATCGGGTACTTGGACTGTATAGGTTACCTAGTGGGCACTTGGACTGTGTAGTTTACCTAGGAGGCACTTGGACTATGTTGGTTAACTAGCGGGCATTTGGACTATCTAGGTTACCTAGCGGGCACTTGGACTATGTACGTTCCCTAGCGGGCACTTGGGCTATCTACGTTACCTAGCGGGCACTTGGACTATGTAGGTTAACGAACGGGCACTTGGACTATGTAGGTAACCTAAAGGTCACTTGGACTGTCTAGGTTACCTTGCGGGAACTTGGACTATGTAGGTTAATTAGCGGGCACTTGTACTATCAAGGTTAACTAGCGGGCCCTTGCTCTATGTAGGTTAACTAGCAGGCCTTTGGACTATGTAAGTTAACTAGAGGGCACTTTGATGATCCTGGTTAACTAGCGGGCACTTGGACTATCTAGGTTAACTAGCGGGCACTTGGACTATCTAGGTTAACTAGCGGGAACTTGGACTATGTAGGTTCCCTAGCGGGCACTTTGACAATGTAGGTTCCCTATCGGGCACTTGGATTATATAGGTTAACTAGCGGGCCCTTGGACTATGTAGGTTAACTAGCGTGCACTTGGACAATCTAGGTTAACTAGCGGGTACTTGGACTATCTACGTTAACTAGCGGGTCCTTGGACTATGTAGATTCCCTAGCGGGCACTTGGATTCTGGATGTTCCCTAGGGACACTTGAACTATGTAGGTTCCCTAGCAGGCACTTGTACTATGTATGTTCCCTAGTGGGCACTTGGACTATGTATGTTCCCTAGTGGGAACTTGGACTATCTATGTTAACTACCGGCCACATGGACTATGTAGGTTAACTAGGGAACACTTGCACTATGTAGGTTACCTAGCGGCACTTGGACTATGTAGGATAACTAGCGTGCATTTGGACTATGTAGGTTAAGTAGAGGACACTTAGACGATGTAGGTTAACTAGTGGGCCCTTGGATTATGTAGGTTAACGAACGGGCATTTGGACTATGTAGGTTACCTAGCAGACACTTGGACTGTCTAGGTTACCTAGCGGGCACTTGGCTATCTAGGTTACCTAACGGGCACTTGGACTATGTAGGTTCTCTAGCGGGCACTTGGATTATGTAGGTTCCCTATCGGGCACTTGGACTATGTAGGTTAATTAGACGGCATTTGGACTATGTAGGTTACCTAGCGGGAACTTGGACTATGTAGGTTCCCTATCGGGCACTTAGAGAATGTAGGTTACCTAGCGGGCCCTTGGACTATCTAGGTTACCTAGCGGGCATTTGGACTATGTAGGCTCACTAACGGGCATTTGGACTATATAGATTACCTAGCGGGCACTTAGACTTTGTAGGTTACCTAGCGGGCACTTGGACTATCTAGGTTAACTAGCTGGCACTTGAACTATCTACGTTACCTAGCGGGTACTTGGAGTATGTAGGTTACCTACCGGGCTGTTGGACTATCTAGGTTACCAAGCGGGCACTTGGACTATCTAAGTTAACTAACGGGCACTTGGACTATGTAGGTTCCCTAGCGGGCTCTTGGACTATGTAAGTTCCCTAGCGGACACTTGGACTATGTGGGTTCCCTAGCGGGCATTTGGACTATCTAGGTTACCTGACGGGCACTTGGATTATGTGGGTTCCCTAGTGGGCATTTGGACTATCTAGGTTACCTAGCGGGCATTTGAACTATGGACGTTCCCTAGCCGGCACATGGACTATCTAGGTTACCTAGCGGGCACTTGGACTATGTACGTTACCTAGCGGGCACTTGGACTATCTATGTTAACTAGCGGGCACTTGTACTATGTAGGTTCCCAATCGGGCACTTGGACTAGATAGGTTCCCTAGCGGGTACTTGGTCTATCTAGGTTAACTAGCGGGCACTTGGAATATCTATGTTAACTAGCGAGCACTTGGACTATCTAGGTTAACTAGCGGGCATTTGGAGTATTAGGGTCCCTAGCGGGCATTTGGTGTATATTGGTTACCTAGCGGGCACTTGGACTATGTAGGTTAACGAACGGGAACTTGGACTATGTAGGTAACCTAGTGGTCACTTGAACAGTCTAGGTTACCTAGCGGGCACTTGGACTATCTATGTTAACTAGCGGGCACTTGTACTATGTAGGTTCCCAATCGGGCACTTGGACTAGATAGGTTCCCTAGCGGGCACTTGGTCTATCTAGGTTAACTAGCGGGCACTTGGAATATCTATGTTAACTAGCGAGCACTTGGACTATCTAGGTTAACTAGCGGGCATTTGGAGTATTAGGGTCCTTAGCGGGCATTTGGTGTATATTGGTTACCTAGCGGGCACTTGGACTATGTAGGTTAACGAACGGGAACTTGGACTATGTAGGTAACCTAGTGGTCACTTGAACAGTCTAGGTTACCTAGCAGGCACTTGGAGTATGTAGGTTAACTAGGGGGCACTTGGACTATCTAGGTTAACTAGCGGGCCCTTGGACGATGTAGGTTAACTAGCGAGCCATTGGACTATGTAGGTTAACTAGCGGGCCCTTGGAATATGTAGGTTAACTAGCTGGCACTTGGACGATCTAGGTTAACTAGCGGGTACTTGGACTATGTAGGTTAACTAGCGGGCCCTTGGACTATGTTGATTAACTAGCAGCACTTGGACTATCTACGTTAACTAGCGGGCCCATGGACTATGTAGATTCCTTAGCGGGCACTTGGACTATGTAGATTCCCTAGCGGGCACTTGGACTATGTATGTTCCAGAGCGGGCACTTGGACTATGTAGGTTCCCTATCAGGCACTTGGAGTATGTAGGTTCCAGAGCGGGTACTTGGACTATCTAGGTTCCCTAGCGGGCACTTGTACTATGTAGGTTAACTAGCGGACACTTGGATCATCTAGGTTAACTAGCGGCACTTGGACTATCTACATTAACTAGGGGGCCCTTGGACTATGTAGATTCCCCAGCGGGCACTTGGACTATGTAGGTTCCCTAGCGGGCACTTGGACTCTGTATGTTCCCTAGCGGGCACTTGGACTATGTAGGTTCCAGAGGGGGCACTTGGACTATGTAAGTTAACTACCGGGCCCTTGGACTATGTAGGTTACCTAGCGGGCACTTGGACTATGTAGGTTAACTACCGGGCACATGCACTATCTAGGTTACCTAGCGGGCACTTGTACTATGTATGTTCCCTAGTGGGCACTTGGACTATCTATGTTAACTAGTGGGAACTTGGACTATCTATGTTAACTACCGGCCACATGGACTATGTAGGTTAACTAGCGAACACTTGGACTATCTAGGTTAACTAGGGGACCTTGGACTACGTAGGTTAACTAGCGGGCCCTTGGACTATGTAGGTTAACTAGCGGGCCCTTGGAATATGTAGGTTAACTAGCGGGCTATTGGACGATCTAGGTTAACTAGAGGGCACTTGGACTATCTAGGTTAACTAGCGTGCACTTAGACTATCTAGGTTAAGTAGCGGGCACTTGGATGATCAATGTTAACTAGCGGGCACTTGGACTATCTAGGTTAGCTAACGGGAACTTGGACTAAGTACGTCCCCTAGTGGGCACTTGGCCACTCTAGGTTAACTAACGGGCACTAGGACTATCTAGGTTACCTAGCTGGCACTTGGACTATGAAGGTTCCCTAGCGTGCACTTAGACTATCTAGGTTAAGTAGCGGGCACTTGGATGATCAATGTTAACTAGCGGGCCCTTGGACTATCTAGGATAGCTAACTGGCACTTGGACTATGTAGGTTAACTAGCGGACACTTGCACGATCTAGGTTAACTAGCGGGCCCATTGACTATGTTGCTTAACTAGCGGGCAATTGGACGATCTAGGTTAACTATCGGGAACTTCGACTATGTAGGTTCCCTAGCGGGCATTTGCACTATATAGATAACCTAGCAGGCACTTAGACTTTGTAGGTTACCTAGCGGGCAGTTAGAATTTCTAGGTTACCTGGCTGGCACTTGAACTATCTACGTAACCTAGCAGGTTCTTGGAGTATGTAGGTTACCTAGCGGGCTGTTGGACTATCTAGGTTACCAAGCAGGCACTTGGACTATCTAGGTTAACTAACGAGTACTTGGACTATGTATGTTCCCTAGCGGGCCCTTGGACAATGTAAGTTCCCTAGCGGGCATTTGGACTATCTAGGTTACCAAACGAGCACTTGGACTATGTAGGTTCCCTAGCGGGCACTTGGATTATTTAGGTTCCCTATCGGGCACTTGGACTATGTAGGTTAACTAGAGGGCATTTGGACTATGTAGGTTACCTAGCGGGCTCTTGGACTATGTAGGTTCCCTATCGGGCACTTGGAGAATGTAGGTTAACTAGGGGGCACTAGGACTATGTAGGTTACCTAGCGGGCCCTTGGACTATCTAGGTTACCTAGCGGGCATTTGGACTATGTAGGCTCCCTAGCGGTCATTTGGACTATATAGATTACCTAGCGGGCACTTAGATTTTGTAGGTTACCAAGCGGGCACTTGGACTATGTGGGTTCCCTAGAGGGCATTTGGACTATCTAGGTTACCTAACGGGCACTTGGACTATGTAGGTTCCCTAGCGGGCACTTGGATTATGTAGGTTCCCTATCGGGCACTTGGACTATGTAGGTTAACTAGCGGGCATTTGGACTATGTAGGTTACCTGGCGGGCACTTGGACTATCTAGGTTCCCTATCGGGCACTTGGAGAATGTAGGTTAACTAGGGGGCACTAGGACAATGTAGGTTACCTAGCGGGCCCTTGGACTATCTAGGTTACCTAGAGGGAACCTGGACTATGTAGGTTAACTAGTGGGCACTTGGACTATGTAGGTTGCCAACGGGCACTTGGACTATGTAGGTTCCCTAGCGGGCACTTGGATTATCTAGGTTAACGAACGGGCACTTGGACTATGTAGGTTACCTAGCCGCACTTGGACTATATAGGTTACCTAACGGGAACTTGGACTATGTAGGTTAACTAGCGTACACTTGGACGATCTAGGTTAACAAGCGGGCACTTGGAATATCTAGGTTAACTAGCGGGCCCTTGGACTATGTAGGTTAACTAGCGGGCACTTGGACTATCTAGGTTAACTAGCAGGTTCTTGGATTATGTAGGTTAACTATCGGGCACTTCGACAATCTAGGTTAACTAGCGGGCACTTGGACTATCTAGGTTAACTAGCGGGCACTTGCACAATACAGGCTCCCTAGCGGGCACTTTAACTATGTAGGTTCCCTAGCGGGCACTTGGACTATATAGGTTCCCTACGGGCACTTGGACTATCTAGGTTCCCTAACGGGCACATGGACTATGTAGGTTCCTCTGCGGGCACTTGGACTATGTAGGTTCCCTATCAGGCACTTGGACTATGTAGGTTAACTAGCGGGCACTTGGATGATCAAGGTTAACCAGCGGGCACTTGGACTGTCTAGGTTAACTAGCGGGCACTTGGACTATCTAGGTTAATTAGCGGGCACTTGTACAATGCAGGTTCCCTAGCGGGCACTTTGACTATGTAGGTTCCCTAGCGGGCACATGGACAATATAGGTTCCCTACAGGCACTTGGACTATCTAGGTTCCCTAACGGGCACTTGGAATATGTAGGTTCCCTATCGGGCACTTGGACTATGTAGGTTCCTCAGCGGGCACTTGCACTTTGTATGTTCACTATCGGGCATTGGACTATGTAGGTTAACTAGCAGGACCTTGGACTATCTAGGTTACCTAGCGGGCACTTGGACTATGTAGGTTCCCTAGCGAGCACTTGGACTATTTATGTTACCTAGCAGGCACTTTGACTATCTAGGTTAACGAACGTGCACTTGGACTATGTAGGTAACCTAGCCGGCACTTGGACTGTCTAGGTTACCTAGCAGGCACTTGGCCCATCTAGATTAACGAACGGGCACTTGGACTATGTAGGTTAACTAGCGGACACTTCGACTATCTAGGTTAGCTAACGGGCAATTGGACTATCTAAGTTACCTAGCGGGCACTTGGACTATGTAGGTTGCCTAGCGAGCACTTGGACTATGTAGGTTCCCTATCGGGTACTTGGACTGTATAGGTTACCTAGTGGGCACTTGGACTGTGTAGTTTACCTAGGAGGCACTTGGACTATGTTGGTTAACTAGCGGGCATTTGGACTATCTAGGTTACCTAGCGGGCACTTGGACTATGTACGTTCCCTAGCGGGCACTTGGGCTATCTACGTTACCTAGCGGGCACTTGGACTATGTAGGTTAACGAACGGGCACTTGGACTATGTAGGTAACCTAAAGGTCACTTGGACTGTCTAGGTTACCTTGCGGGAACTTGGACTATGTAGGTTAATTAGCGGGCACTTGTACTATCAAGGTTAACTAGCGGGCCCTTGCTCTATGTAGGTTAACTAGCAGGCCTTTGGACTATGTAAGTTAACTAGAGGGCACTTTGATGATCCTGGTTAACTAGCGGGCACTTGGACTATCTAGGTTAACTAGCGGGCACTTGGACTATCTAGGTTAACTAGCGGGAACTTGGACTATGTAGGTTCCCTAGCGGGCACTTTGACAATGTAGGTTCCCTATCGGGCACTTGGATTATATAGGTTAACTAGCGGGCCCTTGGACTATGTAGGTTAACTAGCGTGCACTTGGACAATCTAGGTTAACTAGCGGGTACTTGGACTATCTACGTTAACTAGCGGGTCCTTGGACTATGTAGATTCCCTAGCGGGCACTTGGATTCTGGATGTTCCCTAGGGACACTTGAACTATGTAGGTTCCCTAGCAGGCACTTGTACTATGTATGTTCCCTAGTGGGCACTTGGACTATGTATGTTCCCTAGTGGGAACTTGGACTATCTATGTTAACTACCGGCCACATGGACTATGTAGGTTAACTAGGGAACACTTGCACTATGTAGGTTACCTAGCGGCACTTGGACTATGTAGGTTAACTAGCGTGCATTTGGACTATGTAGGTTAAGTAGAGGACACTTAGACGATGTAGGTTAACTAGTGGGCCCTTGGATTATGTAGGTTAACGAACGGGCATTTGGACTATGTAGGTTACCTAGCAGACACTTGGACTGTCTAGGTTACCTAGCGGGCACTTGGCTATCTAGGTTACCTAACGGGCACTTGGACTATGTAGGTTCCCTAGCGGGCACTTGGATTATGTAGGTTCCCTATCGGGCACTTGGACTATGTAGGTTAATTAGACGGCATTTGGACTATGTAGGTTACCTAGCGGGAACTTGGACTATGTAGGTTCCCTATCGGGCACTTAGAGAATGTAGGTTACCTAGCGGGCCCTTGGACTATCTAGGTTACCTAGCGGGCATTTGGACTATGTAGGCTCACTAACGGGCATTTGGACTATATAGATTACCTAGCGGGCACTTAGACTTTGTAGGTTACCTAGCGGGCACTTGGACTATCTAGGTTAACTAGCTGGCACTTGAACTATCTACGTTACCTAGCGGGTACTTGGAGTATGTAGGTTACCTACAGGGCTGTTGGACTATCTAGGTTACCAAGCGGGCACTTGGACTATCTAAGTTAACTAACGGGCACTTGGACTATGTAGGTTCCCTAGCGGGCTCTTGGACTATGTAAGTTCCCTAGCGGACACTTGGACTATGTGGGTTCCCTAGCGGGCATTTGGACTATCTAGGTTACCTGACGGGCACTTGGATTATGTGAGTTCCCTAGTGGGCATTTGGACTATCTAGGTTACCTAGCGGGCATTTGAACTATGGACGTTCCCTAGCCGGCACATGGACTATCTAGGTTACCTAGCGGGCACTTGGACTATGTACGTTACCTAGCGGGCACTTGGACTATCTATGTTAACTAGCGGGCACTTGTACTATGTAGGTTCCCAATCGGGCACTTGGACTAGATAGGTTCCCTAGCGGGCACTTGGTCTATCTAGGTTAACTAGCGGGCACTTGGAATATCTATGTTAACTAGCGAGCACTTGGACTATCTAGGTTAACTAGCGGGCATTTGGAGTATTAGGGTCCCTAGCGGGCATTTGGTGTATATTGGTTACCTAGCGGGCACTTGGACTATGTAGGTTAACGAACGGGAACTTGGACTATGTAGGTAACCTAGTGGTCACTTGAACAGTCTAGGTTACCTAGCGGGCACTTGGACTATCTATGTTAACTAGCGGGCACTTGTACTATGTAGGTTCCCAATCGGGCACTTGGACTAGATAGGTTCCCTAGCGGGCACTTGGTCTATCTAGGTTAACTAGCGGGCACTTGGAATATCTATGTTAACTAGCGAGCACTTGGACTATCTAGGTTAACTAGCGGGCATTTGGAGTATTAGGGTCCTTAGCGGGCATTTGGTGTATATTGGTTACCTAGCGGGCACTTGGACTATGTAGGTTAACGAACGGGAACTTGGACTATGTAGGTAACCTAGTGGTCACTTGAACAGTCTAGGTTACCTAGCAGGCACTTGGAGTATGTAGGTTAACTAGGGGGCACTTGGACTATCTAGGTTAACTAGCGGGCCCTTGGACGATGTAGGTTAACTAGCGGGCCATTGGACTATGTAGGTTAACTAGCGGGCCCTTGGAATATGTAGGTTAACTAGCTGGCACTTGGACGATCTAGGTTAACTAGCGGGTACTTGGACTATGTAGGTTAACTAGCGGGCCCTTGGACTATGTTGATTAACTAGCAGCACTTGGACTATCTACGTTAACTAGCGGGCCCATGGACTATGTAGATTCCTTAGCGGGCACTTGGACTATGTAGATTCCCTAGCGGGCACTTGGACTATGTATGTTCCAGAGCGGGCACTTGGACTATGTAGGTTCCCTAGCAGGCACTTGGACTATGTAGGTTCCCTAGCGGGCACTTGTACTATGTAGGTTAACTAGCGGACACTTGGACGATCTAGGTTAACTAGCGGGTAGTTGAGACTATGTAGGTTAACCAGCGGGCCCTTGAACTATGTAGATTAACTAGCGGCACTTGGAGTATCTACGTTAACTAGCGGGCCCTGGACTATGTAGATTCCCTAGCGGGCACTTGGACTACCTAGCTTCCCTAGCAGGCACTTAGACTCTGTATGTTCCCTAGCGGGCACTTGGACTATATATGTTCCTTAGGGACACATGAACTATGTAAGTTAACTACCGGGCACTTGGACTATGTAGGTTAACTAGCGGGCCCTTAGACTATCTAGGTTACCTAGCGGGCACTTGGACTATGTAGGTTAACTACCGGGCACTTGCACCATCTAGGTGACCTAGCGGGCACTTGGACTATCTATGTTAACTAGCGGGCACGTGGACTATGTAGGTTAACTAGGGGACACTTGCACAATGTAGGTTACCTAGCGGCACTTGGACTATCTAGTTTAACTAGCGGGCACTTAGACTATCTGGGTTAACTAGCGTGCACTTGGACTATGTAGGTTCCTTAGCGGGCACTTGAACTATCTAGTTTACCTAGCGGGCACTTGGACTATGTAGGTTAACTAGCGGGCCCTTGGACTATCTAGGTTACATAGCTGGAACTTGGACTATATAGGTTACCTTGCGGGCACTTTGACTATGTAGCTTAACCAAAGACACTTGGACGATCTAGGTTAAATAGTGGGCCCTTGGACTATGTAGGTTAACGAACGGGCATTTGGACTATGTAAGTTACCTAGCAGGCACTTGGACTGTCTAGGTTACCTAGCGGGCACTTGGACTATCTAGGTTAACGAACGGGCACTTGGACTATCTAGGTTAACTAGCGAGCACTTGAACTATGTAGGTTACCTAGCCGGCACTTGCACTATCTAGGTTACCTAGCGGGCATTTGGACTATGTAGGTTAATTAGCGGGCACTTGGACTATCTAAGGTACCGAACGGGCATTTGGATTATGTAGGTTACCTAGCGGGCATTTGGACTTCTAGGTTAACGAATGGGCACTTGGACTATGTATGTTGCATAGCGGGCAATTGGTTTATCTTGGTTAGGTAACAGGTACTTGGACTATCTAGGTTACCTAGCGGGAACTTGGACTATGTAGGTTACCTAGCGGGCAGTTGGACTATGTAGGTTACATAACGGGCACTTGGACTATCTTGGTTTCTTAGCGGGCACTTGGACTATATAGGTTACCTAGCGGGCCCTTGGACTATCTAGGTTAACGAAAGGGCACTTTGACTATGTAGGTTACCTAGCCTGCAATTTGATTATCTAGGTTAACGAACGGGCACTTGGACTATGTACATTACCTAGCCTCCACTTGGACTATCTAGGTTAGCTAACAGGCACTTGGACTATCTAGGTTCCCTAGCGGGCACTTGTACTATCAAGGTTACCTAGCTGGCACTTGGACTATGTAGGTCAACTAGCGGGCCCTTGGACTATCTAGATTAGCTAACGGGCACTTAGATTATGTAGGTTAACTAGCGGGCACTTGGAATATGTAGGTTAACTAGCGGACACTTGCACTATGTAGGTTAACTAGCGGGCCCATGGACTATGTAGATTTACTAGAGGGCCCTTGGACTATCTGAGTTCCCTAAAAGGCACTTGGACTATCTAGGTTACCAAACGGGCACTTGGATTATCTAGGTTACCGAACAGTAACTTGGACTATCTAGGTTACTTAGCGGGCACTTGGATTATGTAGGCTAACTAGGGGGCCCTTGGATGATCTAGGTTACCTAGCGGGTACTTGAACTATCTAGGTTAACTAGCGGGCACTTGCACTCTCTAGCTTACCTAGCGGGCACTTGGACTATGTACGTTCCCTAGCGGGCACTTGAACTATCTATGTTAACTAGTGGGCACTTGGAATATGTAGGTTAACTAGCGGACACTTGCACTATGTAGGTTACCTAGCAGGCAGTTGGACTATCTAGGTTAACATGCGGCCACTTGGACTATCTAGGTTAACTAGCATGCACTTGGACTATGTAGGTTAACTAGCGTGCCCTTGGACTATCTAGGTTAACTAGCGGGCACTTGGACGATCTAGGTTAACTAGCGGGCACTTGGACTATCAAAGTTAATAAGTGAGCCGTTGGACTATCTAAGTTACCTTGCAGGCACTTTGACTATCTAGGTTAACTAACGGGCACTTGGACTATGTAGGTTGCCAAGCGGGCATTTGGATTATGTAGGTTCCCTATCGGGCACTTGGACTATGCAGGTTAACTAGCGGGCACTTGGACTGTCTAGGTTACCTAGCGGGCACTTGGATTATCTAGGTTAACGAACGGGCACTTGGATTATGTCTGTTACCTAGTCACCACTTGGACTATCTAGGTTATCTAAGAGGCACTTGGACTATCTAGGTTCCCTATCGGGCACTTGGACAATGTAGGTTAACTAGCGGGCCCTTGGACTATCTAGGTTAGCTAACGGGCACTTAGATTATGTAGGTTAACTAGCGGGCACTTGGAATATGTAGGTTAACTAGTGGACACTTGCACTATGTAGGTTAACTAGCGGGCCCATGGACTATGTAGGTTTATTAGCGGGCCCTTGGACTATCTAGGTTCCCTAAAGGGCACTTGGACTATCTACGTTACCGAACAGGCACTTGGACTATCTAGGTTACCTAGCGGGCACTTGGACTATGTAGGCTAACTAGGGGGCCCTTGGACGATCTAGGTTACCTAGCGGGCACTTGGACAATGTACGTTCCCTAGCGGGCACTTGGAATATCTATGTTAACTAGCGGGCACTTGGAATATGTAGGTTAACTAGTGGACACTTGCACTATGTAGGTTACCTAGCAGGCACTTGGAATATCTAGATTAAGTAGCGGGCACTTGGACTATCTAGGTTAACTAGCGTGCACTTGGACTATGTAGGTTCCTTAGCGGGCACTTGGACTATCTAGGTTGCCTAGCTGGCACTTGGACTATGTAGGATAACTAGCGTGCCCTTGGCCTATCTAGGTTACGTAGCCGGCACTTGGTATATAGGTTAACTAGCGGGCACTTGGACTATGTAGGTTAACTAGAGGACACTTGGACTATCTAGGTTAACTAGTGGGCCCTTGGACTATGTAGGTTAACTAGCGGGCACTTGGACAATCTAGGTTACCTAGCGGGCACTTGGACTATCTAGGTTACCTAGCGGGCACTTGAACTATGTAGGTTACCTAGTGGGCACTAGGACTATCTAGGTTAACGAACGGGCACTTGGAATATGCATGTAACCTAGCGGGCATTTGGACTGTCTAGGTTACCTAGCGGGCACTTTGACTTCTAGGTTAACGAACGGGCACTTGGACTATGTAGGTTGCTTAGCAGGCACTTGGACTATCTAGGTTAGGTAACGGGCACTTTGAGTATCTAGGTTACCTAGCGGGAACTTGGACAATGTAAGTTACCTAGCGGACCTTGGACTACGTAGGTTAACTCGCGGGCCCTTGGACAATCTAGGTTAACTAGCGGGCACTTGGATGATCAATGTTAACTAGCGGCACTTGGACTATGTACGTTCCCTAGCGGGCACTTGGACTATCTACGTTACCTAGCGTGCACTTGAACTATGTACGTTACCTAGCGGGCACTTGGACTATGTAGGTTAACTAGCGGGCACTTGGACTATCTAGGTTACCTAGTGGCACTTGGACTATGTACGTTCCCTAGAGGGCACTTGGACTATCTACGTTACCTAGCGTGCACTTGAACTATGTACGTTACCTAGCGGGCCCTTGTATTATGTAGGTTCCCTAGCGGGCACTTGGACTCTGTATGTTCCCTAGCGGGCACTTGGACTATGTATGTTCCCTACGGACACGTGAACTATGTAAGTTAACTACCGGGCACTTGGACTATGTAGGTTAACTAGCGGTTCCTTGGACTATCTAGGTTACCTAGCGGGCACTTGTACTATGTAGGTTAACTAGCGGACACTTGGATCATCTAGGTTAACTAGCGGCACTTGGACTATCTACATTAACTAGGGGGCCCTTGGACTATGTAGATTCCCCAGCGGGCACTTGGACTATGTAGGTTCCCTAGCGGGCACTTGGACTCTGTATGTTCCCTAGCGGGCACTTGGACTATGTATGTTCCCTACGGACACGTGAACTATGTAAGTTAACTACCGGGCACTTGGACTATGTAGGTTAACTAGCGGGTCCTTGGACTATCTAGGTTACCTAGCGGGCACTTGGACTATGTAGGGTAACTAACGGGCAATAGGACTATCTAGGTTAACTAGCGGGCCCTTGGACGATGTAGTTTAACTAGGGGGCCCTTGGTTCTATGTAGGTTAACTAGCGGGCCCTTGGACTATGTAGGTTACCTAGCGGGCACTTGGACGATCTAGGTTAACTAGCGGGTACGTGGACTTTGTAGGTTAACTAGCGGGCCCTTGGACTATGTAGATTGACTAGCGGCACTTGGACTATCTATGTTAACTAGCGGGCCCTTGGACTATGTAGATTCCCTAGCGGGCACTTGGACTATGTATGTTCCAGAGCGGGCACTTGGACTATGTAGGTTCCCTATCAGGCACTTGGAGTATGTAGGTTCCAGAGCGGGTACTTGGACTATCTAGGTTCCCTAGCGGGCACTTGTACTATGTAGGTTAACTAGCGGACACTTGGATGATCTAGGTTAACTAGCGGCACTTGGACTATCTTCATTAACTAGGGGGCCCTTGGACTATGTAGATTCCCCAGCGGGCACTTGGACTATGTAGGTTCCCTAGCGGGCACTTGGACTCTGTATGTTCCCTAGCAGGCACTTGGACTATGTATGTTCCCTACGGACACTTGAACTATGTAAGTTAACTACCGGGCACTTGGACTATGTAGGTTAACTAGCGGGTCCTTGGACTATCTAGGTTACCTAGCGGGCACTTGGACTATGTAGGGTAACTAACGGGCAATAGGACTATCTAGGTTAACTAGCGGGCCCTTGGATGATGTAGTTTAACTAGGGGGCCCTTGGTTCTATGTAGGTTAACTAGCGGGCCCTTGGACTATGTAGGTTACCTAGCGGGCACTTGGACTATCTAGGTTAAAGAACAGTCACTTGGACTATGTAGGTAACCTAGCGGGCACTTGGAAAGTCTAGGTTACCTAGCAGGGACTTGGACTATCTAGGTTAACGAACGGGCACATGGACTATGTAGGATCCCTATCAGACATTTGGACTACTTAGGTTACCTAGCGGGTACTTGGACTATCTAGGTTAACTAGCGGGCACTTGGACTATCTAGGTTAACTAGCGGACCTTGGACTACGTAGGTTAACTCGCGGGCCCTTGGACAATCTAGGTTAACTAGCGGGCACTTGGATGATCAATGTTAACTAGCGGCACTTGGACTATGTACGTTCCCTAGCGGGCACTTGGACTATCTACGTTACCTAGCGTGCACTTGAACTATGTACGTTACCTAGCGGGCACTTGGACTATGTAGGTTAACTAGCGGGCACTTGGACTATCTAGGTTACCTAGTGGCACTTGGACTATGTACGTTCCCTAGAGGGCACTTGGACTATCTACGTTACCTAGCGTGCACTTGAACTATGTACGTTACCTAGCGGGCACTTGGACTATGTACGTTTCCTAGCGGGTACTTGGACTGGATAGGTTCCCTAGCGGGCACTTGTACTATGTAGGTTAACTAGCGGACACTTGGACGATCTAGGTTAATTAGCGGGACTTGGACTATCTACATTAACTAGGGGGCCCTTGTATTATGTAGGTTCCCTAGCGGGCACTTGGACTATGTATGTTCCCTACGGACACGTGAACTATGTAAGTTAACTACCGGGCACTTGGACTATGTAGGTTAACTAGCGGGTCCTTGGACTATCTAGGTTACCTAGCGGGCACTTGGACTATGTAGGGTAACTAACGGGCAATAGGACTATCTAGGTTAACTAGCGGGCCCTTGGACGATGTAGTTTAACTAGGGGGCCCTTGGTTCTATGTAGGTTAACTAGCGGGCCCTTGGACTATGTAGGT
Source organism: Tenrec ecaudatus (assembly GCF_050624435.1). NCBI lineage: Eukaryota > Metazoa > Chordata > Mammalia > Afrosoricida > Tenrecidae > Tenrec > Tenrec ecaudatus. Next base: position 280,727,208 of record NC_134530.1, on the reverse strand, counting down.
TACCTAGCGGGCACTTGGACGATCTAGGTTAACTAGCGGGTACGTGGACTTTGTAGGTTAACTAGCGGGCCCTTGGACTATGTAGATTGACTAGCGGCACTTGGACTATCTATGTTAACTAGCGGGCCCTTGGACTATGTACATTCCCTAGCGGGCACTTGGACTATGTATGTTCCAGAGCGGGCACTTGGACTATGTAGGTTCCCTAGCAAGCACTTGGAGTATGTAGGTTCCAGAGCGGGCACTTGGACTATCTAGGTTCCCTAGCGGCACTTGTACTATGTAGGTTAACTAGCGGACACTTGGACGATCTAGGTTAACTAGCGTGCACTTGGACTATGTAGGTTAACTAGCATGCCCTTGGATTATCTAGGTTACTTAGCAGGCACTTGGTATATAGGTTAAGTAGCGGGCACTTGGACTATGTAGGTTAACTAGAGGACACTTGGACTATCTACGTTAACTAGTGGGCCCTTGGACTATGTAGGTTAATAGCAGGCACTTGGACAATCTAGGTTAACTAGCGGGCACTTGGACGATCTAGGTTAACTAGCGGGCACTTGGACTATCAAAGTTAACAAGTGAGCCGTTGGACTATGTAGGTTAACTAGCGGGCCCTTGGACTATCTAGGTTACCTAGCGGGCACATGGACTATAAAGTTTACCTAGCAGGCACTTGGACTATGTAGGTTACCTAGTGGGCACTTGAACTATGTAGGTTGCCTAGCGAGCACTTGGACTATGTAGGTTCCCTATCGGGTACTTGGACTGTCTAGGTTACCTAGTGGGCACTTGGACTGTGTAGTTTACCTAGGAGGCACTTGGACTATGTTGGTTAACTAGCGGGCATTTGAACTATCTAGGTTACCTAGCAGGCACTTGGACTATGTATGTTCCCTAGCGGGCACTTGGGCTATCTACGTTACCTAGCGGGCACGTGGACTATGTAGGTTAACGAACGGGCACTTGGACTATGTAGGTAACCTAAAGGTCACTTGGACTGTCTAGGTTACCTTGCGGGAACTTGGACTATGTAGGTTAATTAGCGGGCACTTGTACTATCAAGGTTAACTAGCGGGCCCTTGCTCTATGTAGGTTAACTAGCAGGCCTTTGGACTATGTAAGTTAACTAGAGGGCACTTTGATGATCCTGGTTAACTAGCGGGCACTTGGACTATCTAGGTTAACTAGCGGGCACTTGGACTATCTAGGTTAACTAGCGGGCACTTGGACTATGTAGGTTCCCTAGCGGGCAATTTGACTATGTAGGTTCCCTAGCGGGCCCTTGGACTATGTAGGTTAACAGCGTGCACTTGGACAATCTAGGTTAACTAGCGGGTACTTGGACTATCTACATTAACTAGCGAGTCCTAGGACTATTTAGATTCCCTAGCGGGCACTTGGATTCTGTGTGTTCCCTAGGGACACTTGAACTATGTAGGTTCCCTAGCAGGCACTTGGACTATGTAGGTTCCAGAGGGGGCACTTGGACTATGTAAGTTAACTACCGGTCCCTTGGACTATGTAGGTTACCTAGCGGGCACTTGGACTATGTAGGTTAACTACCGGGCACATGCACTATCTAGGTTACCTAGTAGGCACTTGTACTATGTATGTTCCCTAGTGGGCACTTGGACTATCTATGTTAACTAGTGGGAACTTGGACTATCTATGTTAACTACCGGCCACATGGACTATGTAGGTTAACTAGCGAGCACTTGGACTATCTAGGTTAACAAGGGGACCTTGGACTACGTAGGTTAACTAGCGGGCCCTTGGACTATGTAGGTTAACTAGCGGGCCCTTGGAATATGTAGGTTAACTAGCGGGCTATTGGACGATCTAGGTTAACTAGAGGGCACTTGGACTATCTAGGTTAACTAGCGTGCACTTAGACTATCTAGGTTAAGTAGCGGGCACTTGGATGATCAATGTTAACTAGCGGGCACTTGGACTATCTAGGTTAGCTAACGGGAACTTGGACTAAGTACGTCCCCTAGTGGGCACTTGGCCACTCTAGGTTAACTAACGGGCACTAGGACTATCTAGGTTACCTAGCTGGCACTTGGACTATGAAGGTTCCCTAGCGTGCACTTAGACTATCTAGGTTAAGTAGCGGGCACTTGGATGATCAATGTTAACTAGCGGGCCCTTGGACTATCTAGGATAGCTAACTGGCACTTGGACTATGTAGGTTAACTAGCGGACACTTGCACGATCTAGGTTAACTAGCGGGCCCATTGACTATGTTGCTTAACTAGCGGGCAATTGGACGATCTAGGTTAACTATCGGGAACTTCGACTATGTAGGTTCCCTAGCGGGCATTTGCACTATATAGATAACCTAGCGGGCACTTAGACTTTGTAGGTTACCTAGCGGGCAGTTAGAATTTCTAGGTTACCTGGCTGGCACTTGAACTATCTACGTAACCTAGCAGGTTCTTGGAGTATGTAGGTTACCTAGCGGGCTGTTGGACTATCTAGGTTACCAAGCAGGCACTTGGACTATCTAGGTTAACTAACGAGTACTTGGACTATGTAGGTTCCCTAGCGGGCCCTTGGACAATGTAAGTTCCCTAGCGGGCATTTGGACTATCTAGGTTACCAAACGAGCACTTGGACTATGTATGTTCCCTAGCGGGCACTTGGATTATTTAGGTTCCCTATCGGGCACTTGGACTATGTAGGTTAACTAGAGGGCATTTGGACTATGTAGGTTACCTAGCGGGCTCTTGGACTATGTAGGTTCCCTATCGGGCACTTGGAGAATGTAGGTTAACTAGGGGGCACTAGGACTATGTAGGTTACCTAGCGGGCCTTGGACTATCTAGGTTACCTAGCGGGCATTTGGACTATGTAGGCTCCCTAGCGGTCATTTGGACTATATAGATTACCTAGCGGGCACTTAGATTTTGTAGGTTACCAAGCGGGCACTTGTACTATGTGGGTTCCCTAGAGGGCATTTGGACTATCTAGGTTACCTAACGGGCACTTGGACTATGTAGGTTCCCTAGCGGGCACTTGGATTATGTAGGTTCCCTATCGGGCACTTGGACTATGTAGGTTAACTAGCGGGCATTTGGACTATGTAGGTTACCTGGCGGGCACTTGGACTACCTAGGTTCCCTATCGGGCACTTGGAGAATGTAGGTTAACTAGGGGGCACTAGCACAATGTAGGTTACCTAGCGGGCCCTTGGACTATCTAGGTTACCTAGAGGGAACCTGGACTATGTAGGTTAACTAGTGGGCACTTGGACTATGTAGGTTGCCAACGGGCACTTGGACTATGTAGGTTCCCTAGCGGGCACTTGGATTATCTAGGTTAACGAACGGGCACTTGGACTATGTAGGTTACCTAGCCGCACTTGGACTATATAGGTTACCTAACGGGAACTTGGACTATGTAGGTTAACTAGCGTACACTTGGACGATCTAGGTTAACAAGCGGGCACTTGGAATATCTAGGTTAACTAGCGGGCCCTTGGACTATGTAGGTTAACTAGCGGGCACTTGGACTATCTACGTTAACTAGCAGGTTCTTGTATTATGTAGGTTAACTATCGGGCACTTCGACAATCTAGGTTAACTAGCGGGCACTTGGACTATCTAGGTTAACTAGCGGGCACTTGCACAATGCAGGCTCCCTAGCGGGCACTTTAACTATGTAGGTTCCCTAGCGGGCACTTGGACTATATAGGTTCCCTAACGGGCACATGGACTATGTAGGTTCCTCTGCGGGAACTTGGACTATGTAGGTTCCCTATCAGGCACTTGGACTATGTAGGTTAACTAGCGGGCACTTGGATGATCAAGGTTAACTAGCGGGCACTTGGACTGTCTAGGTTAACTAGCGGGCACTTGGACTATCTAGGTTAATTAGCGGGCACTTGTACAATGCAGGTTCCCAAGCGGGCACTTTGACTATGTAGGTTCCCTAGCGGGCACATGGACAATATAGGTTCCCTACAGGCACTTGGACTATCTAGGTTCCCTAACGGGCACTTGGAATATGTAGGTTCCCTATCGGGCAATTGGACTATGTAGGTTCCTCAGCGGGCACTTGCACTTTGTATGTTCACTATCGGGCATTGGACTATGTAGGTTAACTAGCAGGACCTTGGACTATCTAGGTTACCTAGCGGGCACTTGGACTATGTAGGTTAACTTGCGGACACTTGGACAATCTAGGTTACCTAGCGGGAACTTGAACTATGTACATACCCTAGAGGGCACTTGGACTATCTAGGTTTCCTAGCGGGCACTTGGACTATCTAGATTAACTAGTGGGCCCTTGGACTATCTAGGTTTACTAGCGGGCACTTCGACTATCTAGGTTAGCTAACGGGCAATTGGACTATCTAGGTTACCTAGCGGGCACTTGGACTATGTAGGTTCCCTAGCGAGCACTTGGACTATTTAAGTTACCTAGCAGGCACTTTGACTATCTAGGTTAACGAACGTGCACTTGGACTATGTAGGTAACCTAGCCGGCACTTGGACTGTCTAGGTTACCTAGCAGGCACTTGGCCCATCTAGATTAACGAACGGGCACTTGGACTATGTAGGTTAACTAGCGGACACTTCGACTATCTAGGTTAGCTAACGGGCAATTGGACTATCTAAGTTACCTAGCGGGCACTTGGACTATGTAGGCTGCCTAGCGAGCACTTGGACTATGTAGGTTCCCTATCGGGTACTTGGACTGTATAGGTTACCTAGTGGGCACTTGGACTGTGTAGTTTACCTAGGAGGCACTTGGACTATGTTGGTTAACTAGCGGGCATTTGGACTATCTAGGTTACCTAGCGGGCACTTGGACTATGTACGTTCCCTAGCGGGCACTTGGGCTATCTACGTTACCTAGCGGGCACTTGGACTATGTAGGTTAACGAACGGGCACTTGGACTATGTAGGTAATCTAAAGGTCACTTGGACTGTCTAGGTTACCTTGCGGGAACTTGGACTATGTAGGTTAATTAGCGGGCACTTGTACTATCAAGGTTAACTAGCGGGCCGTTGCTCTATGTAGGTTAACTAGCAGGCCTTTGGACTATGTAAGTTAACTAGAGGGCACTTTGATGATCCTGGTTAACTAGCGGGCACTTGGACTATCTAGGTTAACTAGAGGGAACTTGGACTATCTAGGTTAACTAGCGGGAACTTGGACTATGTAGGTTCCCTAGCGGGCACTTTGACAATGTAGGTTCCCTATCGGGCACTTGGATTATATAGGTTAACTAGCGGGCCCTTGGACTATGTAGGTTAACTAGCGTGCACTTGGACAATCTAGGTTAACTAGCGGGTACTTGGACTATCTACGTTAACTAGCGGGTCCTTGGACTATGTAGATTCCCTAGCGGGCACTTGGATTCTGGATGTTCCCTAGGGACACTTGAACTATGTAGGTTCCCTAGCAGGCACTTGTACTATGTATGTTCCCTAGTGGGCACTTGGACTATGTATGTTCCCTAGTGGGAACTTGGACTATCTATGTTAACTACCGGCCACATGGACTATGTAGGTTAACTAGGGAACACTTGCACTATGTAGGTTACCTAGCGGCACTTGGATTATGTAGGTTAACTAGCGTGCATTTGGACTATGTAGGTTAAGTAGAGGACACTTAGACGATCTAGGTTAACTAGTGGGCCCTTGGATTATGTAGGTTAACGAACGGGCATTTGGACTATGTAGGTTACCTAGCAGACACTTGGCTATCTAGGTTACCTAGCGGGCACTTGGACTATGTAGGTTCCCTAGCGGGCACTTGGATTATGTAGGTTCCCTATCGGGCACTTGGACTATGTAGGTTAATTAGACGGCATTTGGACTATGTAGGTTACCTAGCGGGAACTTGGACTATGTAGGTTCCCTATCGGGCACTTAGAGAATGTAGGTTACCTAGCGGGCCCTTGGACTATCTAGGTTACCTAGCGGGCATTTGGACTATGTAGGCTCACTAACGGGCATTTGGACTATATCGATTACCTAGCGGGCACTTAGACTTTGTAGGTTACCTAGCGGGCACTTGGACTATCTAGGTTAACTAGCTGGCACTTGAACTATCTACGTTACCTAGCGGGTACTTGGAGTATGTAGCTTACCTACCGGGCTGTTGGACTATCTAGGTTACCAAGCGGGCACTTGGACTATCTAAGTTAACTAACGGGCACTTGGATTATGTAGGTTCCCTAGCGGGCTCTTGGACTATGTAAGTTCCCTAACGGACACTTGGACTATGTGGGTTCCCTAGCGGGCATTTGGACTATCTAGGTTACCTGACGGGCACTTGGATTATGTGGGTTCCCTAGTGGGCATTTGGACTATCTAGGTTACCTAGCGGGCATTTGAACTATGGACGTTCCCTAGCCGGCACATGGACTATCTAGGTTACCTAGCGGGCACTTGGACTATGTACGTTACCTAGCGGGCACTTGGACTATCTATGTTAACTAGCGGGCACTTGTACTATGTAGGTTCCCAATCGGGCACTTGGACTAGATAGGTTCCCTAGCGGGCACTTGGTATATCTAGGTTAACTAGCGGGCACTTGGAATATCTATGTTAACTAGCGAGCACTTGGACTATCTAGGTTAACTAGCGGGCATTTGGAGTATTAGGGTCCCTAGCGGGCATTTGGTGTATATTGGTTACCTAGCGGGCACTTGGACTATGTAGGTTAACGAACGGGAACTTGGAATATGTAGGTAACCTAGTGGTCACTTGAACAGTCTAGGTTACCTAGCAGGCACTTGGAGTATGTAGGTTAACTAGGGGGCACTTGGACTATCTAGGTTAACTAGCGGGCCCTTGGACGATGTAGGTTAACTAGCGGGCCATTGGACTATGTAGGTTAACTAGCGGGCCCTTGGAATATGTAGGTTAACTAGCTGGCACTTGGACGATCTAGGTTAACTAGCGGGTACTTGGACTATGTAGGTTAACTAGCGGGCCCTTGGACTATGTTGATTAACTAGCAGCACTTGGACTATCTACGTTAACTAGCGGGCCCATGGACTATGTAGATTCCTTAGCGGGCACTTGGACTATGTAGATTCCCTAGCGGGCACTTGGACTATGTATGTTCCAGAGCGGGCACTTGGACTATGTAGGTTCCCTAGCAGGCACTTGGACTATGTAGGTTCCCTAGCGGGCACTTGTACTATGTAGGTTAACTAGCGGACACTTGGACGATCTAGGTTAACTAGCGGGTAGTTGAGACTATGTAGGTTAACCAGCGGGCCCTTGAACTATGTAGATTAACTAGCGGCACTTGGAGTATCTACGTTAACTAGCGGGCCCTGGACTATGTAGATTCCCTAGCGGGCACTTGGACTACCTAGCTTCCCTAGCAGGCACTTAGACTCTGTATGTTCCCTAGCGGGCACTTGGACTATATATGTTCCTTAGGGACACATGAACTATGTAAGTTAACTACCGGGCACTTGGACTATGTAGGTTAACTAGCGGGCCCTTAGACTATCTAGGTTACCTAGCGGGCACTTGGACTATGTAGGTTAACTACCGGGCACTTGTACCATCTAGGTTACCTAGCGGGCACTTGGACTATCTATGTTAACTAGCGGGCACTTGGACTATGTAGGTTAACTAGGGGACACTTGCACAATGTAGGTTACCTAGCGGCACTTGGACTATCTAGTTTAACTAGCGGGCACTTAGACTATCTGTGTTAACTAGCGTGCACTTGGACTATGTAGGTTCCTTAGCGGGCACTTGAACTATCTAGTTTACCTAGCGGGCACTTGGACTATGTAGGTTAACTAGCGGGCCCTTGGACTATCTAGGTTACATAGCTGGAACTTGGACTATATAGGTTACCTTGCGGGCACTTTGACTATGTAGCTTAACCAAAGACACTTGGACGATCTAGGTTAAATAGTGGGCCCTTGGACTATGTAGGTTAACGAACGGGCATTTGGACTATATAAGTTACCTAGCAGGCACTTGGACTGTCTAGGTTACCTAGCGGGCACTTGGACTATCTAGGTTAACGAACGGGCACTTGTACTATCTAGGTTAACTAGCGAGCACTTGAACTATGTAGGTTACCTAGCCGGCACTTGCACTATCTAGGTTACCTAGCGGGCATTTGGACTATGTAGGTTAATTAGCGGGCACTTGGACTATCTAGGTTACCGAACGGGCGTTTGGACAATGTAGGTTACCTAGCGGGCATTTGGACTTCTAGGTTAACGAATGGGCACTTGGACTATGTATGTTGCATAGCGGGCAATTGGATTATCTAGGTTAGGTAACGGGTACTTGGACTATCTAGGTTACCTAGCGGGAACTTGGACTATGTAGGTTACCTAGCGGGCACTTGGACTATCTAGGTTACATAACGGGCACTTGGACTATCTTGGTTTCTTAGCGGGCACTTGGACTATATAGGTTACCTTGCGGGCCCTTGGACTATGTAGGTTACCTAGCGGACACTTGGACTATCTAGGTTAACGAAAGGGCACTTTGACTATGTAGGTTACCTAGCCTGCAATTGGATTATCTAGGTTAACGAACGGGCACTTGGACTATGTACGTTACCTAGCCTCCACTTGGACTATCTAGGTTAGCTAACAGGCACTTGGACTATCTAGGTTCCCTAGCGGGCACTTGTACTATCTAGGTTACCTAGCTGGCACTTGCACTATGTAGGTCAACTAGCGGGCCCTTGGACTATCTAGATTAGCTAACGGGCACTTAGATTATGTAGGTTAACTAGCGGGCACTTGGAATATGTAGGTTAACTAGCGGACACTTGCACTATGTAGGTTAACTAGCGGGCCCATGGACTATGTAGATTTACTAGAGGGCCCTTGGACTATCTGAGTTCCCTAAAAGGCACTTGGACTATCTAGGTTACCAAACGGGCACTTGGATTATCTAGGTTACCGAACAGTAACTTGGACTTTCTAGGTTACTTAGCGGGCACTTGGACTATGTAGGCTAACTAGGGGGCCCTTGGACGATCTAGGTTACCTAGCGGGTACTTGAACTATCTAGGTTAACTAGCGGGCACTTGCACTCTCTAGCTTACCTAGCGGGCACTTGGACTATGTACGTTCCCTAGCGGGCACTTGAACATCTATGTTAACTAGTGGGCACTTGGAATATGTAGGTTAACTAGCGGACACTTGCACTATGTAGGTTACCTAGCAGGCAGTTGGACTATCTAGGTTAACATGCGGCCACTTGGACTATTTAGGTTAACTAGCGTGCACTTGGACTATGTAGGTTAACTAGCTTGCCCTTGGACGATCTAGGTTAACTAGCGGGCCCTTGGACTATCAAAGTTAATAAGTGAGCCGTTGGACTATCTAGGTTACCTTGCAGGCACTTTGACTATCTAGGTTAACGAACGGGCACTTGGACTATGTAGGTTGCCCAGCGGGCACTTGGATTATGTAGGTTCCCTTTCGGGCACTTGGACTATGTAGGTTAACTAGCGGGCACTTGGACTGTCTAGGTTACCTAGCGGGCACTTGGATTATCTAGGTTAACGAACGGGCACTTGGATTATGTCTGTTACCTAGTCACCACTTGGACTATCTAGGTTATCTAAGAGGCACTTGGACTATCTAGGTTCCCTATCGGGCACTTGGACAATGTAGGTTAACTAGCGGGCCCTTGGACTATCTAGGTTAGCTAACGGGCACTTAGATTATGTAGGTTAACTAGCGGGCACTTGGAATATGTAGGTTAACTAGCGGACACTTGCACTATGTAGGTTAACTAGCGGGCCCATGGACTATGTAGGTTTATTAGCGGGCCCTTGGACTATCTAGGTTCCCTAAAGGGCACTTGGACTATCTAGGTTACCGAACGGGCACTTGGACTATCTAGGTTACCTAGCGGGCACTTGGACTATGTAGGCTAACTAGGGGGCCCTTGGACGATCTAGGTTACCTAGCGGGCACTTGGACAATGTACGTTCCCTAGCGGGCACTTGGAATATCTATGTTAACTAGCGGGCACTTGGAATATGTAGGTTAACTAGTGGACACTTGCACTATGTAGGTTACCTAGCAGGCACTTGGAATATCTAGATTAAGTAGCGGGCACTTGGACTATCTAGGTTAACTAGCGTGCACTTGGACTATGTAGGTTCCTTAGCGGGCACTTGGACTATCTAGGTTGCCTAGCTGGCAATTGGACTATGTAGGTTAACTAGCGTGCCCTTGGCCTATCTAGGTTACGTAGCCGGCACTTGGTATATAGGTTAACTAGCGGGCACTTGGACTATGTAGGTTAACTAGAGGACACTTGGACTATCTAGGTTAACTAGTGGGCCCTTGGACTATGTAGGTTAACTAGCGGGCACTTGGACAATCTAGGTTACCTAGCGGGCACTTGGACTATCTAGGTTACCTAGCGGGCACTTGAACTATGTAGGTTACCTAGTGGGCACTTGGACTATCTAGGTTAACGAACGGGCACTTGGAATATGCATGTAACCTAGCGGGCACTTGGACTGTCTACGTTACCTAGCGGGCACTTTGACTTCTAGGTTAACGAACGGGCACTTGGACTATGTAGGTTGCTTAGCAGGCACTTGGACTATCTAGGTTAGGTAACGGGCACTTTGAGTATCTAGGTTACCTAGCGGGAACTTGGACAATGTAAGTTACCTAGCGGACACTTGGACTATCTAGGTTACCTAGCGGGCCCTTGGACTATGTAGGTTTCCTAGCGGGCATTTGGACTATCAAGGTTAAAGAACGGGCACTTGGACTATGTAGGTAACCTAGCGGGCACTTGGACATCTAGGTTAACGAACGGGCACTTGGTCTATGTAGGTTGCTTAGCGGGCACTTGGACTATCTAGGTTAGGTAACGGGCACTTTGAGTATCTAGGTTACCTAGAGGGAACTTGGACAATGTAAGTTAACTAGTGGACACTTGGACTATCTAGGTTACCTAACGGGCACTTTGACTATCTAGGTTACATAGCGGGCACTTGGACTCTAGGTTACCTAGCGGGCACTTGGACTATCTAGGTTACCTAGCGGGCCCCTGGACTATGTAGGTTTCCTAGCGGGCATTTGGACTATCTAGGTTAAAGAACAGTCACTTGGACTATGTAGGTAACCTAGCGGGCACTTGGAAAGTCTAGGTTACCTAGCGGGCACTTGGACTATCTAGGTTACCTATCGGGCACTTGGACTATCTAGGTTAACGAACGGGCACATGGACTATGTAGGATCCCTATCAGACATTTGGACTACTTAGGTTACCTAGCGGGTACTTGGACTATCTAGGTTAACTAGCGGGCACTTGGACTATCTAGGTTAACTAGCGGACCTTGGACTACGTAGGTTAACTAGCGGGCCCTTGGACAATCTAGGTTAACTAGCGGGCACTTGGATGATCAATGTTAACTAGCGGCACTTGGACTATGTACGTTCCCTAGCGGGCACTTGGACTATCTACGTTACCTAGCGTGCACTTGAACTATGTACGTTACCTAGCGGGCACTTGGACTATGTAGGTTAACTAGCGGGCACTTGGACTATCTAGGTTACCTAGTGGCACTTGGACTATGTACGTTCCCTAGCGGGCACTTGGACTATCTACGTTACCTAGCGTGCACTTGAACTATGTAGGTTACCTAGCGGGCACTTGGACTATGTACGTTTCCTAGTGGGTACTTGGACTGGATAGGTTCCCTAGCGGGCACTTGTACTATGTAGGTTAACTAGCGGACACTTGGACGATCTAGGTTAATTAGCGGGACTTGGACTATCTACATTAACGAGGGGGCCCTTGGATTATGTAGATTCCCTAGCGGGCACTTGGACTATGTAGGTTCCCTAGCGGGCACTTGGACTCTGTATGTTCCCTAGCGGGCACTTGGACTATGTATGTTCCCTACGGACACTTGAACTATGTAAGTTAACTACCGGGCACTTGGACTATGTAGGTTAACTAGCGGGTCCTTGGACTATCTAGGTTACCTAGCGGGCACTTGGACTATGTAGGTTAACTAACGGGCAATAGGATTATCTAGGTTAACTAGCGGGCCCTTGGACGATGTAGTTTAACTAGGGGGCCCTTGGTTCTATGTAGGTTTACTAGCGGGCCCTTGGACTATGTAGGTTACCTAGCGGGCACTTGGACGATCTAGGTTAACTAGCGGGTACGTGGACTATGTAGGTTAACTAGCGGGCCCTTGGACTATGTAGATTAACTAGCGGCACTTGGACTATCTATGTTAACTAGCAGGCCCTTGGACTATGTAGATTCCCTAGCGGGCACTTGGACTATGTATGTTCCAGAGCGGGCACTTGGACTATGTAGGTTCCCTATCAGGCAATTGGAGTATGTAGGTTCCAGAGCGGGTACTTGGACTATCTAGGTTCCCTAGCGGGCACTTGTACTATGTAGGTTAACTAGCGGACACTTGGACGATCTAGGTTAACTAGCGGCACTTGGACTATCTACATTAACTAGGGGGCCCTTGGACTATGTAGATTCCCCAGCGGGCACTTGGACTATGTAGTTTCCCTAGCGGGCACTTGGACTCTGTATTTTCCCCAGCGGGCACTTGGACTATGTAGTTTCCCTAGCGGGCACTTGGACTCTGTATTTTCCCTAGCGGGCACTTGGACTATGTAGGTTCCCTAGCGGGCACTTGGACTCTGTATTTTCCCTAGCGGGCACTTGGACAATGTAGGTTCCCTAGCAGGCACTTGTACTAGGTAGGTTAACTAGCGGACACTTGGACGATCTAGGTTAACTAGCGGCACTTGGACTATGTATGTTCCAGAGCAGGCACTTGGACTATGTAGGTTCCCTAGCAAGCACTTGGAGTATATAGGTTCCAGAGCGGGCACTTGGACTATCTAGGTTCCCTAGCGGCACTTGTACTATGTAGGTTAACTAGCGGACACTTGGACGATCTAGGTTAACTAGCGGCACTTGGACTATCTACATTAACTAGGGGGCCCTTGGACTATGTAGATTCCCTAGCGGGCACTTGGACTATGTAGGTTCCCTAGCGGGCACTTGGACTCTGTATGTTCCCTAGCGGGCACTTGGACAATGTATGTTCCCTACGCACACTTGAACTAAGTAAGTTAACTACCGGGCACTTGGACTATGTAGGTTAACTAGCGGGTCCTTGGACTATCTAGGTTACCGAGCGGGCACTTGGACTATGTAGGTTAACTACCGGGCACTTGCACTATCTAGGTTACCGAACGGGCATTTGGACTATGTAGGTAAACTAGCGGGCACTTGGACAGTCTAGGTTACCTAGCGGGCACTTGGACATCTAGGTTAACGAACGGGCACTTGGACTATGTAGGTTGCTTAGCGGGCACTTGGACTATCTAGGTTAGGTAACGGGCACTTTGAGTATTAGGTTACCTAGCGGGAACTTGGACAATGTAAGCCACCTAGCGGACACTTGGACTATCTAGGTTACCTAACAGGCACTTTGACTATCTAGGTTACATAGCGGGCACTTGGACTATGAAGGTTAAATAGTGAGCACTTGGACTCTAGGTTACCTAGCGGGCACTTGGACTATCTAGGTTACCTAGCGGGCCCCTGGAATATGTAGGTTTCCTAGCGGGCATTTGGACTATCTAGGTTAAAGAACGGGCAATTGGACTATTTAGGTAACCTAGCGGGCACTTGGAAAGTCTAGGTTTCCTTGCGGGCACTTGGACTATCTAGGTTAACGAACAGGCACTTGGACTATGTAGGATCCCTATCGGACATTTTGACTACTTAGGTTACCTAGCGGGTACTTGGACTATCTAGGTTAACTAGCGGGCATTTGGATGATCAATGTTAACTAGCGGCACTTGGACTATGTACGTTCCCTAGCGGGCTCTTGGACTATCTACGTTACCTAGCGTGCACTTGAACTATGTACGTTACCTAGCGGGCAATTGGACTATGTACGTTTCCCAGCGGGTACTTGGACTAGATAGGTTCCCTAGAGGGCACTTGGTCTATCTAGGTTAACTAACGGGCACTTGGACTATCTAGGTTAACTAGCGAGCACTTGGACTATCTAGGTTAACTAGCGGGCATTTGGACTATTAGGGACCCTAGCGGGCATTTGGACTATATTGGTTACATAGCGGGCACTTGGACTATGTAGGTTAACGAACGGGCACTTGGACTATGTGGGTAACCTAGTGGTCACTTGAACTGTCTAGGTTACCTAGCGGGCACTTGGACTATGTAGGTTAACTAGCGGGCACTTGGACTATCTAGGTTAACTAGCGGGCCCTTGGACGATGTAGGTTAACTAGCGGGCCCTTGGACTATGTAGGTTAACTAGCGGGACCTTGGACTATGTAGGTTACCTAGCGGGCACTTGGACGATCTAGGTTAACTAGTGGGACCTTGGACTATGTAGGTTAACTAGCGGGCCCTTGGACTATGTAGATTAACTAGCGGCACTTGGACTATGTATGTTCCAGAGCGGACACTTGGACTATCTAGGTTCCCTAGCGGGAACTTGTACTATGTAGGTTAACTAGCGGACACTTGGACGATCTAGGTTAACTAGCGGCACTTGGACTATCTACATTAACTAGGGGGCCCTTGGACTATGTAGATTCCCTAGCGGGCACTTGGACTATGTAGGTTCCTTAGCGGGTACTTGGACTCTATATGTTCCCTAACGGGCACTTGGACTATGTATATTCCCTACGGACACTTGAACTATGTAAGTTAACTACCGGGCACTTGGACTATGTAGGTTAACTAGCGCGTCCTTGGACTATCTAGGTTACCTAGCGGGCACTTGGACTATGTAGGTTAACTACCGGGCACTTGCACTATCTAGGTTACCGAACGGGCATTTGGAGTATGTAGGTAAACTAGCGGGCATTTGGACTTCTAGGTTAACGAACAGGCACTTGGACTATGTATGTTGCATAGCGGGCAATTGGACTATCTAGGTTAAGTAACGGGCACTTGGACTATCTAGGTTACCTAGCGGGAACTTGGACTATGTAGGTTACCTAGCGTGCACTTGAACTATCTACGTTACCTACCGGGTACTTGGACTATCTAGGTTACCTACCGGGCACTTGCACTATATAGGTTCCCTAGCGGGCACTTGGATTATGTATGTTCCCTATCGGGCACTTGGACTATGTAGGTTAACTAGGGGGCACTAGGACTATGTAGGTTACCTAGCGGACCCTTGGAATAACTAGGTTACCTAGCGGGCATTTGGACTATGTATGCTCCCTAGCGGTCATTTGGACTATATAGATTACCTCGCGGGCACTTAGACATTGTAGGTTCCCTATCGGGCACTTGGAGAATGTAGGTTAACTAGGGGGAACTAGGACAATGTAGGTTACCAAGCAGGCCCTTGGATTATCTAGGTTACCTAGGGGGAACCTGGTGTATGTAGGTTAACTAGTGGGCACTTGGACTATCTAGGTTACCTAGCGGGCCCTTGGACTATGTAGGTTTCCTAGCGGGCATTTGGACTATCTAGGTTAAAGAACGAGCACTTGGACTATGTAGGTAACCTAACGGGCACTTGGACTTCTAGGTTAACGAACGGGCACTTGGTCTATGTAGGTTGCTTAGCGGGCACTTGGACTATCTAGGTTAGGTAACGGGCACTTTGAGTATCTAGGTTACCTAGCGGGAACTTGGACAATGTAAGTTACCTACCGGACACTTGGACTATCTAGGTTACCTAACGGGCACTTTGACTATCTAGGTTACATAGCGGGCACTTGGACTCTAGGTTACCTAGCGGGCACTTGGACTATCTAGGTTACCTAGCGGGCCCTTGGACTATGTAGGTTTCCTAGCGGGCATTTGGACTATCTAGGTTAAAGAACGGTCACTTGGACTATGTAGGTAACCTAGCGGGCACTTGGAAAGTCTAGGTTACCTAGCGGGCACTTGGACTATCTAGGTTAACGAACGGGCACATGGACTATGTAGGATCCCTATCAGACATTTGGACTACTTAGGTTACCTAGCGGGTACTTGGACTATCTAGGTTAACTAGCGGGCACTTGGACTATCTAGGTTAACTAGCGGACCTTGGACTACGTAGGTTAACTAGCGGGCCCTTGGACAATCTAGGTTAACTAGCGGGCACTTGGATGATCAATGTTAACTAGCGGCACTTGGACTATGTACGTTCCCTAGCGGGCACTTGAACTATGTACGTTACCTAGCGGGCACTTGGACTATGTAGGTTAACTAGCGGGCACTTGGACTATCTAGGTTACCTAGTGGCACTTGGACTATGTACGTTCCCTAGCGGGCACTTGGACTATCTACGTTACCTAGCGTGCACTTGAACTATGTAGGTTACCTAGCGGGCACTTGGACTATGTACGTTTCCTAGCGGGTACTTGGACTGGATAGGTTCCCAAGCGGGCACTTGTACTATGTAGGTTAACTAGCGGACACTTGGACGATCTAGGTTAATTAGCGGGACTTGGACTATCTACATTAACTAGGGGGCCCTTGGATTATGTAGATTCCCTAGCGGGCACTTGGACTATGTAGGTTCCCTAGCGGGCACTTGGACTCTGTATGTTCCCTAGCGGGCACTTGGACTATGTATGTTCCCTACGGACACTTGAACTATGTAAGTTAACTACCGGGCACTTGGACTATGTAGGTTAACTAGCGGGTCCTTGGACTATCTAGGTTACCTAGCGGGCACTTGGACTATGTAGGTTAACTAACGGGCAATAGGATTATCTAGGTTAACTAGCGGGCCCTTGGACGATGTAGTTTAACTAGGGGGCCCTTGGTTCTATGTAGGTTAACTAGCGGGCCCTTGGACTATGTAGGTTACCTAGCGGGCCCTTGGACGATCTAGGTTAACTAGCGGGTACGTGGACTATGTAGGTTAACTAGCGGGCCCTTGGACTATGTAGATTAACTAGCGGCACTTGGACTATCTATGTTAACTAGCAGGCCCTTGGACTATGTAGATTCCCTAGCGGGCACTTGGACTATGTATGTTCCAGAGCGGGCACTTGGACTATGTAGGTTCCCTATCAGGCACTTGGAGTATGTAGGTTCCAGAGCGGGTCCTTGGACTATCTAGGTTCCCTAGCGGGCACTTGTACTATGTAGGTTAACTAGCGGACACTTGGACGATCTAGGTTAACTAGCGGCACTTGGACTATCTACATTAACTAGGGGGCCCTTGGACTATGTAGATTCCCCAGCGGGCACTTGGACTATGTAGTTTCCCTAGCGGGCACTTGGACTCTGTATGTTCCCTAGCGGGCACTTGGACTATGTATGTTCCCTACGGACACTTGAACTATGTAAGTTAACTACCGGGCACTTGGACTATGTAGGTTAACTAGCGGGTCCTTGGACTATCTAGGTTACCTAGCGGGCACTTGGACTATGTAGGTTAACTAACGGGCAATAGGACTATCTAGGTTAACTAGCGGGCCCTTGGACGATGTAGTTTAACTAGGGGGCCCTTGGTTCTATGTAGGTTAACTAGCGGGCCCTTGGACTATGTAGGTTACCTAGCGGGCACTTGGACGATCTAGGTTAACTAGCGGGTACGTGGACTATGTAGGTTAACTAGCGGGCCCTTGGACTATGTAGATTAACTAGCGGCACTTGGACTATCTATGTTAACTAGCAGGCCCTTGGACTATGTAGATTCCCTAGCGGGCACTTGGACAATGTATGTTCCAGAGCGGGCACTTGGACTATGTAGGTTCCCTATCAGGCACTTGGAGTATGTAGGTTCCAGAGCGGGTACTTGGACTATCTAGGTTCCCTAGCGGGCACTTGTACTATGTAGGTTAACTAGCGGACACTTGGATCATCTAGGTTAACTAGCGGCACTTGGACTATCTACATTAACTAGGGGGCCCTTGGACTATGTAGATTCCCCAGCGGGCACTTGGACTATGTAGGTTCCCTAGCGGGCACTTGGACTCTGTATGTTCCCTAGCGGGCACTTGGACTATGTATGTTCCCTACGGACACTTGAACTATGTAAGTTAACTACCGGGCACTTGGACTATGTAGGTTAACTAGCGGGTCCTTGGACTATCTAGGTTACCTAGCGGGCACTTGGACTATGTAGGGTAACTAACGGGCAATAGGACTATCTAGGTTAACTAGCGGGCCCTTGGACGATGTAGTTTAACTAGGGGGCCCTTGGTTCTATGTAGGTTAACTAGCGGGCCCTTGGACTATGTAGGTTACCTAGCGGGCACTTGGACGATCTAGGTTAACTAGCGGGTACGTGGACTTTGTAGGTTAACTAGCGGGCCCTTGGACTATGTAGATTGACTAGCGGCACTTGGACTATCTATGTTAACTAGCGGGCCCTAGGACTATGTACATTCCCTAGCGGGCACTTGGACTATGTATGTTCCAGAGCGGGCACTTGGACTATGTAGGTTCCCTAGCAGGCACTTGTACTAGGTAGGTTAACTAGCGGACACTTGGACGATCTAGGTTAACTAGCGGCACTTGGACTATCTACATTAACTAGGGGGCCCTTGGACTATGTAGATTCCCTAGCGGGCACTTGGACTATGTAGGTTCCCTAGCGGGCACTTGGACTCTGTATGTTCCCTAGCGGGCACTTGGACAATGTATGTTCCCTACGCACACTTGAACTAAGTAAGTTAACTACCGGGCACTTGGACTATGTAGGTTAACTAGCGGGTCCTTGGACTATCTAGGTTACCTAGCGGGCATTTGGACTATGTAGGTAAACTAGCGGGCACTTGGACAGTCTAGGTTACCTAGCGGGCACTTGGACATCTAGGTTAACGAACGGGCACTTGGACTATGTAGGTTGCTTAGCGGGCACTTGGACTATCTAGGTTAGGTAACGGGCACTTTGAGTATCTAGGTTACCTAGCGGGAACTTGGACAATGTAAGCCACCTAGCGGACACTTGGACTATCTAGGTTACCTAACGGGCACTTTGACTATCTAGGTTACATAGCGGGCACTTGGACTATGAAGGTTAAATAGCGAGCACTTGGACTCTAGGTTACCTAGCGGGCACTTGGACTATCTAGGTTACCTAGCGGGCACTTGGACTATGTAGGTTTCCTAGCGGGCATTTGGACTATCTAGGTTAAAGAACGGGCACTTGGACTATGTAGGTAACCTAGCGGGCACTTGGAAAGTCTAGGTTTCCTTGCGGGCACTTGGACTATCTAGGTTAACGAACAGGCACTTGGACTATGTAGGATCCCTATCGGACATTTTGACTACTTAGGTTACCTAGCGGGTACTTGGACTATTTAGGTTAACTAGCGGGCACTTGGACTATCTAGGTCAGCTAGCGGGCCCTGTACTATGTAGGTTAACTAGCGAGAACTTGGACTATCTAGGTTAACTAGCGGACCTTGGACTACGTAGGTTAACTAGCGGGCCCTTGGACTATCTAGGTTAACTAGCGGGCATTTGGACTATGTAGGTTCCCTAGCGGGCACTTGGATTATATAGGTTCCCTATCGGGCCCTTGGACTATGTAGGTTACCTAGCGGGCACTTGGACTATGTAGGTTAACTACAAGGCACTTGGACTATCAAGGTTACCTAGCGGGCCCTTGGACTATGCAGGTTACCAGCGGGCACTTGGACTATCTAGGTTAACGAACGTGCACTTGGACTATGTAGGTAACCTAGCCAGCACTTGGACTGTCTAGGTTACCTAGCGGGCACTTGGACTATCTAGGTTAATGAACGGGCACTTGGACTATGTAGGTTAACTAGCGGACACTTCGAATATCTAGGTTAGCTAACGGGCAATTGGACTATCTAGGTTACCTAGCGGGCACTTGGACTATGTAGGTTCCCTAGCGGGCGCTTGGACTATTTAGGTTACCTAGCAGGCACTTTGACTATCTAGGTTAACTAACGGGCACTTGGACTATGAAGGTTGCCTAGGGAGCACTTGGAGTATGTAGGTTCCCTAGCGGGCACTTGGACTATGTAGGTTCCCTATCGGGTACTTGGACTGTCTAGGTTAACTAGTGGGCAATTGGACTGTCTAGGTTACCTAGTGGGCACTTGGACTATGTACGTTCCCTAGCGGGCACTTGGGCTATCTACGTTACCTAGCGGGCACTTGGACTATGTACCTTCCCTAGGGGGCACTTGGACTATCTATGTTAACTAGCGGGCACTTGTACTATGTAGGTTCCCTAGCAGTCACGTGGACTATGTAGACTTCATAGAAGGCACTTGGACTATGTAGGTTAACAGGCGGGCACTTGGACTATCCAGGTTACCAAGCGGGCACTTGGACTATGTAGGTTACCCAATGGTCACTTGGACTATCTAGGTTAACGAACGGACACTTGGACTATGTAGGTTAGCTATCAGGCACTTGGACTATCTAGGTTACCTAGCAGGCACTTGGACTATGTAGGTTACCTAGCGGACACTTGGACTATCTAGGTTACCTAGCTGGCACTTGGACTATCTAGGTTAACTAGCGGGCACTTGAACTATGTAGTTTCCCTAGCGGGCATTTGGATTATTTAGGTTACCTAGTGGGCACTTGGACTATGTAGGTTACCTAGCGGGCACTTGGACTATGTAGGTTAACTACAAGGCACTTGGACTATCCAGGTTACCTAGCGGGCCCTTGGACTATGTAGGTTACCAGCGGGCACTTGGACTATCTAGGTTAACGAACGTGCACTTGGACTATGTAGGTAACCTAGCCGGCACTTGACTGTCTAGGTTACCTAGCGGGCACTTGGACTATCTAGGTTAATGAACGGGCACTTGGACTATGTAGGTTAACTAGCAGACACTTCGAATATCTAGGTTAGGTAACGGGCAATTGGACTATCTAGGTTACCTAGCGGGCACTTGGACTATGTAGGTTCCCTAGCGGGAACTTGGACTATTTAGGTTACCTGGCAGGCACTTTGACTATCTAGGTTAACTAACGGGCACTTGGACTATGAAGGTTGCCTAGCGAGCACTTGGAGTATGTAGGTTCCCTAGCGGGCACTTGGACTATATAGGTTCCCTAGCGGGCACTTGGAATATGTAGGTTCCCTATCCGGCACTTGGACTATGTAGGTTAACTAGCGGGTACTTGGACTGTCTAGGTTACCTAGCGGGCACTTGGATTATCTAGGTTAGCTAACAGGCACTTGGACTATCTAGGATCCCTAGTGGGCCCTTGTACTATCTAGGTTACCTAGCTGGCACTTGGACTATGTTGGTCAACTAGCGGGCCCTTATACTACCTAGGTTAGCTAACGGGCACTTAGATTATGTAGTTTAACTAGGGGGCACTTGGAATTTGTAGGTTAACTAGCGGACACTTGCACTATGTAGGTTAACTAGCGGGCCCATGGACTATGTAGGTTTACTAGCGGGCCTTTGGACTATCTAGGTTCCCTCAAGGGCACTTGGGGTATCTTGGTTACCGAACGGGCACTTGAACTATCTAGGTTATCTAGCGGGCACTTGGACTATGTAGGCTAACTAGGGGGCCCTTGAACGATCGAGGTTACCTAGCGGGTACTAGAACTATCTAGGTTAACTAGCGGGCACTTGCACTATCTAAGTTACCTAGCGGGCACTTGGAATAAGTACGTTCCCTAGTGGGAATTTGGACTATGTACGTTCCCTAGCGGGCACTTGGACTATCTATGTTAACTGGCGGGCACTTGGAATATGTATGTTAACTAGCGGACACTTGCACTATGTCGGTTACCTAGCAGGCACTTGCACGATCTAGGTTAACTAGCGGGCCCTTGCACTATATAGGTTAACTAGCGGGCCATGGATTATGTAGGTTTACAAGCAGGCACTTGGACTATCTAGGCAAACTAGCGGGCACATGGACCATGTAGCTTCCCTAGCGGGCATTTGGACTATCTAGGTTACCTAGCGGGCACTTGGACTATCTAGCTTACCTAGCGAGCACTTGGACTATCTAAGTTACCTAGCAGGCCCTTTGACTATCTACGTTAACTATCGGGCACTTGGACAATGTAGGTTGTCTAGCGGGCACTTGGATTATGTAGGTTCCCTAGCAGGCACTTGAACTATCTAGGTTAACGAACGGGCACTTGGACTATCTAGGTTACATAGCGGGCACTTGGACTTCTAGGTTAACGAACGGGCACTTGGACTATGTATGTTGCCTAGCGGGCACTTGGACTATCTAGGTTAGCTAACGGGCACTTGGACTATCTAAGTAACCTAGCGGGAACTTGGACAATGTAGGTTACCTAGCTGGCACTTGGACTATGTAGGTTAACTAGCGGGCACTTGGACAATCTAGGTTAACTAGCGAGCACTTGGACTATATAGGTTACCTAGCGGGCACTTGGACTATCGAGGTTAACGAACGGGCACTTGGACTATGTAGGTTACCTAGCAGGCACTTGGACTATCTAGGTTACCTATTTAGCACTTGGACGATATAGGTTCCCTAGCGGGCACTTGGACTATCTAGGTTAACGAACGGGCACTTGGACTATGCAGGTAACCTAGCGGCACTTGGACTGTCTAGGTTACATAGCGGGCACTTGGACTTCTAGGTTAACGAACGGGCACTTGGACTATGTATGTTGCCTAGCGGGCACTTGGACTATCTAGGTTAGGTTACGGGCACTTGGACTATCTAGGTTACCTAGCGGGAACTTGGACTATCTAGGTTACCTAGCAGGCACTTGGACTATCTAGGTTACCTAACGGGCACTTTCACTATCTAGGTTACCTAGCTGGCACTTGGACTATGTAGGTTACCTAAAGGGCACTTTGACTATCTAGGTTACCTAGCGGGCACTTGGACTATCTAGGTTAACTAGCAGGAACTTAGACTATCTAGGTTACCTAGCGGGCACTTGGATTATCTAGGTTACCTAGCGGTCCCCTGGACTATGTAGGTTACCTAGCGGGCACTTGGACTATCTAGGTTAACGAACGGTCACGTGGACTATGTAGGTACCTAGCGGGCACTTGGACTGTCTAGGTTACCTAGCGGGCACTTTTACTATCTAAGTTAACTAGCAGACCTTGGACTATGTAGGTTAACTAGCGGGCCCTTGTACTATGTAGGTTAACTAGCGGGCACTTGGACTAACTAGGTTTCCTGGCAGGCCCTTGGACTATGTACATACCCTAGCGCGCACTTGGACTATCTAGCTTACCTAGCGGGCACTTGTACTATGTACTTCCCCTAGTGGGCACGTGGACTATCTAGGTTAACTAGCGGGCACTTGGACTATCTAGGTTACCTAGCAGGCACTTGGATTATGAAGGATCCCTAGCGGGCCCTTGGACTATCTAGGTTAACTAGCGGGCACTTGGACTATGTAGGTTAACTAGCGGACACTTGCACGATCTAGGTTAACTAGCGGGCCCTTGCACTATGTAGGTTAACTAGCGGGCCTATGGATTATGTAGGTTTACTAGCAGGCCCTTGGACTATCTAGGTTAACTAGCGGACACTTGGATTATGTAGTTACCCTAGCGGGCATTTGGACCAATTAGGTTACCAAGCGGGAACTTGGACTATGTAGGTTACCTAGAGGGCACTTGGACTATCTAAGTTACCTAGCAGGCACTTTGATTATCTAGGTTAACTAACGGGCACTTGGACTATGTAGGTTGCCTAGCGGGCACTTGGACTATGTAGGTTACCTAGCGGGCATTTGGATTATGTAGGTTCCCTATCGGGCACTTGGACTATGTAAGTTAACTAGCGCGCACTTGGACTATCTAGGTTACCTAGCGGGCACTTGGACTATGTACATCCCCTAGTGGGCACTTGGACTATCTAGGTTAACTAACGGGCACGAGGACTATCTAGGTTAACTAGCGGGCACTTGGACTATCTAGGTTACCTAGCAGGCACTTGGATTATGAAGGATCCCTAGCGGGCATTTGGACTCTCTAGGTTAACTAGCGGGCACTTGGACTATCAAAGTTAATAAGTGAGCCGTTGGACTATCTAAGTTACCTTGCAGGCACTTTGACTATCTAGGTTAACTAACGGGCACTTGGACTATGTAGGTTGCCAAGCGGGCATTTGGATTATGTAGGTTCCCTATCGGGCACTTGGACTATGCAGGTTAACTAGCGGGCACTTGGACTGTCTAGGTTACCTAGCGGGCACTTGGATTATCTAGGTTAACGAACGGGCACTTGGATTATGTCTGTTACCTAGTCACCACTTGGACTATCTAGGTTATCTAAGAGGCACTTGGACTATCTAGGTTCCCTATCGGGCACTTGGACAATGTAGGTTAACTAGCGGGCCCTTGGACTATCTAGGTTAGCTAACGGGCACTTAGATTATGT
Source organism: Tenrec ecaudatus (assembly GCF_050624435.1). Taxonomy (NCBI): domain Eukaryota; kingdom Metazoa; phylum Chordata; class Mammalia; order Afrosoricida; family Tenrecidae; genus Tenrec; species Tenrec ecaudatus. Next base: position 280,702,901 of record NC_134530.1, on the reverse strand, counting down.
AGGTTAACTAGCGGGCACTTGGAATATGTAGGTTAACTAGTGGACACTTGCACTATGTAGGTTAACTAGCGGGCCCATGGACTATGTAGGTTTATTAGCGGGCCCTTGGACTATCTAGGTTCCCTAAAGGGCACTTGGACTATCTACGTTACCGAACAGGCACTTGGACTATCTAGGTTACCTAGCGGGCACTTGGACTATGTAGGCTAACTAGGGGGCCCTTGGACGATCTAGGTTACCTAGCGGGCACTTGGACAATGTACGTTCCCTAGCGGGCACTTGGAATATCTATGTTAACTAGCGGGCACTTGGAATATGTAGGTTAACTAGTGGACACTTGCACTATGTAGGTTACCTAGCAGGCACTTGGAATATCTAGATTAAGTAGCGGGCACTTGGACTATCTAGGTTAACTAGCGTGCACTTGGACTATGTAGGTTCCTTAGCGGGCACTTGGACTATCTAGGTTGCCTAGCTGGCACTTGGACTATGTAGGATAACTAGCGTGCCCTTGGCCTATCTAGGTTACGTAGCCGGCACTTGGTATATAGGTTAACTAGCGGGCACTTGGACTATGTAGGTTAACTAGAGGACACTTGGACTATCTAGGTTAACTAGTGGGCCCTTGGACTATGTAGGTTAACTAGCGGGCACTTGGACAATCTAGGTTACCTAGCGGGCACTTGGACTATCTAGGTTACCTAGCGGGCACTTGAACTATGTAGGTTACCTAGTGGGCACTAGGACTATCTAGGTTAACGAACGGGCACTTGGAATATGCATGTAACCTAGCGGGCATTTGGACTGTCTAGGTTACCTAGCGGGCACTTTGACTTCTAGGTTAACGAACGGGCACTTGGACTATGTAGGTTGCTTAGCAGGCACTTGGACTATCTAGGTTAGGTAACGGGCACTTTGAGTATCTAGGTTACCTAGCGGGAACTTGGACAATGTAAGTTACCTAGCGGACCTTGGACTACGTAGGTTAACTCGCGGGCCCTTGGACAATCTAGGTTAACTAGCGGGCACTTGGATGATCAATGTTAACTAGCGGCACTTGGACTATGTACGTTCCCTAGCGGGCACTTGGACTATCTACGTTACCTAGCGTGCACTTGAACTATGTACGTTACCTAGCGGGCACTTGGACTATGTAGGTTAACTAGCGGGCACTTGGACTATCTAGGTTACCTAGTGGCACTTGGACTATGTACGTTCCCTAGAGGGCACTTGGACTATCTACGTTACCTAGCGTGCACTTGAACTATGTACGTTACCTAGCGGGCCCTTGTATTATGTAGGTTCCCTAGCGGGCACTTGGACTCTGTATGTTCCCTAGCGGGCACTTGGACTATGTATGTTCCCTACGGACACGTGAACTATGTAAGTTAACTACCGGGCACTTGGACTATGTAGGTTAACTAGCGGTTCCTTGGACTATCTAGGTTACCTAGCGGGCACTTGTACTATGTAGGTTAACTAGCGGACACTTGGATCATCTAGGTTAACTAGCGGCACTTGGACTATCTACATTAACTAGGGGGCCCTTGGACTATGTAGATTCCCCAGCGGGCACTTGGACTATGTAGGTTCCCTAGCGGGCACTTGGACTCTGTATGTTCCCTAGCGGGCACTTGGACTATGTATGTTCCCTACGGACACGTGAACTATGTAAGTTAACTACCGGGCACTTGGACTATGTAGGTTAACTAGCGGGTCCTTGGACTATCTAGGTTACCTAGCGGGCACTTGGACTATGTAGGGTAACTAACGGGCAATAGGACTATCTAGGTTAACTAGCGGGCCCTTGGACGATGTAGTTTAACTAGGGGGCCCTTGGTTCTATGTAGGTTAACTAGCGGGCCCTTGGACTATGTAGGTTACCTAGCGGGCACTTGGACGATCTAGGTTAACTAGCGGGTACGTGGACTTTGTAGGTTAACTAGCGGGCCCTTGGACTATGTAGATTGACTAGCGGCACTTGGACTATCTATGTTAACTAGCGGGCCCTTGGACTATGTAGATTCCCTAGCGGGCACTTGGACTATGTATGTTCCAGAGCGGGCACTTGGACTATGTAGGTTCCCTATCAGGCACTTGGAGTATGTAGGTTCCAGAGCGGGTACTTGGACTATCTAGGTTCCCTAGCGGGCACTTGTACTATGTAGGTTAACTAGCGGACACTTGGATGATCTAGGTTAACTAGCGGCACTTGGACTATCTTCATTAACTAGGGGGCCCTTGGACTATGTAGATTCCCCAGCGGGCACTTGGACTATGTAGGTTCCCTAGCGGGCACTTGGACTCTGTATGTTCCCTAGCAGGCACTTGGACTATGTATGTTCCCTACGGACACTTGAACTATGTAAGTTAACTACCGGGCACTTGGACTATGTAGGTTAACTAGCGGGTCCTTGGACTATCTAGGTTACCTAGCGGGCACTTGGACTATGTAGGGTAACTAACGGGCAATAGGACTATCTAGGTTAACTAGCGGGCCCTTGGACGATGTAGTTTAACTAGGGGGCCCTTGGTTCTATGTAGGTTAACTAGCGGGCCCTTGGACTATGTAGGTTACCTAGCGGGCACTTGGACTATCTAGGTTAAAGAACAGTCACTTGGACTATGTAGGTAACCTAGCGGGCACTTGGAAAGTCTAGGTTACCTAGCAGGGACTTGGACTATCTAGGTTAACGAACGGGCACATGGACTATGTAGGATCCCTATCAGACATTTGGACTACTTAGGTTACCTAGCGGGTACTTGGACTATCTAGGTTAACTAGCGGGCACTTGGACTATCTAGGTTAACTAGCGGACCTTGGACTACGTAGGTTAACTCGCGGGCCCTTGGACAATCTAGGTTAACTAGCGGGCACTTGGATGATCAATGTTAACTAGCGGCACTTGGACTATGTACGTTCCCTAGCGGGCACTTGGACTATCTACGTTACCTAGCGTGCACTTGAACTATGTACGTTACCTAGCGGGCACTTGGACTATGTAGGTTAACTAGCGGGCACTTGGACTATCTAGGTTACCTAGTGGCACTTGGACTATGTACGTTCCCTAGAGGGCACTTGGACTATCTACGTTACCTAGCGTGCACTTGAACTATGTACGTTACCTAGCGGGCACTTGGACTATGTACGTTTCCTAGCGGGTACTTGGACTGGATAGGTTCCCTAGCGGGCACTTGTACTATGTAGGTTAACTAGCGGACACTTGGACGATCTAGGTTAATTAGCGGGACTTGGACTATCTACATTAACTAGGGGGCCCTTGTATTATGTAGGTTCCCTAGCGGGCACTTGGACTATGTATGTTCCCTACGGACACGTGAACTATGTAAGTTAACTACCGGGCACTTGGACTATGTAGGTTAACTAGCGGGTCCTTGGACTATCTAGGTTACCTAGCGGGCACTTGGACTATGTAGGGTAACTAACGGGCAATAGGACTATCTAGGTTAACTAGCGGGCCCTTGGACGATGTAGTTTAACTAGGGGGCCCTTGGTTCTATGTAGGTTAACTAGCGGGCCCTTGGACTATGTAGGTTACCTAGCGGGCACTTGGACGATCTAGGTTAACTAGCGGGTACGTGGACTTTGTAGGTTAACTAGCGGGCCCTTGGACTATGTAGATTGACTAGCGGCACTTGGACTATCTATGTTAACTAGCGGGCCCTTGGACTATGTACATTCCCTAGCGGGCACTTGGACTATGTATGTTCCAGAGCGGGCACTTGGACTATGTAGGTTCCCTAGCAAGCACTTGGAGTATGTAGGTTCCAGAGCGGGCACTTGGACTATCTAGGTTCCCTAGCGGCACTTGTACTATGTAGGTTAACTAGCGGACACTTGGACGATCTAGGTTAACTAGCGTGCACTTGGACTATGTAGGTTAACTAGCATGCCCTTGGATTATCTAGGTTACTTAGCAGGCACTTGGTATATAGGTTAAGTAGCGGGCACTTGGACTATGTAGGTTAACTAGAGGACACTTGGACTATCTACGTTAACTAGTGGGCCCTTGGACTATGTAGGTTAATAGCAGGCACTTGGACAATCTAGGTTAACTAGCGGGCACTTGGACGATCTAGGTTAACTAGCGGGCACTTGGACTATCAAAGTTAACAAGTGAGCCGTTGGACTATGTAGGTTAACTAGCGGGCCCTTGGACTATCTAGGTTACCTAGCGGGCACATGGACTATAAAGTTTACCTAGCAGGCACTTGGACTATGTAGGTTACCTAGTGGGCACTTGAACTATGTAGGTTGCCTAGCGAGCACTTGGACTATGTAGGTTCCCTATCGGGTACTTGGACTGTCTAGGTTACCTAGTGGGCACTTGGACTGTGTAGTTTACCTAGGAGGCACTTGGACTATGTTGGTTAACTAGCGGGCATTTGAACTATCTAGGTTACCTAGCAGGCACTTGGACTATGTATGTTCCCTAGCGGGCACTTGGGCTATCTACGTTACCTAGCGGGCACGTGGACTATGTAGGTTAACGAACGGGCACTTGGACTATGTAGGTAACCTAAAGGTCACTTGGACTGTCTAGGTTACCTTGCGGGAACTTGGACTATGTAGGTTAATTAGCGGGCACTTGTACTATCAAGGTTAACTAGCGGGCCCTTGCTCTATGTAGGTTAACTAGCAGGCCTTTGGACTATGTAAGTTAACTAGAGGGCACTTTGATGATCCTGGTTAACTAGCGGGCACTTGGACTATCTAGGTTAACTAGCGGGCACTTGGACTATCTAGGTTAACTAGCGGGCACTTGGACTATGTAGGTTCCCTAGCGGGCAATTTGACTATGTAGGTTCCCTAGCGGGCCCTTGGACTATGTAGGTTAACAGCGTGCACTTGGACAATCTAGGTTAACTAGCGGGTACTTGGACTATCTACATTAACTAGCGAGTCCTAGGACTATTTAGATTCCCTAGCGGGCACTTGGATTCTGTGTGTTCCCTAGGGACACTTGAACTATGTAGGTTCCCTAGCAGGCACTTGGACTATGTAGGTTCCAGAGGGGGCACTTGGACTATGTAAGTTAACTACCGGGCCCTTGGACTATGTAGGTTACCTAGCGGGCACTTGGACTATGTAGGTTAACTACCGGGCACATGCACTATCTAGGTTACCTAGTAGGCACTTGTACTATGTATGTTCCCTAGTGGGCACTTGGACTATCTATGTTAACTAGTGGGAACTTGGACTATCTATGTTAACTACCGGCCACATGGACTATGTAGGTTAACTAGCGAGCACTTGGACTATCTAGGTTAACAAGGGGACCTTGGACTACGTAGGTTAACTAGCGGGCCCTTGGACTATGTAGGTTAACTAGCGGGCCCTTGGAATATGTAGGTTAACTAGCGGGCTATTGGACGATCTAGGTTAACTAGAGGGCACTTGGACTATCTAGGTTAACTAGCGTGCACTTAGACTATCTAGGTTAAGTAGCGGGCACTTGGATGATCAATGTTAACTAGCGGGCACTTGGACTATCTAGGTTAGCTAACGGGAACTTGGACTAAGTACGTCCCCTAGTGGGCACTTGGCCACTCTAGGTTAACTAACGGGCACTAGGACTATCTAGGTTACCTAGCTGGCACTTGGACTATGAAGGTTCCCTAGCGTGCACTTAGACTATCTAGGTTAAGTAGCGGGCACTTGGATGATCAATGTTAACTAGCGGGCCCTTGGACTATCTAGGATAGCTAACTGGCACTTGGACTATGTAGGTTAACTAGCGGACACTTGCACGATCTAGGTTAACTAGCGGGCCCATTGACTATGTTGCTTAACTAGCGGGCAATTGGACGATCTAGGTTAACTATCGGGAACTTCGACTATGTAGGTTCCCTAGCGGGCATTTGCACTATATAGATAACCTAGCGGGCACTTAGACTTTGTAGGTTACCTAGCGGGCAGTTAGAATTTCTAGGTTACCTGGCTGGCACTTGAACTATCTACGTAACCTAGCAGGTTCTTGGAGTATGTAGGTTACCTAGCGGGCTGTTGGACTATCTAGGTTACCAAGCAGGCACTTGGACTATCTAGGTTAACTAACGAGTACTTGGACTATGTAGGTTCCCTAGCGGGCCCTTGGACAATGTAAGTTCCCTAGCGGGCATTTGGACTATCTAGGTTACCAAACGAGCACTTGGACTATGTATGTTCCCTAGCGGGCACTTGGATTATTTAGGTTCCCTATCGGGCACTTGGACTATGTAGGTTAACTAGAGGGCATTTGGACTATGTAGGTTACCTAGCGGGCTCTTGGACTATGTAGGTTCCCTATCGGGCACTTGGAGAATGTAGGTTAACTAGGGGGCACTAGGACTATGTAGGTTACCTAGCGGGCCTTGGACTATCTAGGTTACCTAGCGGGCATTTGGACTATGTAGGCTCCCTAGCGGTCATTTGGACTATATAGATTACCTAGCGGGCACTTAGATTTTGTAGGTTACCAAGCGGGCACTTGTACTATGTGGGTTCCCTAGAGGGCATTTGGACTATCTAGGTTACCTAACGGGCACTTGGACTATGTAGGTTCCCTAGCGGGCACTTGGATTATGTAGGTTCCCTATCGGGCACTTGGACTATGTAGGTTAACTAGCGGGCATTTGGACTATGTAGGTTACCTGGCGGGCACTTGGACTACCTAGGTTCCCTATCGGGCACTTGGAGAATGTAGGTTAACTAGGGGCACTAGCACAATGTAGGTTACCTAGCGGGCCCTTGGACTATCTAGGTTACCTAGAGGGAACCTGGACTATGTAGGTTAACTAGTGGGCACTTGGACTATGTAGGTTGCCAACGGGCACTTGGACTATGTAGGTTCCCTAGCGGGCACTTGGATTATCTAGGTTAACGAACGGGCACTTGGACTATGTAGGTTACCTAGCCGCACTTGGACTATATAGGTTACCTAACGGGAACTTGGACTATGTAGGTTAACTAGCGTACACTTGGACGATCTAGGTTAACAAGCGGGCACTTGGAATATCTAGGTTAACTAGCGGGCCCTTGGACTATGTAGGTTAACTAGCGGGCACTTGGACTATCTACGTTAACTAGCAGGTTCTTGTATTATGTAGGTTAACTATCGGGCACTTCGACAATCTAGGTTAACTAGCGGGCACTTGGACTATCTAGGTTAACTAGCGGGCACTTGCACAATGCAGGCTCCCTAGCGGGCACTTTAACTATGTAGGTTCCCTAGCGGGCACTTGGACTATATAGGTTCCCTAACGGGCACATGGACTATGTAGGTTCCTCTGCGGGAACTTGGACTATGTAGGTTCCCTATCAGGCACTTGGACTATGTAGGTTAACTAGCGGGCACTTGGATGATCAAGGTTAACTAGCGGGCACTTGGACTGTCTAGGTTAACTAGCGGGCACTTGGACTATCTAGGTTAATTAGCGGGCACTTGTACAATGCAGGTTCCCAAGCGGGCACTTTGACTATGTAGGTTCCCTAGCGGGCACATGGACAATATAGGTTCCCTACAGGCACTTGGACTATCTAGGTTCCCTAACGGGCACTTGGAATATGTAGGTTCCCTATCGGGCAATTGGACTATGTAGGTTCCTCAGCGGGCACTTGCACTTTGTATGTTCACTATCGGGCATTGGACTATGTAGGTTAACTAGCAGGACCTTGGACTATCTAGGTTACCTAGCGGGCACTTGGACTATGTAGGTTAACTTGCGGACACTTGGACAATCTAGGTTACCTAGCGGGAACTTGAACTATGTACATACCCTAGAGGGCACTTGGACTATCTAGGTTTCCTAGCGGGCACTTGGACTATCTAGATTAACTAGTGGGCCCTTGGACTATCTAGGTTTACTAGCGGGCACTTCGACTATCTAGGTTAGCTAACGGGCAATTGGACTATCTAGGTTACCTAGCGGGCACTTGGACTATGTAGGTTCCCTAGCGAGCACTTGGACTATTTAAGTTACCTAGCAGGCACTTTGACTATCTAGGTTAACGAACGTGCACTTGGACTATGTAGGTAACCTAGCCGGCACTTGGACTGTCTAGGTTACCTAGCAGGCACTTGGCCCATCTAGATTAACGAACGGGCACTTGGACTATGTAGGTTAACTAGCGGACACTTCGACTATCTAGGTTAGCTAACGGGCAATTGGACTATCTAAGTTACCTAGCGGGCACTTGGACTATGTAGGCTGCCTAGCGAGCACTTGGACTATGTAGGTTCCCTATCGGGTACTTGGACTGTATAGGTTACCTAGTGGGCACTTGGACTGTGTAGTTTACCTAGGAGGCACTTGGACTATGTTGGTTAACTAGCGGGCATTTGGACTATCTAGGTTACCTAGCGGGCACTTGGACTATGTACGTTCCCTAGCGGGCACTTGGGCTATCTACGTTACCTAGCGGGCACTTGGACTATGTAGGTTAACGAACGGGCACTTGGACTATGTAGGTAATCTAAAGGTCACTTGGACTGTCTAGGTTACCTTGCGGGAACTTGGACTATGTAGGTTAATTAGCGGGCACTTGTACTATCAAGGTTAACTAGCGGGCCGTTGCTCTATGTAGGTTAACTAGCAGGCCTTTGGACTATGTAAGTTAACTAGAGGGCACTTTGATGATCCTGGTTAACTAGCGGGCACTTGGACTATCTAGGTTAACTAGAGGGAACTTGGACTATCTAGGTTAACTAGCGGGAACTTGGACTATGTAGGTTCCCTAGCGGGCACTTTGACAATGTAGGTTCCCTATCGGGCACTTGGATTATATAGGTTAACTAGCGGGCCCTTGGACTATGTAGGTTAACTAGCGTGCACTTGGACAATCTAGGTTAACTAGCGGGTACTTGGACTATCTACGTTAACTAGCGGGTCCTTGGACTATGTAGATTCCCTAGCGGGCACTTGGATTCTGGATGTTCCCTAGGGACACTTGAACTATGTAGGTTCCCTAGCAGGCACTTGTACTATGTATGTTCCCTAGTGGGCACTTGGACTATGTATGTTCCCTAGTGGGAACTTGGACTATCTATGTTAACTACCGGCCACATGGACTATGTAGGTTAACTAGGGAACACTTGCACTATGTAGGTTACCTAGCGGCACTTGGATTATGTAGGTTAACTAGCGTGCATTTGGACTATGTAGGTTAAGTAGAGGACACTTAGACGATCTAGGTTAACTAGTGGGCCCTTGGATTATGTAGGTTAACGAACGGGCATTTGGACTATGTAGGTTACCTAGCAGACACTTGGCTATCTAGGTTACCTAGCGGGCACTTGGACTATGTAGGTTCCCTAGCGGGCACTTGGATTATGTAGGTTCCCTATCGGGCACTTGGACTATGTAGGTTAATTAGACGGCATTTGGACTATGTAGGTTACCTAGCGGGAACTTGGACTATGTAGGTTCCCTATCGGGCACTTAGAGAATGTAGGTTACCTAGCGGGCCCTTGGACTATCTAGGTTACCTAGCGGGCATTTGGACTATGTAGGCTCACTAACGGGCATTTGGACTATATCGATTACCTAGCGGGCACTTAGACTTTGTAGGTTACCTAGCGGGCACTTGGACTATCTAGGTTAACTAGCTGGCACTTGAACTATCTACGTTACCTAGCGGGTACTTGGAGTATGTAGCTTACCTACCGGGCTGTTGGACTATCTAGGTTACCAAGCGGGCACTTGGACTATCTAAGTTAACTAACGGGCACTTGGATTATGTAGGTTCCCTAGCGGGCTCTTGGACTATGTAAGTTCCCTAACGGACACTTGGACTATGTGGGTTCCCTAGCGGGCATTTGGACTATCTAGGTTACCTGACGGGCACTTGGATTATGTGGGTTCCCTAGTGGGCATTTGGACTATCTAGGTTACCTAGCGGGCATTTGAACTATGGACGTTCCCTAGCCGGCACATGGACTATCTAGGTTACCTAGCGGGCACTTGGACTATGTACGTTACCTAGCGGGCACTTGGACTATCTATGTTAACTAGCGGGCACTTGTACTATGTAGGTTCCCAATCGGGCACTTGGACTAGATAGGTTCCCTAGCGGGCACTTGGTATATCTAGGTTAACTAGCGGGCACTTGGAATATCTATGTTAACTAGCGAGCACTTGGACTATCTAGGTTAACTAGCGGGCATTTGGAGTATTAGGGTCCCTAGCGGGCATTTGGTGTATATTGGTTACCTAGCGGGCACTTGGACTATGTAGGTTAACGAACGGGAACTTGGAATATGTAGGTAACCTAGTGGTCACTTGAACAGTCTAGGTTACCTAGCAGGCACTTGGAGTATGTAGGTTAACTAGGGGGCACTTGGACTATCTAGGTTAACTAGCGGGCCCTTGGACGATGTAGGTTAACTAGCGGGCCATTGGACTATGTAGGTTAACTAGCGGGCCCTTGGAATATGTAGGTTAACTAGCTGGCACTTGGACGATCTAGGTTAACTAGCGGGTACTTGGACTATGTAGGTTAACTAGCGGGCCCTTGGACTATGTTGATTAACTAGCAGCACTTGGACTATCTACGTTAACTAGCGGGCCCATGGACTATGTAGATTCCTTAGCGGGCACTTGGACTATGTAGATTCCCTAGCGGGCACTTGGACTATGTATGTTCCAGAGCGGGCACTTGGACTATGTAGGTTCCCTAGCAGGCACTTGGACTATGTAGGTTCCCTAGCGGGCACTTGTACTATGTAGGTTAACTAGCGGACACTTGGACGATCTAGGTTAACTAGCGGGTAGTTGAGACTATGTAGGTTAACCAGCGGGCCCTTGAACTATGTAGATTAACTAGCGGCACTTGGAGTATCTACGTTAACTAGCGGGCCCTGGACTATGTAGATTCCCTAGCGGGCACTTGGACTACCTAGCTTCCCTAGCAGGCACTTAGACTCTGTATGTTCCCTAGCGGGCACTTGGACTATATATGTTCCTTAGGGACACATGAACTATGTAAGTTAACTACCGGGCACTTGGACTATGTAGGTTAACTAGCGGGCCCTTAGACTATCTAGGTTACCTAGCGGGCACTTGGACTATGTAGGTTAACTACCGGGCACTTGTACCATCTAGGTTACCTAGCGGGCACTTGGACTATCTATGTTAACTAGCGGGCACTTGGACTATGTAGGTTAACTAGGGGACACTTGCACAATGTAGGTTACCTAGCGGCACTTGGACTATCTAGTTTAACTAGCGGGCACTTAGACTATCTGTGTTAACTAGCGTGCACTTGGACTATGTAGGTTCCTTAGCGGGCACTTGAACTATCTAGTTTACCTAGCGGGCACTTGGACTATGTAGGTTAACTAGCGGGCCCTTGGACTATCTAGGTTACATAGCTGGAACTTGGACTATATAGGTTACCTTGCGGGCACTTTGACTATGTAGCTTAACCAAAGACACTTGGACGATCTAGGTTAAATAGTGGGCCCTTGGACTATGTAGGTTAACGAACGGGCATTTGGACTATATAAGTTACCTAGCAGGCACTTGGACTGTCTAGGTTACCTAGCGGGCACTTGGACTATCTAGGTTAACGAACGGGCACTTGTACTATCTAGGTTAACTAGCGAGCACTTGAACTATGTAGGTTACCTAGCCGGCACTTGCACTATCTAGGTTACCTAGCGGGCATTTGGACTATGTAGGTTAATTAGCGGGCACTTGGACTATCTAGGTTACCGAACGGGCGTTTGGACAATGTAGGTTACCTAGCGGGCATTTGGACTTCTAGGTTAACGAATGGGCACTTGGACTATGTATGTTGCATAGCGGGCAATTGGATTATCTAGGTTAGGTAACGGGTACTTGGACTATCTAGGTTACCTAGCGGGAACTTGGACTATGTAGGTTACCTAGCGGGCACTTGGACTATCTAGGTTACATAACGGGCACTTGGACTATCTTGGTTTCTTAGCGGGCACTTGGACTATATAGGTTACCTTGCGGGCCCTTGGACTATGTAGGTTACCTAGCGGACACTTGGACTATCTAGGTTAACGAAAGGGCACTTTGACTATGTAGGTTACCTAGCCTGCAATTGGATTATCTAGGTTAACGAACGGGCACTTGGACTATGTACGTTACCTAGCCTCCACTTGGACTATCTAGGTTAGCTAACAGGCACTTGGACTATCTAGGTTCCCTAGCGGGCACTTGTACTATCTAGGTTACCTAGCTGGCACTTGCACTATGTAGGTCAACTAGCGGGCCCTTGGACTATCTAGATTAGCTAACGGGCACTTAGATTATGTAGGTTAACTAGCGGGCACTTGGAATATGTAGGTTAACTAGCGGACACTTGCACTATGTAGGTTAACTAGCGGGCCCATGGACTATGTAGATTTACTAGAGGGCCCTTGGACTATCTGAGTTCCCTAAAAGGCACTTGGACTATCTAGGTTACCAAACGGGCACTTGGATTATCTAGGTTACCGAACAGTAACTTGGACTTTCTAGGTTACTTAGCGGGCACTTGGACTATGTAGGCTAACTAGGGGGCCCTTGGACGATCTAGGTTACCTAGCGGGTACTTGAACTATCTAGGTTAACTAGCGGGCACTTGCACTCTCTAGCTTACCTAGCGGGCACTTGGACTATGTACGTTCCCTAGCGGGCACTTGAACATCTATGTTAACTAGTGGGCACTTGGAATATGTAGGTTAACTAGCGGACACTTGCACTATGTAGGTTACCTAGCAGGCAGTTGGACTATCTAGGTTAACATGCGGCCACTTGGACTATTTAGGTTAACTAGCGTGCACTTGGACTATGTAGGTTAACTAGCTTGCCCTTGGACGATCTAGGTTAACTAGCGGGCCCTTGGACTATCAAAGTTAATAAGTGAGCCGTTGGACTATCTAGGTTACCTTGCAGGCACTTTGACTATCTAGGTTAACGAACGGGCACTTGGACTATGTAGGTTGCCCAGCGGGCACTTGGATTATGTAGGTTCCCTTTCGGGCACTTGGACTATGTAGGTTAACTAGCGGGCACTTGGACTGTCTAGGTTACCTAGCGGGCACTTGGATTATCTAGGTTAACGAACGGGCACTTGGATTATGTCTGTTACCTAGTCACCACTTGGACTATCTAGGTTATCTAAGAGGCACTTGGACTATCTAGGTTCCCTATCGGGCACTTGGACAATGTAGGTTAACTAGCGGGCCCTTGGACTATCTAGGTTAGCTAACGGGCACTTAGATTATGTAGGTTAACTAGCGGGCACTTGGAATATGTAGGTTAACTAGCGGACACTTGCACTATGTAGGTTAACTAGCGGGCCCATGGACTATGTAGGTTTATTAGCGGGCCCTTGGACTATCTAGGTTCCCTAAAGGGCACTTGGACTATCTAGGTTACCGAACGGGCACTTGGACTATCTAGGTTACCTAGCGGGCACTTGGACTATGTAGGCTAACTAGGGGGCCCTTGGACGATCTAGGTTACCTAGCGGGCACTTGGACAATGTACGTTCCCTAGCGGGCACTTGGAATATCTATGTTAACTAGCGGGCACTTGGAATATGTAGGTTAACTAGTGGACACTTGCACTATGTAGGTTACCTAGCAGGCACTTGGAATATCTAGATTAAGTAGCGGGCACTTGGACTATCTAGGTTAACTAGCGTGCACTTGGACTATGTAGGTTCCTTAGCGGGCACTTGGACTATCTAGGTTGCCTAGCTGGCAATTGGACTATGTAGGTTAACTAGCGTGCCCTTGGCCTATCTAGGTTACGTAGCCGGCACTTGGTATATAGGTTAACTAGCGGGCACTTGGACTATGTAGGTTAACTAGAGGACACTTGGACTATCTAGGTTAACTAGTGGGCCCTTGGACTATGTAGGTTAACTAGCGGGCACTTGGACAATCTAGGTTACCTAGCGGGCACTTGGACTATCTAGGTTACCTAGCGGGCACTTGAACTATGTAGGTTACCTAGTGGGCACTTGGACTATCTAGGTTAACGAACGGGCACTTGGAATATGCATGTAACCTAGCGGGCACTTGGACTGTCTACGTTACCTAGCGGGCACTTTGACTTCTAGGTTAACGAACGGGCACTTGGACTATGTAGGTTGCTTAGCAGGCACTTGGACTATCTAGGTTAGGTAACGGGCACTTTGAGTATCTAGGTTACCTAGCGGGAACTTGGACAATGTAAGTTACCTAGCGGACACTTGGACTATCTAGGTTACCTAGCGGGCCCTTGGACTATGTAGGTTTCCTAGCGGGCATTTGGACTATCAAGGTTAAAGAACGGGCACTTGGACTATGTAGGTAACCTAGCGGGCACTTGGACATCTAGGTTAACGAACGGGCACTTGGTCTATGTAGGTTGCTTAGCGGGCACTTGGACTATCTAGGTTAGGTAACGGGCACTTTGAGTATCTAGGTTACCTAGAGGGAACTTGGACAATGTAAGTTAACTAGTGGACACTTGGACTATCTAGGTTACCTAACGGGCACTTTGACTATCTAGGTTACATAGCGGGCACTTGGACTCTAGGTTACCTAGCGGGCACTTGGACTATCTAGGTTACCTAGCGGGCCCCTGGACTATGTAGGTTTCCTAGCGGGCATTTGGACTATCTAGGTTAAAGAACAGTCACTTGGACTATGTAGGTAACCTAGCGGGCACTTGGAAAGTCTAGGTTACCTAGCGGGCACTTGGACTATCTAGGTTACCTATCGGGCACTTGGACTATCTAGGTTAACGAACGGGCACATGGACTATGTAGGATCCCTATCAGACATTTGGACTACTTAGGTTACCTAGCGGGTACTTGGACTATCTAGGTTAACTAGCGGGCACTTGGACTATCTAGGTTAACTAGCGGACCTTGGACTACGTAGGTTAACTAGCGGGCCCTTGGACAATCTAGGTTAACTAGCGGGCACTTGGATGATCAATGTTAACTAGCGGCACTTGGACTATGTACGTTCCCTAGCGGGCACTTGGACTATCTACGTTACCTAGCGTGCACTTGAACTATGTACGTTACCTAGCGGGCACTTGGACTATGTAGGTTAACTAGCGGGCACTTGGACTATCTAGGTTACCTAGTGGCACTTGGACTATGTACGTTCCCTAGCGGGCACTTGGACTATCTACGTTACCTAGCGTGCACTTGAACTATGTAGGTTACCTAGCGGGCACTTGGACTATGTACGTTTCCTAGTGGGTACTTGGACTGGATAGGTTCCCTAGCGGGCACTTGTACTATGTAGGTTAACTAGCGGACACTTGGACGATCTAGGTTAATTAGCGGGACTTGGACTATCTACATTAACGAGGGGGCCCTTGGATTATGTAGATTCCCTAGCGGGCACTTGGACTATGTAGGTTCCCTAGCGGGCACTTGGACTCTGTATGTTCCCTAGCGGGCACTTGGACTATGTATGTTCCCTACGGACACTTGAACTATGTAAGTTAACTACCGGGCACTTGGACTATGTAGGTTAACTAGCGGGTCCTTGGACTATCTAGGTTACCTAGCGGGCACTTGGACTATGTAGGTTAACTAACGGGCAATAGGATTATCTAGGTTAACTAGCGGGCCCTTGGACGATGTAGTTTAACTAGGGGGCCCTTGGTTCTATGTAGGTTTACTAGCGGGCCCTTGGACTATGTAGGTTACCTAGCGGGCACTTGGACGATCTAGGTTAACTAGCGGGTACGTGGACTATGTAGGTTAACTAGCGGGCCCTTGGACTATGTAGATTAACTAGCGGCACTTGGACTATCTATGTTAACTAGCAGGCCCTTGGACTATGTAGATTCCCTAGCGGGCACTTGGACTATGTATGTTCCAGAGCGGGCACTTGGACTATGTAGGTTCCCTATCAGGCAATTGGAGTATGTAGGTTCCAGAGCGGGTACTTGGACTATCTAGGTTCCCTAGCGGGCACTTGTACTATGTAGGTTAACTAGCGGACACTTGGACGATCTAGGTTAACTAGCGGCACTTGGACTATCTACATTAACTAGGGGGCCCTTGGACTATGTAGATTCCCCAGCGGGCACTTGGACTATGTAGTTTCCCTAGCGGGCACTTGGACTCTGTATTTTCCCCAGCGGGCACTTGGACTATGTAGTTTCCCTAGCGGGCACTTGGACTCTGTATTTTCCCTAGCGGGCACTTGGACTATGTAGGTTCCCTAGCGGGCACTTGGACTCTGTATTTTCCCTAGCGGGCACTTGGACAATGTAGGTTCCCTAGCAGGCACTTGTACTAGGTAGGTTAACTAGCGGACACTTGGACGATCTAGGTTAACTAGCGGCACTTGGACTATGTATGTTCCAGAGCAGGCACTTGGACTATGTAGGTTCCCTAGCAAGCACTTGGAGTATATAGGTTCCAGAGCGGGCACTTGGACTATCTAGGTTCCCTAGCGGCACTTGTACTATGTAGGTTAACTAGCGGACACTTGGACGATCTAGGTTAACTAGCGGCACTTGGACTATCTACATTAACTAGGGGGCCCTTGGACTATGTAGATTCCCTAGCGGGCACTTGGACTATGTAGGTTCCCTAGCGGGCACTTGGACTCTGTATGTTCCCTAGCGGGCACTTGGACAATGTATGTTCCCTACGCACACTTGAACTAAGTAAGTTAACTACCGGGCACTTGGACTATGTAGGTTAACTAGCGGGTCCTTGGACTATCTAGGTTACCGAGCGGGCACTTGGACTATGTAGGTTAACTACCGGGCACTTGCACTATCTAGGTTACCGAACGGGCATTTGGACTATGTAGGTAAACTAGCGGGCACTTGGACAGTCTAGGTTACCTAGCGGGCACTTGGACATCTAGGTTAACGAACGGGCACTTGGACTATGTAGGTTGCTTAGCGGGCACTTGGACTATCTAGGTTAGGTAACGGGCACTTTGAGTATTAGGTTACCTAGCGGGAACTTGGACAATGTAAGCCACCTAGCGGACACTTGGACTATCTAGGTTACCTAACAGGCACTTTGACTATCTAGGTTACATAGCGGGCACTTGGACTATGAAGGTTAAATAGTGAGCACTTGGACTCTAGGTTACCTAGCGGGCACTTGGACTATCTAGGTTACCTAGCGGGCCCCTGGAATATGTAGGTTTCCTAGCGGGCATTTGGACTATCTAGGTTAAAGAACGGGCAATTGGACTATTTAGGTAACCTAGCGGGCACTTGGAAAGTCTAGGTTTCCTTGCGGGCACTTGGACTATCTAGGTTAACGAACAGGCACTTGGACTATGTAGGATCCCTATCGGACATTTTGACTACTTAGGTTACCTAGCGGGTACTTGGACTATCTAGGTTAACTAGCGGGCATTTGGATGATCAATGTTAACTAGCGGCACTTGGACTATGTACGTTCCCTAGCGGGCTCTTGGACTATCTACGTTACCTAGCGTGCACTTGAACTATGTACGTTACCTAGCGGGCAATTGGACTATGTACGTTTCCCAGCGGGTACTTGGACTAGATAGGTTCCCTAGAGGGCACTTGGTCTATCTAGGTTAACTAACGGGCACTTGGACTATCTAGGTTAACTAGCGAGCACTTGGACTATCTAGGTTAACTAGCGGGCATTTGGACTATTAGGGACCCTAGCGGGCATTTGGACTATATTGGTTACATAGCGGGCACTTGGACTATGTAGGTTAACGAACGGGCACTTGGACTATGTGGGTAACCTAGTGGTCACTTGAACTGTCTAGGTTACCTAGCGGGCACTTGGACTATGTAGGTTAACTAGCGGGCACTTGGACTATCTAGGTTAACTAGCGGGCCCTTGGACGATGTAGGTTAACTAGCGGGCCCTTGGACTATGTAGGTTAACTAGCGGGACCTTGGACTATGTAGGTTACCTAGCGGGCACTTGGACGATCTAGGTTAACTAGTGGGACCTTGGACTATGTAGGTTAACTAGCGGGCCCTTGGACTATGTAGATTAACTAGCGGCACTTGGACTATGTATGTTCCAGAGCGGACACTTGGACTATCTAGGTTCCCTAGCGGGAACTTGTACTATGTAGGTTAACTAGCGGACACTTGGACGATCTAGGTTAACTAGCGGCACTTGGACTATCTACATTAACTAGGGGGCCCTTGGACTATGTAGATTCCCTAGCGGGCACTTGGACTATGTAGGTTCCTTAGCGGGTACTTGGACTCTATATGTTCCCTAACGGGCACTTGGACTATGTATATTCCCTACGGACACTTGAACTATGTAAGTTAACTACCGGGCACTTGGACTATGTAGGTTAACTAGCGCGTCCTTGGACTATCTAGGTTACCTAGCGGGCACTTGGACTATGTAGGTTAACGAACAGGCACTTGGACTATGTAGGATCCCTATCGGACATTTTGACTACTTAGGTTACCTAGCGGGTACTTGGACTATCTAGGTTAACTAGCGGGCATTTGGATGATCAATGTTAACTAGCGGCACTTGGACTATGTACGTTCCCTAGCGGGCTCTTGGACTATCTACGTTACCTAGCGTGCACTTGAACTATGTACGTTACCTAGCGGGCAATTGGACTATGTACGTTTCCCAGCGGGTACTTGGACTAGATAGGTTCCCTAGAGGGCACTTGGTCTATCTAGGTTAACTAACGGGCACTTGGACTATCTAGGTTAACTAGCGAGCACTTGGACTATCTAGGTTAACTAGCGGGCATTTGGACTATTAGGGACCCTAGCGGGCATTTGGACTATATTGGTTACATAGCGGGCACTTGGACTATGTAGGTTAACGAACGGGCACTTGGACTATGTGGGTAACCTAGTGGTCACTTGAACTGTCTAGGTTACCTAGCGGGCACTTGGACTATGTAGGTTAACTAGCGGGCACTTGGACTATCTAGGTTAACTAGCGGGCCCTTGGACGATGTAGGTTAACTAGCGGGCCCTTGGACTATGTAGGTTAACTAGCGGGACCTTGGACTATGTAGGTTACCTAGCGGGCACTTGGACGATCTAGGTTAACTAGTGGGACCTTGGACTATGTAGGTTAACTAGCGGGCCCTTGGACTATGTAGATTAACTAGCGGCACTTGGACTATGTATGTTCCAGAGCGGACACTTGGACTATCTAGGTTCCCTAGCGGGAACTTGTACTATGTAGGTTAACTAGCGGACACTTGGACGATCTAGGTTAACTAGCGGCACTTGGACTATCTACATTAACTAGGGGGCCCTTGGACTATGTAGATTCCCTAGCGGGCACTTGGACTATGTAGGTTCCTTAGCGGGTACTTGGACTCTATATGTTCCCTAACGGGCACTTGGACTATGTATATTCCCTACGGACACTTGAACTATGTAAGTTAACTACCGGGCACTTGGACTATGTAGGTTAACTAGCGCGTCCTTGGACTATCTAGGTTACCTAGCGGGCACTTGGACTATGTAGGTTAACTACCGGGCACTTGCACTATCTAGGTTACCGAACGGGCATTTGGAGTATGTAGGTAAACTAGCGGGCATTTGGACTTCTAGGTTAACGAACAGGCACTTGGACTATGTATGTTGCATAGCGGGCAATTGGACTATCTAGGTTAAGTAACGGGCACTTGGACTATCTAGGTTACCTAGCGGGAACTTGGACTATGTAGGTTACCTAGCGTGCACTTGAACTATCTACGTTACCTACCGGGTACTTGGACTATCTAGGTTACCTACCGGGCACTTGCACTATATAGGTTCCCTAGCGGGCACTTGGATTATGTATGTTCCCTATCGGGCACTTGGACTATGTAGGTTAACTAGGGGGCACTAGGACTATGTAGGTTACCTAGCGGACCCTTGGAATAACTAGGTTACCTAGCGGGCATTTGGACTATGTATGCTCCCTAGCGGTCATTTGGACTATATAGATTACCTCGCGGGCACTTAGACATTGTAGGTTCCCTATCGGGCACTTGGAGAATGTAGGTTAACTAGGGGGAACTAGGACAATGTAGGTTACCAAGCAGGCCCTTGGATTATCTAGGTTACCTAGGGGGAACCTGGTGTATGTAGGTTAACTAGTGGGCACTTGGACTATCTAGGTTACCTAGCGGGCCCTTGGACTATGTAGGTTTCCTAGCGGGCATTTGGACTATCTAGGTTAAAGAACGAGCACTTGGACTATGTAGGTAACCTAACGGGCACTTGGACTTCTAGGTTAACGAACGGGCACTTGGTCTATGTAGGTTGCTTAGCGGGCACTTGGACTATCTAGGTTAGGTAACGGGCACTTTGAGTATCTAGGTTACCTAGCGGGAACTTGGACAATGTAAGTTACCTACCGGACACTTGGACTATCTAGGTTACCTAACGGGCACTTTGACTATCTAGGTTACATAGCGGGCACTTGGACTCTAGGTTACCTAGCGGGCACTTGGACTATCTAGGTTACCTAGCGGGCCCCTGGACTATGTAGGTTTCCTAGCGGGCATTTGGACTATCTAGGTTAAAGAACGGTCACTTGGACTATGTAGGTAACCTAGCGGGCACTTGGAAAGTCTAGGTTACCTAGCGGGCACTTGGACTATCTAGGTTAACGAACGGGCACATGGACTATGTAGGATCCCTATCAGACATTTGGACTACTTAGGTTACCTAGCGGGTACTTGGACTATCTAGGTTAACTAGCGGGCACTTGGACTATCTAGGTTAACTAGCGGACCTTGGACTACGTAGGTTAACTAGCGGGCCCTTGGACAATCTAGGTTAACTAGCGGGCACTTGGATGATCAATGTTAACTAGCGGCACTTGGACTATGTACGTTCCCTAGCGGGCACTTGAACTATGTACGTTACCTAGCGGGCACTTGGACTATGTAGGTTAACTAGCGGGCACTTGGACTATCTAGGTTACCTAGTGGCACTTGGACTATGTACGTTCCCTAGCGGGCACTTGGACTATCTACGTTACCTAGCGTGCACTTGAACTATGTAGGTTACCTAGCGGGCACTTGGACTATGTACGTTTCCTAGCGGGTACTTGGACTGGATAGGTTCCCAAGCGGGCACTTGTACTATGTAGGTTAACTAGCGGACACTTGGACGATCTAGGTTAATTAGCGGGACTTGGACTATCTACATTAACTAGGGGGCCCTTGGATTATGTAGATTCCCTAGCGGGCACTTGGACTATGTAGGTTCCCTAGCGGGCACTTGGACTCTGTATGTTCCCTAGCGGGCACTTGGACTATGTATGTTCCCTACGGACACTTGAACTATGTAAGTTAACTACCGGGCACTTGGACTATGTAGGTTAACTAGCGGGTCCTTGGACTATCTAGGTTACCTAGCGGGCACTTGGACTATGTAGGTTAACTAACGGGCAATAGGATTATCTAGGTTAACTAGCGGGCCCTTGGACGATGTAGTTTAACTAGGGGGCCCTTGGTTCTATGTAGGTTAACTAGCGGGCCCTTGGACTATGTAGGTTACCTAGCGGGCCCTTGGACGATCTAGGTTAACTAGCGGGTACGTGGACTATGTAGGTTAACTAGCGGGCCCTTGGACTATGTAGATTAACTAGCGGCACTTGGACTATCTATGTTAACTAGCAGGCCCTTGGACTATGTAGATTCCCTAGCGGGCACTTGGACTATGTATGTTCCAGAGCGGGCACTTGGACTATGTAGGTTCCCTATCAGGCACTTGGAGTATGTAGGTTCCAGAGCGGGTCCTTGGACTATCTAGGTTCCCTAGCGGGCACTTGTACTATGTAGGTTAACTAGCGGACACTTGGACGATCTAGGTTAACTAGCGGCACTTGGACTATCTACATTAACTAGGGGGCCCTTGGACTATGTAGATTCCCCAGCGGGCACTTGGACTATGTAGTTTCCCTAGCGGGCACTTGGACTCTGTATGTTCCCTAGCGGGCACTTGGACTATGTATGTTCCCTACGGACACTTGAACTATGTAAGTTAACTACCGGGCACTTGGACTATGTAGGTTAACTAGCGGGTCCTTGGACTATCTAGGTTACCTAGCGGGCACTTGGACTATGTAGGTTAACTAACGGGCAATAGGACTATCTAGGTTAACTAGCGGGCCCTTGGACGATGTAGTTTAACTAGGGGGCCCTTGGTTCTATGTAGGTTAACTAGCGGGCCCTTGGACTATGTAGGTTACCTAGCGGGCACTTGGACGATCTAGGTTAACTAGCGGGTACGTGGACTATGTAGGTTAACTAGCGGGCCCTTGGACTATGTAGATTAACTAGCGGCACTTGGACTATCTATGTTAACTAGCAGGCCCTTGGACTATGTAGATTCCCTAGCGGGCACTTGGACTATGTATGTTCCAGAGCGGGCACTTGGACTATGTAGGTTCCCTATCAGGCACTTGGAGTATGTAGGTTCCAGAGCGGGTACTTGGACTATCTAGGTTCCCTAGCGGGCACTTGTACTATGTAGGTTAACTAGCGGACACTTGGATCATCTAGGTTAACTAGCGGCACTTGGACTATCTACATTAACTAGGGGGCCCTTGGACTATGTAGATTCCCCAGCGGGCACTTGGACTATGTAGGTTCCCTAGCGGGCACTTGGACTCTGTATGTTCCCTAGCGGGCACTTGGACTATGTATGTTCCCTACGGACACTTGAACTATGTAAGTTAACTACCGGGCACTTGGACTATGTAGGTTAACTAGCGGGTCCTTGGACTATCTAGGTTACCTAGCGGGCACTTGGACTATGTAGGGTAACTAACGGGCAATAGGACTATCTAGGTTAACTAGCGGGCCCTTGGACGATGTAGTTTAACTAGGGGGCCCTTGGTTCTATGTAGGTTAACTAGCGGGCCCTTGGACTATGTAGGTTACCTAGCGGGCACTTGGACGATCTAGGTTAACTAGCGGGTACGTGGACTTTGTAGGTTAACTAGCGGGCCCTTGGACTATGTAGATTGACTAGCGGCACTTGGACTATCTATGTTAACTAGCGGGCCCTAGGACTATGTACATTCCCTAGCGGGCACTTGGACTATGTATGTTCCAGAGCGGGCACTTGGACTATGTAGGTTCCCTAGCAGGCACTTGTACTAGGTAGGTTAACTAGCGGACACTTGGACGATCTAGGTTAACTAGCGGCACTTGGACTATCTACATTAACTAGGGGGCCCTTGGACTATGTAGATTCCCTAGCGGGCACTTGGACTATGTAGGTTCCCTAGCGGGCACTTGGACTCTGTATGTTCCCTAGCGGGCACTTGGACAATGTATGTTCCCTACGCACACTTGAACTAAGTAAGTTAACTACCGGGCACTTGGACTATGTAGGTTAACTAGCGGGTCCTTGGACTATCTAGGTTACCTAGCGGGCATTTGGACTATGTAGGTAAACTAGCGGGCACTTGGACAGTCTAGGTTACCTAGCGGGCACTTGGACATCTAGGTTAACGAACGGGCACTTGGACTATGTAGGTTGCTTAGCGGGCACTTGGACTATCTAGGTTAGGTAACGGGCACTTTGAGTATCTAGGTTACCTAGCGGGAACTTGGACAATGTAAGCCACCTAGCGGACACTTGGACTATCTAGGTTACCTAACGGGCACTTTGACTATCTAGGTTACATAGCGGGCACTTGGACTATGAAGGTTAAATAGCGAGCACTTGGACTCTAGGTTACCTAGCGGGCACTTGGACTATCTAGGTTACCTAGCGGGCACTTGGACTATGTAGGTTTCCTAGCGGGCATTTGGACTATCTAGGTTAAAGAACGGGCACTTGGACTATGTAGGTAACCTAGCGGGCACTTGGAAAGTCTAGGTTTCCTTGCGGGCACTTGGACTATCTAGGTTAACGAACAGGCACTTGGACTATGTAGGATCCCTATCGGACATTTTGACTACTTAGGTTACCTAGCGGGTACTTGGACTATTTAGGTTAACTAGCGGGCACTTGGACTATCTAGGTCAGCTAGCGGGCCCTGTACTATGTAGGTTAACTAGCGAGAACTTGGACTATCTAGGTTAACTAGCGGACCTTGGACTACGTAGGTTAACTAGCGGGCCCTTGGACTATCTAGGTTAACTAGCGGGCATTTGGACTATGTAGGTTCCCTAGCGGGCACTTGGATTATATAGGTTCCCTATCGGGCCCTTGGACTATGTAGGTTACCTAGCGGGCACTTGGACTATGTAGGTTAACTACAAGGCACTTGGACTATCAAGGTTACCTAGCGGGCCCTTGGACTATGCAGGTTACCAGCGGGCACTTGGACTATCTAGGTTAACGAACGTGCACTTGGACTATGTAGGTAACCTAGCCAGCACTTGGACTGTCTAGGTTACCTAGCGGGCACTTGGACTATCTAGGT
Source organism: Tenrec ecaudatus (assembly GCF_050624435.1). NCBI lineage: Eukaryota > Metazoa > Chordata > Mammalia > Afrosoricida > Tenrecidae > Tenrec > Tenrec ecaudatus. Next base: position 280,678,540 of record NC_134530.1, on the reverse strand, counting down.
TAATGAACGGGCACTTGGACTATGTAGGTTAACTAGCGGACACTTCGAATATCTAGGTTAGCTAACGGGCAATTGGACTATCTAGGTTACCTAGCGGGCACTTGGACTATGTAGGTTCCCTAGCGGGCGCTTGGACTATTTAGGTTACCTAGCAGGCACTTTGACTATCTAGGTTAACTAACGGGCACTTGGACTATGAAGGTTGCCTAGGGAGCACTTGGAGTATGTAGGTTCCCTAGCGGGCACTTGGACTATGTAGGTTCCCTATCGGGTACTTGGACTGTCTAGGTTAACTAGTGGGCAATTGGACTGTCTAGGTTACCTAGTGGGCACTTGGACTATGTACGTTCCCTAGCGGGCACTTGGGCTATCTACGTTACCTAGCGGGCACTTGGACTATGTACCTTCCCTAGGGGGCACTTGGACTATCTATGTTAACTAGCGGGCACTTGTACTATGTAGGTTCCCTAGCAGTCACGTGGACTATGTAGACTTCATAGAAGGCACTTGGACTATGTAGGTTAACAGGCGGGCACTTGGACTATCCAGGTTACCAAGCGGGCACTTGGACTATGTAGGTTACCCAATGGTCACTTGGACTATCTAGGTTAACGAACGGACACTTGGACTATGTAGGTTAGCTATCAGGCACTTGGACTATCTAGGTTACCTAGCAGGCACTTGGACTATGTAGGTTACCTAGCGGACACTTGGACTATCTAGGTTACCTAGCTGGCACTTGGACTATCTAGGTTAACTAGCGGGCACTTGAACTATGTAGTTTCCCTAGCGGGCATTTGGATTATTTAGGTTACCTAGTGGGCACTTGGACTATGTAGGTTACCTAGCGGGCACTTGGACTATGTAGGTTAACTACAAGGCACTTGGACTATCCAGGTTACCTAGCGGGCCCTTGGACTATGTAGGTTACCAGCGGGCACTTGGACTATCTAGGTTAACGAACGTGCACTTGGACTATGTAGGTAACCTAGCCGGCACTTGACTGTCTAGGTTACCTAGCGGGCACTTGGACTATCTAGGTTAATGAACGGGCACTTGGACTATGTAGGTTAACTAGCAGACACTTCGAATATCTAGGTTAGGTAACGGGCAATTGGACTATCTAGGTTACCTAGCGGGCACTTGGACTATGTAGGTTCCCTAGCGGGAACTTGGACTATTTAGGTTACCTGGCAGGCACTTTGACTATCTAGGTTAACTAACGGGCACTTGGACTATGAAGGTTGCCTAGCGAGCACTTGGAGTATGTAGGTTCCCTAGCGGGCACTTGGACTATATAGGTTCCCTAGCGGGCACTTGGAATATGTAGGTTCCCTATCCGGCACTTGGACTATGTAGGTTAACTAGCGGGTACTTGGACTGTCTAGGTTACCTAGCGGGCACTTGGATTATCTAGGTTAGCTAACAGGCACTTGGACTATCTAGGATCCCTAGTGGGCCCTTGTACTATCTAGGTTACCTAGCTGGCACTTGGACTATGTTGGTCAACTAGCGGGCCCTTATACTACCTAGGTTAGCTAACGGGCACTTAGATTATGTAGTTTAACTAGGGGGCACTTGGAATTTGTAGGTTAACTAGCGGACACTTGCACTATGTAGGTTAACTAGCGGGCCCATGGACTATGTAGGTTTACTAGCGGGCCTTTGGACTATCTAGGTTCCCTCAAGGGCACTTGGGGTATCTTGGTTACCGAACGGGCACTTGAACTATCTAGGTTATCTAGCGGGCACTTGGACTATGTAGGCTAACTAGGGGGCCCTTGAACGATCGAGGTTACCTAGCGGGTACTAGAACTATCTAGGTTAACTAGCGGGCACTTGCACTATCTAAGTTACCTAGCGGGCACTTGGAATAAGTACGTTCCCTAGTGGGAATTTGGACTATGTACGTTCCCTAGCGGGCACTTGGACTATCTATGTTAACTGGCGGGCACTTGGAATATGTATGTTAACTAGCGGACACTTGCACTATGTCGGTTACCTAGCAGGCACTTGCACGATCTAGGTTAACTAGCGGGCCCTTGCACTATATAGGTTAACTAGCGGGCCATGGATTATGTAGGTTTACAAGCAGGCACTTGGACTATCTAGGCAAACTAGCGGGCACATGGACCATGTAGCTTCCCTAGCGGGCATTTGGACTATCTAGGTTACCTAGCGGGCACTTGGACTATCTAGCTTACCTAGCGAGCACTTGGACTATCTAAGTTACCTAGCAGGCCCTTTGACTATCTACGTTAACTATCGGGCACTTGGACAATGTAGGTTGTCTAGCGGGCACTTGGATTATGTAGGTTCCCTAGCAGGCACTTGAACTATCTAGGTTAACGAACGGGCACTTGGACTATCTAGGTTACATAGCGGGCACTTGGACTTCTAGGTTAACGAACGGGCACTTGGACTATGTATGTTGCCTAGCGGGCACTTGGACTATCTAGGTTAGCTAACGGGCACTTGGACTATCTAAGTAACCTAGCGGGAACTTGGACAATGTAGGTTACCTAGCTGGCACTTGGACTATGTAGGTTAACTAGCGGGCACTTGGACAATCTAGGTTAACTAGCGAGCACTTGGACTATATAGGTTACCTAGCGGGCACTTGGACTATCGAGGTTAACGAACGGGCACTTGGACTATGTAGGTTACCTAGCAGGCACTTGGACTATCTAGGTTACCTATTTAGCACTTGGACGATATAGGTTCCCTAGCGGGCACTTGGACTATCTAGGTTAACGAACGGGCACTTGGACTATGCAGGTAACCTAGCGGCACTTGGACTGTCTAGGTTACATAGCGGGCACTTGGACTTCTAGGTTAACGAACGGGCACTTGGACTATGTATGTTGCCTAGCGGGCACTTGGACTATCTAGGTTAGGTTACGGGCACTTGGACTATCTAGGTTACCTAGCGGGAACTTGGACTATCTAGGTTACCTAGCAGGCACTTGGACTATCTAGGTTACCTAACGGGCACTTTCACTATCTAGGTTACCTAGCTGGCACTTGGACTATGTAGGTTACCTAAAGGGCACTTTGACTATCTAGGTTACCTAGCGGGCACTTGGACTATCTAGGTTAACTAGCAGGAACTTAGACTATCTAGGTTACCTAGCGGGCACTTGGATTATCTAGGTTACCTAGCGGTCCCCTGGACTATGTAGGTTACCTAGCGGGCACTTGGACTATCTAGGTTAACGAACGGTCACGTGGACTATGTAGGTACCTAGCGGGCACTTGGACTGTCTAGGTTACCTAGCGGGCACTTTTACTATCTAAGTTAACTAGCAGACCTTGGACTATGTAGGTTAACTAGCGGGCCCTTGTACTATGTAGGTTAACTAGCGGGCACTTGGACTAACTAGGTTTCCTGGCAGGCCCTTGGACTATGTACATACCCTAGCGCGCACTTGGACTATCTAGCTTACCTAGCGGGCACTTGTACTATGTACTTCCCCTAGTGGGCACGTGGACTATCTAGGTTAACTAGCGGGCACTTGGACTATCTAGGTTACCTAGCAGGCACTTGGATTATGAAGGATCCCTAGCGGGCCCTTGGACTATCTAGGTTAACTAGCGGGCACTTGGACTATGTAGGTTAACTAGCGGACACTTGCACGATCTAGGTTAACTAGCGGGCCCTTGCACTATGTAGGTTAACTAGCGGGCCTATGGATTATGTAGGTTTACTAGCAGGCCCTTGGACTATCTAGGTTAACTAGCGGACACTTGGATTATGTAGTTACCCTAGCGGGCATTTGGACCAATTAGGTTACCAAGCGGGAACTTGGACTATGTAGGTTACCTAGAGGGCACTTGGACTATCTAAGTTACCTAGCAGGCACTTTGATTATCTAGGTTAACTAACGGGCACTTGGACTATGTAGGTTGCCTAGCGGGCACTTGGACTATGTAGGTTACCTAGCGGGCATTTGGATTATGTAGGTTCCCTATCGGGCACTTGGACTATGTAAGTTAACTAGCGCGCACTTGGACTATCTAGGTTACCTAGCGGGCACTTGGACTATGTACATCCCCTAGTGGGCACTTGGACTATCTAGGTTAACTAACGGGCACGAGGACTATCTAGGTTAACTAGCGGGCACTTGGACTATCTAGGTTACCTAGCAGGCACTTGGATTATGAAGGATCCCTAGCGGGCATTTGGACTCTCTAGGTTAACTAGCGGGCACTTGGACTATGTAGGTTAACTAGCGGACACTTGCACGATCTAGGTTAACTAGCGGGCCCTTGCACTATGTAGGTTAACTAGCGGGCCCATGGATTATGTAGGTTTACTAGCAGGCACTTGGACTATCTAGGTTAACTAGCGGGCCCTTGGACTATGTAGTTTCCCTAGCGGGCATTTGGACTATTAAGGTTACCAAGCGGGAACTTGGACTATGTAGGTTCCCTAGGGGGCACTTGGATTATGTAGGTTCCCTATCGGGCACTTGGACTATGTAGGTTACCTAGCAGGCACTTTGACTATCTAGGTTAAATAACGGGCACTTGGACTATGTAGGTTGCCTAGCGGGCACTTGGACTACGTAGGTTCCCTAGCGGGCACTTGGATTATGTAGGTTCCCTATCGGGCACTTGGACTATGTAGGTTAACTAGCGGGTACTTGGACTGTCTAGGTTACCTAGCGGGCACTTGGATTATCTAGGTTAGCTAACAGGCACTTGGACTATCTAGGTTACCTAGCGGGCACTTGTACTATCTAGGTTACCTAGCTGGCACTTGGACTATGTAGGTCAACTAGCGGGCCCTTATACTACCTAGGTTAGCTAACGGGCACTTAGATTATGTAGTTTAACTAGGGAGCACTTGGAATTTGTAGGTTAACTAGCGGACACTTGCACTATGTAGGTTAACTAGCGGGCCCATTGACTATGTAGGTTTACTAGCGGGCCTTTGGACTATCTAGGTTCCCTCAAGGGCACTTGGGGTATCTTGGTTACCGAACGGGCACTTGAACTATCTAGGTTATCTAGCGGGCACTTGGACTATGTAGGCTAACTAGGGGGCCCTTGAACGTTCGAGGTTACCTAGCGGGTACTAGAACTATCTAGGTTAACTAGCGGGCACTTGCACTATCTAAGTTACCTAGCGGGCACTTGGAATAAGTACGTTCCCTAGTGGGAATTTGGACTATGTACGTTCCCTAGCGGGCACTTGGACTATCTATGTTAACTGGCGGGCACTTGGAATATGTATGTTAACTAGCGGACACTTGCACTATGTCGGTTACCTAGCAGGCACTTGGACTATCTAGGTTAACTAGCGGGCACTTGGACTATCTAGGTTAACTATCGTGCACTTGGACTATGTAGGTTCCTTAGCGGGCACTTGGACAATCTAGGTTGCCTAGCGGGCACTTGTACTATGTAGGTTAACTAGCGTGCCCTTGGACTATCTAGGTTACGTAGCGGGCACTTGGTATATAGGTTAACTAGCGTGCATTTGGACTATGTAGGTTAACTAGCGGACACTTACACGATCTAGGTTAACTAGTGGGCCCTTGTACTATATAGGTTAACTAGCGGGCCATGGATTATGTAGGTTTACTAGCAGGCACTTGGACTATCTAGGCAATCTAGCGGGCACTTGGACTATGTAGCTTCCCTAGCGGGCACTTGGACTATCTAGGTTAGCTAACGGGCACTTGGACTATCTAAGTAACCTAGCGGGAACTTGGACAATGTAGGTTACCTAGCAGGCACTTGGACTATCTAGGTTACCTAACGGGCACATTCACTATCTAGGTTACCTAGCTGGCACTTGGACTATGTAGGTTAACTAGCGGGCACTTGGACGATCTAGGTTAACTAGCGGGCACTTGGACTATATAGGTTACCTAGCGGGCACTTGGACTATCAAGGTTAACGAACGGGCACTTGGACTATGTAGGTTACCTAGCAGGCACTTGGACTATCTAGGTTACCTATTTAGCACTTGGACTATATAGGTTCCCTAGCGGGCACTTGGACTATCTAGGTTAACGAACGGGCACTTGGACTATGCAGGTAACCTAGCGGCACTTGGACTGTCTAGGTAACATAGCGGGCACTTGGACTTCTAGGTTAACGAACGGGCACTTGGACTATGTATGTTGCCTAGCGGGCACTTGGACTATCTAGGTTAGGTTACGGGCACTTGGACTATCTAGGTTACCCAGCGGGAACATGGACTATCTAGGTTACCTAGCAGGCACTTGGACTATCTAGGTTACCTAACGGGCACTTTCACTATCTAGGTTACCTAGCTGGCACTTGGACTATGTAGGTTACCTAAAGGGCACTTTGACTATCTAGGTTACCTAGCGGGCACTTGGACTATCTAGGCTAACTAGCGGGAACTTAGACTACCTAGGTTACCTAGCGGGCACTTGGATTATCTAGGTTACCTAGCGGTCCCCTGGACTATGTAGGTTACCTAGCGGGCACTTGGACTATCTAGGTTAACGAACGGGCACTTGGACTATGTAGGTACCTAGCGGGCACTTGGACTGTCTAGGTTACCTAGCGGGCACTTTTACTATCTAGGTTAACTAGCAGACCTTGGACTATGTAGGTTAACTAGCGGGCCCTTGGACTATGTAGGTTAACTAGCGGGCACTTGGACTATCTAGGTTTCCTGGCAGGCCCTTGGACTATGTACATACCCTAGCGCGCACTTGGACTATCTAGCTTACCTAGCGGGCACTTGGACTATGTACTTCCCCTAGTGGGCACGTGGACTATCTAGGTTAACTAGCGGGCAATTGGACTATCTAGGTTACCTAGCAGGCACTTGGATTATGAAGGATCCCTAGCGGGCACTTGGACTATATAGGTTAACTAGCGGGCACTTGGACTATGTAGGTTAACTAGCGGACACTTGCACGATCTAGGTTAACTAGCGGGCCCTTGCACTATATAGGTTAACTAGCGGGCCCATGGATTATGTAGGTTTACTAGCAGGCACTTGGACTATCTAGGTTAACTAGCGGGCCCTTGGACTATGTAGTTTCCCTAGCGGGCATTTGGACTATTAAGGTTACCAAGCGGGAACTTGGACTATGTAGGTTCCCTAGCGGGCACTTGGATTATGTAGGTTCCCTATCGGGCACTTGGACTATGTAGGTTACCTAGCAGGCACTTTGACTATCTAGGTTCAATAACGGGCACTTGGACTATGTAGGTTGCCTAGCGGGCACTTGGACTATGTAGGTTCCCTAGCGGGCACTTGGATTATATAGGTTCCCTATCGGGCACTTAGACTATGTAGGTTAACTAGCGGGTACTTGGACTGTCTAGCTTACCTAGCGGGCACTTGGATTATCTAGGTTAGCTAACAGGCACTTGGACTATCTAGGATCCCTAGAGGGCACTTTTACTATCTAGGTTACCTAGCTGGCACTTGGAATATGTAGGTCAACTAGCGGGCCCTTATACTGCCTAGGTTAGCTAACGGGAACTTAGATTATGTAGGTTAATTAGGGGGCACTTGGAATATGTAGGTTAACTAGCGGGCCCATGGACTATGTAGGTTTACTAGCGGGCCCTTGGACTATCTAGGTTCCCTAAAGGGCACTTGGATTATCTAGGTTACCTAAAGGGCTGTTGGACTATGTAGGCTAACTAGGGGGCCCTTGGACGATCTAGGTTACCTAGCGGGTACTTGAACTATCTAGGTTAACTAGCGGGCACTTGCACTATCTACGTTACCTAGCGGGCACTTGGACTATCTATGTTAACTAGCGGGCACTTGGAATATGTAGGTTAACTAGCGGACACTTGCACTATGTAGGTTACCTAGCAGGCACTTGGACTATCTAGGTTAACTAGCGGGCACTTGGACTATGTAGGTTAACTAGCGGGCACTTGGACACTCTAGGTTACCTATGGGCACTTGGACTATGTACGTACGTTCCCTAACTGGCACTTGGGCTATCTACGTTCCCTAGAGGGCACTTGGACTATATAGGTTACCGAACGGGCACTTGGACTATGTACGTAACCTAGTGGTCACTTGGACTGTCTAGGTTACCTAGCGGGAACTTTGACTATGTAGGTTAATTAGCGTGCCGTTGGTCTATGTAGGTTAACTAGCAGACCTTTGGACTATGTAAGTTAACTAGAGGGCACTTTGATGATTCTGGTTAACTAGCGGGCACTTGGACTATCTAGGTTAACTAGCGGGCACTTGGACTATCTAGGTTAACTAGAGGGCACTTGGACTGTGTAGGTTCCCTAGCGGGCAATTGGACTATATAGGTTACCTAGCGGGCACTTGGACTATGTAGGTTACCCAGCGGGCACTTGGACTATCTAGGTTAACTAGCGGGCACTTGGATTATCCAGGTTAACTAACGGGCACTTGGACTATGTATGTTCCAGAGCGAGCAATTGGACTATGTAGGTTCCCTAGCGGGCACTTGGACTATCTAGGTTCCCTAAAGGGCACTTGGACTATCTAGGTTACCGAACGGGCACTTGGACTATGTAGGTTAACTAGCGGACAATTGGACGATCTAGGTTAACTAGCGGACACTTACACTATGTAGGTTACCTAGCGGGCACTTGGACTATCTAGGTTAACTAGCGGGCACTTTGACTATGTAGGTGTAACTAGCGGACACTTGCACTATGTAGGTTACCTAGCGGGCACTTGGACTATGTAGGTTAACTGGCAGGCCCTTGGACTATCTAGATTACCTAGCAGGCATTTGGACTATGTAGGTTAACTAGCGGGCACTTGCACTCTCTAGGTTACCTAGCGGGCACTTTGATTATGTACCTTCTCTAGCGGGCATTTGGACTATCTACGTTAACTAGCGGGCACTTGGACTATGTAGGTTAACTAGAGGACACTTGGACTATCTAGGTTAACTAACGGGCACTTGGACTATCAAAGTTAACAAGCGTGCCCTTGGACTATGTATGTTAACTAGCGGGCCCTTGGACTATCTAGGTTATCTAGATAGCACTAAGACTATATAGGTTCCCTAGCATGCACTAGGACTTCTAGGTTAACGAACGGGCACTTGGACTGTCTAGGTTACATAGCGGGCACTTGGACTTCTAGGTTAACGAACGGGCACTTGGACTATGTATGTTGCCTAGCGGGCACTTGGACTATCTAGGTTACCTAACGGGCACTTTGACTATCTAGTTTACCTAGCCAGAACTTGGACATGTAGGTTACCTAGCAGGCACTTGGACTATCTAGGTTACCTAACGGGCACTTTCACTATCTAGGTTACCTAGCGGGCACTTGGACTATGTAGGTTAACTAGCGGGCACTTGGACTATCTAGGTTACCTAGCGGGCACTTGGACGATCTAGGTTACCTAGCGGGCCCTTGGACTATGTAGGTTACCTAGCGGGCACTTGGACTATCTAGGTTAACGAAAGGGCACTTGGATTATGTAGGTAAGCTAGCGGGCACGTGGACTGTCTAGGTTACCTAGCGGGCACTTTGATTATCTAGGTTAATTAGCAGACCTTCGACTATGTCGGTTAATTAGTGGACCCGTGGACTATGTAGGTTAACAAGCGGGCACTTGGACTATCTAGGTTTCCTAGCAGGCACTTGGACTATGTACATACCCTAGCGCGCACTTGGATTATCTAGGTTACCTAGCGGGCACTTGGAATATGTACGTCGCCTAGTGGGAACTTGGACTATCTAGGTTAACTAACGGGCACGAGACTATCTAGGTTAACTAGCGGGCACTTGGACTATCTAGGTTACCTAGCAGGCACTTGGATTATGAAGGATCCCTAGCGGGCACTTGGACTATCTAGGTTAACTAGAGGGCCCTTGCACTATGTAGGTTAACTAGCGGGCCCATGGATTATTTAGGTTTTCTAGCAGGCACTTGGACTATCTAGGTTAACTAGCGGGCACTTGGACTATGTAGTTTCCATAGTGTGCATTTGGACAATTTAGGTTACCAAGCGGGAACAAGGACTATGTAGCTGACCTAGCGGGCACTTGGACTATCTAGGTTACCTAGGAGGCACTTTGACTATCTAGGTTAACTAACGGGCACTTGGACTATGTAGGTTGCCTAGCGGGCACTTGAACTATGTAGGTTCCATTGCGGGCACTTGGATTATGTAGGTTAACTAGCGGGCGCTTGGACTATCTAGGTTACCTAGCAGGCACTTGGATTATCTAGGTTAACGAAAAGGCACTTGGACTATTTAGGTTACCTAGCCGCCACTTGGACTATCTAGGTTAGCTAGGGGGCACTTGTACTATCTAGGTTACCTAGCTGGCACTTGGACTATGTAGGTCAACTAACGGGCCCTTCTACTGCCTAGGTTAGCTAACGGGAACTTAGATTATGTAGGTTAACTAGCGGGCACTTGGAATATGTAGGTTAACTAGCGGACTCTTGCACAATGTAGGTTACCTAGCAGGCACTTTGACTATCTAGGTTAACTAGCGGGCACATGGACTATCTAGGTTAACTAGCGTGCACTTGGACTATCTATGTTACCTAGCAGGCACTTTGACTATCTAGGTTAACTAACGGGCACTTGGACTATGTAGGTTGCCTAACGGGCACGTGGATTATGTAGGTTCCATATCGGCACTTGGACTATGTAGGTTAACTAGCGGGCACATGGACTGTCTAGGATACCTAGCGGGCACTTGGATTATCTAGGTTAACGAACGGGCACTTAGACTATGTAAGTTACCTAGCCGCCACTTGGACTATCTAGGTTAGCTAACAGGCACTTGGAATATATAGGTTCCCTAGCGGGCACTTGTACTATCTAGGTTACCTAACTGGCACTTGGACAATGTAGGTCAAGTAGCGGGCCCTTGGACTATCTAGGTTAGCTAACGGGCACTTAGATTATGTAGGTAAACTAGCGGGCACTTGGAATTTGTAGGTTAACTAGCGGACACTTGCACTATGTAGGTTTACTAGCGGGCCCTTGGACTATCTAGGTTCCCTAAAGTGCACTTGGATTATCTATGTTAACTAGAGGGTACTTGGAATATGTAGGTTAACTAGCAGGCACTTGGACTATCTAGGTTAACTAGCGGGCACATGGACTACGTAGGCTAACTAGGGGGCCCTTGGACGATCTAGGTTACCTAGCGGGTACTTGAACTATCTAGGTTATCTAGCGGGCACTTGCACTATCTAGGTTACCTAGCGGGCACTTGGACTATGTACGTTCCCTAGCGGGCACTTGGATTATCTATGTTAACTAGAGGGTACTTGGAATATGTAGGTTAACTAGCGGACACTTGCACTATGTAGGTTACCTAGCAGGCACTTGGACTATCTAGGTTAACTAGCGGGCACATGGACTACGTAGGCTAACTAGGGGGCCCTTGGACGATCTAGGTTACCTAGCGGTACTTGAACTATCTAGGTTAACTAGCGGGCACTTGCACTATCTAGGTTACCTAGCGGGTACTTGGACTATGTACGTTCCCTAGCGGGCACTTGGATTATCTATGTTAACTAGAGGGCACTTGGAATAAGTAGTTTAACTAGCGGACACTTGCACTATGTAGGTTACCTAGGAGGCACTTGGACTATCTAGGTTACCTAGCGGGCAAATGGACTATCTAGTTTAATTAGCGTGCACTTGGACTATGTAGGTTCCTTAGGGAGCACTTGGACTCTAGGTTACCTAGCGAGCACTTGGACTATCTAGGTTACCTAGCGGGTCCTTGGACTATGTAGGTTTCCTAGCGAGCACTTGGACTATCTAGGTTAACGAACAGGCACTTGGACTATGTAGGTTAACTAGAGGACACTTGGACTATCTAGGTTAACTAGTGGGCCATTGGACTATGTAGGTTAACTAGCAGGCACTTGGACAATCTAGGTTAAGCAGCGGGCACTTGGATGATCTAGGTTAACTAGCGGGCACTTGGACTATCAAAGTTAACAAGTGATGCCTTGGACTATGTAGGTTAACTAGCCGGCCCTTGGACTATCTAGGTTACCTAGCGGGCACTTGGACTATATAGGTTACCTAGCGGGCACTTGGAATATGCAGGTAACCTAGCGGGCACTGGACTGTCTAGCTTACCTAGAGGGCACTTGGAATTCTAGGTTAACGAATGGGCTCTTGGACTATGTAGGTTGCCTAGCGGGCACTTGGACTATCTAGGTTACCTAACGGGCACTTTGACTAACTAGGTTACATAGCGGGCACTTGGACTATGTAGTTTAACTAGCGAGCACTTGGACTCTAGGTTACCTAGCGGGCACTTGGACTATCTAGGCTACCTAGCGCGTCCTTGGACTATGTAGGTTTCCTAGCGAGCACTTGGACTATCTAGGTTAACGAACGGGCACTTGGACTATGTAGGTAACCTAGCGAGCACTTGGACAGTCTAGGTTACCTAGCGGGTACTTGGACAACCTAGGTTAATGAACGGGCACTGGGACTATGTAGGTTACCTAGCGGACACTTGGACTATGTAGGATCCGTATCGGACATTTGGACTACTTAGGTTACCTAGCAGGCACTTGGACTATCTAGGTTAACTAGCGGGCCCTTGTACTATGTAGGTTAACTAGTGAGCACTTGGACTATCTAGGTTAACTAGCGGACCTTGTACTATGTATGTTAACTAGCGGGCCCTTGGACTATGTATGTAAACTAGCGGGAACTTGGACGATCTAGGTTAACTAGAGGGCACTTGGACTATGTAGGTTTCCTAGCGGGCATTTGGACTATATAGATAACCTAGCGGGCACTTAGACTTTGTAGGTTACCTAGCGGGCACTTGGACTATCTAGGTTAACTAACGGGCACTTGGACTATGTAGGTTGCCTAGCGGGAACTTGGATTATGTAGGTTCTCTATCGGGCACTTGGACTATGTAGGTTAACTTGCGGGCACTAGGACTGTCTAGGTTACCTAGCGGGCCCTTGGATTATCTAGGTTAACGAACGGGCACTTGGACTATGTAGGTTACCTAGCCGCTACATGGACTATCTAGGTTAGCTAACAGGCACTTGGACTATCTAGGTTCTCTAGCGGGCACTTATACTATCTAGGTCACCTAGCTGGCACTTGGACTATGTAGGTCAACTAGCGGGCCCTTGGACTATCTAGGTTAGCCAACGGGCACTTAGATTATGTAGGTTAACTAGCGGGCACTTGGAATATGTAGGTTAACTAGCGGACACTTGCACTATGTAGGTTAACTAGAGGGCCCATGGACTATGTACGTTTACTAGCAGGCCCTTGGACTATCTAGGTTCCCTAAAGGGCACTTGGACTATCTAGGTTACCAAACGGGCACTTGGACTACCTAGGTTACCTAGCGGGCATTTACACTATGTAGGCTATCTAAGGGGCCCTTGGACGATCTAGGTTACCTAGCGGGTTCTTGAACTATGTAGGTTAACTAGCGGGCACTTGCACTACCTAGGTTACCTAGCGGGCACTTGGACTATGTACGTTCCCTAGGGGGCACTTGGACTATCTATGTTAACTAGCGGGCACTTGGAATATGTAGGTTAACTAGCGGACACTTGCACTATGTAGGTTACCTAGCAGGCACTTTGACTATCTAGGTTAACTAACGGGCACTTGGACTATGAAGGTTGCCTAGGGAGCACTTGGAGTATGTAGGTTCCCTACCGGGCACTTGGACTATGTAGGTTCCCTATCGGGTACTTGGACTGTCTAGGTTAACTAGTGGGCAATTGGACTGTCTAGGTTAACTAGTGGGCACTTGGACTATGTACGTTCCCTAACGGGCACTTGGGCTATCCACGTTACCTAGCGGGCACTTGGACTATGTACCTTCCCTAGCGGGAACTTGGACTATGTAGGTTCCCTAGCGGTCACGTGGACTATGTAGACTTCATAGAAGGCACTTGGACTATGTAGGTTAACAGGCGGGCACTTGGACTATCCAGGTTACCAAGCGGGCACTTGGACTATGTAGGTTACCCAATGGGCACTTGGACTATCTAGGTTAACGAACGGACACTTGGACTATCTAGGTTACCTAGCAGTTACTTGGACTATGTAGTTTACCTAGCGGACACTTGGACGATTTAGGTTAACTATCGGACACTTGGACTATCTAGGTTAACTAGCAGGCCCTTGGACTATATAGGTTAACGAGCGGGCACTTGAACTATGTACTTTCCCTAGCGGGCATTTGGATTATTTAGGTTACCTAGTGGGCACTTGGACTATGTAGGTTACCTAGCGGGCACTTGGACTATGTAGGTTAACTACAAGGCACTTGGACTATCAAGGTTACCTAGCGGGCCCTTGGACTATTTAGGTTAACGAACGTGCACTTGGACTATGTAGGTAACCTAGCCGGCACTTGGACTGTGTAGGTTACCTAGCGGGCACTTGGACTATCTAGGTTAATGAACGGGCACTAGGACTATGTAGGTTAACTAGCGGACACTTCGAATATCTAGGTTAGCTAACGGGCAATTGGACTATCTAGGTTACCTAGCGGGCACTTGGACTATGTAGGTTCCCTAGCAGGCACTTGGACTATTTAGGTTACCTAGCAGGCACTTTGACTATCTAGGTTAACTAACGCGCACTTGGACTATGAAGGTTGCCTAGGGAGCACTTGGAGTATGTAGGTTCCCTAGCGGGCACTTGGACTATTCAGGTTCCCTATCGGGTTCTTGGACTGTCTAGGTTAACTAGTGGTCAATTGGACTATCTAGGTTACCTAGTGGGCACTTGGACTGTGTACGTTCCCTAGCGGGCACTTGGGCTATCTACGTTACCTAGCGGGCACTTGGACTATGTAGGTTAACGAACGGGCACTTGGACTATGTAGTTTACCTAGCAGGCACTTGGACTATGTAGGTTCCCTATCGGGTACTTGGACTGTCTAGGTTAACTAGTGGGCAATTGGACTGTCTAGGTTACCTAGTGGGCACTTGGACTATGTACGTTCCCTACCGGGCACTTGGGCTATCTACGTTACCTAGCGGGCACTTGGACTATGTACCTTCCCTAGCGGGCACTTGGACTATCTATGTTAACTAGCGGGCACTTGGACTATGTAGACTTCATAGAAGGCACTTGGACTATGTAGGTTAACAGGCGGGCACTTGGACTATCCAGGTTACCAAGCGGGCACTTGGACTATGTAGGTTACCCAATGGGCACTTGGACTATCTAGGTTAACGAACGGACACTTGGACTATGTAGGTTAGCTATCAGGCACTTGGACTATCTAGGTTACCTAGCAGGCACTTGGACTATGTAGGTTACCTAGCGGACACTTGGACGATTTAGGTTAACTATCGGGAACTTGGACTATCTAGGTTAACTAGCGGGCCCTTGGACTATCTAGGTTAACTAGCGGGCACTTGAACTATGTACTTTCCCTAGCGGGCATTTGGATTATTTAGGTTACCTAGTGGGCACTTGGACTATGTAGGTCAACTACAAGGCACTTGGACTATCAAGGTTACCTAGCGGGCTCTTGGACTATGTAGGTTACCAGCGGGCACTTTGACTATCTAGGCTAACGAAAGTGCACTTGGACTATGTAGGTAACCTAGCGGGCACTTGGACTGTCTAGGTTACCTAGCGGGCACTTGGACTATCTAGGTTAACGAACGGGCACTTGGACTATGTAGGTTAACTAGCGGACACTTCGAATATCTAGGTTAGCTAACGGGCGTTTGGACTATCTAGGTTACCTAGCAGGCACTTGGACTACGTAGGTTCCCTAGCGGGCACTTGGACTATTTAGGTTACCTAGCAGGCACTTTGACTATCTAGGTTAACTAACGGGCACTTGGACTATGAAGGTTGCCTAGGGAGCCCTTGGAGTATGTAGGTTCCCTAGCGGGCACTTGGACTATGTAGGTTCCCTATCGGGTACTTGGACTGTCTAGGTTAACTAGTGGGCAATTGGACTGTCTAGGTTAACTAGTGGGCACTTGGACTATGTACGTTCCCTAGCGGGCACTTGGGCTATCTACGTTACCTAGCGGGCACTTGGACTATCTATGTTAACTAGCGGGCACTTGGACTATGTAGGTTCCCTAGCGGTCACGTGGACTATGTAGACTTCATAGAAGGCACTTGGACTATGTAGGTTAACAGGCGGGCACTTGGACTATCCAGGTTAACAAGCGGGCACTTGGACTATGTAGGTTATCCAATGGGCACTTGGACTATCTAGGTTAACGAACGGACACTTGGACTATGTAGTTTAGCTATCAGGCACTTGGACTATCTAGGTTACCTAGCAGGCACTTGGACTGTGTAGTTTACCTAGCGGACACTTGGACGATTTAGGTTAACTATCGGGCACTTGGACTATCTAGGTTAACTAGCGGGCCCTTGGACTATCTAGGTTAACTAGCGGTCACTTGAACTATGTACTTTCCCTAGCGGGCATTTGGATAATTTAGGTTACCTAGTGGGCACTTGGACTATGTAGGTTACCTAGCGGGCACTTGGACTATGTAGGTTAACTACAAGGCACTTGGACTATCAATGTTACCTAGCGGGCCCTTGGACTATGTAGGTTACCAGCGGGTACTTGGACTGTCTAGGTTACCTAGCGGGCACTTGGACTATCTAGGTTAATGAACGGGCACTTGGACTATGTAGGTTAACTAGCGGACACTTCGAATATCTAGGTTAGCTAACGGGCAATTGGACTATCTAGGTTACCTAGCGGGCACTTGGACTATGTAGGTTCCCTAGCGGGCACTTGGACTATTTAGGTTACCTAGCAGGCACTTTGACTATCTAGGTTAACTAACGGGCACTTGGAGTATGTAGGTTCCCTAGCGGGCACTTGGACTATGTAGGTTCCCTATCGGGTACTTGGACTGTCTAGGTAAACTAGTGGGCAATTGGACTGTCTAGGTTACCTCGTGGGCACTTGGACTATGTACGTTCCCTAGCGGGCACTTGGGCTATCTACGTTACCTAGCGGGCACTTGGACTATGTACCTTCCCTAGCGGGCACTTGGACTATCTATGTTAACTAGCGGGCACTTGGACAATGTAGGTTCCCTAGCGGTCACGTGGACTATGTAGACTTCACAGAAGGCACTTGGACTATGTAGGTTAACAGGCGGGCACTTGGACTATCCAGGTTACCAAGCGGGCACTTGGACTATGTAGGTTACCCAATGGGCACTTGGACTATCTAGGTTAACGAACGGACACTTGGACTATGTAGGTTAGCTATCAGGCACTTGGACTATCTAGGTTACCTAGCAGGCACTTGGACAATGTAGGTTACCTAGCGGACACTTGGACAATTTAGGTTAACTATCGGGCACTTGGACTATCTAGGTTAACTAGCGGGCCCTTGGACTATCTAGGTTAACTAGCGGGCACTTGAACTATGTAGTTTCCCTAGCGGGCATTTGGATTATTTAGGTTACCTAGTGGGCACTTGGACTATGTAGGTTACCTAGCGGGCACTTGGACTACGTAGGTCAACTACAAGGCACTTGGACTATCAAGGTTACCTAGCGGGCTCTTGGACTATGTAGGTTACCAGCGGGCACTTGGACTATCTAGGTTAACGAACGTGCACTTGGACTATGTAGGTAACCTAGCGGGCACTTGGACTGTCTAGGTTACCTAGCGGGCACTTGGACTATCTAGGTTAACGAACGGGCACTTGGACTATGTAGGTTAACTAGCGGACACTTCGAATATCTAGGTTAGCTAACGGGCAATTGGACTATCTAGGTTACCTAGCGGGCACTTGGACTATGTAGGTTCCCTAGCGAGCACTTGGACTATTTAGGTTACCTGGCAGGCACTTTGACTATCTAGGTTAACTAACGGGCACGTGGACTATGAAGGTTGCCTAGGGAGCACTTGGAGTATGAAGGTTCCCTAGCGGGCACTTGGACTATGTAGGTTCCCTATCGGGTTCTTGGACTGTCTAGGGTAACTAGTGGGCAATTGGACTGTCTAGGTTACCTAGTAGGCACTTGGACTATGTACGTTCCCTAGCGGGCACTTAGGCTATCTACGTTACCTGGCGGGCACTTGGACTATGTAGGTTAACGAACGGGCACTTGGACTATGTAGTTTACCTAGCAGGCACTTGGACTATGTAGGTTAACTAGCGGGCACTTGCACTCTCTAGGTTACCTAGCGGGCACTTGGACTATGTAGGTTAACTACAAGGCACTTGGACTATCAAGGTTACCTAGCGGGC
Organism: Tenrec ecaudatus; assembly: GCF_050624435.1. NCBI lineage: Eukaryota > Metazoa > Chordata > Mammalia > Afrosoricida > Tenrecidae > Tenrec > Tenrec ecaudatus. The sequence continues at coordinate 280,660,344 of NC_134530.1, read as the reverse complement.
CCTTGGACTATGTAGGTTACCAGCGGGCACATGGACTATCTAGGTTAACGAACGTGCACTTGGACTATGTAGGTAACCTAGCCGGTACTTGGACTGTCTAGGTTACCTAGCGGGCACTTGGACTATCTTGGTTAACGAACGGGCACTTGGACTATGTAGGTTACCTAGCGGACACTTGGACGATTTAGGTTAACTATCGGGCACTTGGACTATCTAGGTTAACTAGCGGGCCCTTGGACTATCTAGGTTAACTAGCGGGCACATGAACTATGTAGTTTCCCTAGCGGGCATTTGGATTATTTAGGTTACCTAGTGGGCACTTGGACTATGTAGGTTACCTAGCGGGCACTTGGACTATGTAGGTTAACTACAAGGCACTTGGACTATCAAGGTTACCTAGCGGGCCCTTGGACTATGTAGGTTACCAGCGGGCACTTGGACTATCTAGGTTAACGAACGTGCACTTGGACTATGTAGGTAACCTAGCAGGCACTTGGACTATCTAGGTTAATGAACGGGCACTTGGACTATGTAGGTTAACTAGCGGACACTTCGAATATCTAGGTTAGCTAACGGGCAATTGGACTTTCTAGGTTACCTAGCGGGCACTTGGACTATGTAGGTTCCCTAGCGAGCACTTGGACTATTTAGGTTACCTGGCAGGCACTTTGACTCTCTAGGTTAACTAACGGGCACTTGGACTATGAAGGTTGCCTAGCGAGCACTTGGAGTATGTAGGTTCCCTAGCGGGCACTTGGACTATGTAGGTTCCCTATTGGGTTCTTGGACTGTCTAGGTTAACTAGTGGGCAATTGGACTGTCTAGGTTACCTAGTGGGCACTTGGACTATGTACGTTCCCTAGCGGGCACTTGGGCTATCTACGTTACCTAGCGGGCACTTGGACTATGTAGGTTAACGAACGGGCACTTGGACTATGTAGTTTACCTAGCAGGCACTTGGACTATGTAGGTTAACTAGCGGGCACTTGCACTCTCTAGGTTACCTAGCGGGCACTTGGACTATGTACCTTCCCTAGCGGGTACTTGGACTATCTATGTTAACTACCGGGCCCTTGGACTATCTAGGTTAACTAGCGGACACTTGAACTATGTAGTTTCCCTAGCGGGCATTTGGATTATTTAGGTTACCTAGTGGGCACTTGGACTATGTAGGTTACCTAGCGGGCACTTGGACTATGTAGGTTAACTACAAGGCACTTGGACTTTCAAGGTTACCTAGCGGGCCCTTGGACTATGTAGGTTACCAGCGGGCACATGGACTATCTAGGTTAACGAACGTGCACTTGGACTATGTAGGTAACCTAGCCGGCACTTGGACTGTCTAGGTTACCTAGCGGGCACTTGGACTATCTTGGTTAACGAACGGGCACTTGGACTATGTAGGTTACCTAGCGGGCACTTGGACTATGTAGGTTAACTACAAGGCACTTGGACTTTCAAGGTTACCTAGCGGGCCCTTGGACTATGTAGGTTACCAGCGGGCACATGGACTATCTAGGTTAACGAACGTGCACTTGGGCTATGTAGGTAACCTAGCCGGCACTTGGACTGTCTAGGTTACCTAGCGGGCACTTGGACTATCTTGGTTAACGAACGGGCACTTGGATTATGTAGGTTACCTAGCGGACACTTGGACGATTTAGGTTAACTATCGGGCACTTGGACTATCTAGGTTAACTAGCGGGCCCTTGGACTATCTAGGTTAACTAGCGGGCACATGAACTATGTAGTTTCCCTAGCGGGCATTTGGATTATTTAGGTTACCTAGTGGGCACTTGGACTATGTAGGTTACCTAGCGGGCACTTGGACTATGTAGGTTAACTACAAGGCACTTGGGCTATCAAGGTTACCTAGCGGGCCCTTGGACTATGTAGGTTACCAGCGGGCACTTGGACTATCTAGGTTAACGAACGTGCACTTGGACTATGTAGGTAACCTAGCGGGCACTTGGACTATCTAGGTTAATGAACGGGCACTTGGACTATGTAGGTTAACTAGCAGACACTTCGAATATCTAGGTTAGCTAACGGGCAATTGGACTTTCTAGGTTACCTAGCGGGCACTTGGACTATGTAGGTTCCCTAGCGAGCACTTGGACTATTTAGGTTACCTGGCAGGCACTTTGATTCTCTAGGTTAACTAACGGGCACTTGGACTATGAAGGTTGCCTAGCGAGCACTTGGAGTATGTAGGTTCCCTAGCGGGCACTTGGACTATGTAGGTTCCCTATTGGGTTCTTGGACTGTCTAGGTTAACTAGTGGGCAATTGGACTGTCTAGGTTACCTAGTGGGCACTTGGACTATGTACGTTCCCTAGCAGGCACTTGGGCTATCTACGTTACCTAGCGGGCACTTGGACTATGTAGGTTAACGAACGGGCACTTGGACTATGTAGTTTACCTAGCAGGCACTTGGACTATGTAGGTTAACTAGCGGTCACTTGCACTCTCTAGGTTACCTAGCGGGCACTTGGACTATGTACCTTCCCTAGCGGGCACTTGGACTATCTATGTTAACTAGCGGACACTTGGACTATGTAGGTTCCCTAGCGGTTACATGGACTATGTAGACTTCATAGAAGGCACTTGGACTATGTAGGTTAACAGGCGGGCACTTGGACTATCCAGGTTACCAAGCGGGCACTTGGACTATGTAGGTTACCCAATGGGCACTTGGACTATCTAGGTTAACGAACGGACACTTGGACTATGTAGGTTAGCTATCAGGCACTTGGACTATCTAGGTTACCTAGCAGGCACTTGGACTGTGTAGTTTACCTAGCGGACACTTGGATGATTTAGGTTAACTATCGGGCACTTGGACTATCTAGGTTAACTAGCGGGCCCTTGGACTATCTAGGTTAACTAGCGGGCACTTGAACTATGTACTTGCCCTAGCGGGCATTTGGATAATTTAGGTTACCTAGTGGGCACTTGGACTATGTAGGTTACCTAGCGGGCACTTGGACTATGTAGGTTAACTACAAGGCACTTGGACTATCAAGGTTACCTAGCGGGCCCTTGGACTATGTAGGTTACCAGCGGGCACTTGGACTATCTAGGTTAACGAACGTGCACTTGGACTATGTAGGTAACCTAGCCGGCACTTGGACTGTCTAGGTTACCTAGCGGGCACTTGGACTATCTACGTTAATGAACGGGCACATGGACTATGTAGGTTCACTAGCGGACACTTCGAATATCTAGGTTAGCTAACGGGCAATTGGACTATCTAGGTTACCTAGCGGGCACTTGGACTATGAAGGTTGCCTAGCGAGCACTTGGAGTATGTAGGTTCCCTAGCGGGCACTTGGACTATGTAGGTTCCCTATCGGTTACTTGGACTGTCTAGGTTAACTAGTGGGCAATTGAACTGTCTAGGTTACCTAGTGGGCACTTGGACTATGTACGTTCCCTAGCGGGCACTTGGGCTATCTACGTTACCTAGCGGGCACTTGGACTATGTACCTTCCCTAGCGGGCACTTGGACTATCTATGTTAACTAGCGGGCACTTGGACTATGTAGGTTCCCTAGCGGTCACGTGGACTATGTAGACTTCATAGAAGTCACTTGGATTATGTAGGTTAACAGGCGGGCACTTGGACTATCCAGGTTACCAAGCGGGCACTTGGACTATGTAGGTTACCCAATGGGCACTTGGACTATCTAGGTTAACGAACGGACACTTGGACTATGTAGGTTAGCTATCAGGCACTTGGACTATCTAGGTTACCTAGCAGGCACTTGGACAATGTAGGTTACCTAGCGGACACTTGGACGATTTAGGTTAACTATCGGGCACTTGGACTATCTAGGTTAACTAGCGGGCCCTTGGACTATCTAGGTTAACTAGCGGGCACTTGAACTATGTAGTTTCCCTAGCGGGCATTTGGATTATTTAGGTTACCTAGTGGGCACTTGGACTATGTAGGTTACCTAGCGGGCACTTGGACTACGTAGGTCAACTACAAGGCACTTGGACTATCAAGGTTTACCTAGCGGGCTCTTGGACTATGTAGGTTACCAGCGGGCACTTGGACTATCTAGGTTAACGAACGTGCACTTGGACTATGTAGGTAACCTAGCGGGCACTTGGACTGTCTAGGTTACCTAGCGGGCACTTGGACTATCTAGGTTAACGAACGGGCACTTGGACTATGTAGGTTAACTAGCGGACACTTCGAATATCTAGGTTAGCTAACGGGCAATTGGACTATCTAAGTTACCTAGCGGGCACTTGGAGTATGTAGGTTCCCTAGCGGGCACTTGGACTATGTAGGTTCCCTATTGGGTTCTTGGACTGTCTAGGTTAACTAGTGGGCAATTGGACTGTCTAGGTTACCTAGTGGGCACTTGGTCTATGTACGTTCCCTAGCGGGCACTTGGGCTATCTATGTTACCTAGCGGGCACTTGGACTATATAGGTTAACGAACGGGCACTTGGACTATGTAGTTTACCTAGCAGGCACTTGGACTATGTAGGTTAACTAGCGGGCACTTGCACTCTCTAGGTTACCTAGCGGGCACTTGGACTATGTACCTTCCCTAGCGGGTACTTGGACTATCTATGTTAACTAGCGGGCACTTGGACTATGTAGGTTCCCTAGCGGTCACGTGGACTATGTAGACTTCATAGAAGGCACTTGGACTATGTAGGTTAACAGGCGGGCACTTGGACTATCCAGGTTACCAAGCGGGCACTTGGACTATGTAGGTTACCCAATGGGCACTTGGACTATCTAGGTTAACAAACGGACACTTGGACTATGTAGGTTAGCTATCAGGCACTTTGACTATCTAGGTTACCTAGCAGGCACTTGGACTATATAGGTTACCTAGCGGGCACTTGGACTATGTAGGTTAACTACAAGGCACTTGGACTATCTAGGTTAACTAGCGGGCCCTTGGACTATCTAGGTTAACTAGCGGGCCCTTGGACTATCTAGGTTAACTAGCGGGCCCTTGGACAATCTAGGTTAACTAGCGGACACTTGAACTATGTAGTTTCCCTAGCGGGCATTTGGATTATTTAGGTTACCTAGTGGGCACTTGGACTATGTAGGTTACCTAGCGGGCACTTGGACTATGTAGGTTAACTACAAGGCACTTGGACTTTCATGGTTACCTAGCGGGCCCTTGGACTATGTAGGTTACCAGCGGGCACATGGACTATCTAGGTTAACGAACGTGCACTTGGACTATGTAGGTAACCTAGCCGGCACTTGGACTGTCTAGGTTACCTAGCGGGCACTTGGACTATCTTGGTTAACGAACGGGCACTTGGACTATGTAGGTTACCTAGCGGACACTTGGACGATTTAGGTTAACTATCGGGCACTTGGACTATCTAGGTTAACTAGCGGGCCCTTGGACTATCTAGGTTAACTAGCGGGCACATGAACTATGTAGTTTCCCTAGCGGGCATTTGGATTATTTAGGTTACCTAGTGGGCACTTGGACTATGTAGGTTACCTAGCGGGCACTTGGACTATGTAGGTTAACTACAAGGCACTTGGACTATCAAGGTTACCTAGCGGGCCCTTGGACTATGTAGGTTACCAGCGGGCACTTGGACTATCTAGGTTAACGAACGTGCACTTGGACTATGTAGGTAACCTAGCGGGCACTTGGACTATCTAGGTTAATGAACGGGCACTTGGACTATGTAGGTTAACTAGCGGACACTTCGAATATCTAGGTTAGCTAACGGGCAATTGGACTTTCTAGGTTACCTAGCGGGCACTTGGACTATGTAGGTTCCCTAGCGAGCACTTGGACTATTTAGGTTACCTGGCAGGCACTTTGACTCTCTAGGTTAACTAACGGGCACGTGGACTATGAAGGTTGCCTAGCGAGCACTTGGAGTATGTAGGTTCCCTAGCGGGCACATGGACTATGTAGGTTCCCTATTGGGTACTTGGACTGTCTAGGTTAACTAGTGGGCAATTGGACTGTCTAGGTTACCTAGTGGGCACTTGGTCTATGTACGTTCCCTAGCGGGCACTTGGGCTATCTACGTTACCTAGCGGGCACTTGGACTATGTAGGTTAATGAACGGGCACTTGGACTATGTAGTTTACCTAGCAGGCACTTGGACTATGTAGGTTAACTAGCGGGCACTTGCACTCTCTAGGTTACATAGCGGGCACTTGGACTATGTACCTTCCCTAGCGGGTACATGGACTATCTATGTTAACTAGCGGGCACTTGGACTATGTAGGTTCCCTAGCGGTCACGTGGACTATGTAGACTTCATAGAAGGCACTTGGACTATGTAGGTTAACAGGCGGGCACTTGGACTATCCAGGTTACCAAGCGGGCACTTGGACTATGTAGGTAACCTAGCCGGCACTTGGACTGTCTAGGTTACCTAGCGGGCACTTGGACTATCTTGGTTAACGAACGGGCACTTGGACTATGTAGGTTACCTAGCGGGCACTTGGACTATGTAGGTTAACTACAAGGCACTTGGACTTTCAAGGTTACCTAGCGGGCCCTTGGACTATGTAGGTTACCAGCGGGCACATGGACTATCTAGGTTAACGAACGTGCACTTGGGCTATGTAGGTAACCTAGCCGGCACTTGGACTGTCTAGGTTACCTAGCGGGCACTTGGACTATCTTGGTTAACGAACGGGCACTTGGACTATGTAGGTTACCTAGCGGACACTTGGACGATTTAGGTTAACTATCGGGCACTTGGACTATCTAGGTTAACTAGCGGGCCCTTGGACTATCTAGGTTAACTAGCGGGCACATGAACTATGTAGTTTCCCTAGCGGGCATTTGGATTATTTAGGTTACCTAGTGGGCACTTGGACTATGTAGGTTACCTAGCGGGCACTTGGACTATGTAGGTTAACTACAAGGCACTTGGACTATCAAGGTTACCTAGCGGGCCCTTGGACTATGTAGGTTACCAGCGGGCACTTGGACTATCTAGGTTAACGAACGTGCTCTTGGACTATGTAGGTAACCTAGCGGGCACTTGGACTATCTAGGTTAATGAACGGGCACTTGGACTATGTAGGTTAACTAGCGGACACTTCGAATATCTAGGTTAGCTAACGGGCAATTGGACTTTCTAGGTTACCTAGCGGGCACTTGGACTATGTAGGTTCCCTAGCGAGCACTTGGACTATTTAGGTTACCTGGCAGGCACTTTGATTCTCTAGGTTAACTAACGGGCACTTGGACTATGAAGGTTGCCTAGCGAGCACTTGGAGTATGTAGGTTCCCTAGCGGGCACTTGGACTATGTAGGTTCCCTATTGGGTTCTTGGACTGTCTAGGTTAACTAGTGGGCAATTGGACTGTCTAGGTTACCTAGTGGGCACTTGGACTATGTACGTTCCCTAGCGGGCACTTGGGCTATCTACGTTACCTAGCGGGCACTTGGACTATGTAGGTTAACGAACGGGCACTTGGACTATGTAGTTTACCTAGCAGGCACTTGGACTATGTAGGTTAACTAGCGGTCACTTGCACTCTCTAGGTTACCTAGCGGGCACTTGGACTATGTACCTTCCCTAACGGGCACTTGGACTATCTATGTTAACTAGCGGGTGCATGGACTATGTAGGTTCCCTAGCAGTCACTTGGACTATATAGACTTCATAGAAGGCACTTGGACTATGTAGGTTAACAGGCGGGCACTTGGACTATCCAGGTTACCAAGCGGGCACTTGGACTATGTAGGTTACCCAATGGGCACTTGGACTATCTAGGTTAACAAACGGACCTTTGGCCTATGTAGGTTAGCTATCAGGCACTTTGACTATCTAGGTTACCTAGCAGGCACTTGGACTATGTAGGTTACCTAGCGGACACTTGGACGATTTAGGTTAAATATCGGGCACTTGGACTATCTAGGTTAACTAGCGGGCCCTTGGACTATCTAGGTTAACTAGCGGGCCCTTGGACTATCTAATTTAACTAGCGGGCACTTGAACTATGTAGTTTCCCTAGCGGGCATTTGGATTATTTAGGTTTCCTAGTGGGCACTTGGACTATGTAGGTTACCTAGCGGGCACTTGGACTATGTAGGTTAACTACAAGGCACTTGGACTATCAAGGTTACCTAGCGGGCTCTTGGACTATGTAGGTTACCAGCGGGCACTTGGACTATCTAGGTTAACGAACGTGCACTTGGACTATGTAGGTAACCTAGCGGGCACTAGGACTGTCTAGGTTACGGACTATCTAGGTTAACGAACGGGCACTTGGACTATGTAGGTTAACTAGCGGACACTTCGAATATCTAGGTTAGCTAACGGGCAATTGGACTATCTAGGTTACCTAGCGGGCACTTGGACTATGTAGGTTCCCTAGCGGGCACTTGGACTATTTAGGTTACCTAGCAGGCACTTTGACTATCTAGGTTAAAAAACGGGCACTTGGACTATGAAGGTTGCCTAGGGAGCACTTGGAGTATGTAGGTTCGCTAGCGGGCACTTGGACTATGTAGGTTCCCTATCGGGTACTTGGACTGTCAAGGTTAACTAGTGGGCATTTGGACTGTCTAGGTTACCTAGTGGGCACTTGGACTATGTACGTTCCCTAGCGGGCACTTGGGCTATCTACGTAACCTAGCGGGCACTTGGACTATGTACCTTCCCTAGGGGGCACTTGGACTATCTATGTTAACTAGCGGGCACTTGGACTTTGTAGGTTCCCTAGCGGTCACGTGGACTATGTAGACTTCATAGAAGGCACTTGGACTATGTAGGTTAACAGGCGGGCACTTGGACTATCCAGGTTACCAAGCGGGCACTTGGACTATGTAGGTTACCCAATGGGCACTTGGACTATCTAGGTTAACGAACGGACACTTGGACTATGTAGGTTAGCTATCAGGCACTTGGACTATCTAGGTTACCTAGCAGGCACTTGGACTATGTAGGTTACCTAGCGGACACTTGGACTATCTAGGTTACCTAGCTGGCACTTGGACTATCTAGGTTAACTAGCGGGCCCTTGGACTATCTAGGTTAACTAGCGGGCACTTGAACTATGTACTTTCCCTAGCGGGCATTTGGATTATTTAGGTTACCTAGTGGGCACTTGGACTATGTAGGTTACCTAGCGGACACTTGGACTATCTAGGTTACCTAGCTGGCACTTGGACTATCTAGGTTAACTAGCGGGCCCTTGGACTATCTAGGTTAACTAGCGGGCACTTGAACTATGTACTTTCCCTAGCGGGCATTTGGATTATTTAGGTTACCTAGTGGGCACTTGGACTATGTAGGTTACCTAGCGGGCACTTGGACTATGTAGGTTAACTAAAAGGCACTTGGACTATCAAGGTTACCTAGCGGGCCCTTGGACTATGTAGGTTACCAGCGGGCACTTGGACTATCTAGGTTAACGAACGTGCACTTGGACTATGTAGGTAACCTAGCCGGCACTTGGACTGTCTAGGTTACCTAGCGGGCACTTGGACTATCTAGGTTAATGAACGGGCACTTGGACTATGTAGGTTAACTAGCGGACACTTCGAATATCTAGGTTAGCTAACGGGCAATTGGACTATCTAGGTTACCTAGCGGGCACTTGGACTATGTAGGTTCCCTAGCGGGCACTTGGACTATTTAGGTTACCTGGCAGGCACTTTGACTATCTAGGTTAACTAACGGGCACTTGGACTATGAAGGTTGCCTAGCGAGCACTTGGAGTATGTAGGTTCCCTAGCGGGCACTTGGACTATATAGGTTCCCTAGCGGGCACTTGGATTATGTAGGTTCCCTATCGGGCACTTGGACTATGTAGGTTAACTAGCGGGTACTTGGACTGTCTAGGTTACCTAGCGGGCACTTGGATTATCTAGGTTAGCTAACAGGCACTTGGACTATCTAGGATCCCTAGCGGGCACTTGTACTATCTAGGTTACCTAGCTGGCACTTGGACTATGTAGGTCAACTAGCGGGCCCTTATACTACCTTGGTTAGCTAACGGGCACTTAGATTATGTAGTTTAACTAGGGGGCACTTGGAATTTGTAGGTTAACTAGCGGACACTTGCACTATGTAGGTTAACTAGCGGGCCCATGGACTATGTAGGTTTACTAGCGGGCCTTTGGACTATCTAGGTTCCCTCAAGGGCACTTGGGGTATCTTGGTTACCGAACGGGCACTTGAACTATCTAGGTTATCTAGCGGGCACTTGGACTATGTAGGCTAACTAGGGGGCCCTTGAACGATCGAGGTTACCTAGCGGGTACTAGAACTATCTAGGTTAACTAGCGGGCACTTGCACTATCTAAGTTACCTAGCGTGCACTTGGAATAAGTACGTTCCCTAGCGGGAATTTGGACTATGTACGTTCCCTAGTGGGCACTTGGACTATCTATGTTAACTGGCGGGCACTTGGAATATGTATGTTAACTAGCGGACACTTGCACTATGTCGGTTACCTAGCAGGCACTTGGACTATCTAGGTTAACTAGCGGGCACTTGGACTATCTAGGTTAACTATCGTGCACTTGGACTATGTAGGTTACTTAGCGGGCACTTGGACAATCTAGGTTGCCTAGCGGGCACTTGTACTATGTAGGTTAACTAGCGTGCCCTTGGACTATCTAGGTTACGTAGCGGGCACTTGGTATATAGGTTAACTAGCGTGCATTTGGACTATGTAGGTTAACTAGCGGACACTTACACGATCTAGGTTAACTAGTGGGCCCTTGTACTATATAGGTTAACTAGCGGGCCATGGATTATGTAGGTTTACTAGCAGGCACTTGGACTATCTAGGCAATCTAGCGGGCACTTGGACTATGTAGCTTCCCTAGCGGGCAATTGGACTATCTAGGTTAGCTAACGGGCACTTGGACTATCTAAGTAACCTAGCGGGAACTTGGACAATGTAGGTTACCTAGCAGGCACTTGGACTATCTAGGTTACCTAACGGGCACTTTCACTATCTAGGTTACCTAGCTGGCACTTGGACTATGTAGGTTAACTAGCGGGCACTTGGACGATCTAGGTTAACTAGCGGGCACTTGGACTATATAGGTTACCTAGCGGGCACATGGACTATCAAGGTTAACGAACGGGCACTTGGACTATGTAGGTTACCGAGCAGGCACTTGGACTATCTAGGTTACCTATTTAGCACTTGGACTATATAGGTTCCCTAGCGGGCACTTGGACTATCTAGGTTAACGAACGGGCACTTGGACTATGCAGGTAACCTAGCGGCACTTGGACTGTCTAGGTAACATAGCGGGCACTTGGACTTCTAGGTTAACGAACGGGCACTTGGACTATGTATGTTGCCTAGCGGGCACTTGGACTATCTAGGTTAGGTTACGGGCACTTGGACTATCTAGGTTACCTAGCGGGAACATGGACTATCTAGGTTACCTAGCAGGCACTTGGACTGTCTAGGTTACCTAACGGGCACTTTCACTATCTAGGTTACCTAGCTGGCACTTGGACTATGTAGGTTACCTAAAGGGCACTTTGACTATATAGGTTACCTAGCGGGCACTTGGACTATCTAGGTTAACTAGCGGGAACTTAGACTATCTAGGTTACCTAGCGGGCACTTGGATTATCTAGGTTACCTAGCGGTCCCCTGGACTATGTAGGTTACCTAGCGGGCACTTGGACTATCTAGGTTAACGAACGGGCACTTGGACTATGTAGGTACCTAGCGGGCACTTGGACTGTCTAGGTTACCTAGCGGGCACTTTTACTATCTAGGTTAACTAGCAGACCTTGGACTATGTAGGTTAACTAGCGGGCCCTTGGACTATGTAGGTTAACTAGCGGGCACTTGGACTATCTAGGTTTCCTGGCAGGCCCTTGGACTATGTACATACCCTAGCGCGCACTTGGACTATCTAGCTTTCCTAGCGGTCACTTGGATTATGAAGGATCCCTAGCGGACACATGGACTATCTAGGTTAACTATCGGGCACTTGGACTATGTAGGTTAACTAGCGGACACTTGCACGATCTAGGTTAACTAGCGGGCCCTTGCACTATGTAGGTTAACTAGCGGGCCCATGGATTATGTAGGTTTACTAGCAGGCACTTGGACTATCTAGGTTAACTAGCGGGCCCTTGGACTATGTAGTTTCCCTAGCGGGCATTTGGACTATTAAGGTTACCAAGCGGGAACTTGGACTATGTAGGTTCCCTAGGGGGCACTTGGATTATGTAGGTTCCCTATCGGGCACTTGGACTATGTAGGTTACCTAGCAGGCACTTTGACTATCTAGGTTAAATAACGGGCACTTGGACTATGTAGGTTGCCTAGCGGGCACTTGGACTACGTAGGTTCCCTAGCGGGCACTTGGATTATGTAGGTTCCCTATCGGGCACTTGGACTATGTAGGTTAACTAGCGGGTACTTGGACTGTCTAGTTTACCTAGCGGGCACTTGGATTATCTAGGTTAGCTAACAGGCACTTGGACTATCTAGGATCCCTAGCGGGCACTTGTACTATCTAGGTTACCTAGCTGGCACTTGGACTATGTAGGTCAACTAGCGGGCCCTTAAACTACCTAGGTTAGCTAACGGGCACTTAGATTATGTAGTTTAACTAGGGGGCACTTGGAATTTGTAGGTTAACTAGCGGACACTTGCACTATGTAGGTTAACTAGCGGGCCCATGGACTATGTAGGTTTACTAGCGGGCCTTTGGACTATCTAGGTTCCCTCAAGGGCACTTGGGGTATCTTGGTTACCGAACGGGCACTTGAACTATCTAGGTTATCTAGCGGGCACTTGGACTATGTAGGCTAACTAGTGGGCCCTTGAACGATCGAGGTTACCTAGCGGGTACTAGAACTATCTAAGTTAACTAGCGGGCACTTGCACTATCTAAGTTACCTAGCGGGCACTTGGAATAAGTACGTTCCCTAGCGGGAATTTGGACTATGTACGTTCCCTAGCGGGCACTTGGCTATCTATGTTAACTGGCGGGCACTTGGAATATGTAGGTTAACTAGCGGACACTTGCACTATGTCGGTTACCTAGCAGGCACTTGGTTTATCTAGGTTAACTAGCGGGCACTTGGACTATCTAGGTTAACTATCGTGCACTTGGACTATGTAGGTTCCTTAGCGGGCACTTGGACAATCTAGGTTGCCTAGCGGGCACTTGTACTATGTAGGTTAACTAGCGTGCCCTTGGACTATCTAGGTTACGTAGCGGGCACTTGGTATATAGGTTAACTAGCGTGCATTTGGACTATGTAGGTTAACTAGCGGACACTTACACGATCTAGGTTAACTAGTGGGCCCTTGTACTATATAGGTTAACTAGCGGGCCATGGATTATGTAGGTTTACTAGCAGGCACTTGGACTATCTAGGCAATCTAGCGGGCACTTGGACTATGTAGCTTCCCTAGCGGGCAATTGGACTATCTAGGTTAGCTAACGGGCACTTGGACTATCTAAGTAACCTAGCGGGAACTTGGACAATGTAGGTTACCTAGCAGGCACTTGGACTATCTAGGTTACCTAACGGGCACTTTCACTATCTAGGTTACCTAGCTGGCACTTGGACTATGTAGGTTAACTAGCGGGCACTTGGACGATCTAGGTTAACTAGCGGGCACTTGGACTATATAGGTTACCTAGCGGGCACTTGGACTATCAAGGTTAACGAACGGGCACTTGGACTATGTAGGTTACCGAGCAGGCACTTGGACTATCTAGGTTACCTATTTAGCACTTGGACTATATAGGTTCCCTAGCGGGCACTTGGACTATCTAGGTTAACGAACGGGCACTTGGACCATGCAGGTAACCTAGCGGCACTTGGACTGTCTAGGTAACATAGCGGGCACTTGGACTTCTAGGTTAACGAACGGGCACTTGGACTATGTATGTTGCCTAGCGGGCACTTGGACTATCTAGGTTAGGTTACGGGCACTTGGACTAACTAGGTTACCTAGCGGGAACATGGACTATCTAGGTTACCTAGCAGGCACTTGGACTATCTAGGTTACCTAACGGGCACTTTCACTATCTAGGTTACCTAGCTGGCACTTGGACTATGTAGGTTACCTAAAGGGCACTTTGACTATATAGGTTACCTAGCGGGCACTTGGACTATCTAGGTTAACTAGCGGGAACTTAGACTATCTAGGTTACCTAGCGGGCACTTGGATTATCTAGGTTATCTAGCGGTCCCCTGGACTATGTAGGTTACCTAGCGGGCACTTGGACTATCTAGGTTAACGAACGGGCACTTGGACTATGTAGGTACCTAGCGGGCACTTGGACTGTCTAGGTTACCTAGCGGGCACTTTTACTATCTAGGTTAACTAGCAGACCTTGGACTATGTAGGTTAACTAGTGGGCCCTTGGACTATGTAGGTTAACTAGCGGGCACTTGGACTATCTAGGTTTCCTGGCAGGCCCTTGGACTATGTACATACCCTAGCGCGCACTTGGACTATCTAGCTTACCTAGCGGGCACTTGGACTATGTATTTCCCCTAGTGGGCACGTGGACTATCTAGGTTAACTAGCGGGCAATTGGACTATCAAGGTTACCTAGCAGGTACTTGGATTATGAAGGATCCTTAGCGGGCCCTTGGACTATCTAGGTTAACTAGCGGGCACTTGGACTATGTAGGTTAACTAGCGGACACTTGCACGATCTAGGTTAACTAGCGGGCCCTTGCACTATATAGGTTAACTAGCGGGCCCATGGATTATGTAGGTTTACTAGCAGGCACTTGGACTATCTAGGTTAACTAGCGGGCCCTTGGACTATGTAGTTTCCCTAGCGGGCATTTGGACTATTTAGGTTACCAAGCGGGAACTTGGACTATGTAGGTTCCCTAGCGGGCACTTGGATTATGTAGGTTCCCTATCGGGCACTTGGACTATGTAGGTTACCTAGCAGGCACTTTGACTATCTAGGTTAAATAACGGGCACTTGGACTATGTAGGTTGCCTAGCGGGCACTTGGACTATGTAGGTTCCCTAGCGGGCACTTGGATTATGTAGGTTCCCTATCGGGCACTTGGACTATGTAGGTTAACTAGCGGGTACTTGGACTGTCTAGGTTACCTAGCGGACACTTGGATTATCTAGGTTAGCTAACAGGCACTTGGACTATCTAGGATCCCTAGAGGGCACTTTTACTATCTAGGTTACCTAGCTGGCACTTGGACTATGTAGGTCAACTCGCGGGCCCTTATACTGCCTAGGTTAGCTAACGGGCACTTAGATTATGTAGTTTAACTAGGGAGCACTTGGAATTTGTAGGTTAACTAGCGGACACTTGCACTATGTAGGTTAACTAGCGGGCCCATGGACTATGTAGGTTTACTAGCGGGCCTTTGGACTATCTAGGTTCCCTCAAGGGCACTTGGGGTATCTTGGTTACCGAACGGGCACTTGAACTATCTAGGTTATCTAGCGGGCACTTGGACTATGTAGGCTAACTAGGGGGCCCTTGAACGATCGAGGTTACCTAGCGGGTACTAGAACTATCTAAGTTAACTAGCGGGCACTTGCACTATCTAAGTTACCTAGCGGGCACTTGGAATAAGTACGTTCCCTAGCGGGAATTTGGACTATGTACGTTCCCTAGCGGGCACTTGGACTATCTATGTTAACTGGCGGGCACTTGGAATATGTATGCTAACTAGCGGACACTTGCACTATGTCGGTTACCTAGCAGGCACTTGGACTATCTAGGTTAACTAGCGGGCACTTGGACTATCTAGGTTAACTATCGTGCCCGTGGACTATGTAGGTTCCTTAGCGGGCACTTGGACAATCTAGGTTGCCTAGCGGGCACTTGTACTATGTAGGTTAACTAGCGTGCCCTTGGACTATCTAGGTTACGTAACGGGCACTTGGTATATAGGTTAACTAGCGGGCATTTGGACTATGTAGGTTAACTAGCGGACACTTGCACGATCTAGGTTAACTAGCGGGCCCTTGCACTATATTGGTTAACTAGCGGGCCATGGATTATGTAGGTTTACTAGCAGGCACTTGGACTATCTAGGCAAACTAGCGGGCACTTGGACTATGTAGCTTCCCTAGCGGGCACTTGGACTATCTAGGTTAGCTAACGGGCACTTGGACTATCTAAGTAACCTAGCGGGAACTTGGACAATGTAGGTTACATAGCAGGCACCAGACTATCTAGGTTACCTAACGGGCACTTTCACTATCTGGGTTACCTAGCTGGCACTTGGACTATGTAGGTTAACTAGCGGGCACTTGGACGATCTAGGTTAACTAGCGGGCACTTAGACTATATAGGTTACCTAGCGGGCACTTGGACTATCAAGGTTAACGAACGGGCACTTGGACTATGTAGGTTACCTAGCAGGCACTTGGACTATCTAGGTTACCTATTTAGCACTTGGACTATATAGGTTCCCTAGCGGGCACTTGGACTATCTAGGTTAACGAACGGGCACTTGGATTATGCAGGTAACCTAGCGGCACTTGGACTGTCTAGGTTACATAGCGGGCACTTGAACTTCTAGGTTACCTAGCAGGCACTTCGACTATCTAGGTTACCTAACGGGCACTTTCACTATCTAGGTTACCTAGCTGGCACTTGGACTATGTAGGTTACGTAAAGGGCACTTTGACTATCTAGGTTACGTAGCGGGCACTTGGACTATCTATGTTAACTAGCGGGAACTTAGACTATCTACGTTACCTAGCGGGCACTTGGATTATCTAGGTTACCTAGCGGTCCCCTGGACTATGTAGGTTACCTAGCGGGCACTTGGACTATCTAGGTTAACGAACGGGCACTTGGACTATGTAGGTACCTAGCGGGCACTTGGACTGTCTAGGTTACCTAGCGGGCACTTTTACTATCTAGGTTAATTAGCAGACCTTGGACTATGTAGGTTATCTAGCGGGCCCTTGGACTATGTAGGTTAACTAGCGGGCACTTGGACTAACTAGGTTTCCTGGCAGGCCCTTGGACTATGTACATACCCTAGCGCGCACTTGGACTATCTAGCTTACCTAGCGGGCACTTGGACTATGTACTTCCCCTAGTGGGCACGTGGACTATCTAGGTTAACTAGCGGGCACGTGGACTATCTAGGTTACCTAGCAGGCACTTGGATTATGAAGGATCCCTAGCGGGCCCTTGGCCTATCTAGGTTAACTAGCGGGCACTTGGACTATGTAGGTTAACTAGCGGACACTTGCACGATCTAGTTTAACTAGCGGGCCCTTGCACTATGTAGGTTAACTAGCGGGCCCATGGATTATGTAGGTTTACTAGCAGGCACTTGTACTATCTAGGTTAACTAGCGGACACTTGGATTATGTAGTTTCCCTAGCGGGCATTTGGACCAATTAGGTTACCAAGCGGGAACTTGGACTATGTAGGTTACCTAGAGTGCACTTGGACTATCTAAGTTACCTAGCAGGCACTTTGATTATCTAGGTTAACTAACGGGCACTTGGACTATGTATGTTGCCTAGCGGGCACTTGGACTATGTAGGTTACCTAGCGGGCACTTGGATTATGTAGGGTCCCTATCGGGCACTTGGACTATGTAAGTTATCTAGCGCGCACTGGGACTATCTAGGTTACCTAGCGGGCACTTGGACTATGTACATCCCCTAGTGGGCACTTGGACTATCTAGGTTAACTAACGGGCACGAGGACTATCTAGTTTAACTAGCGGGCACTTGGACTATCTAGGTTACCTAGCAGTCACTTGGATTATGAAGGATCCCTAGCGGGCCCTTGGACTATCTAGGTTAACTAGCGGGCACTTGGACTATGTAGGTTAACTAGCGGACACTTGCACGATCTAGGTTAACTAGCGGGCCCTTGCACTATGTAGGTTAACTAGCGGGCCCATGGATTATGTAGGTTTACTAGCAGGCACTTGGACTATCTAGGTTAACTAGGGGACACTTGGATTATGTATTTTCCCTAGCGGGCATTTGGACTAATTAGGTTACCAAGCGGGAACTTAGACTATGTAGGTTAACTAGCGAGCACTTGGACTATCTAGGTTAACTAGCGGACCTTGGACTATCTAGGTTAACTAACGGGCACTTGGACTATGTAGGTTGCCTAGCGGGCACTTGGACTATGTAGGTTACCTAGCGGGCACTTGGATTATGTAGGTTCCCTATCGGGCACTTGGACTATGTAAGTTAACTAGCGCGCACTTGGACTATCTAGGTTACCTAGCGGGCACTTGGACTATGTACATCCCCTAGTGGGCACTTGGACTATCTAGGTTAACTAACGGGCACTTGGACTATCTAGGTTACCTAGCAGGCACTTGGACTATGTAGGTTAACTAGCGGACACTTGCACGATCTAGGTTAACTAGCGGGCCCTTGCACTATGTAGGTTAACTAGCGGACACTTGCACGATCTAGGTTAACTACGGGCCCTTGCACTATGTAGGTTAACTAGCGGGCCCATGGATTATGTAGGTTTACTAGCAGGCACTTGGACTATCTAGGTTAACTGGCGGACACTTGGACTATGTAGGTTACCTAGCAGGCACTTGGACTATCTAGGTTAACGAACGGGCACTTGGACTATGTAGGTACCTAGCGGGCACTTGGACTGTCTAGGTTACCTAGCGGGCACTTTTACTATCTAGGTTAACTAGCAGACCTTGGACTATGTAGGTTAACTAGCGGGCCCTTGGACTATCTAGGTTTCCTGGCAGGCCCTTGGACTATGTACATACCCTAGCGCGCACTTGGACTATCTAGCTTACCTAGCGGGCACTTGGACTATGTACTTCCCCTAGAGGGCACGTGGACTATCTAGGTTAACTAGCGGGCAATTGGACTATCTAGGTTACCTAGCAGGCACTTGGATTATGAAGGATCCCTAGCGGGCCCTTGGACTATCTAGGTTAACTAGCGGGCACTTGGACTATGTAGGTTAACTAGCGGACACTTGCACGATCTAAGTTAACTAGCGGGCCCTTGCACTATGTAGGTTAACTAGCGGGCCCATGGATTATGTAGGTTTACTAGCAGGCACTTGGACTATCTAGGTTAACTGGCGGACACTTGGACTATGTAGTTTCCCTAGCGGGCATTTGGACTAATTAGGTTACCAAGCGGGAACTTGGACTATGTAGGTTCCCTAGTGGGCACTTGGACTATCTAAGTTACCTAGCAGGCACTTTGATTATCTAGGTTAACTAACGGGCACTTGGACTATGTATGTTGCCTAGCGGGCACTTGGACTATGTAGGTTAACTAGCGGGCTCTTGGATTATGTAGGTTCCCTATCGGGCACTTGGACTATGTAAGTTAACTAGCGCGCGCTTGGACTATCTAGGTTACCTAGGGGGCACTTGGACTATGTATGTCCCCTAGTGGGCACTTGGACTATCTAGGTGAACTAACGGGCACGAGGACTATCTAGGTTAACTAGAGGGGACTTGGACTATCTTGGTTACCTAGCAGGCACTTGGATTATGAAGGATCCCTAGCGGGCACTTGGACTATCTAGGTTAACTAGCGGGCACTTGGACTATGTAGGTTAACTAGCGGACACTTGCACGATCTAGGTTAACTAGCGGACCCTTGCACTATGTAGGTTAACTAGCGGGCCCATGGATTATGTAGGTTTACTAGCAGGCACTTGGACTATCTAGGTTAACTAGCGGGCCCTTGGACTATGTAGTTTCCCTAGCGGGCATTTGGACTATTTAGGTTACCAAGCGGGAACTTGGACTATGTAGGTTCCCTAGCGGGCACTTGGATTATGTAGGTTCCCTATCGGGCACTTGGACTATGTAGGTTACCTAGCAGGCACTTTGACTATCTAGGTTAAATAACGGGCACTTGGACTATGTACGTTGCCTAGCGGGCACTTGGACTATGTAGGTTCCCTAGCGGGCACTTGGATTATGTAGGTTCCCTATCGGGCACTTGGACTATGTAGGTTAACTAGCGGGTACTTGGACTGTCTAGGTTACCTAGCGGGCACTTGGATTATCTAGGTTAGCTAACAGGCACTTGGACTATCTAGGATCCCTAGCGGGCACTTGTAGTATCTAGGTTACCTAGCTGGCACTTGGACTATGTAGGTCAACTAGCGGGCCATATACTTCCTAGGTTAGCTAACGGGCACTTAGATTATGTAGTTTAACTAGGGGGCACTTGGAATTTGTAGGTTAACTAGCGGACACTTGCACTATGTAGGTTAACTAGCGGGCCCATGGACTATGTATGTTTACTAGCAGGCCTTTGGACTATCTAGGTTCCCTCAAGGGCACTTGGGGTATCTTGGTTACCGAACGGGCACTTGAACTATCTAGGTTATCTAGCGGGCACTTGGACTATGTAGGCTAACTAGGGGGCCCTTGAACGATCGAGGTTACCTAGCGGGTACTAGAACTATCTAGGTTAACTAGCGGGCACTTGCACTATCTAAGTTACCTAGCGGGCACTTGGAATAAGTACGTTCCCTAGCGGGAACTTGGATTATGTACGTTCCCTAGCGGGCACTTGGACTATCTATGTTAACTGGCGGGCACTTGGAATATGTAGGATAACTAGCGGACGCTTGCACTATGTCGGTTACCTAGCAGGCACTTGGACTATCTAGGTTAACTAGCGGGCATTTGGACTATGTAGGGTAACTAGCGGACACTTACATGATCTAGGTTAACTAGCGGGCCCTTGTACTATATAGGTTAACTAGGGGGCCATGGATTATGTAGGTTTACTAGCAGGCACTTGGACTATCTAGGCAAACTAGCGGGCACTTGGACTATGTAGATTCCCTAGCGGGCATTTGGACTATCTAAGTTTCCTAGCAGGCCCTTTGATATCTAGGTTAACTAACGGGCACTTGGACTATGTAGGTTGCCTAGCGGGCACTTGGACTGTCTAGGTTACATAGCGGGCACTTGGACTTCTAGGTTAACGAACGGGCACTTGGACTATGTATGTTGCCTAGCGGGCACTTCGACTATCTAGGTTAGCTAACGGGCACTTGGACTATCTAAGTAACCTAGCGGGAACTTGGACAATGTAGGTTACCTAGCATGCACTTGGACTATCTAGGTTACCTAACGGGCACTTTCACTATCTAGGTTACCCAGCTGGCACTTGGATTATGTAGGTTAACTAGCGGGCACTTGGACCATCTAAGTTAACTAGCGGGCACTTGGACCATCTAAGTTAACTAGCGGGCACTTGGACTATATAGGTTACCTACCGGGCACTTGGACTATCGAGGTTAACGAACGGGCACTTGGACTATGTAGGTTACCTAGCAGGCACTTGGACTATCTAGGTTACCTTGATAGCACTTGGACTTTATAGGTTCCCTAGCGGGCACTTGGACTATCTACGTTAACGAACGGGCACTTGGACTATGCAGGTAACCTAGCGGCACTTGGACTGTCTAGGTTACATAGCGGGCACTTGGACTTCTAGGTTAACGAACGGGCACTTGGACTATGTATGTTGCCTAGCGGGCACTTGGACTATCTAGGTTAGGGTACGGGCACTTGGACTATCTAGGTTACCTAGCGGGAACTTGGACAATGTAGGTTACCTAGCAGGCACTTGGACTATCTAGGTTACCTAACGGGCACTTTCACTATCTAGGTTACCTAGCTGGCACTTGGACTATGTAGGTTACCTAAAGGGCACTTTGACTATCTAGGTTACCTAGCGGGCACTTGGATTATCTAGGTTACCTAGCGGTCCCCTGGACTATGTAGGTTACCTAGCGGGCACTTGGACTATCTAGGTTAACGAATGGGCACTTGGACTATTATATAGGTAACCTAGCGGGCACGTGGACTGTGTAGGTTACCTAGCGGGCACTTTTACTATCCAGGTTAACTAGCAGACCTTGGACTATGTAGGTTAACTAGCGGGCCCTTGGACTATGTAGGTTAACTAGTGGGCACTTAGACTATCTAGGTTTCCGGGCAGGCCCTTGGACTATGTACATACCCTAGCGCGCACTTGGACTATCTAGCTTACCTAGCAGGCACTTGGACTATGTACTTCCCCTAGTGTGCATGTGGACTATCTAGGTTAACTTGCGGGCACTTGGACTATCTAGGTTACCAAGCAGGCACTTGGATTATGAAGGATCCATAGCGGGCCCTTGGACTATCTAGGTTAACTAGCGGGCACATGGACTATATAGGTTAACTAGCGGACACTTGCACGATCTAGGTTAACTAGCGGGCCCTTGCACTATGTAGGTTAACTAGCGGGCCCATGGATTATGTAGGTTTAAAAGCAGGCACTTGAACTATCTAGGTTAACTAGCGGACACTTGGACTATGTAGTTTCCCTAGCGGGCATTTGGACTATTAAGGTTACCAAGCGGGAACTTGGACTATGTAGGTTACCTAGTGGGCACTTGGACTATCTAAGTTACTTAGCAGGCACTTTGATTATCTAGGTTAACTAACGGGCACTTGGACTATGTAGGTTGCCTAGCGGGCACTTGGATTATGTAGGTTCCCTTTCGGGCACTTGGACTATGTAAGTTAACTAGCGGGCATTTGGACTGTCTAGGTTACCTAGCGGGCACTTGGATTATCTAGGTTAACGAACGGGCACTTGGACTATGTAGGTTACCTAGCTGCCACTTGGACTATCTAGGTTAGCTAACAGGCACTTGGACTATCTAGGTTCCCTAGCGGGCACTTGTACTATCTAGGTTACCTAGCAGGCACTTGGAATATGTAGGTCAACTAGCGGGCCCTTGGACTACCTAGGTTAGCTAACGGGAACTTAGATTATGTAGGTTAATTAGGGGGCACTTGGAATATGTAGGTTAACTAGCGGACACTTGCACTATGTAGGTTAACTAGCCGGCCCATGGACTATGTAGGTTTACTAGCGGGCCCTTGGACTATCTAGGTTCCCTAAAGGGCACTTGGACTATCTAGGTTACCGAACGGGCACTTGGACTATCTAGGTTACCTAGCGGGCACTTGGACTATGTAGGCTAACTATGGGGGCCCTTGGACGATCTAGGTTAGGTAGCGGGTATTAGAACTATCTAGGTCAACTAGCGGGCAGTTGCACTATCTAAGTTACCTAGCGGGCACATGGACTATGTACATTCCCTAGCGGGCAGTTGGACTTTCTATGTTAACTAGCGGGCACTTGGAATATGTAGGTTATCTAGCGGACACTTGCACTATGTAGGTTACCTAGCAGGCACTTGGACTATCTAGGTTAACTAGCGGGCACTTGGACTATCTAAGTTAAGTAGCGTGCACTTGGACAATGTAGGTTCCTTAGCGGGCACTGGGACTATCTAGGTTGCCTAGCGGGCACTTGGTATATAGGTTAACTAGCGGGCACTTGGATTATGTAGGTTAACTAGCGGACACTTGGACTATCTAGGTTAACTAGCGTGCACTTGGACTATCTAGGTTACCTAGCTGGCACTTGGATTATATAGGTCAACTAGCGGGCCCTTGTACTACCTAGGTTACCTAACGGGAACTTAGATTATGTAGGTTAATTAGGGGGCACTTGGAATATATAGGTTAACTAGCGGACACTTGCACTATGTAGGTTAACTAGCCGGCCCATGGACTATGTAGGTTTACTAGCGGGCCCTTGGATTATCTAGGTTCCCTAAAGGGCACTTGGACTATCTAAGTTACCGAACGGGCACTTGGACTATCTAGGTTACCTAGCGGGCACTTGGACTATGTAGGCTAACTAGGGGGCCCTTGGACGATCTAGGTTACGTAGCGGGTACTTGAACTATCTAGGTTAACTAGCAGACACTTGCACTATGTAGGTTACCTAGCAGGCACTTGGACTATCTAGGTTAACTAGCGTGGACTTGGACTATGTAGGTTCCTTAGCGGGCACTTGGACTATCTAGGTTGCCTAGCGGGCTCTTGGACTATGTAGGTTAACTAGCGTGCCTTTGGTTTATCTAGGTTACGTAGCGGGTACTTGGTATATAGGTTAACTAGCGGGCACTTGGTATATAGGTTAACTAGCGGGCACTTGGACTATGGAGGTTAACTAGAGGACACTTGGACTATCAAGGTTAACTAGTGGACCCTTGGACTATGTAGGTCAACGAGCAGGCACTTGGACAATCTAGGTTAACTAGCGGGCACTTGGACAATCAAAGTTAACAAGTGAGCCCTTGGACTATATAGGTTAACTAGCGGGCCCTTGGACTATCTAGGTTACCTAACGGGCACATGGACTATATAGGTTACCTAGCGGGCACTTGGACTATGTAGGTTACCTAGTGGGCAATTGGACTATCTAGGTTGACGAACGGGCACTTGGAATATGCAGGTAACCTAGCGGGCACTTGGACTGTCTAGGTTACCTAGCAGGCACTTGGACTTCTAGATTAACGAACGGGCTCTTGGACAATGTAGGTTGCCTAGTGGGCACTTGGACTATCTAGGTTAGGTAACGGGCACTTGGACTATCTAGGTTACCTAATGGGCACTTTGACTATCTAGGTTGCATAGCGGGCACTCGGACTATGTAGGTTAAATAGCGAGCACTTGGACTCTAGGTTACCTAGTGGGCACTTGGACTATCAAGGTTACCTAGCGGGCCCTTGGACTCTGTAGGTTTCCTAGCGGGCACTTGGAATATCTAGGTTAACGAACGGGCACTTGGACTATGTAGGTAACCTTGCGGGCACTTGGACAGTCTAGGTTACCTAGCAGGCACTTGGACTATCTAGGTTAACGAACGGGCACTTGGACTAAGTAGGTTACCTAGCGGGCACTTGGACTATGTAGGATCCCTATTGGACATTTGGACTACTTTGGTTACCTAGCGGGCACTTGGACTATCTAGGTTAACTAGCGGGCACTTGGACTATCTAGGTCAACTAGCGGGCCCTTGTACTATGTAGGTTAACTAGCGAGCACTTGGACTATCTAGGTTAACTAGCGGACCTTGGACTATGTGGGTTAACTAGCGGGCACTTGGACGATCTAGGTTAACTAGAGGGCACATGGACTATCTAGGTTACCTAGCGGGCACTTGGACTATGTAGGTTCCCAGGCGGGCATTTGGACTATATAGATAACCTAGTGGGCACTTAGACTTTGTAGGTTACCTAGCAGGCACTTGAACTATCTAGGTTACCTAGCTTGCACTTTAACTATCTATGTTGCCTAGCGGGTTCTTGGAGTATGTAGGTTACCTAGAGGGCTGTTGGACTATCTAGGTTACCTAGCAGACACTTGGACTATCTAGGTTAACTAACGGGCACTTGGACTATGTAGGTTCCCTAGCGGGCACTTGGACTATGTAGGATCCCTATTGGACATTTGGACTACTTTGGTTACCTAGCGGGCACTTGGACTATCTAGGTTAACTAGCGGGCACTTGGACTATCTAGGTCAACTAGCGGGCCCTTGTACTATGTAGGTTAACTAGCGAGCACTTGGACTATCTAGGTTAACTAGCGGACCTTGGAAGATCTAGGTTAACTAGAGGGCACTTGGACTATCTAGGTTACCTAGCGGGTTTGGACCATGTAGGTTCCCAGGCGCTCATTTGGACTATATAGATAACCTAGCGGGCACTTAGACTTTGTAGGTTACCGAGCAGCCACTTGGACCATCTAGGTTACCTAGCAGGCACTTGGAATATGAAGGATCCCTAGCGGGCACTTGGACTATGTAGGTTAACTAGTGGACACTTGCACGATCTAGGTTAAATAGCGGGCCCTTGCACTATGTAGGTTAACTAGCGGGCCCATGGATTATGTAGGTTTACTAGCAGACACTTGGACAATCTAGGTTAACTAGCGGGCACTTGGAATATGTAGTTTCCCTAGCGGGCATTTGGGCTATTAAGGTTACCAAGCGGGAACTTGGACTATGTAGGTTACCTAGTGGGCACTTGGACTATCTATGTTACCTAGCAGGCACTTTGATTATCTAGGTTAAATAACGGGCACTTGGACTATGTAGGTTGCCTAGCGGGCACTTGGACTATGTAGGTTCCCTATCGGGCACTTGGACTATGTAGGTTAACTGGCGGGCACTTAGACTGTCTAGGTTACCTAGCGGTCACTTGGATTATCTAGGTTAACGAACGGGCACTTGGACTATATAGGTTGCCTAGCGGGCACTTGTACTATCTAGGTTACCTAGCTGGCACTTGGACTATGTAGGTCAACTAGCGGGCCCTTGGACTACCTAGGTTACCTAACGGGAACTTAGATTATGTAGGTTAATTAGGGGGTACTTGGAATATGTAGGTTCCCTATCGGACACTTGCACTATGTAGGTTAACTAGCGGGCCAATGGACTATGTAGGTTTACTAGCGGGCCCTTGGACTATCTAGGTTCCCTAAAGGGCACTTGGACTATCTAGGTTACCAAACGGGCACTTGGACTATCTAGGTTACCTAGCGGGCACTTGGACTATGTAGGCTAACTAGGGGGCCCTAGGACGATCTAGGTTACCTAGCGGGTACTTGAACTATCTAGTTTAACTAGCGGACACTTGCACTATGTAGGTTACCTAGCAGGCACTTGGACTATCTAGGTTAACTAGCGGGCACTTGGACTATCTAAGTTAACTAGCGTGCACTTGGACTATGTAGGTTCCTTAGCGGGCACTGGGACAATCTAGGTTGCCTAGCGTGCACTTGTATTATGTAGGTTAACTAGAGTGCCCTTGGACTATCTAGGTTGCGTAGCGGGCACTTGGTATATAGGTTAACTAGCGGGCACTTGGACTGTGTAGGTTAACTAGCGGACACTTGGACTATCTAGGTTAACTAGCGTGCACTTGGACTATCTAGATTCCCTAGCGGGCACTTGTACTATCTAAGTTACCTAGCTGGCACTTGGACTATATAGGTCAAATAGCAGGCCCTTGGACTACCTAGGTTACCTAACGGGAACTTAGATTATGTAGGTTAATTAGGGGGCACTTGGAATATGTAGGTTAACTAGCGGACACTTGCACTATGTAGGTTAACTAGCGGGCCCATGGACTATGTAGGTTTACTAGCGGGCCCTTAGACTATCTAGGTTCCCTAAAGGGCACTTGGACTATCTAGGTTACCGAACGGGCACTTGGACTATCTAGGTTACCTAGCGGGCACTTGGACTATGTAGGCTAACTAGGGGGCCCTAGGACGATCTAGGTTACCTAGGGGGTACTTGAACTATCTAGTTTAACTAGCGGACACTTGCACTATGTTGGTTACCTAGCAGGCACTTGGACTATCTAGGTTAACTAGCGGGCACTTGGACTATCTAGGTTAACTAGCGTGCACTTGGACTATGTAGGTTCCTTAGCGGGCACTTGGACTATCTAGGTTGCCTAGCGGGCTCTTGGACTATGTAGGTTAACTAGCGTGCCCTTGGATTATCTAGGTTACGTAGCGGGCACTTGGTATATAGGTTAACTAGCGGGCACTTGGACTATGTAGGTTAACTAGAGGACACGTGGACTATCTAGGTTAACTAGTGGACTCTTGGACTATGTAGGTTAACGAGCAGGCACTTGGACAATATAGGTTAACTAGCGGGCACTTGGACTATCAAAGTTAACAAGTGAGCCCTTGGACTATGTAGGTTAACTAGCGGGCCCTTGGACTATCTAGGTTACCTAGCGGGCACTTGGACTATATAGGTTACCTAGCGGGCACTTGGACTATGTAGGTTACCTAGTGGGCAATTGTACTATCTAGGTTGACGAACGGGCACTTGGAATATGCAGGTAACCTAGCGGGCACTTGGACTGTCTAGGTTACCTAGCGGGCACTTAGACTTCTAGGTTAACGAATGGGCTCTTGGACAATGTAGGTTGCCTAGTGGGCACTTGGACTATCTAGGTTACCTAATGGGCACTTTGACTATCTAGGTTACATAGCGGGCACTTGGACTATGTAGGCTAACTAGGGGGCCCTAGGACGATCTAGGTTACCTAGCGGGTACTTGAACTATCTAGTTTAACTAGCGGACACTTGCACTATGTAGGTTACCTAGCAGGCACTTGGACTATCTAGGTTAACTAGCGGGCACTTGGACTATCTAAGTTAACTAGCGTGCACTTGGACTATGTAGGTTCCTTAGCGGGCACTGGGACAATCTAGGTTGCCTAGCGTGCACTTGTACTATGTAGGTTAACTAGAGTGCCCTTGGACTATCTAGGTTGCGTAGCGGGCACTTGGTATATAGGTTAACTAGCGGGCACTTGGACTGTGTAGGTTAACTAGCGGACACTTGGACTATCTAGGTTAACTAGCGTGCACTTGGACTATCTAGATTCCCTAGCGGGCACTTGTACTATCTAAGTTACCTAGCTGGCACTTGGACTATATAGGTCAACTAGCAGGCCCTTGGACTACCTAGGTTACCTAACGGGAACTTAGATTATGTAGGTTAATTAGGGGGCACTTGGAATATGTAGGTTAACTAGCGGACACTTGCACTATGTAGGTTAACTAGCGGGCCCATGGACTATGTAGGTTTACTAGCGGGCCCTTGGACTATCTAGGTTCCCTAAAGGGCACTTGGACTATCTAGGTTACCGAACGGGCACTTGGACTATCTAGGTTACCTAGCGGGCACTTGGACTATGTAGGCTAACTAGGGGGCCCTAGGACGATCTAGGTTACCTAGCGGGTACTTGAACTATCTAGTTTAACTAGCGGACACTTGCACTATGTTGGTTACCTAGCAGGCACTTGGACTATCTAGGTTAACTAGCGGGCACTTGGACTATCTAGGTTAACTAGCGTGCACTTGGACTATGTAGGTTCCTTAGCGGGCACTTGGACTATCTAGGTTGCCTAGCGGACTCTTGGACTATGTAGGTTAACTAGCGTGCCCTTGGGTTATCTAGGTTACGTAGCGGGCACTTGGTATATAGGTTAACTAGCGGGCACTTGGACTATGTAGGTTAACTAGAGGACACGTGGACTATCTAGGTTAACTAGTGGACTCTTGGACTATGTAGGTTAACGAGCAGGCACTTGGACAATATAGGTTAACTAGCGGGCACTTGGACTATCAAAGTTAACAAGTGAGCCCTTGGACTATGTAGGTTAACTAGCGGGCCCTTGGACTATCTAGGTTACCTAGCGGGCACTTGGACTATATAGGTTACCTAGCGGGCACTTGGACTATGTAGGTTACCTAGTGGGCAATTGGACTATCTAGGTTGACGAACGGGCACTTGGAATATGCAGGTAACCTAGCGGGCACTTGGACTGTCTAGGTTACCTAGCGGGCACTTAGACTTCTAGGTTAACGAATGGGCTCTTGGACAATGTAGGTTGCCTAGTGGGCACTTGGACTATCTAGGTTAGGTAACGGGCACTTGGACTATCTAGGTTACCTAATGGGCACTTTGACTATCTAGGTTACATAGCGGGCACTTGGACTATGTAGGTTAAATAGCGAGCACTTGGACTCTAGGTTACCTAGCGGGCACTGGGACTATCAAGGTTACCTAGCGGGCCCTTGGACTATGTAGGTTTCCTAGCGGGCACTTGCACGATCTAGGTTAACGAACGGGCACTTGGACTATGTAGGTAACCTTGTGGGCACTTGGACAGTATAGGTTACCTAGCAGGCACTTGGACTATCTAGGTTAACGAACGGGCACTTGGACTAAGTAGGTTATCTAGCGGGCCCTTGGACTATGTAGGATCCCTATTGGACATTTGGACTACTTTGGTTACCTAGCGGGCACTTGGACTATCTAGGTTAACTAGCGGGCACTTGGACTATCTAGGTCAACTAGCGGGCCCTTGTACTATGTAGGTTAACTAGCGAGCACTTGGACTATCTAGGTTAACTAGCGGACCTTGGACTATGTGGGTTAACTAGCGGGCACTTGGACGATCTATGTTAACTAGAGGGCACTTGGACTATCTAGGTTACCTAGCGGGCACTTGGACTATGTAGGTTCCCAGGCGGGCATTTGGACTATATAGATAACCTAGTGGGCACTTAGACTTTGTAGGTTACCTAGCAGGCACTTGGACTATCTAGGTTACCTAGCTGGCACTTTAACTATCTATGTTGCGTAGCGGGTTCTTGGAGTATGTAGGTTACCTAGAGGGCTGTTGGACTATCTAGGTTACCTCGCAGGCATTTGGACTATCTAGGTTAACTAACGGGCACTTGGACTATGTAGGTTCCCTAGCGGGCACTTGGACTATGTAGGATCCCTATTGGACATTTGGACTACTTTGGTTACCTAGCGGGCACTTGGACTATCTAGGTTAACTAGCGGGCACTTGGACAATCTAGGTCAACTAGCGGGCCCTTGTACTATGTAGGTTAACTAGCGAGCACTTGGACTATCTAGGTTAACTAGCGGACCTTGGACTTTGTGGGTTAACTAGCGGGCACTTGGACATCTAGGTTAACTAGAGGGCACTTGGACTATCTAGGTTACCTAGCGGGCATTTGGACCATGTAGGTTCCCAGGCGGGCATTTGGACTATATAGATAACCTAGCGGGCACTTAGACTTTGTAGGTTACCTAGCGAGCACTTGGACTATCTAGGTTACCTAGCTGACACTTGAACTATCTACATTGCCTAGCGGGTTCTTGGAGTATGTAGGTTACCTAGAGGGCTGTTGGACTATCTAGGTTACCTAGCGGGCACTTGGACTATGTAAGTTCCCTAGCGGGCACTTGGAGAATGTAGGTTAACTAGGGGGCACTAGGACAATGTAGGTTACGTAGAGGGCCCTTGGACTATCTAGGTTACCTAGCGGGCATTTGGATTATGCAGGCTCCCTAGCGGGCATTTGGACTATATAGATTCCTTAGCGGGCACTTAGACTTTTTAGGTTACCTAGCGGGCACTTGGACTACTTTGGTTACCTAGCAGGCACTTGGACTATCTAGGTTACCTAGCGGGCCCTTGGACTATGTAGGTTACCAGCGGGCACTTGGACAATCTAGGTTAACGAACGTGCACTTGGACTATGTAGGTAACCTAGCGGGCACTTGGACTGTCTAGGTTACCTAGCGGGCACTTGGACTATCTAGGTTACCTAGCTGACACTTGAACTATCTACGTTGCCTAGCGGGTTCTTGGACTATGTAGGTAACCTAGCGGGCACTTGGACTGTCTAGGTTACCTAGCAGGCACTTGGACATTCTAGGTTAACGAACGGGAACGTGGAGTATGTAGGTTAACTAGCGGACACTTCGACTATCTAGGTTAGCCCGTTACCTAACCTAGATAGTCCAAGTGCCCGCTAAGCAACCTACATAGTCCAAGTGCCCGCCGTTAATCTAAAAGTCCAAGTGCCCGCTAGGTAACCTAGAGAGTCCAAGTACCCGCTAGGTTACCTGCACATACCAAGTGCCCGTTCATTAACCTAGATAGTCCAAGTGCCCGTTAGTTAACCTAGATAGTCCAAGTGCCCGCTAGTAAACCTAGATAGTCCAAGGGCCTGCTAGTTAACGTAGATAGTCCAAGTGCCCGCTAGTTAACCTAAATTGTCCAAGTGTCCGCTAGGTAACCTAGATAGTCCAAGTGCCTGATAGCTAACCTACATAGTCCAAGTGTCCGTTCGTTAACCTAGATAGTCCAAGTGCCCATTGGGTAACCTACATAGTCCAAGTGCCCGCTAGTTAACTTACATAGTCCAAGTGCCTTCTAGGGAGCCTACATAGTCCACGTGACCGCTAGGGAACCTACATACTCCAAGTGCCCGTTAGGGAACCTACATAGTCCAAGTGCCCGCTAGGTAACCTACATAGTCCAAATGCCCGCAAGGAAACCTACATAGTCTAAATGTCCGCTAGGCAACCTACATAATCCAAGTGCCCGCTCTGGAACATACATAGTTCAAGTGCCCGTTAGCTAACCTAGATAGTCCAAGGGCCCGCTAGTTGACCTACATAGTCCAAGTGCCAGCTAGGTAACCTAGATAGTACAAGTGCCCGCTAGCGAACCTAGATAATCCAAGTGCCTTTTAGCTAACCTAGATAGTCCAAGTGGTGGCTGGGTAACCTACATAGTCCAAGTGCCCGTTCGTTAACCTAGATAATCCAAGTGCCTGTTAGGTAACCTAGACAGTCCAAGTGCACGCTAGTTACCCTACATAGTCCAAGTGCCCATTAGTTAACCTAGATAGTCAAAGTGCCTGCTAGGTAACCTAGATAGTCCAAGTGCCCGCTAGGTAACCTACATAGTCCAAGTGCCCGCTAGGCAACCTAAATAGTCCAAATGCCCGCTAGGGAAACTACATAGTCCAAGTGCCCGCTAGTTAACCTAGATAGTCCAAGTGCCCCCTAGTAAACCTACATAATCCATGGGCCCGCTAGTTAACCTACATAGTGCAAGGGCCCGCTAGTTAACCTAGATCGTGCAAGATTCCGCTAGTTAACCTACATAGTCCAAGTGCCAGCTAGGTAACCTAGATAGTCCAATTGCCCGCTAGGGATCCTTCATAATCCAAGTGCCTGCTAGGTAACCTAGATAGTCCAAGTGCCCGCTAGGGAAGGTACATAGTCCAAGTGTCCGCTATGTAACATAGAGAGTGCAAGTGCCCGCTAGTTAACCTACATAGTCCAAGTGCCCGCTAGTTAACCTAGATAGTCCAAGTGCCCGCTAGTAAACCTAGATAGTCCAAGGGCCTGCTAGTTAACCTAGATAGTCCAAGTGCCCGCTAGTTAACCTAAATCATCCAAGTGTCCGCTAGGTAAACTACATAGTCCGAGTGCCTGCTAGGTAACCTAGATAGTCCAAGTGCCTGATAGCTAACCTACATAGTCCAAGTATCCGTTCGTTAACCTAGATAGTCCAAGTGCCCATTGGGTAACCTACATAGTCCAAGTGCCCGCTTGGTAACCTGGTTAGTCCAAGTTCCCGCCTGTTAACCTACATAGTCCAAGTGCCTTCTAGGGAGCCTTCATAGTCCACGTGACCGCTATGGAACCGACATAGTCCAAGTGCCCGTTAGGGAACCTACATAGTCCAAGTGCCCGCTAGGTAACCTACATAGTCCAAATGCCCGCAAGGAAACCTACATAGTCTAAATGTCCGCTAGGCAACCTACATAATCCAAGTGCCCACTCTGGAACATACATAGTCCAAGTGCCCGTTAGCTAACCTAGATAGTCCAAGGGCCCGCTAGTTGACCTACATAGTCCAAGTGCCAGCTAGGTAACCTAGATAGTACAAGTGCCCGCTAGGGAACCTAGATAGTCCAAGTGCCTGTTAGCTAACCTAGATAGTCCAAGTGGTGGCTAGGTAACCTACATAGTCCACGTGCCCGTTCGTTAACCTAGATAATCCAAGTGCCCGTTAGGTAACCTAGACAGTCCAAGTGCCCGCTAGTTGCCCTACATAGTCCAAGTGCCCGTTAGTTAACCCAGATAGTCAAAGTGCCTGCTAGGTAACCTAGATAGTCCAAGTGCCCGCTAGATAACCTTCATAGTCCAAGTGCCCGCTAGGTAACCTAAATACTCCAAATGTCCGCTAGGGAAACTACGTAGTCCAAGTGCCCGCTAGTTAACCTAGATAGTCCAAGTGCCCCCAAGTAAACCTACATAATCCATGGGCCCGCTAGTTAACCTACATAGTGCAAGGGCCCGCTAGTTAACCTAGATAGTCCAAGTGCCCTCTAGTTAACCTAGATAGTCCAAGTGCCCGCTAGTTAACCTAGATAGTCCAAGGGCCCGCTAGTTAACCTACATAGTCCAAGTGCCCGCTTGGTAACCTAGACAGTCCAAGTGACCACTAGGTTACCTACATAGTCCAAGTGCCCATTCGTTAACCTACATTGTCCAAGTGCCCGCTAGGTAACGTAGATAGCCCAAGTGCCCGCTAGGGAACGTACATAGTCCAAGTGCCCGCTAGGAAACCTAGATAGTCTAAGTGCCTGCTAGTAAACCTACATAGTCCAAGTGCCTGCTAGGTAAACTACATAGTCCAAGTGCCTACTAGGTAACCTAGACAGTCCAATTGCCCGCTAGTTAACCTAGACAGTCCAAGTACCGCTAGGGAATCTACATAGTCCAAGCGCCCGCTAGGGAACCTACATAGTCCAGGTGCTCGCTAGGCAACCTACATAGTCCAAGTGCCCGTTAGTTAACCTAGATAGTCAAAGTGCCTGCTAGGTAACCTAGATAGTCCAAGTGCCCATTAGGTAACCTTGATAGTCCAATTGCCCGTTAGCTATCCTAGATAGTCCAAGTGTCCGCTAGTTAACCTACATAGTCCAAGTGCCCGTTCGTTAATTTACATTGTCCAAGTGCCTGCTAGGTAAC
Organism: Tenrec ecaudatus; assembly: GCF_050624435.1. Classification (NCBI taxonomy): domain Eukaryota; kingdom Metazoa; phylum Chordata; class Mammalia; order Afrosoricida; family Tenrecidae; genus Tenrec; species Tenrec ecaudatus. The sequence continues at coordinate 280,626,120 of NC_134530.1, read as the reverse complement.
ATAGATAGCCCAAGTGCCCGCTAGGGAACGTACATAGTCCAAGTGGCAACTAGGTAACCTAGACAGTCCAATTGCCCCCTAGTTAACCTAGACAGTCCAAGTACCCGATAGGGAACCTACATAGTCCAAGTGCCCACTAGGGAACCTACATAGTCCAAGTGCTCGCTAGGCAACCTACATAGTCCAAGTGCCCGTTAGTTAACCTAGATTGTCCAATTGCCCGTTAGCTAACCTAGATAGTCGAAGTGTCCGCTAGTTAACCTACATAGTCCAAGAGCCCGTTCGTTAACCTAGATAGTCCAAGTGCCCGCTAGGTAACCTAGACAGTCCAAGTGCCCGCTAGGTTACCTACATAGTCCAAGTGCACGTTCGTTAACCTAGATAATCCAAGTGCCCGTTAGGTAACCTAGAGAGTCCAAGTGCCCGCTAGTTACCCTACATAGTCCAAGTGCCCGTTAGTTAACCTAGATAGTCAAAGTGCCTGCTAGGTAACCTAAATAGTCCAAGTGCCCGCTAGGGAACCTACATAGTCCAAGTGCCCGCTAGGTAACCTACATAGTCCAATTGCCCGTTAGCTAACCTAGATAGTCGAAGTGTCCGCTGGTTAACCTACATAGTCCAAGTGCCTGTTCGTTAACCTAGAAAGTCCAAGTGCCCGCTAGGTAACCTAGACATTTCAAGTGCCCCCTAGGTTACCTACATAGTCCAAGTGCACGTTCGTTAACCTAGATTGTCCAAGTGCCCGCTGGTAACTTACATAGTCCAAATGCCCGCAAGGAAACCTACATAATCTAAATGTCCGCTAGGCAATCTACATAATCCAAGTGCCCACTCTGGAACACACATAGTCCAAGTGCCCGTTAGCTAACCTAGATAGTCCAAGGGCCCGCTAGTTGACCTACAAAATCCAAGTGCCAGCTAGGTAACCTAGATAGTACAAGTGCCCGCTAGGGAACCTAGATAGTCCAAGTGCCTGTTAGCTAACCTAGATAGTCCAAGTTGTGGCTAGGTAACCTACATAGTCCAAGTGCCCGTTCGTTAACCTAGATAATCCAAATGCCCGTTAGGTATCCTAGACAGTCCAAGTCCCACTAGTTGCCCTACATAGTCCAAATGCCCGTTAGTTAACCTAGATAGTCAAAGAGCCTGCTAGGTAACCTAGATAGTCCAAGTGCCCGCTAGATAACCTACATAGTCCAAGTGCCCGCTAGGTAACCTAAATTGTCCAAATGTCCGCTAGGGAAACTACACAGTCCAAGTGCCCGCTAGTTAACCTAGATAGTCCAAGTGCCCCCTAGTAAACCTACATAATCCATGGGCCCGCTAGTTAACCTAGATAGTCCAAGTGCCCGCTAGTTAACCTAGATAGTCCAAGTGCCCTCTAGTTAACCTACATAGTCCAAGTGCCCGCTAGGTAACGTAGATAGCCCAAGTGCCCGCTAGGTAACGTACATAGTCCAAGTGCCCGCTGGTTAACCTAGATAGTCTAAGTGCCTGCTAGTAAACCAACATAGTCCAAGTGCCTGCTAGGTAAACTACATAGTCCAAGTGCCCACTAGGTAACCTAGACAGTCCAATTGCCCGCTAGTTAACCTAGACAGTCCAAGTACCGCTAGGGAATCTACATAGTCCAAGCGCCCGCTAGGGAAACTACATAGTCCAGGTGCTCGATAGGCAACCTACATAGTCCAAGTGCACGTTAGTTAACCTAGATAGTCAAAGTGCCTGCTAGGTAACCAAGATAGTCCAAGTGCCCGCTAGGTAACCTACATAGTCCAAGTGCCCGTTAGGTAACCTTGATAGTCCAATTGCCCGTTAGCTATCCTAGATAGTCCAAGTGTCCGCTAGTTAACCTACATAGTCCAAGTGCCCGTTCGTTAACTTACATTGTCCAAGTGCCCGCTAGGTAACGTAGAAAGCCCAAGTGCCCGCTAGGGAACGTACATACTCCAAGTGCCCACTAGGTAACCTAGACAGTCCAATTGCCCCCTAGTTAACCTAGACAGTCCAAGTACCCGATAGGGAACCTACATAGTCCAAGTGCCCACTAGGGAACCTACATAGTCCAAGTGCTCGCTAGGCAACCTACATAGTCCAAGTGCCCGTTAGTTAACCTAGATTGTCCAATTGCCTGTTAGCTAACCTAGATAGTCGAAGTGTCCGCTAGTTAACCTACATAGTCCAAGTGCCCGTTCGTTAACCTACATAGTCCAAGTGCCCGCTAGGTAACCTAGACAGTCCAAGTGCCCGCTAGGTTACCTACATAGTCCAAGTGCACGTTCGTTAACCCAGATAATCCAAGTGCCCGTTAGGTAACCTAGACAGTCCAAGTGCCCGCTAGTTACCCTACATAGAACTAGTGCCCGCTAGTTACCCTACATAGTCCAAGTGCCCGTTAGTTAACCTAGATAGTCCAAGTGTCCGCTAGATAACCTACACAGTCCAAGTGACCACTAGGTTACCTACATAGTCCAATTGCCCGTTCGTTAACCTACATAGTCCAAGTGCCCGCTAGGTAACGTAGATAGACCAAGTGCCCGCTAGGGAATGTACATAGTCCAAGTGCCCGTAGGTAACCTAGATAGTCCAAGTGCCCGCTAGTTAACCTACATAGTCCAAGTACCTGCTAGGTAAACTACATAATCCAAGTGCCCGTTCGTTAACCTACATAGTCCAAGTGCCCGTTCGTTAACCTACATAGTCCAAGTGCCCGCTAGGTAACGTAGAAAGTCCAAGTGCCCGCTAGGGAACGTACATACTCCAAGTGCCCACTAGGTAACCTAGACAGTCCAATTGCCCGCTAGTTAACCTAGACAGTCCAAGTACCCGATAGGGAACCTACATAGTCTAATTGCCCGCTAGGGAACCTACATACTCCAAGTGCTCGCTAGGCAACCTACATAGTCCAAGTGCCCGTTCGTTAACCTAGAATGTCCAAGTGCCCGCTAGGTAACCTAGACAGTCCAAGTGCCCGCTAGGTTACCTACATAGTCCAAGTGCACGTTCGTTAACCTAGATTGTCCAAGTGCCCGCTGGTAACCTACATAGTCCAAATGCCCGCAAGGAAACCTACATAGTCTAAATGTCCGCTAGGCAACCTACATAATCCAAGTGCCCACTCTGGAACATACATAGTCCAAGTGGCCGTTAGCTAACCTAGATAGTCCAAGGGCCCGCTAGTTGACCTACATAGTCCAAGTGCCTGTTAGCTAACCTAGATAGTCCAAGTGGTGGCTAGGTAACCTACATAGTCCAAGTGCCCATTCGTTAACCTAGATATTCCAAGTGCCCGTTAGGTAACCTAGACAGTCCAAGTGCCCGCTAGTTGCCCTACATAGTCCAAATGCCCGTTAGTTAACCTAGATAGTCATAGTGCCTGCTAAGTAACCTAGATAATCCAAGTGCCCGTTAGGTAACCTAGACAGTCCAAGTGCCCGCTAGTTGCCCTACATAGTCCAAATGCCCGTTAGTTAACCTAGATAGTCAAAGTGCCTGCTAGGTAACCTAGATAGTCCAAGTGCCCGCTAGATAACCTACATAGTCCATGTGCCCGCTAGGTAACCTAAATAGTCCAAATGTCCGCTAGGGAAACTACATAGTCCAAGTGCCCGCAAGTGAACCTAGATAGTCCAAGTGCCCCCTAGTAAACCTACATAATCCTTGGGCCTGCTAGTTAACCTACATAGTGCAAGGGCCCACTAGTTAACCTAGATAGTCCAAGTGCCCGCTAGTTAACCTACATAGTCCAAGTGCCCGCTAGGTAACCTAGACAGTCCAAGTGACCACTAGGTTACCTACATAGTCCAAGTGCCCATTCGTTAACCTACATAGTCCAAGTGCCCGCTAGGTAACGTTGATAGCCCAAGTGCCCGCTAGGGAACGTACATAGTCCAAGTGCCCGCTAGGTAACCTAGTTAGTCTAAGTGCCTGCTAGTAAACCTACATAGTCCAAGTGCCTGCTAGGTAAACTACATAGTCCAAGTGCCCACTAGGTAACCTAGACAGTCCAATTGCCCGCTAGTTAACCTAGACAGTCCAAGTACCGCGAGGGAATCTACATAGTCCAAGCGCCCACTAGGGAACCTACATAGTCCAGGTGCTCGCTAGGCAACCTACATAGTCCACGTGCCCGTTAGTTAACCTAGATAGTCAAAGTGCCTGCTAGGTAACCTAGATAGTCCAAGTGCCCGTTAGGTAACCTTGATAGTCCAATTGCCCGTTAGCTATCCTAGATAGTCCAAGTGTCCGCTAGTTAACCTACATAGTCCAAGTGCCCGTTCGTTAACTTACATTGTCCAAGTGCCCGCTAGGTAACGTAGATAACCCAAGTGCCCGCTAGGGAACGTACATAGTCCAAGTGCCCACTAGGTAACCTAGACAGTCCAATTGCCCCCTAGTTAACCTAGACAGTCCAAGTACCCGATAGGGAACCTACATAGTCCAAGAGCCCACTAGGGAACCTACATAGTCCAAGTGCTCGCTAGGCAACCTACATAGTCAAAGTGCCCGTTAGTTAACCTAGATTGTCCAATTGCCCGTTAGCTAACCTAGATAGTCGAAGTGTCCGCTAGTTAACCTACATAGTCCAAGTGCCCGTTCGTTAACCTAGATAGTCCAAATGCCCGCTAGTTAACCTAGACAGTCCAAGTGCCCGCTAGGTTACCTACATAGTCCAAGTGCATGTTCGTTAACCTAGATAGTCCAAGTGCCCGCTGGTAACCTACATAGTCCAAGGGCCCGCTAGGTAAACTTGATAGTCCAAGTGCCTTCTAGTTAACCTACGTAGTCCAAGTGCCCGCTAGATAACCTACATAGTCCAAGTGCCCACTAGGTAACCTAAATAATCCAAATGCCCGCTAGGGAAACTACAAAGTCCAAGTGCCCGTTAGGGAACCTACATAGTCCAAGTGCCTGCTAGGGAACCTACATAGACCAAATGCCCGCAAGGAAACCTACATAGTCTAAATGTCCCCTAGGCAACCTATATAATCCAAGTGCCCGTTAGCTAACCTAGATAGTCCAAGGGCCCGCTAGTTGACCTACATAGTCCAAGTGCCAGCTAGGTAACCTAGATAGTAGAAGTGCCCGCTAGGGAACCTAGATATTCCAAGTGGTGGCTAGGTAACCTACATAGTCCAAGTGCCCGTTCGTTAACCTAGATAATCCAAGTGCCCGTTAGGTAACCTAGACAGTCCAAGTGCCCGCTAGTTACCCTACATAGTCCAAGTGCCCGTTAGTTAACCTAGATAGTGAAAGTGCCTGCTAGGTAACCTACATAGTCCAAGTGCCCGCTAGGCAACCTAAATAGTCAAAATGCACGCTAGGGAAACTACATAGTCAAAGTGCCCGCTAGTTAACCTAGATGTCCCAAGTGCCCCCTAGTAAACCTACATAATCCATGGGCCCGCAAGTTAACCTACATAGTGCAAAGGCCCGCTAGTTAACCTAGATCGTGCAAGTGTCCGCTACTTAACCTACATAGTCCAAGTGCCAGCTAGGTAACATAGATAGTCCAATAGCCCGCTAGGGATCCTTCATAATCCAAGTGCCTGCTAGGTAACCTAGATAGTCCAAGTGCCCGCTAGGGAAGGTACGTAGTCCAAGTGTCCGCTAGGTAACCTAGAGAGTTCAAGTGACCGCTAGTTAACCTACATAGTCCAAGTGCCCGCTAGTTAACCTACATAGTCCAAGTGCCCGCTAGTTAACCTAGATAGTCCAAGTGCCCGCTAGTAAACCTAGATAGTCCAAGGGCCTGCTACTTAACCTAGATAGTCCAAGTGCCCGCTAGTTAACCTAAATCGTCCAAGTGTCCCCTAGGTAAACTACATAGTCCAAGTCCCTGCTAGGTAACCTAGATAGTCCAAGTGCCTGATAGCTAACCTACATAGTCCAAGTATCCGTTCGTTAACCTAGATAGTCCAAGTGCCCATTGGGTAACCTACATAGTCCAAGTGCCCGCTTGGTAACCTGGTTAGTCCAAGTTCCCGCCTGTTAACCTACATAGTCCAATTGCCTTCTAGGGAGCCTTCATAGTCCACGTGACCGCTATGGAACCGACATAGTCCAAGTGCCCGTTAGGGAACCTACATAGTCCAAGTGCCCGCTAGGTAACCTACATAGTCCAAATGCCCGCAAGGAAACCTACATAGTCTAAATGTCCGCTAGGCAACCTACATAATCCAAGTGCCCACTCTGGAACATACATAGTCCAAGTGCCCGTTAGCTAACCTAGATAGTCCAAGGGCCCGCTAGTTGACCTACATAGTCCAAGTGCCAGCTAGGTAACCTAGATAGTACAAGTGCCCGCTAGGGAACCTAGATAGTCCAAGTGCCTGTTAGCTAACCTAGATAGTCCAAGTGGTGGCTAGGTAACCTACATAGTCCACGTGCCCGTTCGTTAACCTAGATAATCCAAGTGCCCGTTAGGTAACCTAGACAGTCCAAGTGCCCGCTAGTTGCCCTACATAGTCCAAGTGCCCGTTAGTTAACCCAGATAGTCAAAGTGCCTGCTAGGTAACCTAGATAGTCCAAGTGCCCGCTAGATAACCTTCATAGTCCAAGTGCCCGCTAGGTAACCTAAATAGTCCAAATGTCCGCTAGGGAAACTACGTAGTCCAAGTGCCCGCTAGTTAACCTAGATAGTCCAAGTGCCCCCTAGTAAACCTACATAATCCATGGGCCCGCTAGTTAACCTACATAGTGCAAGGGCCCGCTAGTTAACCTAGATAGTCCAAGTGCCCTCTAGTTAACCTAGATAGTACAAGTGCCCGCTAGGTAACCTAGACAGTCCAAGTGACCACTAGGTTACCTACATAGTCCAAGTGCCCATTCGTTAACCTACATTGTCCAAGTGCCCGCTAGGTAACGTAGATAGCCCAAGTGCCCGCTAGGGAACGTACATAGTCCAAGTGCCCGCTAGGTAACCTAGATAGTCTAAGTGCCTGCTAGTAAACCTACATAGTCCAAGTGCCTGCTAGGTAAACTACATAGTCCAAGTGCCCACTAGGTAACCTAGACAGTCCAATTGCCCGCTAGTTAACCTAGACAGTCCAAGTACCGCTAGGGAAACTACATAGTCCAAGCGCCCGCTAGGGAACCTACATAGTCCAGGTGCTCGCTAGGCAACCTACATAGTCCAAGTGCCCGTTAGTTAACCTAGATAGTCAAAGTGCCTGCTAGGTAACCTAGATAGTCCAAGTGCCCGCTAGGTAACCTACATAGTCCAAGTGCCCGTTAGGTAACCTTGATAGTCAAATTGCCCGTTAGCTATCCTAGATAGTCCAAGTGTCCGCTAGTTAACCTACATAGTCCAAGTGCCCGTTCGTTAACTTACATTGTCCAAGTGCCCGCTAGGTAACACAGATAGCCCAAGTGCCCATTAGGGAACGTACATAGTCCAAGTGGCAACTAGGTAACCTAGACAGTCCAATTGCCCCCTAGTTAACCTAGACAGTCCAAGTACCCGATAGGGAACCTACATAGTCCAAGTGCCCACTAGGGAACCTACATAGTCCAAGTGCTCGCTAGGCAACCTACATAGTCCAAGTGCCCGTTAGTTTACCTAGATTATCCAATTGCCCGTTAGCTAACCTAGATAGTCGAAGTGTCCGCTAGTTAACCTACATAGTCCAAGAGCCCGTTCGTTAACCGAGATAGTCCAAGTGCCCGCTAGTTAACCTAGACAGTCCAAGTGCCCGCTAGGTTACCTATATAGTCCAAGTGCACGTTCGTTAACCTAGATAATCCAAGTGCCCGTTAGGTAACCTCGACAGTCCAAGTGCCCGCTAGTTACCCTACATAGTCCAAGTGAACGTTAGTTAACCTAGATAGTCAAAGTGCCTGCTAGGTAACCTAGATAGTCCAAGTGTCCGCTAGATAACCTACATAGTCCAAGTGACCACTAGGTTACCTACATAGTCCAAGTGCCCGTTCGTTAACCTACATAGTCCAAGTGCCCGCTAGGTAACGTAGATAGCCCAAGTGCCCGCTAGGGAAGGTACATAGTCCAAGTGCCCGTAGGTAACCTAGATTGTCCAAGTGCCCGCTAGTTAACCTACATAGTCCAAGTACCTGCTAGGTAAACTACATAATCCAAGTGCCCGTTTGTTAACCTACATAGTCCAAGTGCCCGTTCGTTAACCTACATAGTCCAAGTGTCCGCTAGGTAACGTAGAAAGCCCAAGTGCCCGCTAGGGAACGTACATACTCCAATTGCCCACTAGGTAACCTAGACAGTCCAATTGCCCGCTAGTTAACCTAGACAGTCCAAGTTCCCGATAGGGAACCTACATAGTTCAATTGCCCGCTAGGGAACCTACATACTCCAAGTGCTCGCTAGGCAACCTGCATAGTCCAAGTGCCTGTTAGTTAACCTAGATAGTCAAAGTGCCTGCTAGGTAACCTAAATAGTCCAAGTGCCCGCTAGGGAACCTACAGAGTCCAAGTGCCCGCTAGGTAACCTAGATAGTCCAATTGCCTGTTAGCTAACCTAGATAGTCGAAGTGTCCGCTGGTTAACCTACATACTCCAAGTGCCCGTTCGTTAACCTAGAAAGTCCAAGTGCCCGCTAGGTAACCTAGACAGTTCAAGTGCCCGCTAGGTTACCTACATAGTCCAAGTGCACGTTCGTTAACCTAGATTGTCCAAGTGCCCGCTGGTAACTTACATAGTCCAAATGCCCGCAAGGAAACCTACATAGTCTAAATGTCCGCTAGGCAACCTACATAATCCAAGTGCCCACTCTGGAACACACATAGTCCAAGTGCCCGTTAGCTAACCTAGATAGTCCAAGGGCCCGCTAGTTGACCTACATAGTCCAAGTGCCAGCTAGGTAACCTAGATAGTACAAGTGCCCGCTAGGGAACCTAGATAGTCCAAGTGCCTGTTAGCTAACCTAGATAGTCCAAGTGGTGGCTAGGTAACCTACATAGTCCAAGTGCCCGTTCGTTAACCTAGATAATCCAAATGCCCGTTAGGTATCCTAGACAGTCCAAGTGCCCGCTAGTTGCCCTACATAGTCCAAATGCCCGTTAGTTAACCTAGATAGTCAAAGTGCTTGCTAGGTAACCTAGATAGTCCAAGTGCCCGCTAGATAACCTACATAGTCCAAGTGCCCGCTAGGTAACCTAAATTGTCCAAATGTCCGCTAGGGAAACTACACAGTCCAAGTGCCCGCTAGTTAACCTAGATAGTCCAAGTGCCCCCTAGTAAACCTACATAATCCATGGGCCCGCTAGTTAACCTAGATAGTCCAAGTGCCCGCTAGTTAACCTAGATAGTCCAAGTGCCCGCTAGTTAACCTACATAGTCCAAGTGCCCGCTAGGTAACGTAGATAGCCCAAGTGCCCGCTAGGTAACGTACATAGTCCAAGTGCCCGCTAGGTAACCTAGATAGTCTAAGTGCCTGCTAGTAAACCAACATAGTCCAAGTGCCTGCTAGGTAAACTACATAGTCCAAGTGCCCACTAGGTAACCTGGACAGTCCAATTGCCCGCTAGTTAACCTAGACAGTCCAAGTACCGCTAGGGAATCTACATAGTCCAAGCGCCCGCTAGGGAACCTACATAGTCCAGGTGCTCGATAGGCAACCTACATAGTCCAAGTGCACGTTAGTTAACCTAGATAGTCAAAGTGCCTGCTAGGTAACCAAGATAGTCCAAGTGCCCGCTAGGTAACCTACATAGACCAAGTGCCCGTTAGGTAACCTTGATAGTCCAATTGCCCGTTAGCTATCCTAGATAGTCCAAGTGTCCGCTAGTTAACCTACATAGTCCAAGTGCCCGTTCGTTAACTTACATTGTCCAAGTGCCCGCTAGGTAACGTAGAAACCCCAAGTGCCCGCTAGGGAACGTACATACTCCAAGTGCCCACTAGGTAACCTAGACAGTCCAATTGCCCCCTAGTTAACCTAGACAGTCCAAGTACCCGATAGGGAACCTACATAGTCCATGTGCCCACTAGGGAACCTACATAATCCAAGTGCTCGCTAGGCAACCTACATAGTCCAAGTGCCCGTTAGTTAACCTAGATTGTCCAATTGCCTGTTAGCTAACCTAGATAGTCGAAGTGTCCGCTAGTTAACCTACAAAGTCCAAGTGCCCGTTCGTTAACCTAGATAGTCCAAGTGCCCGCTAGGTAACCTAGACAGTCCAAGTGCCCACTAGGTTACCTACATAGTCCAAGTGCACGTTCGTTAACCTAGATAATCCAAGTGCCCGCTAGTTACCCTACATAGACCTAGTGCCCGCTAGTTACCCTACATAGTCCAAGTGCCCGTTAGTTAACCTAGATAGTCCAAGTGTCCGCTAGATAACTTACATAGTCCAAGTGACCACTAGGTTACCTACATAGTCCAAGTGCCCGTTCGTTATCCTACATAGTCCAAGTGCCCGGTAGGTAACGTAGATAGCCCAAGTGCCCGCTAGGGAAGGTACATAGTCCAAGTGCCCGTAGGTAACCTAGATAGTCCAAGTGCCCGCTAGTTAACCTACATAGTCCAAGTACCTGCTAGGTAAACTACATAATCCAAGTGCCCGTTCGTTAACCTACATAGTCCAAGTGCCCGTTCGTTAACCTACATAGTCCAAGTGCCCGCTAGGCAACGTAGAAAGTCCAAGTGCCCGCTAGGGAACGTACATACTCCAAGTGCCCACTAGGTAACCTAGACAGTCCAATTGCCCGCTAGTTAACCTAGACAGGCCAAGTACCCGATAGGGAACCTACATACTCCAAGTGCTCGCTAGGCAACCTACATAGTCCAAGTGCCCGTTCGTTAACCTAGAATGTCCAAGTGCCCGCTAGGTAACCTAGACAGTCCAAGTGCCCTCTAGGTTACCTACAAAATCCAAGTGCACGTTCGTTAACCTAGATTGTCCATGTGCCCGCTGGTAACCTACATAGTCCAAATGCCCGCAAGGAAACCTACATAGTCTAAATGTCCGCTAGGCAACCTACATAATCCAAGTGCCCACTCTGGAACACACATAGTCCAAGTGCCCGTTAGCTAACCTAGATAGTCCAAGGGCCCGCTAGTTGACCTACATAGTCCAAGTGCCAGCTAGGTAACCTAGATAGTACAAGTGCCTGCTAGGGAACCTAGATAGTCCAAGTGCCTGTTAGCTAACCTAGATAGTCCAAGTGGTGGCTAGGTAACCTACATAGTCCAAGTGCCCGTTCGTTAACCTAGATAATCCAAGTGCCCGTTAGGAAACCTAGACAGTCCAAGTGCCCGCTAGTTGCTCTACATAGTCCAAATGCCCGTTAGTTAACCTAGATAGTCATAGTGCCTGCTAGGTAACCTAGATAATCCAAGTGCCCGTTAGGTAACCTAGACAGTCCAAGTGCCCGCTAGTTGCCCTACATAGTCCAAATGCCCGTTAGTTAACCTAGATAGTCAAAGTGCCTGCTAGGTAACCTAAATAGTCCAAGTGCTCGCTAGATAACCTACATAGTCCAAGTGCCCGCTAGGTAACCTAAATAGTCCAAATGTCCGCTAGGGAAACTACATAGTCCAAGTGCCCGCAAGTGAACCTAGATAGTCCAAGTGCCCCCCTAGTAAACCTACATAATCCTTGGGCCCGCTAGGTAACCTACATAGTGCAAGGGCCCACTAGTTAACCTAGATAGTCCAAGTGCCCGCTAGTTAACCTAGATAGTCCAAGTGCCCGCTAGTTAACCTACAGAGTCCAAGTGCCCGCTAGGTAACCTAGACAGTCCAAGTGACCACTAGGTTACCTACATAGTCTAAGTGCCCATTCGTTAACCTACATAGTCCAAGTGCCCGCTAGGTAACGTTGATAGCCCAAGTGCCCGCTAGGGAACGTACATAGTCCAAGTGCCCGCTAGGTAACCTAGTTAGTCTAAGTGCCTGCTAGTAAACCTACATAGTCCAAGTGCCTGCTAGGTAAACTACATAGTCCAAGTGCCCACTAGGTAACCTAGACAGTCCAATTGCCCGCTAGTTAACCTAGACAGTCCAAGTACCACGAGGGAATCTACATAGTCCAAGCGCCCACTAGGGAACCTACATAGTCCAGGTGCTCGCTAGGCAACCTACATAGTCCACGTGCCCGTTAGTTAACCTAGATAGTCAAAGTGCCTGCTAGGTAACCTAGATAGTCCAAGTGCCCGTTAGGTAACCTTGATAGTCCAATTGCCCGTTAGCTATCCTAGATAGTCCAAGTGTCCGCTAGTTAACCTACATAGTCCAAGTGCCCGTTCGTTAACTTACATTGTCCAAGTGCCCGCTAGGTAACGTAGATAACCCAAGTGACCGCTAGGGAACGTACATAGTCCAAGTGCCCACTAGGTAACCTAGACAGTCCAATTGCCCCCTAGTTAACCTAGACAGTCCAAGTACCCGATAGGGAACCTACATAGTCCAAGAGCCCACTAGGGAACCTATATAGTCCAAGTGCTCGCTAGGCAACCTACATAGTCCAAGTGCCCGTTAGTTAACCTAGATTGTCCAATTGCCCGTTAGCTAACCTAGATAGTCGAAGTGTTCGCTAGTTAACCTACATAACCAAGTGCCCGTTCGTTAACCTAGATAGTCCAAGTGCCCGCTAGGTAACCTAGACAGTCCAAGTGCCCGCTAGGTTACCTACATAGTCCAAGTACACGTTCGTTAACCTAGATAATCCAAGTGCCCGCTGGTAACCTACATAGTCCAAGGGCCCGCTAGGTAACCTTGATAGTCCAAGTGCCTTCTAGTTAACCTACGTAGTCCAAGTGCCCGCTAGATAACCTACATAGTCCAAGTACCCACTAGGTAACCTAAATAATCCAAATGCCCGCTAGGGAAACTACATAGTCCAAGTGCCCGCTAGTAAACCTAGATAGTCCGAGGGCCTGCTAGTTAACATAGATAGTCCAAGTGCCCGCTAGTTATCCTAAATCGTCCAAGTTTCCGCTAGGTAACCTAGATAGTCCAAGTGCCTGATAGCTAACCTACATAGTCCAAGTGTCCGTTCGTTAACCTAGATAGTCCAAGTGCCCATTGGGTAACCTACATAGTCCAAGTGCCCGCTAGTTAACCTACATAGTCCAAGTGCCTTCTAGGGAGCCTACATAGTCCACGTGACCCCTAGGGAACCTACATAGTCCAAGTGCCCGTTAGGGAACCTACATAGTCCAAGTGCCTGCTAGGGAACCTACATAGTCCAAATGCCCGCAAGGAAACCTACATAGTCTAAATGTCCGCTAGGCAACCTACATAATCCAAGTGCCCGTTAGCTAACCTAGATAGTCCAAGGGCCCGCTAGTTGACCTACATAGTCCAAGTGCCAGCTAGGTAACCTAGATAGTGCAAGTGCCCGCTAGGGAACCTAGATATTCCAAGTGGTGGCTAGGTAACCTACATAGTCCAAGTGCCCGTTCGTTAACCTAGATAATCCAAGTGCCCGTTAGGTAACCTAGACAGTCCAAGTGCCCGCTAGTTACCCTACATAGTCCAAGTGCCCTTAGTTAACCTACATAGTCAAAGTGCCTGCTAGGTAACCTACATAGTCCAAGTGCCCGCTGGTAACCTACATAGCCCAAATGCCCGCAAGGAAACCTACATAGTCTAAATGTCCGCTAGGCAACCTACATACTCCAAGTGCCCACTCTGGAACATACATAGTCCAAGTGCCCGTTAGCTAACCTAGATAGTCCAAGGGCCCGCTAGTTGACCTACATAGTCCAAGTGCCAGCTAGGTAACCTAGATAGTGCAAGTGCCCGCTAGGGAACCTTGATAGTCCAAGTGCCTGTTAGCTAACCTAGATAGTCCAAGTGGTGGCTAGGTAACCTACATAGTCCAAGTGCCCGTTCGTTAACCTAGATAATCCAAGTGCCCGTTAGGTAACCTAGACAGTCCAAGTGCCCGCTAGTTGCCCTACATAGTCCAAATGCCCGTTAGTTAACCTAGATAGTCATAGTGCCTGCTAGGTAACCTAGATAATCCAAGTGCCCGTTAGGTAACCCAGACAGTCCAAGTGCCCGCTAGTTGCCCTACATAGTCCAAATGCCCGTTAGTTAACCTAGATAGTCAAAGTGCCTGCTAGGTAACCTAGATAGTCCAAGTGCCCGCTAGATAACCTACATAGTCCAAGTGCCCGCTAGGTAACCTAAATAGTCCAAATGTCCGCTAGGGAAACTACATAGTCCAAGTGGCCGCAAGTTAACCTAGATAGTCCAAGTGCCCCCTAGTAAACCTACATAATCCATGGGCCCGCTAGTTAACCTACATAGTGGAAGGGCCCACTAGTTAACCTGGATAGTCCAAGTGCCCGCTAGTTAACCTAGATAGTCCAACTGCCCGCTAGTTAACCTACATAGTCCAAGTGCCAGCTAGGTAACCTAGACAGTCTAAGTGACCACTAGGTTACCTACATAGTCCAAGTGCCCATTCGTTAACCTACATAGTCCAAGTGCCCGCTAGGTAACGTTGATAACCCAAGTGCCCGCTAGGGAACGTACATAGTCCAAGTGCCCGCTAGGTAACCTAGTTAGTCTAAGTGCCTGCTAGTAAACCTACATAGTCCAAGTGCCTGCTAGGTAAACTACATAGTCCAAGTGCCCACTAGGTAACCTAGACAGTCCAATTGCCCGCTAGTTAACATAGACAGTCCAAGTACCGCTAGGGAATCTACACAGTCCAAGCGCCCGCTAGGGAACCTACATAGTCCAGGTGCTCGCTAGGCAACCTACATAGTCCACATGTCCGTTAGTTAACCTAGATAGTCAAAGTGCCTGCTAGGTAACCTAGATAGTCCAAGTGCCCGTTAGGTAACTTTGATAGTCCAATTGCCAGTTAGCTATCCTAGATAGTCCAAGTGTCCGCTAGTTAACCAACATAGTCCAAGTGCCCGTTCGTTAACTTACATTGTCCAAGTGCGCGCTAGGTAACGTAGATAACCCAAGTGCCCGCTAGGGAACGTACATAGTCCAAGTGCCCACTAGGTAACCTAGACACTCCAATTGCCCCCTAGTTAACCTAGACAGTCCAAGTACCCGATAGGGAACCTACATAGTCCAATTGCCCGCTAGGGAACCTACATACTCCAAGTGCTCGCTAGGCAACCTACATAGTCCAAGTGCCCGTTCGTTAACCTAGAATGTCCAAGTGCCCGCTAGGTAACCTAGACAGTCCAAGTGCCCGCTAGGTTACCTACATAGTCCAAGTGCATGTTCGTTAACCTAGATTGTCCAAGTGCC
Organism: Tenrec ecaudatus; assembly: GCF_050624435.1. NCBI lineage: Eukaryota > Metazoa > Chordata > Mammalia > Afrosoricida > Tenrecidae > Tenrec > Tenrec ecaudatus. The sequence continues at coordinate 280,610,924 of NC_134530.1, read as the reverse complement.
CGCTGGTAACCTACATAGTCCAAATGCCCGCAAGGAAACCTACATAGTCTAAATGTCCGCTAGGCAACCTACATAATCCAAGTGCCCACTCTGGAACATACATAGTCCAAGTGCCCGTTAGCTAACCTAGATAGTCCAAGGGCCCGCTACTTGACCTACATAGTCCAAGTGCCAGCTAGGTAACCTAGATAGTACAAGTGCCCGCTAGGGAACCTAGATCGTCCAAGTGCCTGTTAGCTAACCTAGATAGTCCAAGTGGTGGCTAGGTAACCTACATAGTCCAAGTGCCCGTTCGTTAACCTAGATAATCCAAGTGCCCGTTAGGTAACCTAGACAGTCCAAGTGCCCGGTAGTTGCCCTACATAGTCCAAATGCCCGTTAGTTAACCTATATAGTCATAGTGCCTGCTAGGTAGCCTAGATAATCCAAGTGCCCGTTAGGTAACCTAGACAGTCCAAGTGCCCGCTAGTTGCCCTACATAGTCCAAATGCCCGTTAGTTAACCTAGATAGTCAAAGTGCCTGCTAGGTAACCTAGATAGTCCAAGTGCCCGCTAGATAACCTACATAGTCCAAGTGCCCGCTAGGTAACCTAAATAGTCCAAATGTCCGCTAGGGAAACTACATAGTCCAAGTGCCCGCAAGTGAACCTAGATAGTCCAAGTGCCCCCTAGTAAACCTACATAATCCTTGAGCCCGCTAGTTAACCTACATAGTGCAAGGGCCCACTAGTTAACCTAGATAGTCCAAGTGCCCGCTAGTTAACCTAGATAGTCCAAGTGCCCGCTAGTTAACCTACATAGTCCAAGTGCCCGCTAGGTAACCTAGACAGTCCAAGTGACCACTAGGTTACCTACATAGTCCAAGTGCCCATTCGTTAACCTACATAGTCCAAGTGCCCGCTAGGTAACGTTGATAACCCAAGTGCCCGCTAGGGAACGTACATAGTCCAAGTGCCCGCTAGGTAACCTAGTTAGTCTAAGTGCCTGCTAGTAAACCTACATAGTCCAAGTGCCTGCTAGGTAAACTACATAGTCCAAGTGCCCACTAGGTAACCTAGACAGTCCAATTGCCCGCTAGTTAACCTAGACAGTCCAAGTACCGCGAGGGAATCTACACAGTCCAAGCGCCCACTAGGGAACCTACATAGTCCAGGTGCTCGCTAGGCAACCTACATAGTCCACGTGCCCGTTAGTTAACCTAGATAGTCAAAGTGCCTGCTAGGTAACCTAGATAGTCCAAGTGCCCGTTAGGTAACCTTGATAGTCCAATTGCCCGTTAGCTATCCTAGATAGTCCAAGTGTCCGCTAGTTAACCTACGTAGTCCAAGTGCCCGTTCGTTAACTTACATTGTCCAAGTGCCCGCTAGGTAACGTAGATAACCCAAGTGCCCGCTAGGGAACGTACATAGTCCAAGTGCCCACTAGGTAACCTAGACAGTCCAATTGCCCCCTAGTTAACCTAGACAGTCCAAGTACCCGATAGGGAACCTACATAGTCCAAGAGCCCACTAGGGAACCTACATAGTCCAAGTGCTCGCTAGGCAACCTACATAGTCCAAGTGCCCGTTAGTTAACCTAGATTGTCCAATTGCCCGTTAGCTAACCTAGATAGTCGAAGTGTCCGCTAGTTAACCTACATAGTCCAAGTGCCCGTTCGTTAACCTAGATAGTCCAAGTGCCCGCTAGGTAACCTAGACAGTCCAAGTGCCCGCTAGGTTACCTACATAGTCCAAGTGCACGTTCATTAACCTAGATAGTCCAAGTGCCCGCTGGTAACCTACATAGTCCAAGGGCCCGCTAGGTAACCTTGATAGTCCAAGTGCCTTCTAGTTAACCTACGTAGTCCAAGTGCCCGCTAGATAACCTACATAGTCCAAGTGCCCACTAGGTAACCTAAATAATCCAAATGCCCGCTAGGGAAACTACATAGTCCAAGTGCCCGTTAGTTAACCTTGATAGTCCAAGTGCCCGCTAGTAAACCTAGATAGTCCGAGGGCCTGCTAGTTAACCTAGATAGTCCAAGTGCCCGCTAGTTATCCTAAATCGTCCAAGTGTCCGCTAGGTAACCTAGATAGTCCAAGTGCCTGATAGCTAACCTACATAGTCCAAGTGTCCGTTCGTTAACCTAGATAGTCCAAGTGCCCATTGGGTAACCTACATAGTCCAAGTGCCCGCTAGTTAACCTACATAGTCCAAGTGCCTTCTAGGGAGCCTACATAGTCCACGTGACCCCTAGGGAACCTACATAGTCCAAGTGCCCGTTAGGGAACCTACATAGTCCAAGTGCCTGCTAGGGAACCTACATAGTCCAAATGCCCGCAAGGAAACCTACTTAGTCTAAATGTCCGCTAGGCAACCTACATAATCCAAGTGCCCGTTAGCTAACCTAGATAGTCCAAGGGCCCGCTAGTTGACCTACATAGTCCAAGTGCCAGCTAGGTAACCTAGATAGTACAAGTGCCCGCTAGGGAACCTAGATATTCCAAGTGGTGGCTAGGTAACCTACATAGTCCAAGTGCCCGTTCGTTAACCTAGATAATCCAAGTGCCCGTTAGGTAACCTAGACAGTCCAAGTGCCCGCTAGTTACCCTACATAGTCCAAGTGCCCGTTAGTTAACCTAGATAGTCAAAGTGCCTGCTAGGTAACCTACATAGTCCAAGTGCCCGCTAGGCAACCTAAATAGTCCAAATGCACGCTAGGGAAACTACATAGTCCAAGTGCCGCTAGTTAACCTAGATGTCCCAAGTGCCCCCTAGTAAACCTACATAATCCATGGGCCCGCTAGTTAACCTACATAGTGCAAGGGCCCGCTAGTTAACCTAGATCGTGCAAGTGTCCGCTACTTAACCTACATAGTCCAAGTGCCAGCTAGGTAACCTAGATAGTCCAATTGCCCGCTAGGGATCCTTCATAATCCAAGTGCCTGCTAGGTAACCTAGATAGTCCAAGTGCCGCTAGGGAAGGTACATAGTCCAAGTGTCCGCTAGGTAACCTAGAGAGTTCAAGTGACCGCTAGTTAACCTACATAGTCCAAGTGCCCGCTAGTTAACCTAGATAGTCCAAGTGCCCGCTAGTAAACCTAGATAGTCCAAGGGCCTGCTAGTTAACCTAGATAGTCCAAATGCCCGCTAGTTAACCTAAATCGTCCAAGTGTCCGCTAGGTAACCTACATAGTCCAAGTGCCTGCTAGGTAACCTAGATAGTCCCAGTGCCTGATACCTAACCTACATAGTCCAAGTGTCCGTTCGTTAACCTAGATAGTCCAAGTGCCCATTGGGTAACCTACATAGTCCATGTGCCCGCCTGGTAACCTGGTTAGTCCAAGTGCCCGCTAGTTAACCTACATAGTCCAAGTGCCTTCTAGGGAGCCTACATAGTCCACGTGACCGCTAGGGAACCTACATAGTCCAAGTGCCCGCTAGGTAACCTACATAGTCCAAATGCCCGCAAGGAAACCTACATAGTCTAAATGTCCGCTAGGCAACCTACATAATACAAGTGCCCACTCTGGAACATACATAGTCCAAGTGCCCGTTAGCTAACCTAGATAGTCCAAGGGCCCGCTAGTTGACCTACATAGTCCAAGTGCCAGCTAGATAACCTAGATAGTACAAGTGCCCGCTAGGGAACCTAGATAGTCCAAGTGCCTGTTAGCTAACCTCGATAGTCCAAGTGGTGGCTAGGTAACCTACATAGTCCAAGGGCCCGTTCGTTAACCTAGATAATCCAAGTGCCCGTTAGGTAACCTAGACAGTCCAAGTGCCCGCTAGTTACCCTACATAATCCAAGTGCCCGTTAGTTAACCTAGATAGTCAAACTGCCTGCTAGGTAACCTAGATAGTCCAAGTGTCCGCTAGATAACCTACATAGTCCAAGTGACCACTAGGTTACCTACATAGTCCAAGTGCCCGTTCGTTAACCTACATAGTCAAAGTGCCCGTTCGTTAACTTACATTGTCCAAGTGCGCGCTAGGTAACATAGATAACCCAAGTGCCCGCTAGGGAACGTACATAGTCCAAGTGCCCACTAGGTAACCTAGACAGTACAATTGCCCCCTAGTTAACCTAGACAGTCCAAGTACCCGATAGGGAACCTACATAGTCCAAGTGCCCACTAGGGAACCTACATAGTCCAAGTGCTCGCTAGGCAACCTACATAGTCCAAGTGCCCGTTAGTTAACCTAGATTGTCCAATTGCCCGTTAGCTAACCTAGATAGTCGAAGTGTCCGCTAGTTAACCTACATAGTCCAAGTGCCCGTTCGTTAACCTAGATAGTCCAAGTGCCCGCTAGGTAACCTAGACAGTCCAAGTGCCCGCTAGGTTACCTACATAGTCCAAGTGCACGTTCGTTAACCTAGATAGTCCAAGTGCCCGCTGGTAACCTACATAGTCCAAGGGCCCGTTAGGTAACCTTGATAGTCCAAGTGCCTTCTAGTTAACCTACGTAGTCCAAGTGCCCGCTAGATAACCTACATAGTCCAAGTGCCCATTAGGTAACATAAATAATCCAAATGCCCTCTAGGGAAACTACATAGTCCAAGTGCCCGTTAGTTAACCTAGATAGTCCAAGTGCCCGCTAGTAAACCTAGATAGTCCAAGGGCCTGCTAGTTAACCTAGATAGTCCAAGTGCCCGCTCGTTAACCTAAATCGTCCACGTGTCCGCTAGGTAACCTAGATAGTCCAAGTGCCTGATAGCTAACCTACATAGTCCAAGTGTCCGTTCGTTAACCTAGATAGTCCAAGTGCCCATTGGGTAACCTACATAGTCCAAGTGCCCGCTAGTTAACCTACATAGTCCAAGTGCCTTCTAGGGAGCCTACATAGTCCACGTGACCGCTAGGGAACCTACATAGTCCAAGTGCCCGTTAGGGAACCTACATAGTCCAAGTGCCTGCTAGGTAACCTACATAGTCCAAATGCCCGCAAGGAAACCTACATAGTCTAAATGTCCGCTAGGCAACCTACATAATCCAAGTGCCTGCTCTGGAACATACATAGTCCAAGTGCCCGTTAGCTAACCTAGATAGTCCAAGGGCCCGCTAGTTGACCTACATAGTCCAAGTGCCAGCTAGGTAATCTAGATAGTACAAGTGCCCGCTAGGGAACCTAGATAGTCCAAGTGGTGGCTAGGTAACCTACATAGTCCAAGTGCCCGTTCGTTAACCTAGATAATCCAAGTGCCCGTTAGGTAACCTAGACAGTCCAAGTGCCCGCTAGTTACCCTACATAGTCCAAGTGCCCTTAGTTAACCTAGATAGTCAAAGTGCCTGCTAGGTAACCTACATAGTCCAAGTGCCCGCTGGTAACCTACATAGTCCAAATGCCCGCAAGGAAACCTACATAGTCTAAATGTCCGCTAGGCAACCTACATACTCCAAGTGCCCACTCTGGAACATACATAGTCCAAGTGCCCGTTAGCTAACCTAGATAGTCCAAGGGCCCGCTAGTTGACCTACATAGTCCAAGTGCCAGCTAGGTAACCTAGATAGTGCAAGTGCCCGCTAGGGAACCTAGATAGTCCAAGTGCCTGTTAGCTAACCTAGATAGTCCAAGTGGTGGCTAGGTAACCTACATAGTCCAAGTGCCCGTTCGTTAACCTAGATAATCCAAGTGCCCGTTAGGTAACCTAGACAGTCCAAGTGCCCGCTAGTTGCCCTACATAGTCCAAATGCCCGTTAGTTAACCTAGATAGTCATAGTGCCTGCTAGGTAACCTAGATAATCCAAGTGCCCGTTAGGTAACCTAGACAGTCCAAGTGCCCGCTAGTTGCCCTACATAGTCCAAATGCCCGTTAGTTAACCTAGATAGTCAAAGTGCCTGCTAGGTAACCTAGATAGTCCAAGTGCCCGCTAGATAACCTACATAGTCCAAGTGCCCGCTAGGTAACCTAAATAGTCCAAATGTCCGCTAGGGAAACTACATAGTCCAAGTGCCCGCAAGTTAACCTAGATAGTCCAAGTGCCCCCTAGTAAACCTACATAATCCATGGGCCCGCTAGTTAACCTACATAGTGGAAGGGCCCACTAGTTAACCTGGATAGTCCAAGTGCCCGCTAGTTAACCTAGATAGTCCAACTGCCCGCTAGTTAACCTACATAGTCCAAGTGCCAGCTAGGTAACCTAGACAGTCTAAGTGACCACTAGGTTACCTACATAGTCCAAGTGCCCATTCGTTAACCTACATAGTCCAAGTGCCCGCTAGGTAACGTTGATAACCCAAGTGCCCGCTAGGGAACGTACATAGTCCAAGTGCCCGCTAGGTAACCTAGTTAGTCTAAGTGCCTGCTAGTAAACCTACATAGTCCAAGTGCCTGCTAGGTAAACTACATAGTCCAAGTGCCCACTAGGTAACCTAGACAGTCCAATTGCCCGCTAGTTAACATAGACAGTCCAAGTACCGCTAGGGAATCTACACAGTCCAAGCGCCCGCTAGGGAACCTACATAGTCCAGGTGCTCGCTAGGCAACCTACATAGTCCACGTGTCCGTTAGTTAACCTAGATAGTCAAAGTGCCTGCTAGGTAACCTAGATAGTCCAAGTGCCCGTTAGGTAACCTTGATAGTCCAATTGCCAGTTAGCTATCCTAGATAGTCCAGGTGTCCGCTAGTTAACCTACATAGTCCAAGTGCCCGTTCGTTAACTTACATTGTCCAAGTGTGCGCTAGGTAACGTAGATAACCCAAGTGCCCGCTAGGGAACGTACATAGTCCAAGTGCCCACTAGGTAACCTAGACACTCCAATTGCCCCCTAGTTAACCTAGACAGTACAAGTACCCGATAGGGAACCTACATAGTCCAATTGCCCGCTAGGGAACCTACATACTCCAAGTGCTCGCTAGGCAACCTACATAGTCCAAGTGCCCGTTCGTTAACCTAGAATGTCCAAGTGCCCGCTAGGTAACCTAGACAGTCCAAGTGCCCGCTAGGTTACCTACATAGTCCAAGTGCACGTTCGTTAACCTAGATAGTCCAAGTGCCCGCTGGTAACCTACATAGTCCAAGGGCCCGCTAGGTAACCTTGATAGTCCAAGTGCCTTCTAGTTAACCTACGTAGTCCAAGTGCCCGCTAGATAACCTACATAGTCCAAGTGCCCACTAGGTAACCTAAATAATCCAAATGCCCGCTAGGGAAACTACATAGTCCAAGTGCCCGTTAGTTAACCTTGATAGTCCAAGTGCCCGCTAGTAAACCTAGATAGTCCGAGGGCCTGCTAGTTAACCTAGATAGTCCAAGTGCCCGCTAGTTATCCTAAATCGTCCAAGTGTCCGCTAGGTAACCTAGATAGTCCAAGTGCCTGATAGCTAACCTACATAGTCCAAGTGTCCGTTCGTTAACCTAGATAGTCCAAGTGCCCATTGGGTAACCTACATAGTCCAAGTGCCCGCTAGTTAACCTACATAGTCCAAGTGCCTTCTAGGGAGCCTACATAGTCCACGTGACCCCTAGGGAACCTACATAGTCCAAGTGCCCGTTAGGGAACCTACATAGTCCAAGTGCCTGCTAGGGAACCTACATAGTCCAAATGCCCGCAAGGAAACCTACATAGTCTAAATGTCCGCTAGGCAACCTACATAATCCAAGTGCCCGTTAGCTAACCTAGATAGTCCAAGGGCCCGCTAGTTGACCTACATAGTCCAAGTGCCAGCTAGGTAACCTAGATAGTACAAGTGCCCGCTAGGGAACCTAGATAGTCCAAGTGGTGGCTAGGTAACCTACATAGTCCAAGTGCCCGTTCGTTAACCTAGATAATCCAAGTGCCCGTTAGGTAACCTAGACAGTCCAAGTGCCCGCTAGTTACCCTACATAGTCCAAGTGCCCGTTAGTTAACCTAGATAGTCAAAGTGCCTGCTAGGTAACCTACATAGTCCAAGTGCCCGCTAGGCAACCTAAATAGTCCAAATGCACGCTAGGGAAACTACATAGTCCAAGTGCCCGCTAGTTAACCTAGATGTCCCAAGTGCCCCCTAGTAAACCTACATAATCCATGGGCCCGCTAGTTAACCTACATAGTGCAAGGGCCCGCTAGTTAACCTAGATCGTGCAAGTGTCCGCTACTTAACCTACATAGTCCAAGTGCCAGCTAGGTAACCTAGATAGTCCAATTGCCCGCTAGGGATCCTTCATAATCCAAGTGCCTGCTAGGTAACCTAGATAGTCCAAGTGCCCGCTAGGGAAGGTACATAGTCCAAGTGTCCGCTAGGTAACCTAGAGAGTTCAAGTGACCGCTAGTTAACCTACATAGTCCAAGTGCCCGCTAGTTAACCTAGATAGTCCAAGTGCCCGCTAGTAAACCTAGATAGTCCAAGGGCCTGCTAGTTAACCTAGATAGTCCAAATGCCCGCTAGTTAACCTAAATCGTCCAAGTGTCCGCTAGGTAACCTACATAGTCCAAGTGCCTGCTTGGTAACCTAGATAGTCCCAGTGCCTGATACCTAACCTACATAGTCCAAGTGTCCGTTCGTTAACCTAGATAGTCCAAGTGCCCATTGGGTAACCTACATAGTCCATGTGCCCGCCTGGTAACCTGGTTAGTCCAAGTGCCCGCTAGTTAACCTACATAGTCCAAGTGCCTTCTAGGGAGCCTACATAGTCCACGTGACCGCTAGGGAACCTACATAGTCCAAGTGCCCGCTAGGTAACCTACATAGTCCAAATGCCCGCAAGGAAACCAACATAGTCTAAATGTCCGCTAGGCAACCTACATAATACAAGTGCCCACTCTGGAACATACATAGTCCAAGTGCCCGTTAGCTAACCTAGATAGTCCAAGGGCCCGCTAGTTGACCTACATAGTCCAAGTGCCAGCTAGATAACCTAGATAGTACAAGTACCCGCTAGGGAACCTAGATAGTCCAAGTGCCTGTTAGCTAACCTCGATAGTCCAAGTGGTGGCTAGGTAACCTACATAGTCCAAGGGCCCATTCGTTAACCTAGATAATCCAAGTGCCCGTTAGGTAACCTAGACAGTCCAAGTGCCCGCTAGTTACCCTACATAGTCCAAGTGCCCGTTAGTTAACCTAGATAGTCAAACTGCCTGCTAGGTAACCTAGATAGTCCAAGTGTCCGCTAGATAACCTACATAGTCCAAGTGACCACTAGGTTACCTACATAGTCCAAGTGCCCGTTCGTTAACCTACATAGTCCAAGTGCCCGTTCGTTAACTTACATTGTCCAAGTGCGCGCTAGGTAACGTAGATAACCCAAGTGCCCGCTAGGGAACGTACATAGTCCAAGTGCCCACTAGGTAACCTAGACAGTCCAATTGCCCCCTAGTTAACCTAGACAGTCCAAGTACCCGATAGGGAACCTACATAGTCCAAGTGCCCACTAGGGAACCTACATAGTCCAAGTGCTCGCTAGGCAACCTACATAGTCCAAGTGCCCGTTAGTTAACCTAGATTGTCCAATTGCCCGTTAGCTAACCTAGATAGTCGAAGTGTCCGCTAGTTAACCTACATAGTCCAAGTGCCCGTTCGTTAACCTAGATAGTCCAAGTGCCCGCTAGGTAACCTAGACAGTCCAAGTGCCCGCTAGGTTACCTACATAGTCCAAGTGCACGTTCGTTAACCTAGATAGTCCAAGTGCCCGCTGGTAACCTACATAGTCCAAGGGCCCGTTAGGTAACCTTGATAGTCCAAGTGCCTTCTAGTTAACCTACGTAGTCCAAGTGCCCGCTAGATAACCTACATAGTCCAAGTGCCCACTAGGTAACATAAATAATCCAAATGCCCTCTAGGGAAACTACATAGTCCAAGTGCCCGTTAGTTAACCTAGATAGTCCAAGTGCCCGCTAGTAAACCTAGATAGTCCAAGGGCCTGCTAGTTAACCTAGATAGTCCAAGTGCCCGCTCGTTAACCTAAATCGTCCACGTGTCCGCTAGGTAACCTAGATAGTCCAAGTGCCTGATAGCTAACCTACATAGTCCAAGTGTCCGTTCGTTAACCTAGATAGTCCAAGTGCCCATTGGGTAACCTACATAGTCCAAGTGCCCGCTAGTTAACCTACATAGTCCAAGTGCCTTCTAGGGAGCCTACATAGTCCACGTGACCGCTAGGGAACCTACATAGTCCAAGTGCCCGTTAGGGAACCTACATAGTCCAAGTGCCTGCTAGGTAACCTACATAGTCCAAATGCCCGCAAGGAAACCTACATAGTCTAAATGTCCGCTAGGCAACCTACATAATCCAAGTGCCTGCTCTGGAACATACATAGTCCAAGTGCCCGTTAGCTAACCTAGATAGTCCAAGGGCCCGCTAGTTGACCTACATAGTCCAAGTGCCAGCTAGGTAATCTAGATAGTACAAGTGCCCGCTAGGGAACCTAGATAGTCCAAGTGGTGGCTAGGTAACCTACATAGTCCAAGTGCCCGTTCGTTAACCTAGATAATCCAAGTGCCCGTTAGGTAACCTAGACAGTCCAAGTGCCCGCTAGTTACCCTACATAGTCCAAGTGCCCTTAGTTAACCTAGATAGTCAAAGTGCCTGCTAGGTAACCTACATAGTCCAAGTGCCCGCTGGTAACCTACATAGTCCAAATGCCCGCAAGGAAACCTACATAGTCTAAATGTCCGCTAGGCAACCTACATACTCCAAGTGCCCACTCTGGAACATACATAGTCCAAGTGCCCGTTAGCTAACCTAGATAGTCCAAGGGCCCGCTAGTTGACCTACATAGTCCAAGTGCCAGCTAGGTAACCTAGATAGTGCAAGTGCCCGCTAGGGAACCTAGATAGTCCAAGTGCCTGTTAGCTAACCTAGATAGTCCAAGTGGTGGCTAGGTAACCTACATAGTCCAAGTGCCAGTTCGTTAACCTAGATAATCCAAGTGCCCGTTAGGTAACCTAGACAGTCCAAGTGCCCGCTAGTTGCCCTACATAGTCCAAATGCCCGTTAGTTAACCTAGATAGTCATAGTGCCTGCTAGGTAACCTAGATAATCCAAGTGCCCGTTAGGTAACCTAGACAGTCCAAGTGCCCGCTAGTTGCCCTACATAGTCCAAATGCCCGTTAGTTAACCTAGATAGTCAAAGTGCCTGCTAGGTAACCTAGATAGTCCAAGTGCCCGCTAGATAACCTACATAGTCCAAGTGCCCGCTAGGTAACCTAAATAGTCCAAATGTCCGCTAGGGAAACTACATAGTCCAAGTGCCCGCAAGTTAACCTAGATAGTCCAAGTGCCCCCTAGTAAACCTACATAATCCATGGGCCCGCTAGTTAACCTACATAGTGGAAGGGCCCACTAGTTAACCTGGATAGTCCAAGTGCCCGCTAGTTAACCTAGATAGTCCAACTGCCCGCTAGTTAACCTACATAGTCCAAGTGCCAGCTAGGTAACCTAGACAGTCTAAGTGACCACTAGGTTACCTACATAGTCCAAGTGCCCATTCGTTAACCTACATAGTCCAAGTGCCCGCTAGGTAACGTTGATAACCCAAGTGCCCGCTAGGGAACGTACATAGTCCAAGTGCCCGCTAGGTAACCTAGTTAGTCTAAGTGCCTGCTAGTAAACCTACATAGTCCAAGTGCCTGCTAGGTAAACTACATAGTCCAAGTGCCCACTAGGTAACCTAGACAGTCCAATTGCCCGCTAGGTAACATAGACAGTCCAAGTACCGCTAGGGAATCTACACAGTCCAAGCGCCCGCTAGGGAACCTACATAGTCCAGGTGCTCGCTAGGCAACCTACATAGTCCACGTGTCCGTTAGTTAACCTAGATAGTCAAAGTGCCTGCTAGGTAACCTAGATAGTCCAAGTGCCCGTTAGGTAACCTTGATAGTCCAATTGCCAGTTAGCTATCCTAGATAGTCCAAGTGTCCGCTAGTTAACCTACATAGTCCAAGTGCCCGTTCGTTAACTTACATTGTCCAAGTGCGCGCTAGGTAACGTAGATAACCCAAGTGCCCGCTAGGGAACGTACATAGTCCAAGTGCCCACTAGGTAACCTAGACACTCCAATTGCCCCCTAGTTAACCTAGACAGTCCAAGTACCCGATAGGGAACCTACATAGTCCAATTGCCCGCTAGGGAACCTACATACTCCAAGTGCTCGCTAGGCAACCTACATAGTCCAAGTGCCCGTTCGTTAACCTAGAATGTCCAAGTGCCCGTTAGGTAACCTAGACAGTCCAAGTGCCCGCTAGTTGCCCTACATAGTCCAAATGCCCGTTAGTTAACCTAGATAGTCATAGTGCCTGCTAGGTAACCTAGATAATCCAAGTGCCCGTTAGGTAACCTAGATAGTCCAAGTGCCCGCTAGGGAAGGTACATAGTCCAAGTGTCCGCTAGGTAACCTAGAGAGTTCAAGTGACCGCTAGTTAACCTACATAGTCCAAGTGCCCGCTAGTTAACCTAGATAGTCCAAGTGCCCGCTAGTAAACCTAGATAGTCCAAGGGCCTGCTAGTTAACCTAGATAGTCCAAATGCCCGCTAGTTAACCTAAATCGTCCAAGTGTCCGCTAGGTAACCTACATAGTCCAAGTGCCTGCTTGGTAACCTAGATAGTCCCAGTGCCTGATACCTAACCTACATAGTCCAAGTGTCCGTTCGTTAACCTAGATAGTCCAAGTGCCCATTGGGTAACCTACATAGTCCATGTGCCCGCCTGGTATCCTGGTTAGTCCAAGTGCCCGCTAGTTAACCTACATAGTCCAAGTGCCTTCTAGGGAGCCTACATAGTCCACGTGACCGCTAGGGAACCTACATAGTCCAAGTGCCCGCTAGGTAACCTACATAGTCCAAATGCCCGCAAGGAAACCTACATAGTCTAAATGTCCGCTAGGCAACCTACATAATACAAGTGCCCACTCTGGAACTTACATAGTCCAAGTGCCCGTTAGCTAACCTAGATAGTCCAAGGGCCCGCTAGTTGACCTACATAGTCCAAGTGCCAGCTAGATAACCTAGATAGTACAAGTACCCGCTAGGGAACCTAGATAGTCCAAGTGCCTGTTAGCTAACCTCGATAGTCCAAGTGGTGGCTAGGTAACCTACATAGTCCAAGGGCCCGTTCGTTAACCTAGATAATCCAAGTGCCCGTTAGGTAACCTAGACAGTCCAAGTGCCCGCTAGTTACCCTACATAGTCCAAGTGCCCGTTAGTTAACCTAGATAGTCAAACTGCCTGCTAGGTAACCTAGATAGTCCAAGTGTCCGCTAGATAACCTACATAGTCCAAGTGACCACTAGGTTACCTACATAGTCCAAGTGCCCGTTCGTTAACCTACATAGTCCAAGTGCCCGTTCGTTAACTTACATTGTCCAAGTGCGCGCTAGGTAACGTAGATAACCCAAGTGCCCGCTAGGGAACGTACATAGTCCAAGTGCCCACTAGGTAACCTAGACAGTCCAATTGCCCCCTAGTTAACCTAGACAGTCCAAGTACCCGATAGGGAACCTACATAGTCCAAGTGCCCACTAGGGAACCTACATAGTCCAAGTGCTCGCTAGGCAACCTACATAGTCCAAGTGCCCGTTAGTTAACCTAGATTGTCCAATTGCCCGTTAGCTAACCTAGATAGTCGAAGTGTCCGCTAGTTAACCTACATAGTTCAAGTGCCCGTTCGTTAACCTAGATAGTCCAAGTGCCCGCTAGGTAACCTAGACAGTCCAAGTGCCCGCTAGGTTACCTACATAGTCCAAGTGCACGTTCGTTAACCTAGATAGTCCAAGTGCCCGCTGGTAACCTACATAGTCCAAGGGCCCGTTAGGTAACCTTGATAGTCCAAGTGCCTTCTAGTTAACCTACGTAGTCCAAGTGCCCGCTAGATAACCTACATAGTCCAAGTGCCCACTAGGTAACATAAATAATCCAAATGCCCTCTAGGGAAACTACATAGTCCAAGTGCCCGTTAGTTAACCTAGATAGTCCAAGTGCCCGCTAGTAAACCTAGATAGTCCAAGGGCCTGCTAGTTAACCTAGATAGTCCAAGTGCCCGCTCGTTAACCTAAATCGTCCACGTGTCCGCTAGGTAACCTAGATAGTCCAAGTGCCTGATAGCTAACCTACATAGTCCAAGTGTCCGTTCGTTAACCTAGATAGTCCAAGTGCCCATTGGGTAACCTACATAGTCCAAGTGCCCGCTAGTTAACCTACATAGTCCAAGTGCCTTCTAGGGAGCCTACATAGTCCACGTGACCGCTAGGGAACCTACATAGTCCAAGTGCCCGTTAGGGAACCTACATAGTCCAAGTGCCTGCTAGGTAACCTACATAGTCCAAATGCCCGCAAGGAAACCTACATAGTCTAAATGTCCGCTAGGCAACCTACATAATCCAAGTGCCTGCTCTGGAACATACATAGTCCAAGTGCCCGTTAGCTAACCTAGATAGTCCAAGGGCCCACTAGTTGACCTACATAGTCCAAGTGCCAGCTAGGTAATCTAGATAGTACAAGTGCCCGCTAGGGAACCTAGATAGTCCAAGTGGTGGCTAGGTAACCTACATAGTCCAAGTGCCCGTTCGTTAACCTAGATAATCCAAGTGCCCGTTAGGTAACCTAGACAGTCCAAGTGCCCGCTAGTTACCCTACATAGTCCAAGTGCCCTTAGTTAACCTAGATAGTCAAAGTGCCTGCTAGGTAACCTACATAGTCCAAGTGCCCGCTGGTAACCTACATAGTCCAAATGCCCGCAAGGAAACCTACATAGTCTAAATGTCCGCTAGGCAACCTACATACTCCAAGTGCCCACTCTGGAACATACATAGTCCAAGTGCCCGTTAGCTAACCTAGATAGTCCAAGGGCCCGCTAGTTGACCTACATAGTCCAAGTGCCAGCTAGGTAACCTAGATAGTGCAAGTGCCCGCTAGGGAACCTAGATAGTCCAAGTGCCTGTTAGCTAACCTAGATAGTCCAAGTGGTGGCTAGGTAACCTACATAGTCCAAGTGCCCGTTCGTTAACCTAGATAATCCAAGTGCCCGTTAGGTAACCTAGACAGTCCAAGTGCCCGCTAGTTGCCCTACATAGTCCAAATGCCCGTTAGTTAACCTAGATAGTCATAGTGCCTGCTAGGTAACCTAGATAATCCAAGTGCCCGTTAGGTAACCTAGACAGTCCAAGTGCCCGCTAGTTGCCCTACATAGTCCAAATGCCCGTTAGTTAACCTAGATAGTCAAAGTGCCTGCTAGGTAACCTAGATAGTCCAAGTGCCCGCTAGATAACCTACATAGTCCAAGTGCCCGCTAGGTAACCTAAATAGTCCAAATGTCCGCTAGGGAAACTACATAGTCCAAGTGCCCGCAAGTTAACCTAGATAGTCCAAGTGCCCCCTAGTAAACCTACATAATCCATGGGCCCGCTAGTTAACCTACATAGTGGAAGGGCCCACTAGTTAACCTGGATAGTCCAAGTGCCCGCTAGTTAACCTAGATAGTCCAACTGCCCGCTAGTTAACCTACATAGTCCAAGTGCCAGCTAGGTAACCTAGACAGTCTAAGTGACCACTAGGTTACCTACATAGTCCAAGTGCCCATTCGTTAACCTACATAGTCCAAGTGCCCGCTAGGTAACGTTGATAACCCAAGTGCCCGCTAGGGAACGTACATAGTCCAAGTGCCCGCTAGGTAACCTAGTTAGTCTAAGTGCCTGCTAGTAAACCTACATAGTCCAAGTGCCTGCTAGGTAAACTACATAGTCCAAGTGCCCACTAGGTAACCTAGACAGTCCAATTGCCCGCTAGTTAACATAGACAGTCCAAGTACCGCTAGGGAATCTACACAGTCCAAGCGCCCGCTAGGGAACCTACATAGTCCAGGTGCTCGCTAGGCAACCTACATAGTCCACGTGTCCGTTAGTTAACCTAGATAGTCAAAGTGCCTGCTAGGTAACCTAGATAGTCCAAGTGCCCGTTAGGTAACCTTGATAGTCCAATTGCCAGTTAGCTATCCTAGATAGTCCAAGTGTCCGCTAGTTAACCTACATAGTCCAAGTGCCCGTTCGTTAACTTACATTGTCCAAGTGCGCGCTAGGTAACGTAGATAACCCAAGTGCCCGCTAGGGAACGTACATAGTCCAAGTGCCCACTAGGTAACCTAGACACTCCAATTGCCCCCTAGTTAACCTAGACAGTCCAAGTACCCGATAGGGAACCTACATAGTCCAATTGCCCGCTAGGGAACCTACATACTCCAAGTGCTCGCTAGGCAACCTACATAGTCCAAGTGCCCGTTCGTTAACCTAGAATGTCCAAGTGCCCGCTAGGTAACCTAGACAGTCCAAGTGCCCGCTAGGTTACCTACATAGTCCAAGTGCACGTTCGTTAACCTAGATTGTCCAAGTGCCCGCTGGTAACCTACATAGTCCAAATGCCCGCAAGGAAACCTACATAATCTAAATGTCCGCTAGGCAACCTACATAATCCAAGTGCCCACTCTGGAACATACATAGTCCAAGTGCCCGTTAGCTAACCTAGATAGTCCAAGGGCCCGCTACTTGACCTACATAGTCCAAGTGCCAGCTAGGTAACCTAGATAGTACAAGTGCCCGCTAGGGAACCTAGATAGTCCAAGTGCCTGTTAGCTAACCTCGATAGTCCAAGTGGTGGCTAGGTAACCTACATAGTCCAAGTGCCCGTTCGTTAACCTAGATAATCCAAGTGCCCGTTAGGTAACCTAGACAGTTCAAGTGCCCGCTAGTTGCCCTACATAGTCCAAATGCCCGTTAGTTAACCTAGATAGTCAAAGTGCCTGCTAGGTAACCTAGATAGTCCAAGTGCCCGCTAGATAACCTACATAGTCCAAGTGCCCGCTAGGTAACCTAAATAGTCCAAATGTCCGCTAGGGAAACTACATAGTCCAAGTGCCCGCAAGTGAACCTAGATAGTCCAAGTGCCCCCAGTAAACCTACATAATCCTTGGGCCCGCTAGTTAACCTACATAGTGCAAGGGCCCACTAGTTAACCTAGATAGTCCAAGTGCCCGCTAGTTAACCTAGATAGTCCAAGTGCCCGCTAGTTAACCTACATAGTCCAAGTGCCCGCTAGGTAACCTAGACAGTCCAAGTGACCACTAGGTTACCTACATAGTCCAAGTGCCCATTCGTTAACCTACATAGTCCAAGTGCCCGCTAGGTAACGTTGATAGCCCAAGTGCCCGCTAGGGAACGTACATAGTCCAAGTGCCCGCTAGGTAACCTAGTTAGTCTAAGTGCCTGCTAGTAAACCTACATAGTCCAAGTGCCTGCTAGGTAAACTACATAGTCCAAGTGCCCACTAGGTAACCTAGACAGTCCAATTGCCCGCTAGTTAACCTAGACATTCCAAGTATCGCGAGGGAATCTACATAGTCCAAGCGCCCACTAGGGAACCTACATAGTCCAGGTGCTCGATAGGCAACCTACATAGTCCAAGTGCACGTTAGTTAACCTAGATAGTCAAAGTGCCTGCTAGGTAACCAAGATAGTCCAAGTGCCCGCTAGGTAACCTACATAGTCCAAGTGCCCGTTAGGTAACCTTGATAGTCCAATTGCCCGTTAGCTATCCTAGATAGTCCAAGTGTCCGCTAGTTAACCTACATAGTCCAAGTGCCCGTTCGTTAACTTACATTGTCCAAGTGCCCGCTAGGTAACGTAGATAACCCAAGTGCCCGCTAGGGAACGTACATAGTCCAAGTGCCCACTAGGTAACCTAGACAGTCCAATTGCCCCCTAGTTAACCTAGACAGTCCAAGTACCCGATAGGGAACCTACATAGTCCAAGAGCCCACTAGGGAACCTACATAGTCCAAGTGCTCGCTAGGCAACCTACATAGTCCAAGTGCCCGTTAGTTAACCTAGATTGTCCAATTGCCCGTTAGCTAACCTAGATAGTCGAAGTGTCCGCTAGTTAACCTACATAGTCCAAGTGCCCGTTCGTTAACCTAGATAGTCCAAGGTGCCCGCTAGGTAACCTAGACAGTCCAAGTGCCCGCTAGGTTACCTACATAGTCCAAGTGCACGTTCGTTAACCTAGATAGTCCAAGTGCCCGCTGGTAACCTACATAGTCCAAGGGCCCCCTAGGTAACCTTGATAGTCCAAGTGCCTTCTAGTTAACCTACGTAGTCCAAGTGCCCGCTAGATAACCTACATAGTCCAAGTGCCCACTAGGTAACCTAAATAATCCAAATGCCCGCTAGGGAAACTACATAGTCCAAGTGCCCGTTAGTTAACCTTGATAGTCCAAGTGCCCGCTAGTAGACCTAGATAGTCCGAGGGCCTGCTAGTTAACCTAGATAGTCCAAGTGCCCGCTAGTTATCCTAAATCGTCCAAGTGTCCGCTAGGTAACCTAGATAGTCCAAGTGCCTGATAGCTAATCTACATAGTCCAAGTGTCCGTTCGTTAACCTAGATAGTCCAAGTGCCCATTGGGTAACCTACATAGTCCAAGTGCCCGCTAGTTAACCTACATAGTCCAAGTGCCTTCTAGGGAGCCTACATAGTCCACGTGACCCCTAGGGAACCTACATAGTCCAAGTGCCTGTTAGGGAACCTACATAGTCCAAGTGCCTGCTAGGGAACCTACATAGTCCAAATGCCCGCAAGGAAACCTACATATTCTAAATGTCCGCTAGGCAACCTACATAATCCAAGTGCCTGCTCTGGAACATACATAGTCCAAGTGCCCGTTAGCTAACCTAGATAGTCCAAGGGCCCGCTAGTTGACCTACATAGTCCAAGTGCCAGCTAGGTAATCTAGATAGTACAAGTGCCCGCTAGGGAACCTAGATAGTCCAAGTGGTGGCTAGGTAACCTACATAGTCCAAGTGCCCGTTCGTTAACCTAGATAATCCAAGTGCCCGTTAGGTAACCTAGACAGTCCAAGTGCCCGCTAGTTACCCTACATAGTCCAAGTGCCCTTAGTTAACCTAGATAGTCAAAGTGCCTGCTAGGTAACCTACATAGTCCAAGTGCCCGCTGGTAACCTACATAGTCCAAATGCCCGCAAGGAAACCTACATAGTCTAAATGTCCGCTAGGCAACCTACATACTCCAAGTGCCCACTCTGGAACATACATAGTCCAAGTGCCCGTTAGCTAACCTAGATAGTCCAAGGGCCCGCTAGTTGACCTACATAGTCCAAGTGCCAGCTAGGTAACCTAGATAGTGCAAGTGCCCGCTAGGGAACCTACATAGTCCAAGTGCCCGTTCGTTAACCTAGATAATCCAAGTGCCCGTTAGGTAACCTAGACAGTCCAAGTGCCCGCTAGTTGCCCTACATAGTCCAAATGCCCGTTAGTTAACCTAGATAGTCATAGTGCCTGCTAGGTAACCTAGATAATCCAAGTGCCCGTTAGGTAACCTAGACAGTCCAAGTGCCCGCTAGTTGCCCTACATAGTCCAAATGCCCGTTAGTTAACCTAGATAGTCAAAGTGCCTGCTAGGTAACCTAGATAGTCCAAGTGCCCGCTAGATAACCTACATAGTCCAAGTGCCCGCTAGGTAACCTAAATAGTCCAAATGTCCGCTAGGGAAACTACATAGTCCAAGTGCCCGCAAGTTAACCTAGATAGTCCAAGTGCCCCCTAGTAAACCTACATAATCCATGGGCCCGCTAGTTAACCTACATAGTGGAAGGGCCCACTAGTTAACCTGGATAGTCCAAGTGCCCGCTAGTTAACCTAGATAGTCCAACTGCCCGCTAGTTAACCTACATAGTCCAAGTACCAGCTAGGTAACCTAGACAGACTAAGTGACCACTAGGTTACCTACATAGTCCAAGTGCCCATTCGTTAACCTACATAGTCCAAGTGCCCGCTAGGTAACGTTGATAACCCAAGTGCCCGCTAGGGAACGTACATAGTCCAAGTGCCCGCTAGGTAACCTAGTTAGTCTAAGTGCCTGCTAGTAAACCTACATAGTCCAAGTGCCTGCTAGGTAAACTACATAGTCCAAGTGCCCACTAGGTAACCTAGACAGTCCAATTGCCCGCTAGTTAACATAGACAGTCCAAGTACCGCTAGGGTATCTACACAGTCCAAGCGCCCGCTAGGGAACCTACATAGTCCAGGTGCTCGCTAGGCAACCTACATAGTCCACGTGTCCGTTAGTTAACCTAGATAGTCAAAGTGCCTGCTAGGTAACCTAGATAGTCCAAGTGCCCGTTAGGTAACCTTGATAGTCCAATTGCCAGTTAGCTATCCTAGATAGTCCAAGTGTCCGCTAGTTAACCTACATAGTCCAAGTGCCCGTTCGTTAACTTACATTGTCCAAGTGCGCGCTAGGTAACGTAGATAACCCAAGTGCCCGCTAGGGAACGTACATAGTCCAAGTGCCCACTAGGTAACCTAGACACTCCAATTGCCCCCTAGTTAACCTAGACAGTCCAAGTACCCGATAGGGAACCTACATAGTCCAATTGCCCGCTAGGGAACCTACATACTCCAAGTGCTCGCTAGGCAACCTACATAGTCCAAGTGCCCGTTCGTTAACCTAGAATGTCCAAGTGCCCGCTAGGTAACCTAGACAGTCCAAGTGCCCGCTAGGTTACCTACATAGTCCAAGTGCACGTTCGTTAACCTAGATTGTCCAAGTGCCCGCTGGTAACCTACATAGTCCAAATGCCCGCAAGGAAACCTACATAATCTAAATGTCCGCTAGGCAACCTACATAATCCAAGTGCCCACTCTGGAACATACATAGTCCAAGTGCCCGTTAGCTAACCTAGATAGTCCAAGGGCCCGCTACTTGACCTACATAGTCCAAGTGCCAGCTAGGTAACCTAGATAGTACAAGTGCCCGCTAGGGAACCTAGATCGTCCAAGTGCCTGTTAGCTAACCTCGATAGTCCAAGTGGTGGCTAGGTAACCTACATAGTCCAAGTGCCCGTTCGTTAACCTAGATAATCCAAGTGCCCGTTAGGTAACCTAGACAGTTCAAGTGCCCGCTAGTTGCCCTACATAGTCCAAATGCCCGTTAGTTAACCTAGATAGTCAAAGTGCCTGCTAGGTAACCTAGATAGTCCAAGTGCCCGCTAGATAACCTACATAGTCCAAGTGCCCGCTAGGTAACCTAAATAGTCCAAATGTCCGCTAGGGAAACTACATAGTCCAAGTGCCCGCAAGTGAACCTAGATAGTCCAAGTGCCCCCAGTAAACCTACATAATCCTTGGGCCCGCTAGTTAACCTACATAGTGCAAGGGCCCACTAGTTAACCTAGATAGTCCAAGTGCCCGCTAGTTAACCTAGATAGTCCAAGTGCCCGCTAGTTAACCTACATAGTCCAAGTGCCCGCTAGGTAACCTAGACAGTCCAAGTGACCACTAGGTTACCTACATAGTCCAAGTGCCCATTCGTTAACCTACATAGTCCAAGTGCCCGCTAGGTAACGTTGATAGCCCAAGTGCCCGCTAGGGAACGTACATAGTCCAAGTGCCCGCTAGGTAACCTAGTTAGTCTAAGTGCCTGCTAGTAAACCTACATAGTCCAAGTGCCTGCTAGGTAAACTACATAGTCCAAGTGCCCACTAGGTAACCTAGACAGTCCAATTGCCCGCTAGTTAACCTAGACATTCCAAGTATCGCGAGGGAATCTACATAGTCCAAGCGCCCACTAGGGAACCTACATAGTCCAGGTGCTCGATAGGCAACCTACATAGTCCAAGTGCACGTTAGTTAACCTAGATAGTCAAAGTGCCTGCTAGGTAACCAAGATAGTCCAAGTGCCCGCTAGGTAACCTACATAGTCCAAGTGCCCGTTAGGTAACCTTGATAGTCCAATTGCCCGTTAGCTATCCTAGATAGTCCAAGTGTCCGCTAGTTAACCTACATAGTCCAAGTGCCCGTTCGTTAACTTACATTGTCCAAGTGCCCGCTAGGTAACGTAGATAACCCAAGTGCCCGCTAGGGAACGTACATAGTCCAAGTGCCCACTAGGTAACCTAGACAGTCCAATTGCCCCCTAGTTAACCTAGACAGTCCAAGTACCCGATAGGGAACCTACATAGTCCAAGAGCCCACTAGGGAACCTACATAGTCCAAGTGCTCGCTAGGCAACCTACATAGTCCAAGTGCCCGTTAGTTAACCTAGATTGTCCAATTGCCCGTTAGCTAACCTAGATAGTCGAAGTGTCCGCTAGTTAACCTACATAGTCCAAGTGCCCGTTCGTTAACCTAGATAGTCCAAGTGCCCGCTAGGTAACCTAGACAGTCCAAGTGCCCGCTAGGTTATCTACATAGTCCAAGTGCACGTTCGTTAACCTAGATAGTCCAAGTGCCCGCTGGTAACCTACATAGTCCAAGGGCCCCCTAGGTAACCTTGATAGTCCAAGTGCCTTCTAGTTAACCTACGTAGTCCAAGTGCCCGCTAGATAACCTACATAGTCCAAGTGCCCACTAGGTAACCTAAATAATCCAAATGCCCGCTAGGGAAACTACATAGTCCAAGTGCCCGTTAGTTAACCTTGATAGTCCAAGTGCCCGCTAGTAGACCTAGATAGTCCGAGGGCCTGCTAGTTAACCTAGATAGTCCAAGTGCCCGCTAGTTATCCTAAATCGTCCAAGTGTCCGCTAGGTAACCTAGATAGTCCAAGTGCCTGATAGCTAACCTACATAGTCCAAGTGTCCGTTCGTTAATCTAGATAGTCCAAGTGCCCATTGGGTAACCTACATAGTCCAAGTGCCCGCTAGTTAACCTACATAGTCCAAGTGCCTTCTAGGGAGCCTACATAGTCCACGTGACCCCTAGGGAACCTACATAGTCCAAGTGCCCGTTAGGGAACCTACATAGTCCAAGTGCCTGCTAGGGAACCTACATAGTCCAAATGCCCGCAAGGAAACCTACATAGTCTAAATGTCCGCTAGGCAACCTACATAATCCAAGTGCCCGTTAGCTAACCTAGATAGTCCAAGGGCCCGCTAGTTGACCTACATAATCCAAGTGCCAGCTAGGTAACCTAGATAGTACAAGTGCCCGCTAGGGAACCTAGATATTCCAAGTGGTGGCTAGGTAACCTACATAGTCCAAGTGCCCGTTCGTTAACCTAGATAATCCAAGTGCCCGTTAGGTAACCTAGACAGTCCAAGTGCCCGCTAGTTACCCTACATAGTCCAAGTGCCCGTTAGTTAACCTAGATAGTCAAAGTGCCTGCTAGGTAACCTACATAGTCCAAGTGCCCGCTAGGCAACCTAAATAGTCCAAATGCACGCTAGGGAAACTACATAGTCCAAGTGCCCGCTAGTTAACCTAGATGTCCCAAGTGCCCCCTAGTAAACCTACATAATCCATGGGCCCGCTAGTTAACCTACATAGTGCAAGGGCCCGCTAGTTAACCTAGATCGTGCAAGTGTCCGCTACTTAACCTACATAGTCCAAGTGCCAGCTAGGTAACCTAGATAGTCCAATTGCCCGCTAGGGATCCTTCATAATCCAAGTGCCTGCTAGGTAACCTAGATAGTCCAAGTGCCCGCTAGGGAAGGTACATAGTCCAAGTGTCCGCTAGGTAACCTAGAGAGTTCAAGTGACCGCTAGTTAACCTACATAGTCCAAGTGCCCGCTAGTTAACCTAGATAGTCCAAGTGCCCGCTAGTAAACCTAGATAGTCCAAGGGCCTGCTAGTTAACCTAGATAGTCCAAATGCCCGCTAGTTAACCTAAATCGTCCAAGTGTCCGCTAGGTAACCTACATAGTCCAAGTGCCTGCTAGGTAACCTAGATAGTCCCAGTGCCTGATACCTAACCTACATAGTCCAAGTGTCCGTTCGTTAACCTAGATAGTCCAAGTGCCCATTGGGTAACCTACATAGTCCATGTGCCCGCCTGGTAACATGGTTAGTCCAAGTGCCCGCTAGTTAACCTACATAGTCCAAGTGCCTTCTAGGGAGCCTACATAGTCCACGTGACCGCTAGGGAACCTACATAGTCCAAGTGCCCGCTAGGTAACCTACATAGTCCAAATGCCCGCAAGGAAACCTACATAGTCTAAATGTCCGCTAGGCAACCTACATACTCCAAGTGCCCACTCTGGAACATACATAGTCCAAGTGCCCGTTAGCTAACCTAGATAGTCCAAGGGCACGCTAGTTGACCTACATAGACCAAGTGCCAACTAGATAACCTAGATAGTACAAGTGCCCGCTAGGGAACCTAGATAGTCCAAGTGCCTGTTAGCTAACCTCGATAGTCCAAGTGGTGGCTAGGTAACCTACATAGTCCAAGGGCCCGTTCGTTAACCTAGATAATCCAAGTGCCCGTTAGGTAACCTAGACAGTCCAAGTGCCCGCTAGTTACCCTACATAGTCCAAGTGCCCGTTAGTTAACCTAGATAGTCAAACTGCCTGCTAGGTAACCTAGATAGTCCAAGTGTCCGCTAGATAACCTACATAGTCCAAGTGACCACTAGGTTACCTACATAGTCCAAGTGCCCGTTCGTTAACCTACATAGTCCAAGTGCCCGTTCGTTAACTTACATTGTCCAAGTGCGCGCTAGGTAACGTAGATAACACAAGTGCCCGCTAGGGAACGTACATAGTCCAAGTGCCCACTAGGTAACCTAGACAGTCCAATTGCCCCCTAGTTAACCTAGACAGTCCAAGTGCCCACTAGGGAACCTACATAGTCCAAGTGCTCGCTAGGCAACCTACATAGTCCAAGTGCCCGTTAGTTAACCTAGATTGTCCAATTGCCCGTTAGCTAACCTAGATAGTCGAAGTGTCCGCTAGTTAACCTACATAGTCCAAGTGCCCGTTCGTTAACTTAGATAGTCCAAGTGCCCGCTAGGTAACCTAGACAGTCCAAGTGCCCGCTAGGTTACCTACATAGTCCAAGTGCACGTTCGTTAACCTAGATAGGCCAAGTGCCCGCTGGTAACCTACATAGTCCAAGGGCCCGTTAGGTAACCTTGATAGTCCAAGTGCCTTCTAGTTAACCTACGTAGTCCAAGTGCCCGCTAGATAACCTACATAGTCCAAGTGCCCACTAGGTAACATAAATAATCCAAATGCCCTCTAAGGAAACTACATAGTCCAAGTGCCCGTTAGTTAACCTAGATAGTCCAAGTGCCCGCTAGTAAACCTAGATAGTCCAAGGGCCTGCTAGTTAACCTAGATAGTCCAAGTGCCCGCTCGTTAACCTAAATCGTCCACGTGTCCGCTAGGTAACCTAGATAGTCCAAGTGCCTGATTGCTAACCTACATAGTCCAAGTGTCCGTTCGTTAACCTAGATAGTCCAAGTGCCCGCTAGGTAACGTTGATAACCCAAGTGCCCGCTAGGGAACGTACATAGTCCAAGTGCCCGCTAGGTAACCTAGTTAGTCTAAGTGCCTGCTAGTAAACCTACATAGTCCAAGTGCCTGCTAGGTAAACTACATAGTCCAAGTGCCCACTAGGTAACCTAGACAGTCCAATTGCCCGCTAGTTAACATAGACAGTCCAAGTACCGCTAGGGAATCTACACAGTCCAAGCGCCCGCTAGGGAACCTACATAGTCCAGGTGCTCGCTAGGCAACCTACATAGTCCACGTGTCCGTTAGTTAACCTAGATAGTCAAAGTGCCTGCTAGGTAACCTAGATAGTCCAAGTGCCCGTTAGGTAACCTTGATAGTCCAATTGCCAGTTAGCTATCCTAGATAGTCCAAGTGTCCGCTAGTTAACCTACATAGTCCAAGTGCCCGTTCGTTAACTTACATTGTCCAAGTGCGCGCTAGGTAACGTAGATAACCCAAGTGCCCGCTAGGGAACGTACATAGTCCAAGTGCCCACTAGGTAACCTAGACACTCCAATTGCCCCCTAGTTAACCTAGACAGTCCAAGTACCCGATAGGGAACCTACATAGTCCAATTGCCCGCTAGGGAACCTACATACTCCAAGTGCTCGCTAGGCAACCTACATAGTCCAAGTGCCCGTTCGTTAACCTAGAATGTCCAAGTGCCCGCTAGGTAACCTAGACAGTCCAAGTGCCCGCTAGGTTACCTACATAGTCCAAGTGCACGTTCGTTAACCTAGATTGTCCAAGTGCCCGCTGGTAACCTACATAGTCCAAATGCCCGCAAGGAAACCTACATAATCTAAATGTCCGCTAGGCAACCTACATAATCCAAGTGCCCACTCTGGAACATACATAGTCCAAGTGCCCGTTAGCTAACCTAGATAGTCCAAGGGCCCGCTACTTGACCTACATAGTCCAAGTGCCAGCTAGGTAACCTAGATAGTACAAGTGCCCGCTAGGGAACCTAGATAGTCCAAGTGCCTGTTAGCTAACCTCGATAGTCCAAGTGGTGGCTAGGTAACCTACATAGTCCAAGTGCCCGTTCGTTAACCTAGATAATCCAAGTGCCCGTTAGGTAACCTAGACAGTTCAAGTGCCCGCTAGTTGCCCTACATAGTCCAAATGCCCGTTAGTTAACCTAGATAGTCAAAGTGCCTGCTAGGTAACCTAGATAGTCCAAGTGCCCGCTAGATAACCTACATAGTCCAAGTGCCCGCTAGGTAACCTAAATAGTCCAAATGTCCGCTAGGGAAACTACATAGTCCAAGTGCCCGCAAGTGAACCTAGATAGTCCAAGTGCCCCCAGTAAACCTACATAATCCTTGGGCCCGCTAGTTAACCTACATAGTGCAAGGGCCCACTAGTTAACCTAGATAGTCCAAGTGCCCGCTAGTTAACCTAGATAGTCCAAGTGCCCGCTAGTTAACCTACATAGTCCAAGTGCCCGCTAGGTAACCTAGACAGTCCAAGTGACCACTAGGTTACCTACATAGTCCAAGTGCCCATTCGTTAACCTACATAGTCCAAGTGCCCGCTAGGTAACGTTGATAGCCCAAGTGCCCGCTAGGGAACGTACATAGTCCAAGTGCCCGCTAGGTAACCTAGTTAGTCTAAGTGCCTGCTAGTAAACCTACATAGTCCAAGTGCCTGCTAGGTAAACTACATAGTCCAAGTGCCCACTAGGTAACCTAGACAGTCCAATTGCCCGCTAGTTAACCTAGACATTCCAAGTATCGCGAGGGAATCTACATAGTCCAAGCGCCCACTAGGGAACCTACATAGTCCAGGTGCTCGATAGGCAACCTACATAGTCCAAGTGCACGTTAGTTAACCTAGATAGTCAAAGTGCCTGCTAGGTAACCAAGATAGTCCAAGTGCCCGCTAGGTAACCTACATAGTCCAAGTGCCCGTTAGGTAACCTTGATAGTCCAATTGCCCGTTAGCTATCCTAGATAGTCCAAGTGTCCGCTAGTTAACCTACATAGTCCAAGTGCCCGTTCGTTAACTTACATTGTCCAAGTGCCCACTAGGTAACGTAGATAACCCAAGTGCCCGCTAGGGAACGTACATAGTCCAAGTGCCCACTAGGTAACCTAGACAGTCCAATTGCCCCCTAGTTAACCTAGACAGTCCAAGTACCCGATAGGGAACCTACATAGTCCAAGAGCCCACTAGGGAACCTACATAGTCCAAGTGCTCGCTAGGCAACCTACATAGTCCAAGTGCCCGTTAGTTAACCTAGATTGTCCAATTGCCCGTTAGCTAACCTAGATAGTCGAAGTGTCCGCTAGTTAACCTACATAGTCCAAGTGCCCGTTCGTTAACCTAGATAGTCCAAGTGCCCGCTAGGTAACCTAGACAGTCCAAGTGCCCGCTAGGTTACCTACATAGTCCAAGTGCACGTTCGTTAACCTAGATAGTCCAAGTGCCCGCTGGTAACCTACATAGTCCAAGGGCCCCCTAGGTAACCTTGATAGTCCAAGTGCCTTCTAGTTAACCTACGTAGTCCAAGTGCCCGCTAGATAACCTACATAGTCCAAGTGCCCACTAGGTAACCTAAATAATCCAAATGCCCGCTAGGGAAACTACATAGTCCAAGTGCCCGTTAGTTAACCTTGATAGTCCAAGTGCCCGCTAGTAGACCTAGATAGTCCGAGGGCCTGCTAGTTAACCTAGATAGTCCAAGTGCCCGCTAGTTATCCTAAATCGTCCAAGTGTCCGCTAGGTAACCTAGATAGTCCAAGTGCCTGATAGCTAACCTACATAGTCCAAGTGTCCGTTCGTTAATCTAGATAGTCCAAGTGCCCATTGGGTAACCTACATAGTCCAAGTGCCCGCTAGTTAACCTACATAGTCCAAGTGCCTTCTAGGGAGCCTACATAGTCCACGTGACCCCTAGGGAACCTACATAGTCCAAGTGCCCGTTAGGGAACCTACATAGTCCA
This sequence comes from Tenrec ecaudatus, assembly GCF_050624435.1. Taxonomy (NCBI): domain Eukaryota; kingdom Metazoa; phylum Chordata; class Mammalia; order Afrosoricida; family Tenrecidae; genus Tenrec; species Tenrec ecaudatus. The sequence continues at coordinate 280,582,805 of NC_134530.1, read as the reverse complement.
AGTGCCTGCTAGGGAACCTACATAGTCCAAATGCCCGCAAGGAAACCTACATAGTCTAAATGTCCGCTAGGCAACCTACATAATCCAAGTGCCCGTTAGCTAACCTAGATAGTCCAAGGGCCCGCTAGTTGACCTACATAATCCAAGTGCCAGCTAGGTAACCTAGATAGTACAAGTGCCCGCTAGGGAACCTAGATATTCCAAGTGGTGGCTAGGTAACCTACATAGTCCAAGTGCCCGTTCGTTAACCTAGATAATCCAAGTGCCCGTTAGGTAACCTAGACAGTCCAAGTGCCCGCTAGTTACCCTACATAGTCCAAGTGCCCGTTAGTTAACCTAGATAGTCAAAGTGCCTGCTAGGTAACCTACATAGTCCAAGTGCCCGCTAGGCAACCTAAATAGTCCAAATGCACGCTAGGGAAACTACATAGTCCAAGTGCCCGCTAGTTAACCTAGATGTCCCAAGTGCCCCCTAGTAAACCTACATAATCCATGGGCCCGCTAGTTAACCTACATAGTGCAAGGGCCCGCTAGTTAACCTAGATCGTGCAAGTGTCCGCTACTTAACCTACATAGTCCAAGTGCCAGCTAGGTAACCTAGATAGTCCAATTGCCCGCTAGGGATCCTTCATAATCCAAGTGCCTGCTAGGTAACCTAGATAGTCCAAGTGCCCGCTAGGGAAGGTACATAGTCCAAGTGTCCGCTAGGTAACCTAGAGAGTTCAAGTGACCGCTAGTTAACCTACATAGTCCAAGTGCCCGCTAGTTAACCTAGATAGTCCAAGTGCCCGCTAGTAAACCTAGATAGTCCAAGGGCCTGCTAGTTAACCTAGATAGTCCAAATGCCCGCTAGTTAACCTAAATCGTCCAAGTGTCCGCTAGGTAACCTACATAGTCCAAGTGCCTGCTAGGTAACCTAGATAGTCCCAGTGCCTGATACCTAACCTACATAGTCCAAGTGTCCGTTCGTTAACCTAGATAGTCCAAGTGCCCATTGGGTAACCTACATAGTCCATGTGCCCGCCTGGTAACATGGTTAGTCCAAGTGCCCGCTAGTTAACCTACATAGTCCAAGTGCCTTCTAGGGAGCCTACATAGTCCACGTGACCGCTAGGGAACCTACATAGTCCAAGTGCCCGCTAGGTAACCTACATAGTCCAAATGCCCGCAAGGAAACCTACATAGTCTAAATGTCCGCTAGGCAACCTACATACTCCAAGTGCCCACTCTGGAACATACATAGTCCAAGTGCCCGTTAGCTAACCTAGATAGTCCAAGGGCACGCTAGTTGACCTACATAGACCAAGTGCCAGCTAGATAACCTAGATAGTACAAGTGCCCGCTAGGGAACCTAGATAGTCCAAGTGCCTGTTAGCTAACCTCGATAGTCCAAGTGGTGGCTAGGTAACCTACATAGTCCAAGGGCCCGTTCGTTAACCTAGATAATCCAAGTGCCCGTTAGGTAACCTAGACAGTCCAAGTGCCCGCTAGTTACCCTACATAGTCCAAGTGACCACTAGGTTACCTACATAGTCCAAGTGCCCGTTCGTTAACCTACATAGTCCAAGTGCCCGTTCGTTAACTTACATTGTCCAAGTGCGCGCTAGGTAACGTAGATAACACAAGTGCCCGCTAGGGAACGTACATAGTCCAAGTGCCCACTAGGTAACCTAGACAGTCCAATTGCCCCCTAGTTAACCTAGACAGTCCAAGTACCCGATAGGGAACCTACATAGTCCAAGTGCCCACTAGGGAACCTACATAGTCCAAGTGCTCGCTAGGCAACCTACATAGTCCAAGTGCCCGTTAGTTAACCTAGATTGTCCAATTGCCCGTTAGCTAACCTAGATAGTCGAAGTGTCCGCTAGTTAACCTACATAGTCCAAGTGCCCGTTCGTTAACTTAGATAGTCCAAGTGCCCGCTAGGTAACCTAGACAGTCCAAGTGCCCGCTAGGTTACCTACATAGTCCAAGTGCACGTTCGTTAACCTAGATAGTCCAAGTGCCCGCTGGTAACCTACATAGTCCAAGGGCCCGTTAGGTAACCTTGATAGTCCAAGTGCCTTCTAGTTAACCTACGTAGTCCAAGTGCCCGCTAGATAACCTACATAGTCCAAGTGCCCACTAGGTAACATAAATAATCCAAATGCCCTCTAAGGAAACTACATAGTCCAAGTGCCCGTTAGTTAACCTAGATAGTCCAAGTGCCCGCTAGTAAACCTAGATAGTCCAAGGGCCTGCTAGTTAACCTAGATAGTCCAAGTGCCCGCTCGTTAACCTAAATCGTCCACGTGTCCGCTAGGTAACCTAGATAGTCCAAGTGCCTGATTGCTAACCTACATAGTCCAAGTGTCCGTTCGTTAACCTAGATAGTCCAAGTGCCCGCTAGGTAACGTTGATAACCCAAGTGCCCGCTAGGGAACGTACATAGTCCAAGTGCCCGCTAGGTAACCTAGTTAGTCTAAGTGCCTGCTAGTAAACCTACATAGTCCAAGTGCCTGCTAGGTAAACTACATAGTCCAAGTGCCCACTAGGTAACCTAGACAGTCCAATTGCCCGCTAGTTAACATAGACAGTCCAAGTACCGCTAGGGAATCTACACAGTCCAAGCGCCCGCTAGGGAACCTACATAGTCCAGGTGCTCGCTAGGCAACCTACATAGTCCACGTGTCCGTTAGTTAACCTAGATAGTCAAAGTGCCTGCTAGGTAACCTAGATAGTCCAAGTGCCCGTTAGGTAACCTTGATAGTCCAATTGCCAGTTAGCTATCCTAGATAGTCCAAGTGTCCGCTAGTTAACCTACATAGTCCAAGTGCCCGTTCGTTAACTTACATTGTCCAAGTGCGCGCTAGGTAACGTAGATAACCCAAGTGCCCGCTAGGGAACGTACATAGTCCAAGTGCCCACTAGGTAACCTAGACACTCCAATTGCCCCCTAGTTAACCTAGACAGTCCAAGTACCCGATAGGGAACCTACATAGTCCAATTGCCCGCTAGGGAACCTACATACTCCAAGTGCTCGCTAGGCAACCTACATAGTCCAAGTGCCCGTTCGTTAACCTAGAATGTCCAAGTGCCCGCTAGGTAACCTAGACAGTCCAAGTGCCCGCTAGGTTACCTACATAGTCCAAGTGCACGTTCGTTAACCTAGATTGTCCAAGTGCCCGCTGGTAACCTACATAGTCCAAATGCCCGCAAGGAAACCTACATAATCTAAATGTCCGCTAGGCAACCTACATAATACAAGTGCCCACTCTGGAACATACATAGTCCAAGTGCCCGTTAGCTAACCTAGATAGTCCAAGGGCCCGCTACTTGACCTACATAGTCCAAGTGCCAGCTAGGTAACCTAGAAAGTACAAGTGCCCGCTAGGGAACCTAGATAGTCCAAGTGCCTGTTAGCTAACCTAGATAGTCCAAGTGGTGGCTAGGTAACCTACATAGTCCAAGTGCCCGTTCGTTAACCTAGATAATCCAAGTGCCCGTTAGGTAACCTAGACAGTCCAAGTGCCCGGTAGTTGCCCTACATAGTCCAAATGCCCGTTAGTTAACCTAGATAGTCATAGTGCCTGCTAGGTAACCTAGATAATCCAAGTGCCCGTTAGGTAACCTAGACAGTTCAAGTGCCCGCTAGTTGCCCTACATAGTCCAAATGCCCGTTAGTTAACCTAGATAGTCAAAGTGCCTGCTAGGTAACCTAGATAGTCCAAGTGCCCGCTAGATAACCTACATAGTCCAAGTGCCCGCTAGGTAACCTAAATAGTCCAAATGTCCGCTAGGGAAACTACATAGTCCAAGTGCCCGCAAGTGAACCTAGATAGTCCAAGTGCCCCCTAGTAAACCTACATAATCCTTGGGCCCGCTAGTTAACCTACATAGTGCAAGGGCCCACTAGTTAACCTAGATAGTCCAAGTGCCCGCTAGTTAACCTAGATAGTCCAAGTGCCCGCTAGTTAACCTACATAGTCCAAGTGCCCGCTAGGTAACCTAGACAGTCCAAGTGACCACTAGGTTACCTACATAGTCCAAGTGCCCATTCGTTAACCTACATAGTCCAAGTGCCCGCTAGGTAACGTTGATAGCCCAAGTGCCCGCTAGGGAACGTACATAGTCCAAGTGCCCGCTAGGTAACCTAGTTAGTCTAAGTGCCTGCTAGTAAACCTACATAGTCCAAGTGCCTGCTAGGTAAACTACATAGTCCAAGTGCCCACTAGGTAACCTAGACAGTCCAATTGCCCGCTAGTTGACCTAGACATTCCAAGTATCGCGAGGGAATCTACATAGTCCAAGCGCCCACTAGGGAACCTACATAGTCCAGGTGCTCGATAGGCAACCTACATAGTCCAAGTGCACGTTAGTTAACCTAGATAGTCAAAGTGCCTGCTAGGTAACCAAGATAGTCCAAGTGCCCGCTAGGTAACCTACATAGTCCAAGTGCCCGTTAGGTAACCTTGATAGTCCAATTGCCCGTTAGCTATCCTAGATAGTCCAAGTGTCCGCTAGTTAACCTACATAGTCCAAGTGCCCGTTCGTTAACTTACATTGTCCAAGTGCCCGCTAGGTAACGTAGATAACCCAAGTGCCCGCTAGGGAACGTACATAGTCCAAGTGCCCACTAGGTAACCTAGACAGTCCAATTGCCCCCTAGTTAACCTAGACAGTCCAAGTACCCGATAGGGAACCTACATAGTCCAAGAGCCCACTAGGGAACCTACATAGTCCAAGTGCTCGCTAGGCAACCTACATAGTCCAAGTGCCCGTTAGTTAACCTAGATTGTCCAATTGCCCGTTAGCTAACCTAGATAGTCGAAGTGTCCGCTAGTTAACCTACATAGTCCAAGTGCCCGTTCGTTAACCTAGATAGTCCAAGTGCCCGCTAGGTAACCTAGACAGTCCAAGTGCCCGCTAGGTTACCTACATAGTCCAAGTGCACGTTCGTTAACCTAGATAGTCCAAGTGCCCGCTGGTAACCTACATAGTCCAAGGGCCCGCTAGGTAACCTTGATAGTCCAAGTGCCTTCTAGTTAACCTACGTAGTCCAAGTGCCCGCTAGATAACCTACATAGTCCAAGTGCCCACTAGGTAACCTAAATAATCCAAATGCCCGCTAGGGAAACTACATAGTCCAAGTGCCCGTTAGTTAACCTTGATAGTCCAAGTGCCCGCTAGTAAACCTAGATAGTCCGAGGGCCTGCTAGTTAACCTAGATAGTCCAAGTGCCCGCTAGTTATCCTAAATCGTCCAAGTGTCCGCTAGGTAACCTAGATAGTCCAAGTGCCTGATAGCTAACCTACATAGTCCAAGTGTCCGTTCGTTAACCTAGATAGTCCAAGTGCCCATTGGGTAACCTACATAGTCCAAGTGCCCGCTAGTTAACCTACATAGTCCAAGTGCCTTCTAGGGAGCCTACATAGTCCACGTGACCCCTAGGGAACCTACATAGTCCAAGTGCCCGTTAGGGAACCTACATAGTCCAAGTGCCTGCTAGGGAACCTACATAGTCCAAATGCCTGCAAGGAAACCTACATAGTCTAAATGTCCGCTAGGCAACCTACATAATCCAAGTGCCCGTTAGCTAACCTAGATAGTCCAAGGGCCCGCTAGTTGACCTACATAGTCCAAGTGCCAGCTAGGTAACCTAGATAGTACAAGTGCCCGCTAGGGAACCTAGATATTCCAAGTGGTGGCTAGGTAACCTACATAGTCCAAGTGCCCGTTCGTTAACCTAGATAATCCAAGTGCCCGTTAGGTAACCTAGACAGTCCAAGTGCCCGCTAGTTACCCTACATAGTCCAAGTGCCCGTTAGTTAACCTAGATAGTCAAAGTGCCTGCTAGGTAACCTACATAGTCCAAGTGCCCGCTAGGCAACCTAAATAGTCCAAATGCACGCTAGGGAAACTACATAGTCCAAGTGCCCGCTAGTTAACCTAGATGTCCCAAGTGCCCCCTAGTAAACCTACATAATCCATGGGCCCGCTAGTTAACCTACATAGTGCAAGGGCCCGCTAGTTAACCTAGTTCGTGCAAGTGTCCGCTATTTAACCTACATAGTCCAAGTGCCAGCTAGGTAACCTAGATAGTCCAATTGCCCGCTAGGGATCCTTCATAATCCAAGTGCCTGCTAGGTAACCTAGATAGTCCAAGTGCCCGCTAGGGAAGGTACATAGTCCAAGTGTCCGCTAGGTAACCTAGAGAGTTCAAGGGACCGCTAGTTAACCTACATAGTCCAAGTGCCCGCTAGTTAACCTAGATAGTCCAAGTGCCCGCTAGTAAACCTAGATAGTCCAAGGGCCTGCTAGTTAACCTAGATAGTCCAAATGCCCGCTAGTTAACCTAAATCGTCCAAGTGTCCGCTAGGTAACCTACATAGTCCAAGTGCCTGCTAGGTAACCTAGATAGTCCCAGTGCCTGATACCTAACCTACATAGTCCAAGTGTCCGTTCGTTAACCTAGATAGTCCAAGTGCCCATTGGGTAACCTACATAGTCCATGTGCCCGCCTGGTAACATGGTTAGTCCAAGTGCCCGCTAGTTAACCTACATAGTCCAAGTGCCTTCTAGGGAGCCTACATAGTCCACGTGACCGCTAGGGAACCTACATAGTCCAAGTGCCCGCTAGGTAACCTACATAGTCCAAATGCCCGCAAGGAAACCTACATAGTCTAAATGTCCGCTAGGCAACCTACATAATACAAGTGCCCACTCTGGAACATACATAGTCCAAGTGCCCGTTAGCTAACCTAGATAGTCCAAGGGCCCGCTAGTTGACCTACATAGTCCAAGTGCCAGCTAGATAACCTAGATAGTACAAGTGCCCGCTAGGGAACCTAGATAGTCCAAGTGCCTGTTAGCTAACCTCGATAGTCCAAGTGGTGGCTAGGTAACCTACATAGTCCAAGGGCCCGTTCGTTAACCTAGATAATCCAAGTGCCCGTTAGGTAACCTAGACAGTCCAAGTGCCCGCTAGTTACCCTACATAGTCCAAGTGCCCGTTAGTTAACCTAGATAGTCAAACTGCCTGCTAGGTAACCTAGATACTCCAAGTGTCCGCTAGATAACCTACATAGTCCAAGTGACCACTAGGTTACCTACATAGTCCAAGTGCCCGTTCGTTAACCTACATAGTCCAAGTGCCCGTTCGTTAACTTACATTGTCCAAGTGCGCGCTAGGTAACGTAGATAACCCAAGTGCCCGCTAGGGAACGTACATAGTCCAAGTGCCCCCTAGTTAACCTAGACAGTCCAAGTACCCGATAGGGAACCTACATAGTCCAAGTGCCCACTAGGGAACCTACATAGTCCAAGTGCTCGCTAGGCAACCTACATAGTCCAAGTGCCCGTTAGTTAACCTAGATTGTCCAATTGCCCGTTAGCTAACCTAGATAGTCGAAGTGTCCGCTAGTTAACCTACATAGTCCAAGTGCCCGTTCGTTAACTTAGATAGTCCAAGTGCCCGCTAGGTAACCTAGACAGTCCAAGTGCCCGCTAGGTTACCTACATAGTCCAAGTGCACGTTCGTTAACCTAGATAGTCCAAGTGCCCGCTGGTAACCTACATAGTCCAAGGGCCCGTTAGGTAACCTTGATAGTCCAAGTGCCTTCTAGTTAACCTACGTAGTCCAAGTGCCCGCTAGATAACCTACATAGTCCAAGTGCCCACTAGGTAACATAAATAATCCAAATGCCCTCTAGGGAAACTACATAGTCCAAGTGCCCGTTAGTTAACCTAGATAGTCCAAGTGCCCGCTAGTAAACCTAGATAGTCCAAGGGCCTGCTAGTTAACCTAGATAGTCCAAGTGCCCGCTCGTTAACCTAAATCGTCCACGTGTCCGCTAGGTAACCTAGATAGTCCAAGTGCCTGATAGCTAACCTACATAGTCCAAGTGTCCGTTCGTTAACCTAGATAGTCCAAGTGCCCATTGGGTAACCTACATAGTCCAAGTGCCCGCTAGTTAACCTACATAGTCCAAGTGCCTTCTAGGGAGCCTACATAGTCCACGTGACCGCTAGGGAACCTACATAGTCCAAGTGCCCGTTAGGGAACCTACATAGTCCAAGTGCCTGCTAGGTAACCTACATAGTCCAAATGCCCGCAAGGAAACCTACATAGTCTAAATGTCCGCTAGGCAACCTACATAATCCAAGTGCCTGCTCTGGAACATACATAGTCCAAGTGCCCGTTAGCTAACCTAGATAGTCCAAGGGCCCGCTAGTTGACCTACATAGTCCAAGTGCCAGCTAGGTAATCTAGATAGTACAAGTGCCCGCTAGGGAACCTAGATAGTCCAAGTGGTGGCTAGGTAACCTACATAGTCCAAGTGCCCGTTCGTTAACCTAGATAATCCAAGTGCCCGTTAGGTAACCTTGACAGTCCAAGTGCCCGCTAGTTACCCTACATAGTCCAAGTGCCCTTAGTTAACCTAGATAGTCAAAGTGCCTGCTAGGTAACCTACATAGTCCAAGTGCCCGCTGGTAACCTACATAGTCCAAATGCCCGCAAGGAAACCTACATAGTCTAAATGTCCGCTAGGCAACCTACATACTCCAAGTGCCCACTCTGGAACATACATAGTCCAAGTGCCCGTTAGCTAACCTAGATAGTCCAAGGGCCCGCTAGTTGACCTACATAGTCCAAGTGCCAGCTAGGTAACCTAGATAGTGCAAGTGCCCGCTAGGGAACCTAGATAGTCCAAGTGCCTGCTAGCTAACCTAGATAGTCCAAGTGGTGGCTAGGTAACCTACATAGTCCAAGTGCCCGTTCGTTAACCTAGATAATCCAAGTGCCCGTTAGGTAACCTAGACAGTCCAAGTGCCCGCTAGTTGCCCTACATAGTCCAAATGCCCGTTAGTTAACCTAGATAGTCATAGTGCCTGCTAGGTAACCTAGATAATCCAAGTGCCCGTTAGGTAACCTAGACAGTCCAAGTGCCCGCTAGTTGCCCTACATAGTCCAAATGCCCGTTAGTTAACCTAGATAGTCAAAGTGCCTGCTAGGTAACCTAGATAGTCCAAGTGCCCGCTAGATAACCTACATAGTCCAAGTGCCCGCTAGGTAACCTAAATAGTCCAAATGTCCGCTAGGGAAACTACATAGTCCAAGTGCCCGCAAGTTAACCTAGATAGTCCAAGTGCCCCCTAGTAAACCTACATAATCCATGGGCCCGCTAGTTAACCTACATAGTGGAAGGGCCCACTAGTTAACCTGGATAGTCCAAGTGCCCGCTAGTTAACCTAGATAGTCCAACTGCCCGCTAGTTAACCTACATAGTCCAAGTGCCAGCTAGGTAACCTAGACAGTCTAAGTGACCACTAGGTTACCTACATAGTCCAAGTGCCCATTCGTTAACCTACATAGTCCAAGTGCCCGCTAGGTAACGTTGATAACCCAAGTGCCCGCTAGGGAACGTACATAGTCCAAGTGCCCGCTAGGTAACCTAGTTAGTCTAAGTGCCTGCTAGTAAACCTACATAGTCCAAGTGCCTGCTAGGTAAACTACATAGTCCAAGTGCCCACTAGGTAACCTAGACAGTCCAATTGCCCGCTAGTTAACATAGACAGTCCAAGTACCGCTAGGGAATCTACACAGTCCAAGCGCCCACTAGGGAACCTACATAGTCCAGGTGCTCGCTAGGCAACCTACATAGTCCACGTGTCCGTTAGTTAACCTAGATAGTCAAAGTGCCTGCTAGGTAACCTAGATAGTCCAAGTGCCCGTTAGGTAACCTTGATAGTCCAATTGCCAGTTAGCTATCCTAGATAGTCCAAGTGTCCGCTAGTTAACCTACATAGTCCAAGTGCCCGTTCGTTAACTTACATTGTCCAAGTGCGCGCTAGGTAACGTAGATAACCCAAGTGCCCGCTAGGGAACGTACATAGTCCAAGTGCCCACTAGGTAACCTAGACACTCCAATTGCCCCCTAGTTAACCTAGACAGTCCAAGTACCCGATAGGGAACCTACATAGTCCAATTGCCCGCTAGGGAACCTACATACTCCAAGTGCTCGCTAGGCAACCTACATAGTCCAAGTGCCCGTTCGTTAACCTAGAATGTCCAAGTGCCCGCTAGGTAACCTAGACAGTCCAAGTGCCCGCTAGGTTACCTACATAGTCCAAGTGCACGTTCGTTAACCTAGATTGTCCAAGTGCCCGCTGGTAACCTACATAGTCCAAATGCCCGCAAGGAAACCTACATAATCTAAATGTCCGCTAGGCAACCTACATAATCCAAGTGCCCACTCTGGAACATACATAGTCCAAGTGCCCGTTAGCTAACCTAGATAGTCCAAGGGCCCGCTACTTGACCTACATAGTCCAAGTGCCAGCTAGGTAACCTAGATAGTACAAGTGCCCGCTAGGGAACCTAGATAGTCCAAGTGCCTGTTAGCTAACCTAGATAGTCCAAGTGGTGGCTAGGTAACCTACATAGTCCAAGTGCCCGTTCGTTAACCTAGATAATCCAAGTGCCCGTTAGGTAACCTAGACAGTCCAAGTGCCCGGTAGTTGCCCTACATAGTCCAAATGCCCGTTAGTTAACCTAGATAGTCATAGTGCCTGCTAGGTAACCTAGATAATCCAAGTGCCCGTTAGGTAACCTAGACAGTCCAAGTGCCCGCTAGTTGCCCTACATAGTCCAAATGCCCGTTAGTTAACCTAGATAGTCAAAGTGCCTGCTAGGTAACCTAGATAGTCCAAGTGCCCGCTAGATAACCTACATAGTCCAAGTGCCCGCTAGGTAACCTAAATAGTCCAAATGTCCGCTAGGGAAACTACATAGTCCAAGTGCCCGCAAGTGAACCTAGATAGTCCAAGTGCCCCCTAGTAAACCTACATAATCCTTGGGCCCGCTAGTTAACCTACATAGTGCAAGGGCCCACTAGTTAACCTAGATAGTCCAAGTGCCCGCTAGTTAACCTAGATAGTCCAAGTGCCCGCTAGTTAACCTACATAGTCCAAGTGCCCGCTAGGTAACCTAGACAGTCCAAGTGACCACTAGGTTACCTACATAGTCCAAGTGCCCATTCGTTAACCTACATAGTCCAAGTGCCCGCTAGGTAACGTTGATAGCCCAAGTGCCCGCTAGGGAACGTACATAGTCCAAGTGCCCGCTAGGTAACCTAGTTAGTCTAAGTGCCTGCTAGTAAACCTACATAGTCCAAGTGCCTGCTAGGTAAACTACATAGTCCAAGTGCCCACTAGGTAACCTAGACAGTCCAATTGCCCGCTAGTTAACCTAGACAGTCCAAGTATCGCGAGGGAATCTACATAGTCCAAGCGCCCACTAGGGAACCTACATAGTCAAGGTGCTCGCTAGGCAACCTACATAGTCCACGTGCCCGTTAGTTAACCTAGATAGTCAAAGTGCCTGCTAGGTAACCTACATAGTCCAAGTGCCCGTTAGGTAACCTTGATAGTCCAATTGCCCGTTAGCTATCCTAGATAGTCCAAGTGTCCGCTAGTTAACCTACATAGTCCAAGTGCCCGTTCGTTAACTTACATTGTCCAAGTGCCCGCTAGGTAACGTAGATAACCCAAGTGCCCGCTAGGGAACGTACATAGTCCAAGTGCCCACTAGGTAACCTAGACAGTCCAATTGCCCCCTAGTTAACCTAGACAGTCCAAGTACCCGATAGGGAACCTACATAGTCCAAGAGCCCACTAGGGAACCTACATAGTCCAAGTGCTCGCTAGGCAACCTACATAGTCCAAGTGCCCGTTAGTTAACCTAGATTGTCCAATTGCCCGTTAGCTAACCTAGATAGTCGAAGTGTCCGCTAGTTAACCTACATAGTCCAAGTGCCCGTTCGTTAACCTAGATAGTCCAAGTGCCCGCTAGGTAACCTAGACAGTCCAAGTGCCCGCTAGGTTACCTACATAGTCCAAGTGCACGTTCGTTAACCTAGATAGTCCAAGTGCCCGCTGGTAACCTACATAGTCCAAGGGCCCGCTAGGTAACCTTGATAGTCCAAGTGCCTTCTAGTTAACCTACGTAGTCCAAGTGCCCGCTAGATAACCTACATAGTCCAAGTGCCCACTAGGTAACCTAAATAATCCAAATGCCCGCTAGGGAAACTACATAGTCCAAGTGCCCGTTAGTTAACCTTGATAGTCCAAGTGCCCGCTAGTAAACCTAGATAGTCCGAGGGCCTGCTAGTTAACCTAGATAGTCCAAGTGCCTGCTAGTTATCCTAAATCGTCCAAGTGTCCGCTAGGTAACCTAGATAGTCCAAGTGCCTGATAGCTAACCTACATAGTCCAAGTGTCCGTTCGTTAACCTAGATAGTCCAAGTGCCCATTGGGTAACCTACATAGTCCAAGTGCCCGCTAGTTAACGTACATAGTCCAAGTGCCTTCTAGGGAGCCTACATAGTCCACGTGACCCCTAGGGAACCTACATAGTCCAAGTGCCGTTAGGGAACCTACATAGTCCAAGTGCCTGCTAGGGAACCTACATAGTCCAAATGCCCGCAAGGAAACCTACATAGTCTAAATGTCCGCTAGGCAACCTACATAATCCAAGTGCCCGCTCTGGAACATACATAGTCCAAGTGCCCGTTAGCTAACCTAGATAGTCCAAGGGCCCGCTAGTTGACCTACATAGTCCAAGTGCCAGCTAGGTAATCTAGATAGTACAAGTGCCCGCTAGGGAACCTAGATAGTCCAAGTGGTGGCTAGGTAACCTACATAGTCCAAGTGCCCGTTCGTTAACCTAGATAATCCAAGTGCCCGTTAGGTAACCTAGACAGTCCAAGTGCCCGCTAGTTACCCTACATAGTCCAAGTGCCCTTAGTTAACCTAGATAGTCAAAGTGCCTGCTAGGTAACCTACATAGTCCAAGTGCCCGCTGGTAACCTACATAATCCAAATGCCCGCAAGGAAACCTACATAGTCTAAATGTCCGCTAGGCAACCTACATACTCCAAGTGCCCACTCTGGAACATACATAGTCCAAGTGCCCGTTAGCTAACCTCGATAGTCCAAGGGCCCGCTAGTTGACCTACATAGTCCAAGTGCCAGCTAGGTAACCTAGATAGTGCAAGTGCCCGCTAGGGAACCTAGATAGTCCAAGTGCCTGTTAGCTAACCTAGATAGTCCAAGTGGTGGCTAGGTAACCTACATAGTCCAAGTGCCCGTTCGTTAACCTAGATTATCCAAGTGCCCGTTAGGTAACCTAGACAGTCCAAGTGCCTGCTAGTTGCCCTACATAGTCCAAATGCCCGTTAGTTAACCTAGATAGTCATAGTGCCTGCTAGGTTACCTAGATAATCCAAGTGCCCGTTAGGTAACCTAGACAGTCCAAGTGCCCGCTAGTTGCCCTACATAGTCCAAATGCCCGTTAGTTAACCTAGATAGTCAAAGTGCCTGCTAGGTAACCTAGATAGTCCAAGTGCCCGCTAGATAACCTACATAGTCCAAGTGCCCGCTAGGTAACCTAAATAGTCCAAATGTCCGCTAGGGAAACTACATAGTCCAAGTGCCCGCAAGTTAACCTAGATAGTCCAAGTGCCCCCTAGTAAACCTACATAATCCATGGGCCCGCTAGTTAACCTACATAGTGGAAGGGCCCACTAGTTAACCTGGATAGTCCAATTGCCCGCTAGTTAACCTAGATAGTCCAACTGCCCGCTAGTTAACCTACATAGTCCAAGTGCCAGCTAGGTAACCTAGACAGTCTAAGTGACCACTAGGTTACCTACATAGTCCAAGTGCCCATTCGTTAACCTACATAGTCCAAGTGCCCGCTAGGTAACGATGATAACCCAAGTGCCCGCTAGGGAACGTACATAGTCCAAGTGCCCGCTAAGTAACCTAGTTTGTCTAAGTGCCTGCTAGTAAACCTACATAGTCCAAGTGCCTGCTAGGTAAACTACATAGTCCAAGTGCCCACTAGGTAACCTAGACAGTCCAATTGCCCGCTAGTTAACCTAGACAGTCCAAGTACCGCTAGGGAATCTACACAGTCCAAGCGCCTGCTAGGGAACCTACATAGTCCAGGTGCTCGCTAGGCAACCTACATAGTCCACGTGTCCTTTAGTTAACCTAGATAGTCAAAGTGCCTGCTAGGTAACCTAGATAGTCCAAGTGCCCGTTAGGTAACCTTGATAGTCCAATTGCCAGTTAGCTATCCTAGATAGTCCAAGTGTCCGCTAGTTAACCTACATAGTCCAAGTGCCCGTTCGTTAACTTACATTGTCCAAGTGCGCGCTAGGTAACGTAGATAACCCAAGTGCCCGCTAGGGAACGTACATAGTCCAAGTGCCCACTAGGTAACCTAGACACTCCAATTGCCCCCTAGTTAACCTAGACAGTCCAAGTACCCGATAGTGAACCTACATAGTCCATTTGCCCGCTAGGGAACCTACATATACAAGTGCTCGCTAGGCAACCTACATAGTCCAAGTGCCCGTTCGTTAACCAAGAATGTCCAAGTGCCCGCTAGGTAACCTAGACAGTCCAAGTGCCCGCTAGGTTACCTACATAGTCCAAGTGCACGTTCGTTAACCTAGATTGTCCAAGTGCCTGCTGGTAACCTACATAGTCCAAATGCCCGCAAGGAAACCTACATAGTCTAAATGTCCGCTAGGCAACCTACATAATCCAAGTGCCCACTCTGGAAGATACATAGTCCAAGTGCCCGTTAGCTAACCTAGATAGTCCAAGGGCCCGCTAGTTGACCTACATAGTCCAAGTGCCAGCTAGGTAACCTAGATAGTGCAAGTGCCCGCTAGGGAACCTAGATAGTCCAAGTGCCTGTTAGCTAACCTAGATAGTCCAAGTGGTGGCTAGGTAACCTACATAGTCCAAGTGCCCGTTCGTTAACCTAGATAATCCAAGTGCCCGTTAGGTAACCTAGACAGTCCAAGTGCCCGCTAGTTGCCCTACATAGTCCAAATGCCCGTTAGTTAACCTAGATAGTCATAGTGCCTGCTAGGTAACCTAGGTAATCCAAGTGCCCGTTAGGTAACCTAGACAGTCCAAGTGCCCGCTAGTTGCCCTACATAGTCCAAATGCCTGTTAGTTAACCTAGATAGTCAAAGTGCCTGCTAGGTAACCTAGATAGTCCAAGTGCCCGCTAGATAACCTACATAGTCCAAGTGCCCGCTAGGTAACCTAAATAGTCCAAATGTCCGCTAGGGAAACTACATAGTCTAAGTGCCCGCAAGTTAACCTAGATAGTCCAAGTGCCCCCTAGTAAACCTACATAATTCATGGGCCCACTAGTTAAACTACATAGTGCAAGGGCCCACTAGTTAACCTGGATAGTCCAAGTGCCCGCTAGTTAACCTAGATAGTCAAGTGCCCGCTAGTTAACCTACATAGTCCAAGTGCCCGCTAGGTAACCTAGACAGTCCAAGTGACCACTAGGTTACCTACATAGTCCAAGTGCCCATTCGTTAACCTACATAGTCCAAGTGCCCGCTAGGTAACGTTGATAGCCCAAGTGCCCGCTAGGGAACGAACATAGTCCAAGTGCCCGCTAGGTAACCTAGATAGTCTAAGTGCCTGCTAGTAAACCTACATAGTCCAAGTGCCTGCTAGGTAAACTACATAGTCCAAGTGCCCACTAGGTAACCTAGACAGTCCAATTGCCCGCTAGTTAACCTAGACAGTCCAAGTACCGCTAGGGAATCTACATAGTCCAAGCGCCCGCTAGGGAACCTACATAGTCCAGGTGCTCGCTAGGCAACCTACATAGTCCACGTGTCCGTTAGTTAACCTAGATAGTCAAAGTGCCTGCTAGGTAACCTAGATAGTCCAAGTGCCCGTTAGGTAACCTTGATAGTCCAATTGCCAGTTAGCTATCCTAGATAGTCCAAGTGTCCGCTAGTTAACCTACATAGTCCAAGTGCCCGTTCGTTAACTTACATTGTCCAAGTGCCCGCTAGGTAACGTAGATAACCCAAGTGCCCGCTAGGGAACGTACAGAGTCCACGTGCCCACTAGGTAACCTAGACAGTCCAATTGCCCCTAGTTAACCTAGACAGTCCAAGTACCCGATAGGGAACCTACATAGTCCAAGTGCCCACTAGGGAACCTACATAGTCCAAGTGCTCGCTAGGCAACCTACATAGTCAAATTGCCCGTTAGTTAACCTAGATTGTCCAATTGCCCGTTAGCTAACCTAGATAGTCGAAGTGTCCCCTAGTTTAACTACATAGTCCAAGTGCCCGTTCGTTAACCTAGACAGTCCAAGTGCCCGCTAGGTTACCTACATAGTCCAAGTGCACGTTCGTTAACCTAGATAGTCCAAGTGCCCGCTGGTAACCTACATAGTCCAAGGGCCCGCTAGGTAACCTTGATAGTCCAAGTGCCTTCTAGTTAACCTACGTAGTCCAAGTGCCCGCTAGATAACCTACATAGTCCAAGTGCCCACTAGGTAACCTAAATAATCCAAATGCCCTCTAGGGAAACTACATAGTCCAAGTGCCCGTTAGTTAACCTTGATAGTCCAAGTGCCCGCTAGTAAACCTAGATAGTCCGAGGGCCTGCTAGTTAACCTAGATAGTCCAAGTGCCCGCTAGTTATCCTAAATCGTCCAAGTGTCCGCTAGGTAACCTAGATAGTCCAAGTGCCTGATAGCTAACCTACATAGTCCAAGTGTCCGTTCGTTAACCTAGATAGTCCAAGTGCCCATTGGGTAACCTGCATAGTCCAAGTGCCCGCTAGTTAACCTACATAGTCCAAGTGCCTTCTAAGGAGTCTACATAGTCCACGTGACCCCTAGGGAACCTACATAGTCCAAGTGCCCGTTAGGGAACCTACATAGTCCAAGTGCCCGCTAGGGAACCTACATAGTCCAAATGCCCGCTAGTTGACCTACATAGTCCAAGTGCCAGCTAGGTAACCTAGATAGTACAAGTGCCCGCTAGGGAACCTAGATAGTCCAAGTGGTGGCTAGGTAACCTACATAGTCCAAGTGCCCGTTCGTTAACCTAGATAATCCAAGTGCCCGTTAGGTAACCTAGACAGTCCAAGTGCCCGCTAGTTACCCTACATAGTCCAAGTGCCCGTTAGTTAACCTAGATAGTCAAAGTGCCTGCTAGGGAACCTACATAGTCCAAGTGCCCGCTAGTTAACCTAGATGTCCC
Organism: Tenrec ecaudatus; assembly: GCF_050624435.1. Lineage (NCBI taxonomy): Eukaryota > Metazoa > Chordata > Mammalia > Afrosoricida > Tenrecidae > Tenrec > Tenrec ecaudatus. Next base: position 280,565,718 of record NC_134530.1, on the reverse strand, counting down.
AAGTGCCCCCTAGTAAACCTACATAATCCATGGGCCCGCTAGTTAACCTACATAGTGCAAGGGCCCGCTAGTTAACCTAGATCGTGCAAGTGTCCGCTACTTAACCTACATAGTCCAAGTGCCAGCTAAGTAACCTTGATAGTCCAATTGCCCGCTAGGGATCCTTCATAATCCAAGTGCCTGCTAGGTAACCTAGATAGTCCAAGTGCCCGCTAGGGAAGGTACATAGTCCAAGTGTCCGCTAGGTAACCTAGAGAGTTCAAGTGACCGCTAGTTAACCTACATAGTCCAAGTGCCCGCTAGTTAACCTAGATAGTCCAAGTGCCCGCTAGTAAACCTAGATAGTCCAAGGGCCTGCTAGTTAACCTAGATAATCCAAGTGCCCGCTAGTTAACCTAAATCGTCCAAGTGTCCGCTAGGTAACCTACATAGTCCAAGTGCCTGCTAGGTAACCTAGATAGTCCAAGTGCCTGATACCTAACCTACATAGTCCAAGTGTCCGTTCGTTAACCTAGATAGTCCAAGTGCCCATTGGGTTACCTACATAGTCCAAGTGACCATTCGTTAACCTACATAGTCCAAGTGCCCGCTAGGTAACGTAGAAAGTCCAAGTGCCCGCTAGGGAACGTACATACTCCAAGTGGCCACTATGTAACCTAGACAGTCCAATTGCCCGCTAGTTAACCTAGACAGTCCAAGTACCCGATAGGGAACCTACATAGTCCAATTGCCCGCTAGGGAACCTACATACTCCAAGTGCTCGCTAGGCAACCTACATAGTCCAAGTGCCCGTTCGTTAACCTAGAATGTCCAAGTGCCCGCTAGGTAACCTAGACAGTCCAAGTGCCCGCTAGGTTACCTACATAGTCCAAGTGCACGTTCGTTAACCTAGATTGTCCAAGTGCCCGCTGGTAACCTACATAGTCCAAATGCCCGCAAGGAAACCTACATAGTCTAAATGTCCGCTAGGCAACCTACATAATCCAAGTGCCCACTCTGGAACATACATAGTCCAAGTGCCCGTTAGCTAACCTAGATAGTCCAAGGGCCCGCTAGTTGACCTACATAGTCCAAGTGCCAGCTAGGTAACCTAGATAGTACAAGTGCCCGCTAGGGAACCTAGATAGTCCAAGTGCCTGTTAGCTAACCTAGATAGTCCAAGTGGTGGCTAGGTAACCTACATAGTCCAAGTGCCCGTTCGTTAACCTAGATAATCCAAGTGCCCGTTAGGTAACCTAGACAGTCCAAGTGCCCGGTAGTTGCCCTACATAGTCCAAGTGCCCGTTAGTTAACCTAGATAGTCATAGTGCCTGCTAGGTAACCTAGGTAATCCAAGTGCCCGTTAGGTAACCTAGACAGTCCAAGTGCCCGCTAGTTGCCCTACATAGTCCAAATGCCCGTTAGTTAACCTAGATAGTCAAAGTGCCTGCTAGGTAACCTAGATAGTCCAAGTGCCCGCTAGATAACCTACATAGTCCAAGTGCCCGCTAGGTAACCTAAATAGTCCAAATGTCCGCTAGGGAAACTACATAGTCCAAGTGCCCGCAAGTTAACCTAGATAGTCCATGTGCCCCCTAGTAAACCTACATAATCCATGGGCCCGCTAGTTAAACTACATAGTGCAAGGGCCCACTAGTTAACCTGGATAGTCCAAGTGCCCGCTAGTTAACCTAGATAGTCAAGTGCCCGCTAGTTAACCTACATAGTCCAAGTGCACGCTAGGTAACCTAGACAGTCCAAGTGACCACTAGGTTACCTACATAGTCCAAGTGCCCATTCGTTAACCTACATAGTCCAAGTGCCCGCTAGGTAACTTTGATAGCCCAAGTGCCCGCTAGGGAACGAACATAGTCCAAGTGCCCGCTAGGTAACCTAGATAGTCTAAGTGCCTGCTAGTAAACCTACATAGTCCAAGTGCCTGCTAGGTAAACTACATAGTCCAAGTGCCCACTAGGTAACCTAGACAGTCCAATTGCCCGCTAGTTAACCTAGACAGTCCAAGTACCGCTAGGGAATCTACATAGTCCAAGCGCCCGCTAGGGAACCTACATAGTCCAGGTGCTCGCTAGGCAACCTACATAGTCCACGTGTCCGTTAGTTAACCTAGATAGTCAAAGTGCCTGCTAGGTAACCTAGATAGTCCAAGTGCCCGTTAGGTAACCTTGATAGTCCAATTGCCAGTTAGCTATCCTAGATAGTCCAAGTGTCCGCTAGTTAACCTACATAGTCCAAGTGCCCGTTCGTTAACTTACATTGTCCAAGTGCCCGCTAGGTAACGTAGATAACCCAAGTGCCCGCTAGGGAACGTACAGAGTCCACGTGCCCACTAGGTAACCTAGACAGTCCAATTGCCCCCTAGTTAACCTAGACAGTCCAAGTACCCGATAGGGAACCTACATAGTCCAAGTGCCCACTAGAGAACCTACATAGTCCAAGTGCTCGCTAGGCAACCTACATAGTCCAATTGCCCGTTAGATAACCTAGATTGTCCAATTGCCCGTTAGCTAACCTAGATTGTCGAAGTGTCCCCTAGTTAAACTACATAGTCCAAGTGCCCGTTCGTTAACCTAGACAGTCCAAGTGCCCGCTAGGTTACCTACATAGTCCAAGTGCACGTTCTTTAACCTAGATAGTCCAAGTGCCCGCTGGTAACCTACATAGTCCAAGGGCCCGCTAGGTAACCTTGATAGTCCAAGTGCCTTCTAGTTAACCTACGTAGTCCAAGTGCCCGCTAGATAACCTACATAGTCCAAGTGCCCACTAGGTAACCTAAATAATCCAAATGCCCTCTAGGGAAACTACATAGTCCAAGTGCCCGTTAGTTAACCTTGATAGTCCAAGTGCCCGCTAGTAAACCTAGATAGTCCGAGGGCCTGCTAGTTAACCTAGATAGTCCAAGTGCCCGCTAGTTATCCTAAATCGTCCAAGTGTCCGCTAGGTAACCTAGATAGTCCAAGTGCCTGATAGCTAACCTACATAGTCCAAGTGTCCGTTCGTTAACCTAGATAGTCCAAGTGCCCATTGGGTAACCTGCATAGTCCAAGTGCCCGCTAGTTAACCTACATAGTCCAAGTGCCTTCTAAGGAGCCTACATAGTCCACGTGACCCCTAGGGAACCTACATAGTCCAAGTGCCCGTTAGGGAACCTACATAGTCCAAGTGCCCGCTAGGGAACCTACATAGTCCAAATGCCCGCTAGTTGACCTACATAGTCCAAGTGCCAGCTAGGTAACCTAGATAGTACAAGTGCCCGCTAGGGAACCTAGATAGTCCAAGTGGTGGCTAGGTAACCTACATAGTCCAAGTGCCCGTTCGTTAACCTAGATAATCCTAGTGCCCGTTAGGTAACCTAGACAGTCCAAGTGCCCGCTAGTTACCCTACATAGTCCAAGTGCCCGTTAGTTAACCTAGATAGTCAAAGTGCCTGCTAGGTAACCTACATAGTCCAAGTGCCCGCTAGGAAACCTAAATAGTCCAAATGCCCGCTAGGGAAACTACATAGTCCAAGTGCCCGCTAGTTAACCTAGATGTCCCAAGTGCCCCCTAGTAAACCTACATAATCCATGGGCCCGCTAGTTAACCTACATAGTGCAAGGGCCCGCTAGTTAACCTAGATCGTGCAAGTGTCCGCAACTTAACCTACATAGTCCAAGTGCCAGCTAGGTAACCTTGATAGTCCAATTGCCCGCTAGGGATCCTTCATAATCCAAGTGCCTGCTAGGTAACCTAGATAGTCCAAGTGCCCGCTAGGGAAGGTACATAGTCCAAGTGTCCGCTAGGTAACCTAGAGAGTTCAAGTGCCCGCTAGTTAACCTACATAGTCCAAGTGCCCGCTAGTAAACCTAGATAGTCCAAGTGCCCGCTAGTAAACCTAGATAGTCCAAGGGCCTGCTAGTTAACCTAGATAATCCAAGTGCCCGCTAGTTAACCTAAATCGTCCAAGTGTCCGCTAGGTAACCTACATAGTCCAAGTGCCTGCTAGGTAACCTAGATAGTCCAAGTGCCTGATACCTAACCTACATAGTCCAAGTGTCCGTTCGTTAACCTAGATAGTCCAAGTGCCCATTGGGTTACCTACATAGTCCATGTGCCTGCCTGGTAACCTGGTTAGTCCAAGTGCCCGCTAGATAACCTACATAGTCCAAGTGCCTTCTAGGGAGCCTACATAGTCCACGTGACCGCTAGGGAACCTACATAGTCCAAGTGCCCGCTAGGTAACCTACATAGTCCAAATGCCCGCAAGGAAACCTACATAGTCTAAATGTCCGCTAGGCAACCTACATAATACAAGTGCCCACTCTGGAACATACACAGTCCAAGTGCTCGTTAGCTAACCTAGATAGTCCAAGGGCCCGCTAGTTGACCTACATAGTCCAAGTGCCAGCTAGGTAACCTAGATAGTACAAGTGCCCGCTAGGGAACCTAGATAGTCCAAGTGCCTGTTAGCTAACCTAGATAGTCCAAGTGGTGGCTAGGTAACCTACATAGTCCAAGTGCCCGTTCGTTAACCTAGATAATCCAAGTGCCCGTTAGGTAACCTAGACAGTCCAATTGCCCGCTAGTTACCCTACATAGTCCAAGTGCCCGTTAGTTAACCTAGATAGTCAAAGTGCCTGCTAGGTAACCTAGATAGTCCAAGTGTCCGCTAGATAACCTACATAGTCCAAGTGACCACTAGGTTACCTACATAGTCCAAGTGCCCGTTCGTTAACCTACATAGTCCAAGTGCCCGTTCGTTAACTTACATTGTCCAAGTGCCCGCCAGGTAACGTAGATAACCCAAGTGCCCGCTAGGGAAAGTACATAGTCCAAGTGCGCACTAGGTAACCTAGACAGTCCAATTGCCCCCTAGTTAACCTAGACAGTCCAAGTACCCGATAGGGAACCTACATAGTCCAAGTGCCCACTAGGGAACCTACATAGTCCAAGTGCTCGCTAGGCAACCTACATAGTCCAAGTGCCCGTTAGTTAACCTAGATTGTCCAATTGCCCGTTAGCTAACCTAGATAGTCGAAGTGTCCGCTAGTTAACCTACATAGTCCAAGTGCCCGTTCGTTAACCTAGATAGTCCAAGTGCCCGCTCGGTAACCTAGACAGTGCAAGTGCCCGCTAGGTTACCTACATACTCCAAGTGCACGTTCGTTAACCTAGATAGTCCAAGTGCCCGCTGGTAACCTACATAGTCCAAGGGCCCGTTAGGTAACCTTGATAGTCCAAGTGCCTTCTAGTTAACCTACGTAGTCCAAGTGCCCGTTAGATAACCTACATAGTCCAAGTGCCCACTAGGTAACCTAAATAATCCAAATGCCCGCTAGGAAAACTACATAGTCCAAGTGCCCGTTAGTTAACCTAGATTGTCCAAGTGCCCGCTAGTAAACCTAGATAGTCCAAGGGCCTGCTAGTTAACCTAGATAGTCCAAGTGCCCGCTCGTTAACCTAGAATGTCCAAGTGCCCGCTAGGTAACCTAGACAGTCCAAGTGCCCGCTAGGTTACCTACATAGTCCAAGTGCACGTTCGTTAACCTAGATTGTCCAAGTGCCCGCTGGTAACCTACATAGTCCAAATGCCCGCAAGGAAACCTACATAATCTAAATGTCCGCTAGGCAACCTACATAATCCAAGTGCCCACTCTGGAACATACATAGTCCAAGTGCCCGTTAGTTAACCTAGATAGTCCAAGTGCCCGCTAGTAAACCTAGATAGTCCAAGGGCCTGCTAGTTAACCTAGATAGTCCAAATGCCCGCTAGTTAACCTAAATCGTCCACGTGTCCGCTAGGTAACCTAGATAGTCCAAGTGCCTGATAGCTAACCTACATAGTCCAAGTGTCCGTTCGTTAACCTAGATAGTCCAAGTGCCCATTGGGTAACCTACATAGTCCAAGTGCCCGTTCGTTAACCTACATAGTCCAAGTGCCCGCTAGGTAACGTAGAAAGTCCAAGTGCCCGCTAGGGAACGTACATACTCCAAGTGCCCACTAGGTAACCTAGACAGTCCAATTGCCCGCTAGTTAACCTAGACAGTCCAAGTACCCGATAGGGAACCTACATAGTCCAATTGCCCGCTAGGGAACCTACATACTCCAAGTGCTCGCTAGGCAACCTACATAGTCCAAGTGCCCGTTCCTTAACCTAGAATGTCCAAGTGCGCGCTAGGTAACCTAGACAGTCCAAGTGCCCGCTAGGTTACCTACATAGTCCAAGTGCACGTTCGTTAACCTAGATTGTCCAAGTGCCCGCTGGTAACCTACATAGTCCAAATGCCCGCAAGGAAACCTACATAGTCTAAATGTCCGCTAGGCAACCTACATAATCCAAGTGCCCACTCTGGAACATACATAGTCCAAGTGCCCGTTAGCTAACCTAGATAGTCCAAGGGCCCGCTAGTTGACCTACATAGTCCAAGTGCCAGCTAGGTAACCTAGATAGTACAAGTGCCCGCTAGGGAACCTAGATAGTCCAAGTGCCTGTTAGCTAACCTAGATAGTCCAAGTGGTGGCTAGGTAACCTACATAGTCCAAGTGCCCGTTCGTTAACCTAGATAATCCAAGTGCCCGTTAGGTAACCTAGACAGTCCAAGTGCCCGCTAGTTGCCCTACATAGTCCAAATGCCCGTTAGTTAACCTAGATAATCATAGTGCCTGCTAGGTAACCTAGATAATCCAAGTGCCTGCTAGGTAACCTAGATAGTCCAAGTGCCCGCTAGATAACCTACATAGTCCAAGTGCCCGCTAGGTAACATAAATAGTCCAAATGTCCGCTAGGGAAACTACATAGTCCAAGTGCCCGCAAGTGAACCTAGATAGTCCAAGAGCCCCCTTGTAAACCTACATAATCCTTGGGCCCGCTAGTTAACCTACATAGTGCAAGGGCCCACTAGTTAACCTAGATAGTCCCAGTGCCCGCTAGTTAACCTAGATAGTCAAGTGCCCGCCTGTTAACCTACATAGTCCAAGTGCCCGATAGGTAACCTAGACAGTCCAAGTGACCACTAGGTTACCTACATAGTCCAAGTGCCCATTCGTTAACCTACATAGTCCAAGTGCCCGCTAGGTAACGTTGATAGCCCAAGTGCCCGCTAGGGAACGTACATAGTCCAAGTGCCCGCTAGGTAACCTAGTAAGTCTAAGTGCCTGCTAGTAAACCTACATAGTCCAAGTGCCTGCTAGGTAAACTACATAGTCCAAATGCCCACTAGGTAACTTAGACAGTCCAATTGCCCGCTAGTTAACCTAGACAGTCCAAGTACCGCGAGGGAATCTACATAGTCCAAGCGCCCACTAGGGAACCTACATAGTCCAGGTGCTCGCTAGGCAACCTACATAGTCCACGTGCCCGTTAGTTAACCTAGATAGTCAAAGTGCCTGCTAGGTAACCTAGATAGTCCAAGTGCCCGTTAGGTAACCTTGATAGTCCAATTGCCCGTTAGCTATCCTAGATAGTCCAAGTGTCCGCTAGTTAACCTACATAGTCCAAGTGCCCGTTCGTTAACTTACATTGTCCAAGTGCCCGCTAGGTAACGTAGATAACCCAAGTGCCCGCTAGGGAACGTACATAGTCCAAGTGCCCACTAGGTAACCTAGACAGTCCAATTGCCCCCTAGTTAACCTAGACAGTCCAAGTACCCGATAGGGAACCTACATAGTCCAAGAGCCCACTAGGGAACCTACATAGTCCAAGTGCTCGCTAGGCAACCTACATAGTCCAAGTGCCCGTTAGTTAACCTATATTGTCCAATTGCCCGTTAGCTAACCTAGATAGTCGAAGTGTCCGCTAGTTAACCTACATAGTCCAAGTGCCCGTTCGTTAACCTAGATAGTCCAAGTGCCCGCTAGGTAACCTAGACAGTCCAAGTGCCCGCTAGGTTACCTACATAGTCCAAGTGCACGTTCGTTAACCTAGATAGTCCAAGTGCCCGCTGGTAACCTACATAGTCCAAGGGCCCGCTAGGTAACCTTGATAATCCAAGTGCCTTCTAGTTAACCTACGTAGTCCAAGTGCCCGCTAGATAACCTACATAGTCCAAGTGCCCACTAGGTAACCTAAATAATCCTAATGCCCGCTAGGGAAACTACATAGTCCAAGTGCCTGTTAGTTTACCTTGATAGTCCAAGTGCCCGCTAGTAAACCTAGATAGTCCGAGGGCCTGCTAGTTAACCTAGATAGTCCAAGTGCCCGCTAGTTATCCTTAATCGTCCAAGTGTCCGCTAGGTAACCGAGATAGTCCAAGTGCCTGATAGCTAACCTACATAGTCCAAGTGTCCGTTCGTTAACCTAGATAGTCCAAGTGCCCATTGGGTAACCTACATAGTCCAAGTGCCCGCTAGTTAACGTACATAGTCCAAGTGCCTTCTAGGGAGCCTACATAGTCCACGTGACCCCTAGGGAACCTACATAGTCCAAGTGCCCGTTAGGGAACCTACATAGTCCAAGTGCCTGCTAGGGAACCTACATAGTCCAAATGCCCGCAAGGAAACCTACATAGTCTAAATGTCCGCTAGGCAACCTACATAATCCAAGTGCCCGTTAGCTAACCTAGATAGTCCAAGGGCCCGCTAGTTGACCTACATAGTCCAAGTGCCAGCTAGGTAACCTAGATAGTACAAGTGCCCGCTAGGGAACCTAGATATTCCAAGTGGTGGCTAGGTAACCTACATAGTCCAAGTGCCCGTTCGTTAACCTAGTTAATCCAAGTGCCCGTTAGATAACCTAGACAGTCCAAGTGCCCGCTAGTTACCCTACATAGTCCAAGTGCCCGTTAGTTAACCTAGATAGTCAACGTGCCTGCTAGGTAACCTACATAGTCCAAGTGCCCGCTAGGCAACCTAAATAGTCCAAATGCACGCTAGGGAAACTACATAGTCCAAGTGCCCGCTAGTTAACCTAGATGTCCCAAGTGCCCCCTAGTAAACCTACATAATCCATGGGCCCGCTAGTTAACCTACATAGTGCAAGGGCCCGCTAGTTAACCTAGATCGTGCAAGTGTCCGCTACTTAACCTACATAGTCCAAGTGCCAGCTAGGTAACCTAGATAGTCCAATTGCCCGCTAGGGATCCTTCATAATCCAAGTGCCTGCTAGGTAACCTAGATAGTCCAAGTGCCCGCTAGGGAAGGTACATAGTCCAAGTGTCCGCTAGGTAACCTAGAGAGTTCAAGTGACCGCTAGTTAACCTACATAGTCCAAGTGCCCGCTAGTTAACCTAGATAGTCCAAGTGCCCGCTAGTAAACCTAGATAGTCCAAGGGCCTGCTAGTTAACCTAGATAGTCCAAGTGCCCGCTAGTTAACCTAAATCGTCCAAGTGTCCGCTAGGTAACCTACATAGTCCAAGTGCCTGCTAGGTAACCTAGATAGTCCAAGTGCCTGATACCTAACCTACATAGTCCAAGTGTCCGTTCGTTAACCTAGATAGTCCAAGTGCCCATTGGGTAACCTACATAGTCCATGTGCCCGCCTGGTAACCTGGTTAGTCCAAGTGCCCGCTAGTTAACCTACATAGTCCAAGTGCCTTCTAGGGAGCCTACATAGTCCACGTGACCGCTAGGGAACCTACATAGTCCAAGTGCCCGCTAGGTAACCTACATAGTCCAAATGCCCGCAAGGAAACCTACATAGTCTAAATGTCCGCTAGGCAACCTACATAATACAAGTGCCCACTCTGGAACATACATAGTCCAAGTGCCCGTTAGCTAACCTAGATAGTCCAAGGGCCCGCTAGTTGACCTACATAGTCCAAGTGCCAGCTAGGTAACCTAGATAGTACAAGTGCCCGCTAGGGAACCTAGATAGTCCAAGTGCCTGTTAGCTAACCTAGATAGTCCAAGTGGTGGCTAGGTAACCTACATAGTCCAAGTGCCCGTTCGTTAACCTAGATAATCCAAGTGCCCGTTAGGTAACCTAGACAGTCCAAGTGCCCGCTAGTTACCCTACATAGTCCAAGTGTCCGTTAGTTAACATAGATAGTCAAAGTGCCTGCTAGGTAACATAGATAGTCCAAGTGTCCGCTAGATAACCTACATAGTCCAAGTGACCACTAGGTTACCTACATAGTCCAAGTGCCCGTTCGTTAACCTACATGGTCCAAGTGCCCGTTCGTTAACTTACATTGTCCAAGTGCCCGCTAGGTAACGTAGATAACCCAAGTGCCCGCTAGGGAACGTACATAGTCCAAGTGCCCACTAGGTAACCTAGACAGTCAAATTGCCCCCTAGTTAACCTAGACAGTCCAAGTACCCGATAGGGAACCTACATAGTCCAAGTGCCCACTAGGGAACCTACATGGTCCAAGTGCTCGCTAGGCAACCTACATAGTCCAAGTGCCCGTTAGTTAACCTAGATTGTCCAATTGCCCGTTAGCTAACCTAGATAGTCGAAGTGTCCGCTAGTTAACCTACATAGTCCAAGTGCCCGTTCGTTAACTTAGATAGTCCAAGTGCCCGCTAGGTAACCTAGACAGTCCAAGTGCCCGCTAGGTTACCTACATAGTCCAAGTGCACGTTCGTTAACCTAGATAGTCCAAGTGCCCGCTGGTAACCTACATAGTCCAAGGGCCCGTTAGGTAACCTTGATAGTCCAAGTGCCTTCTAGTTAACCTACGTAGTCCAAGTGCCCGCTAGATAACCTACATAGTCCAAGTGCCCACTAGGTAACCTAAATAATTCAAATGCCCTCGAGGGAAACTACATAGTCCAAGTGCCCGTTAGTTAACCTAGATAGTCCAAGTGCCCGCTAGTAAACCTAGATAGTCCAAGGGCGTGCTAGTTAACCTAGATAGTCCAAGTGCCCGCTCGTTAACCTAAATCGTCCACGTGTCCGCTAGGTAACCTAGATAGTCCAAGTGCCTGATAGCTAACCTACATAGTCCAAGTGTCCGTTCGTTAACTTAGATAGTCCAAGTGCCCATTGGGTAACCTACATAGTCCAAGTGCCCGCTAGTTAACCTACATAGTCCAAGTGCCTTCTAGGGAGCCTACATAGTCCACGTGACCGCTAGGGAACCTACATAGTCCAAGTGCCCGTTAGGGAACCTACATTGTCCAAGTGCCTGCTAGGTAACCTACATAGTCCAAGTGCCCGCTGGTAACCTACATAGTCCAAATGCCCGCAAGGAAACCTACATAGTCTAAATGTCCGCTAGGCAACCTACATACTCCAAGTGCCCACTCTGGAACATACATTGTCCAAGTGCCCGTTAGCTAACCTAGATAGTCCAAGGGCCCGCTAGTTGACCTACATAGTCCAAGTGCCAGCTAGGTAACCTAGATAGTACAAGTGCCCGCTAGGGAACCTAGATAGTCCAAGTGCCTGTTAGCTAACCTAGATAGTCCAAGTGGTGGCTAGGTAACCTACATAGTCCAAGTGCCTGATAGGTAAACTACATAGTCCAAGTGCCCACTAGGTAACTTAGACAGTCCAATTGCCCACTAGTTTACCTAGACAATCCAAGTAACCGCTAGGGAACCTACATAGTCCAAGTGCTCTCTAGGAAACCTACATAGTCCAAGTGCCTGTTAGTTAACCTAGATAGTCAAAGTGCCTGCTAGGTAACCTAGATAGTCCAAGTGCCCGCTAGGTAACCTACATATTCCAAGTGCACGTTCGTTAACCTAGATAATCCAAGTGCCCGTTAGGTAACCTAGACAGTCCAAGTGCCCGCTAGTTGCCCTACATAGTCCAATTGCCCGTTAGTTAACCTAGATAGTCAAAGTGCCTGCTAGGTAACCTAGATAGTCCAAGTGCCCGCTAGATAACCGACATAGTCCAAGTGCCCGCTAGGTAACCTAAATAGTCCAAATGTCCGCTAGGGAAACTACATAGTCCAAGTGCCCGCAAGTTAACCTACGTAGTCCAAGTGCCCCCTAAAAAACCTACATAATCCATGGGCCCGCTAGTTAACCTACATAGTGCAAGGGCCCACTAGTTAACCTGGATAGTCCAAGTGCCCGCTAGTAAACCTAGATAGTCCAACTGCCCGCTTGTTAACCTACATAGTCCAAGTGCCCGCTAGGTAACCTAGACAGTCCAAGTGACCACTAGGTTACCTACATAGTCCAAGTGCCCATTCGTTAACCTACATAGTCCAAGTGCCCGCTAGGTAACGTTGATAGCCCAAGTGCCCGCTAGGGAACGTACATAGTCCAAGTGTCCGCTAGGTAACCTAGATAGTCTAAGTGCCTGCTAGTAAACCTACATAGTCCAAGTGACTGCTAGGTAAACTACATAGTCCAAGTGCCCACTAGGTAACCTAGACAGTCCAATTGCCCGCTAGTTAACCTAGACAGTCCAAGTACCGCTAGGGAATCTACATAGTCCAAGCGTCCGCTAGGGAACCTACATAGTCCAGGTGCTCGCTAGGCAACCTACATAGTCCACGTGTCCGTTAGTTAACCTAGATAGTCAAAGTGCCTGCTAGGTAACCTAGATAGTCCAAGTGCCCGTTAGGTAACCTTGATAGTCCAATTGCCAGTTAGCTATCCTAAATAGTCCAAGTGTCCGCTAGTTAACCTACATAGTCCAAGTGCCCGTTCGTTAACTTACATTGTCCAAGTGCCCGCTAGGTAACGTAGATAACCCAAGTGCCCGCTAGGGAACGTACAGAGTCCACGTGCCCACTAGGTAACCTAGACAGTCCAATTGCCCCCTAGTTAACCTAGACAGTCCAAGTACCCGATAGGGAACCTACATAGTCCAAGTGCCCACTAGGGAACCTACATAGTCCAAGTGCTCGCTAGGCAACCTACATAGTCCAATTGCCCGTTAGTTAACCTAGATTGTCCAATTGCCCGTTAGCTAACCTAGATAGTCGAAGTGTCCCCTAGTTAACCTACATAGTCCAAGTGCACGTTCGTTAACCTAGATAGTCCAAGTGCCCGCTAGGTAACCTAGACAGTCCAAGTGCCCGCTAGGTTACCTACATAGTCCAAGTGCACGTTCGTTAACCTAGATAGTCCAAGTGCCCGCTGGTAACCTACATAGTCCAAGGGCCCGCTAGGTAACCTTGATAGTCCAAGTGCCTTCTAGTTAACCTACGTAGTCCAAGTGCCCGCTAGATAACCTACATAGTCCAAGTGCCCACTAGGTAACCTAAATAATCCAAATGCCCGCTAGGGAAACTACATAGTCCAAGTGCCCGTTAGTTAAACTAGATAGTCCAAGTGCCCGCTAGTAAACCTAGATAGTCCAAGGGCCTGCTAGTTAACCTAGATCGTCCAAGTGCCCGCTAGTTATCCTAAATCGTCCAAGTGTCCGCTAGGTAACCTAGATAGTCCAAGTGCCTGATAGCTAACCTACATAGTCCAAGTGTCCGTTCGTTAACCTAGATAGTCCAAGTGCCCATTGGGTAACCTACATAGTCCAAGTGCCCGCTAGTTAACCTACATAGTCCAAGTGCCTTCTAGGGAGCCTACATAGTCCACGTGACCCCTAGGGAACCTACATAGTCCAAGTGCCCGTTAGGGAACCTACATAGTCCAAGTGCCCGCTAGGGAACCTACATAGTCCAAATGCCCGCTAGTTGACCTACATAGTCCAAGTGCCAGCTAGGTAACCCAGATAGTACAAGGGCCCGCTAGGGAACCTAGATAGTCCAAGTGGTGGCTAGGTAACCTACATAGTCCAAGTGCCCGTTCGTTAACCTAGATAATCCAAGTGCCCGTTAGGTAACCTAGACAGTCCAAGTGCCCGCTAGTTATCCTACATAGTCCAAGTGCCCGTTAGTTAACCTAGATAGTCAAAGTGCCTGCTAGGTAACCTACATAGTCCAAGTGCCCGCTAGGCAACCTAAATAGTCCAAATGCCCGCTAGGGAAACTACATAGTCCAAGTGCCCGCTAGTTAACCTAGATGTCCCAAGTGCCCCCAGTAAACCTACATAATCCATGGGCCCGCTAGGTAACCTACATAGTGCAAGGGCCCGCTAGTTAACCTAGATCGTGCAAGTGTCCGCTACTTAACCTAAGTAGTCCAAGTGCCAGCTAGGTAACCTAGATAGTCCAATTGCCCGCTAGGGATCCTTCATAATCCAAGTGCCTGCTAGGTAACCTAGATAGTCCAAGTGCCCGCTAGGGAAGGTACATAGTCCAAGTGTCCGCTAGGTAACCTAGAGAGTTCAAGTGACCGCTAGTTAACCTACATAGTCCAAGTGCCCGCTAGTTAACCTAGATAGTCCAAGTGCCCGCTAGTAAACCTAGATAGTCCAAGGGCCTGCTAGTTAACCTAGATAGTCCAAGTGCCCGCTAGTTAACCTAAATCGTCCAAGTGTCCGCTAGGTAACCTACATAGTCCAAGTGCCTGCTAGGTAACCTAGATAGTCCAAGTGCCTGATACCTAACCTACATAGTCCAAGTGTCCGTTCGTTAACCTAGATAGTCCAAGTGCCCATTGGGTAACCTACATAGTCCATGTGCCCGCCTGGTAACCTGGTTAGTCCAAGTGCCCGCTAGTTAACCTACATAGTCCAAGTGCCTTCTAGGGAGCCTACATAGTCCACGTGACCGCTAGGGAACCTACATAGTCCAAGTGCCCGCTAGGTAACCTACATAGTCCAAATGCCCGCAAGGAAACCTACATAGTCTAAATGTCCGCTAGGCAACCTACATAATACAAGTGCCCACTCTGGAACATACATAGTCCAAGTGCCCGTTAGCTAACCTAGATAGTCCAAGGGCCCGCTAGTTGACCTACATAGTCCAAGTGCCAGCTAGGTAACCTAGATAGTACAAGTGCCCGCTAGGGAACCTAGATAGTCCAAGTGCCTGTTAGCTAACCTAGATAGTCCAAGTGGTGGCTAGGTAACCTACATAGTCCAAGTGCCCGTTCGTTAACCTAGATAATCCAAGTGCCCGTTAGGTAACCTAGACAGTCCAAGTGCCCGCTAGTTACCCTACATAGTCCAAGTGCCCGTTAGTTAACATAGATAGTCAAAGTGCCTGCTAGGTAACCTAGATAGTCCAAGTGTCCGCTAGATAACCTACATAGTCCAAGAGACCACTAGGTTACCTACATAGTCCAAGTGCCCGTTCGTTAACATACATAGTCCAAGTGCCCGTTCGTTAACTTACATTGTCCAAGTGCCCGCTAGGTAACGTAGATAACCCAAGTGCCCGCTAGGGAACGTACATAGTCCAAGTGCCCACTAGGTAACCTAGACAGTCCAATTGCCCCCTAGTTAACCTAGACAGTCCAAGTACCCGATAGGGAACCTACATAGTCCAAGTGCCCACTAGGGAACCTACATAGTCCAAGTGCTCGCTAGGCAACCTACATAGTCCAAGTGCCCGTTAGTTAACCTAGATTGTCCAATTGCCCGTTAGCTAACCTAGATAGTCGAAGTGTCCGCTAGTTAACCTACATAGTCCAAGTGCCCGTTCGTTAACCTAGATAGTCCAAGTGCCCGCTAGGTAACCTAGACAGTCCAAGTGCCCGCTAGGTTACCTACATAGTCCAAGTGCACGTTCGTTAACCTAGATAGTCCAAGTGCCCGCTGGTAACCTACATAGTCCAAGGGCCCGTTAGGTAACCTTGATAGTCCAAGTGCCTTCTAGTTAACTTACGTAGTCCAAGTGCCCGCTAGATAACCTACATAGTCCAAGTGCCCACTAGGTAACCTAAATAATCCAAATGCCCTCTAGGGAAACTACATAGTCCAAGTGCCCGTTAGTTAACCTAGATAGTCCAAGTGCCCGCTAGTAAACCTAGATAGTCCAAGGGCCTGCTAGTTAACCTAGATAGTCCAAGTGCCCGCTCGTTAACCTAAATCGTCCACGTGTCCGCTAGGTAACCTAGATAGTCCAAGTGCCTGATAGCTAACCTACATAGTCCAAGTGTCCGTTCGTTAACCTAGATAGTCCAAGTGCCCATTGGGTAACCTACATAGTCCAAGTGCCCGCTAGTTAACCTACATAGTCCAAGTGCCTTCTAGGGAGCCTACATAGTCCACGTGACCGCTAGGGAACCTACATAGTCCAAGTGCCCGTTAGGGAACCTACATAGTCCTAGTGCCTGCTAGGTAACCTACATAGTCCAAATGCCCGCAAGGAAACCTACATAGTCTAAATGTCCGCTAGGCAACCTACATAATCCAAGTACCCGCTCTGGAACATACATAGTCCAAGTGCCCGTTAGCTAACCTAGAGAGTCCAAGGGCCCGCTAGTTGACCTACATAGTCCAAGTGCCAGCTAGGTAACCTAGATAGTACAAGTGCCCGCTAGGGAACCTAGATAGTCCAAGTGGTGGCTAGGTAACCTACATAGTCCAAGTGCCCGTTCGTTAACCTAGATAATCCAAGTGCCCGTTAGGTAACCTAGACAGTCCAAGTGCCCGCTAGTTACCCTACATAGTCCAAGTGCCCTTAGTTAACCTAGATAGTCAAAGTGCCTGCTAGGTAACCTACATAGTCCAAGTGCCCGCTGGTAACCTACATAGTCCAAATGCCCGCAAGGAAACCTACATAGTCTAAATGTCCGGTAGGCAACCTACATACTCCAAGTGCCCACTCTGGAACATACATTGTCCAAGTGCCTGTTAGCTAACCTAGATAGTCCAAGGGCCCGCTAGTTGACCTACATAGTCCAAGTGCCAGCTAGGTAACCTAGATAGTACAAGTGCCCGCTGGGGAACCTAGATAGTCCAAGTGCCTGTTAGCTAACCTAGATAGTCCAAGTGGTGGCTAGGTAACCTACAGGTCCAAGTGCCCGTTCGTTAACCTAGATAATCCAAGTGCCCGTTAGGTAACCTAGACAGTCCAAGTGCCCGCTAGTTGCCCTACATAGTCCAAATGCCCGTTAGTTAACCTAGATAGTCAAAGTGCCTGCTAGGTAACCTAGATAGTCCAAGTGCCCGCTAGATAACCTACATAGTCCAAGTGCCCGCTAGGTAACCTAAATAGTCCAAATGTCCGCTAGGGAAACTACATAGTCAAAGTGCCCGCAAGTTAACCTACGTAGTCCAAGTGCCCCCTAAAAAACCTACATAATCCATGGGCCCGCTAGTTAACCTACATAGTGCAAGGGCCCACTAGTTAACCTGGATAGTCCAAGTGCCCGCTAGTTAACCTAGATAGTCCAAGTGCCCGCTAGTTAACCTACATAGTCCAAGTGCCCGCTAGGTAACCTAGACAGTCCAAGTGACCACTAGGTTACCTACATAGTCCAAGTGCCCATTCGTTAACCTACATAGTCCAAGTGCCCGCTAGGTAACGTTGATAGCCCAAGTGCCCGCTAGGGAACGTACATAGTCCAAGTGCCCGCTAGGTAACCTAGATAGTCTAAGTGCCTGCTAGTAAACCTACATAGTCCAAGTGCCTGCTAGGTAAACTACATAGTCCAAGTGCCCACTAGGTAACCTAGACAGTCCAATTGCCCGCTAGTTAACCTAGACAGTCCAAGTACCGCTAGGGAATCTACATAGTCCAAGCGTCCGCTAGGGAACCTACATAGTCCAGGTGCTCGCTAGGCAACCTACATAGTCCACGTGTCCGTTAGTTAACCTAGATAGTCAAAGTGCCTGCTAGGTAACCTAGATAGTCCAAGTGCCCGTTAGGTAACCTTGATAGTCCAATTGCCAGTTAGCTATCCTAGATAGTCCAAGTGTCCGCTAGTTAACCTACATAGTCCAAGTGCCCGTTCGTTAACTTACATTGTCCAAGTGCCCGCTAGGTAACGTAGATAACCCAAGTGCCCGCTAGGGAACGTACATAGTCCACGTGCCCACTAGGTAACCTAGACAGTCCAATTGCCCCCTAGTTAACCTAGACAGTCCAAGTACCCGATAGGGAACCTACATAGTCCAAGTGCCCACTAGGGAGCCTACATAGTCCAAGTGCTCGCTAGGCAACCTACATAGTCCAATTGCCCGTTAGTTAACCTAGATTGTCCAATTGCCCGTTAGCTAACCTAGATAGTCGAAGTGTCCCCTAGTTAACCTACATAGTCCAAGTGCCCGTTCGTTAACATAGATAGTCCAAGTGCCCGCTAGGTAACCTAGACAGTCCAAGTGCCCGCTAGGTTACCTACATAGTCCAAGTGCACGTTCGTTAACCTAGATAGTCCAAGTGCCCGCTGGTAACCTACATAGTCCAAGGGCCCGCTAGGTAACCTTGATAGTCCAAGTGCCTTCTAGTTAACCTACGTAGTCCAAGTGCCCGCTAGATAACCTACATAGTCCAAGTGCCCACTAGGTAACCTAAATAATCCAAATGCCCGCTAGGGAAACTACATAGTCCAAGTGCCCGTTAGTTAAACTAGATAGTCCAAGTGCCCGCTAGTAAACCTAGATAGTCCAAGGGCCTGCTAGTTAACCTAGATCGTCCAAGTGCCCGCTAGTTATCCTAAATCGTCCAAGTGTCCGCTAGGTAACCTAGATAGTCCAAGTGCCTGATAGCTAACCTACATAGTCCAAGTGTCCGTTCGTTAACCTAGATAGTCCAAGTGCCCATTGGGTAACCTACATAGTCCAAGTGCCCGCTAGTTAACCTACATAGTCCAAGTGCCTTCTAGGGAGCCTACATAGTCCACGTGACCCCTAGGGAACCTACATAGTCCAAGTGCCCGTTAGGGAACCTACATAGTCCAAGTGCCCGCTAGGGAACCTACATAGTCCAAATGCCCGCTAGTTGACCTACATAGTCCAAGTGCCAGCTAGGTAACCCAGATAGTACAAGGGCCCGCTAGGGAACCTAGATAGTCCAAGTGGTGGCTAGGTAACCTACATAGTCCAAGTGCCCGTTCGTTAACCTAGATAATCCAAGTGCCCGTTAGGTAACCTAGACAGTCCAAGTGCCCGCTAGTTACCCTACATAGTCCAAGTGCCCGTTAGTTAACCTAGATAGTCAAAGTGCCTGCTAGGTAACCTACATAGTCCAAGTGCCCGCTAGGCAACCTAAATAGTCCAAATGCCCGCTAGGGAAACTACATAATCCAAGTGCCCGCTAGTTAACCTAGATGTCCCAAGTGCCCCCAGTAAACCTACATAATCCATGGGCCCGCTAGGTAACCTACATAGTGCAAGGGCCCGCTAGTTAACCTAGATCGTGCAAGTGTCCGCTACTTAACCTACATAGTCCAAGTGCCAGCTAGGTAACCTAGATAGTCCAATTGCCCGCTAGGGATCCTTCATAATCCAAGTGCCTGCTAGGTAACCTAGATAGTCCAAGTGCCCGCTAGGGAAGGTACATAGTCCAAGTGTCCGCTAGGTAACCTAGAGAGTTCAAGTGACCGCTAGTTAACCTACATAGTCCAAGTGCCCGCTAGTTAACCTAGATAGTCCAAGTGCCCGCTAGTAACCTAGATAGTCCAAGGGCCTGCTAGTTAACCTAGATAGTCCAAGTGCCCGCTAGTTAACCTAAATCGTCCAAGTGTCCGCTAGGTAACCTACATAGTCCAAGTGCCTGCTAGGTAACCTAGATAGTCCAAGTGCCTGATACCTAACCTACATAGTCCAAGTGTCCGTTCGTTAACCTAGATAGTCCAAGTGCCCATTGGGTAACCTACATAGTCCATGTGCCCGCCTGATAACCTGGTTAGTCCAAGTGCCCGCTAGTTAACCTACATAGTCCAAGTGCCTTCTAGGGAGCCTACATAGTCCACGTGACCGCTAGGGAACCTACATAGTCCAAGTGCCCGCTAGGTAACCTACATAGTCCAAATGCCCGCAAGGAAACCTACATAGTCTAAATGTCCGCTAGGCAACCTACATAATACAAGTGCCCACTCTGGAACATACATAGTCCAAGTGCCCGTTAGCTAACCTAGATAGTCCAAGGGCCCGCTAGTTGACCTACATAGTCCAAGTGCCAGCTAGGTAACCTAGATAGTACAAGTGCCCGCTAGGGAACCTAGATAGTCCAAGTGCCTGTTAGCTAACCTAGATAGTCCAAGTGGTGGCTAGGTAACCTACATAGTCCAAGTGCCCATTCGTTAACCTAGATAATCCAAGTGCCCGTTAGGTAACCTAGACAGTCCAAGTGCCCGCTAGTTACCCTACATAGTCCAAGTGCCCGTTAGTTAACATAGATAGTCAAAGTGCCTGCTAGGTAACCTAGATAGTCCAAGTGTCCGCTAGATAACCTACATAGTCCAAGAGACCACTAGGTTACCTACATAGTCCAAGTGCCCGTTCGTTAACTTACATTGTCCAAGTGCCCGCCAGGTAACGTAGATAACCCAAGTGCCCGCTAGGGAACGTACATAGTCCAAGTGCCCACTAGGTAACCTAGACAGTCCAATTGCCCCCTAGTTAACCTAGACAGTCCAAGTACCCGATAGGGAACCTACATAGTCCAAGTGCCCACTAGGGAAACTACATAGTCCAAGTGCTCGCTAGGCAACCTATATAGTCCAAGTGCCCGTTAGTTAACCTAGATTGTCCAATTGCCCGTTAGCTAACCTAGATAGTCGAAGTGTCCGCTAGTTAACCTACATAGTCCAAGTGCCCGTTCGTTAACCTAGATAGTCCAAGTGCCCGCTCGGTAACCTAGACAGTCCAAGTGCCCGCTATGTTACCTACATAGTCCAAGTGCACGTTCGTTAACCTACATAGTCCAAGTGCCCGCTGGTAACCTAGATAGTCCAAGGGCCCGCTAGGGAAGGTACATAGTCCAAGTGCCCGCTAGTTAACCTAGATAGTCCAAGTGCCCGCTAGTAAACCTAGATAGTCCAAGGGCCTGCTAGTTAACCTAGATAATCCAAGTGCCCGCTAGTTAACCTAAATCGTTCAAGTGTCCGCTAGGTAACCTACATAGTCCAAGTGCCTGCTAGGTAACCTAGATAGTCCAAGTGCCTGATACCTAACCTACATAGTCCAAGTGTCCGTTCGTTAACCTAGATAGTCCAAGTGCCCATTGGGTAACCTACATAGTCCATGTGCCCGCCTGGTAACCTGGTTAGTCCAAGTGCCCGCTAGTTAACCTACATAGTCCAAGTGCCTTCTAGGGAGCCTACATAGTCCACGTGACCGCTAGGGAACCTACATAGTCCCAGTGCCCGCTAGGTAACCTACATAGTCCAAATGCCCGCAAGGAAACCTACATAGTCTAAATGTCCGCTAGGCAACCTACATAATACAAGTGCCCACTCTGGAACATACATAGTCCAAGTGCCCGTTAGCTAACCTAGATCGTCCAAGGGCCCGCTAGTTGACCTACATAGTCCAAGTGCCAGCTAGGTAACCTAGATAGTACAAGTGCCCGCTAGGGAACCTAGATAGTCCAAGTGCCTGTTAGCTAACCTAGATAGTCCAAGTGGTGGCTAGGTAACCTACATAGTCCAAGTGCCCGTTCGTTAACCTAGATAATCCAAGTGCCCGTTAGGTAACCTAGACAGTCCAATTGCCCGCTAGTTACCCTATATAGTCCAAGTGCCCGTTAGTTAACCTAGATAGTCAAAGTGCCTGCTAGGTAACCGAAATAGTCCAAGTGTCCGCTAGATAACCTACATAGTCCAAGTGACCACTAGGTTACCTACATAGTCCAAGTGCCCATTCGTTAACCTAGATAGTCCAAGTGCCCGATAGGGAACCTACATAGTCCAAGTGCCCACTAGGGAAACTACATTGTACAAGTGCTCGCTAGGCAACCTACATAGTCCAAGTGCCCGTTAGTTAACCTAGATTGTCCAATTGCCCGTTAGCTAACCTAGATAGTCGAAGTGTCCGCTAGTTAACCTACATAGTCCAAGTGCCCGTTCGTTAACCTAGATAGTCCAAGTGCCCGCTCGGTAACCTAGACAGTCCAAGTGCCCGCTAGGTTACCTACATAGTCCAAGTGCACGTTCGTTAACCTAGATAGTCCAAGTGCCCACTGGTAACCTACATAGTCCAAGGGCCCGTTAGGTAACCTTGATAGTCCAAGTGCCCGCTAGTTGACCTACATAGTCCAAGTGCCAGCTAGGTAACCTAGATAGTACAAGTGCCCGCTAGGGAACCTAGATAGTCCAAGTGCCTGTTAGCTAACCTAGATAGTCCAAGTGGTGGCTAGGTAACCTACATAGTCCAAGTGCCCGTTCGTTAACCTAGATAATCCAAGTGCCCGTTAGGTAACCTAGACAGTCCAATTGCCCGCTAGTTACCCTACATAGTCCAAGTGCCCGTTAGTTAACCTAGATAGTCAAAGTGCCTGCTAGGTAACCGAAATAGTCCAAGTGTCCGCTAGATAACCTACATAGTCCAAGTGACCACTAGGTTACCTACATAGTCCAAGTGCCCGTTCGTTAACCTAGATAGTCCAAGTGCCCGATAGGGAACCTACATAGTCCAAGTGCCCACTAGGGAAACTACATAGTACAAGTGCTCGCTAGGCAACCTACATAGTCCAAGTGCCCGTTAGTTAACCTAGATTGTCCAATTGCCCGTTAGCTAACCTAGATAGTCGAAGTGTCCACTAGTTAACCTACATAGTCCAAGTGCCCGTTCGTTAACCTAGATAGTCCAAGTGCCCGCTCGGTAACCTAGACAGTCCAAGTGCCCGCTAGGTTACCTACATAGTCCAAGTGCACGTTCGTTAACCTAGATAGTCCAAGTGCCCACTGGTAACCTACATAGTCCAAGGGCCCGTTAGGTAACCTTGATAGTCCAAGTGCCTTCTAGTTAACCTACGTAGTCCAAGTGCCCGCTAGATAACCTACATAGTCCAAGTGCCCGCTAGTAAACCTAGATAGTCCAAGGGCCTGCTAGTTAACCTAGATAGTCCAAGTGCCCGCTAGTTAACCTAAATCGTCCACGTGTCCGCTAGGTAACCTAGATAGTCCAAGTGCCTGATAGCTAACCTACATAGTCCAATTGTCCGTTCGTTAACCTAGATAGTCCAAGTGCCCATTGGGTAACCTACATAGTCCAAGTGCCCGCTAGTTAACCTACATAGTCCAAATGCCTTCTAGGGAGCCTACATAGTCCACGTGACCGCTAGGGAACCTACATAGTCCAAGTGCCCGTTAGGGAACCTACATAGTCCAAGTGCCTGCTAGGTAACCTACATAGTCCAAATGCCCGCAAGGAAACCTACATAGTCTAAATGTCCGCTAGGCAACCTACATAATCCAAGTGCCCCCTCTGGAACATACATAGTCCAAGTGCCCGTTAGCTAACCTAGATAGTCCAAGGGCCCGCTAGTTGACCTACATAGTCCAAGTGCCAGCTAGGTAATCTAGATAGTACAAGTGCCCGTTAGCTAACCTAGATAGTCCAAGTGGTGGCTAGGTAACCTACATAGTCCAAGTGCCCGTTCGTTAACCTAGATAATCCAAGTGCCCGTTAGGTAACCTAGACAGTCCAAGTGCCCGCTATTTACCCTACATAGTCCAAGTGCCCTTAGTTAACCTAGATAGTCAAAGTGCCTGCTAGGTAACCTACATAGTCCAAGTGCCCGCTAGGCAACCTAAATAGTCCAAATGCCCGCTAGGGAAACTACATAGTCCAAGTGCCCGCTAGTTAACCTAGATGTTCCAAGTGCCCCCTAGTAAACCTACATAATCCATGGGCCCGCTAGTTAACCTACATAGTGCAAGGGCCCGCTAGTTAACCTAGATCGTGCAAGTGTCCGCTAGTTAACCTACATAGTGCAAGTGCCAGCTAGGTAACCTAGATAGTCCAATTGCCCGCTAGGGATCCTTCATAATCCAAGTGCCTGCTAGGTAACCTAGATAGTCCAAGTGCCCGCTAGGGAAGGTACATAGTCCTAGTGTCCGCTAGGTAACCTAGAGAGTTCAAGTGCCCGCTAGTTAACCTACATAGTCCAAGTGCCCGCTAGTTAACCTAGATAGTCCAAGTGCCCGCTAGTAAACCTAGATAGTCCACGGGCCCGCTAGTTAACCTAAATCGTCCAATTGTCCGCTAGGTAACCTACATAGTCCAAGTGCCTGATACCTAACCTACATAGTCCAAGTGTCCGTTGGTTACCTAGATAGTCCAAGTGGCAATTGGGTAACCTACATAGTCCAAGTGCCCGCCTGGTAACCTGGTTAGTCCAAGTGCCCGCTAGTTAACCTACATAGTCCAAGTGCCTTCTAGGGAGCCTACATAGTCCACGTGACCGCTAGGGAACCTACATAGTCCAAGTGCCCGCTAGGTAACCTACATAGTCCAAATGCCCGCAAGGAAACCTACATAGTCTAAATGTCCGCTAGGCAACCTACATAATACAATTGCCCGCTCAGGAACATACATTGTCCAATTGCCCTTTAGCTATCCTAGATAGTCCAAGTGTCCGCTAGTTAACCTACATAGTCCAAGTGCCCGTTCGTTAACTTACATTGTCCAAGTGCCCGCTAGGTAACGTAGATAACCCAAGTGCCCGCTAGGGAACGTACATAGTCCAAGTGCCCACTAGGTAACCTAGACAGTCCAATTGCCCCCTAGTTAACCTAGACAGTCCAAGTACCCGATAGGGAACCTACATAGTCCAAGAGCCCACTAGGGAACCTACATAGTCCAAGTGCTCGCTAGGCAACCTACATAGTCCAAGTGCCCGTTAGTTAACCTAGATTGTCCAATTGCCCGTTAGCTAACCTAGATAGTCGAAGTGTCCGCTAGTTAACCTACATAGTCCAAGTGCCCGTTCGTTAACCTAGATAGTCCAAGTGCCCGCTAGGTAACCTAGACAGTCCAAGTGCCCGCTAGGTTACCTACATAGTCCAAGTGCACGTTCGTTAACCTAGATAATACAAGTGCCCGTTAGGTAACCTAGACAGTCCAAGTGCCCGCTAGTTACCCTACATAGTCCAAGTGCCCGTTAGTTAACCTTGATAGTCAAAGTGCCTGCTAGGTAACCTAGATAGTCGAAGTGTCCGCTAGATAACCTACGTAGTCCAAGTGACCACTAGGTTACCTACATAGTCCAAGTGCCCGTTCGTTAACCTACATAGTCCAAGTGCCAGCTAGGTAACGTAGATAGCCCAAGTGCCCGCTAGGGAAGGTACATAGTCCAAGTGCCCGTAGGTAACCTAGATAGTCCAAGTGCCCGCTAGTTAACCTACATAGTCCAAGTACCTGCTAGGTAAACTACATAATCCAAGTGCCCGTTCGTTAACCTACATAGTCCAAGTACCCGTTCGTTAACCTACATAGTCCAAGTGCCCGCTAGGGAACGTAGAAAGCCCAAGTGCCCGCTAGGGAACGTACATACTCCAAGTGCCCACTAGGTAACCTAGACAGTCCAATTGCCCGCTAGTTAACCTAGACAGTCCAAGTACCCGATAGGGAACCTACATAGTCCAATTGCCCGCTAGGGAACCTACATACTCCAAGTGCTCGCTAGGAAACCTACATAGTCCAAGTGCCCGTTAGTTAACCTAGATAGTCAAAGTGCCTGCTAGGTAACCTAAATAGTCCAAGTGCCCGCTAGGGAACCTACATAGTCCAAGTGCCCGCTAGGTAACCTAGATAGTCCAATTGCCCGTTAGCTAACCTAGATAGTCGAAGTGTCCGCTAGTTAACCTACATAGTCCAAGTGCCCGTTCGTTAACCTAGAAAGTCCAAGTGCCCGCTAGGTAACCTAGACAGTCCAAGTGCCCGCTAGGTTACCTACATAGTCCAAGTGCACGTTCGTTAACCTAGATTGTACAAGTGCCCGTTGGTAACATACATAGTCTAAATGCCCGCAAGGAAACCTACATAGTCTAAATGTCCGCTAGGCAACCTACATAATCCAAGTGCCCACTCTGGGACATACATAGTCCAAGTGCCCGTTAGCTAACCTAGAAAGTCCAAGGGCCCGCTAGTTGACCTACATAGTCCAAGTGCCAGCTAGGTAACCTAGATAGTACAAGTGCCCGCTAGGGAACCTAGATAGTCCAAGTGCCTGTTAGCTAACCTAGATAGTCCAAGTGGTGGCTAGGTAACCTACATAGTCCAAGTGCCCGTTCGTTAACCTAGATAATCCAAGTGCCCGTTAGGTAACCTAGACAGTCCAAGTGCCCGCTAGTTGCCCTACATAGTCCAAATGCCCGTTAGTTAACCTAGATAGTGAAAGTGCCTGCTAGGTAACCTAGATAGTCCAAGTGCCCGCTAGATAACCTACATAGTCCAAGTGCCCGCTAGGTAACCTAAATAGTCCAAATGTCCGCTAGGAAACTACATAGTCCAAGTGCCCGCAAGTTAACCTAGATAGTGCAAGTTCCCCCTAGTAAACCTAAATAATCCATGGGCCCGCTAGTTAACCTACATAGTGCATGGGCCCGCTAGTTAACCTAGATAGTCCAAGTGCCCGCTAGTTAACCTAGATAGTCCAAGTGCCCGCTAGTTTACCTAGATAGTCCAAGTGCCTGCTAGTTAACCTACATAGTCCAAGTGCCCGGTAGGTAACCTAGACAGTCCAAGTGACCACTAGGTTACCTACATAGTCCAAGTGCCCATTCGTTAACCTACATAGCCCAAGCGCCCGCTGGGTAACGTAGATAGCCCAAGTGCCCGCTAGGGAACGTACATAGTCCAAGTGCCCGCTAGGTAACCTAGATAGTCTAAGTGCCTGCTAGTAAACCTACATAGTCCAAGTGCCTGCTAGGTAAACTACATAGTCCAAGTGCCCACTAGGTAACCTAGACAGTCCAATTGCCCGCTAGTTAACCTAGACAGTCCAAGTACCGCTAGGGAATCTATATAGTCCAAGCGCCTGCTAGGGAACCTACATAGTCCAGGTGCTCGCTAGGCAACCTACATAGTCCAAGTGCCCGTTAGTTAACCTAGATAGTCAAAGTGCCTGCTAGGTAACCTAGATAGTCCAAGTGCCCGCTAGGTAACCTACATAATCCAAGTCCCGCTCTGGAACATACATAGTCCAAGTGCCCGTTAGCTAACCTAGATAGTCCAAGGGCCCGCTAGTTGACCTACATAGTCCAAGTGCCCGCTAGGGAACCTAGATAGTCCAATTGGTGGCTAGGTAACCTACATAGTCCAAGTGCCCGTTCGTTAACCTAGATAATCCAAGTGCCCGTTAGGTAACCTAGACAGTCCAAGTGCCCGCTAGTTACCCTACATAGCCCAAGTGCCCGTTAGTTAACCTAGATAGTCAAAGTGCCTGCTAGGTAACCTACATAGTCCAAGTGCCCGCTAGGCAACCTAAATAGTCCAAATGTCCGCTAGGGAAACTACATAGTCCAAGTGCCCGCTAGTTAACCTAGATGTCCCAAGTGCCCCATAGTAAACCTACATAATCCATGGGCTCGCTAGTTAACCTACATAGTGCAAGGGACCGCTAGTTAACCTAGATCGTGCAAGTGTCCGCTAGTTAACCTACATAGTGCAAGTGCCAGCTAGGTAACCTAGATAGTCCAATTGCCCGCTAGGGATCCTACATAATCCAAGTGCCTGCTAGGTAACCTAGAGTCCAAGTGCCCGCTAGGGAAGGTACATAGTCCAAGTGTCCGCTAGGTAACCTAGAGAGTTCAAGTGACCGCTAGTTAACCTACATAGTCCAAGTGCCCGCTAGTTAACCTAGATAGTCCAAGTGCCCGCTAGTAAACCTAGATAGTCCAAGGGCCTGCTAGTTAACCTAGATAGTCCAAGTACCCGCTAGTTAACCTAAATCGTCACAGTGTCCGCTAGGTAACCTACATAGTCCAAGTGCCTGCTAGGTAACCTAGATAGTCCAAGTGCCTGATACCTAACCTACATAGTCCAAGTGTCCGTTCGTTACCTAGATAGTCCAAGTGGCAATTGGGTAACCTACATAGTCCAAGTGCCCGCCTGGTAACCTGGTTAGTCCAAGTGCCCGCTAGTTAACCTACATAGTCCAAGTGCCTTCTAGGGAGCCTACATAGTCCACGTGACCGCTAGGGAACCTACATAGTCCAAGTGCCCGCTAGGTAACCTACATAGTCCAAATGCCCGCAAGGAAACCTACATAGTCTAAATGTCCGCTAGGCAACCTACATAATACAAGTGCCCACTCTGGAACATACATAGTCCAAGTGCCCGTTAGCTAACCTAGATAGTCCAAGGGCCCACTAGTTGACCTACATAGTCCAAGTGCCAGCTAGGTAACCTAGATAGTACAAGTGCCCGCTAGGGAACCTAGATAGTCCAAGTGCCTGTTAGCTAACCTAGATAGTCCAAGTGGTGGCTAGGTAACCTACATAGTCCAAGTGCCCGTTCGTTAACCTAGATAATCCAAGTGCCCGTTAGGTAACCTAGACAGTCCAAGTGCCCGCTAGTTACCCTACATAGTCCAAGTGCCCGTTAGTTAACCTAGATAGTCAAAGTGCCTGCTAGGTAACCTAGATAGTCCAAGTGTCCGCTAGATAAACTACAAAGTCCAAGTGACCACTAGGTTACCTACATAGTCCAAGTGCCCGTTCGTTAACCTACATAGTCCAAGTGCCCGCTAGGTAACGTAGATAGCCCAAGTGCCCGCTAGGGAAGGTACATAGTCCAAGTGCCCATAGGTAACCTAGATAATCCAAGTGCCCGCTAGTTAACCTACATAGTCCAAGTACCTGCTAGGGAAACTACATAATCCAAGTGCCCGTTCGTTAACCTACATACTCCAAGTGCCCGTTCGTTAACCTACATAGTCCAAGTGCCCGCTAGGTAACATAGAAAGCCCAAGTGCCCGCTAGGGAACGTACATACTCCAAGTGCCCACTAGGTAACCTAGACAGTCCAATTGCCCGCTAGTTAACCTAGACAGTCCAAGTACCCGATAGGGAACCTACATAGTCCAATTGCCCGCTAGGGAACCTACATACTCCAAGTGCTCGCTAGGCAACCTACATAGTCCAAGTGCCCGTTAGTTAACCTAGATAGTCAAAGTGCCTGCTAGGTAACCTAAATAGTCCAAGTGCCCGCTAGGGAACCTACAGAGTCCAAGTGCCCGCTAGGTAACCTAGATAGTCCAATTGCCCGTTAGCTAACCTAGATAGTCGAAGTGTCCGCTAGTTAACCTACATAGTCCAAGTGCCCATTGGTTAACCTAGAAAGTCCAAGTGCCCGCTAGGTAACCTAGACAGTCCAAGTGCCCGCTAGGTTACCTACATAGTCCAAGTGCACGTTCGTTAACCTAGATTGTCCAAGTGCCCGCTGGTAACCTACATAGTCCAAATGCCCGCAAGGAAACCTACATAGTCTAAATGTCCGCTAGGCAACCTACATAATCCAAGTGCCCACTCTGGAACATACGTAGTCCAAGTGCCCGTTAGCTAACCTAGATAATCCAAGGGCCCGCTAGTTGACCTACATAGTCCAAGTGCCAGCTAGGTAACCTAGATAGTACAAGTGCCCGCTAGGGAACCTAGATAGTCCAAGTGCCTGTTAGCTAACCTAGATAGTCCAAGTGGTGGCTAGGTAACCTACATAGTCCAAGTGCCCGTTCGTTAACCTAGATAATCCAAGTGCCCGTTAGGTAACCTAGACTGTCCAAGTGCCCGCTAGTTGCCCTACATAGTCCAAGTGACCGTTAGTTAACCTAGATAGTCAAAGTGCCAGCTAGGTAAACTAGATAGTCCAAGTGCCCGCTAGATAACCTACATAGTCCAAGTGGCCGCTAGGTAACCTAAATATTCCAAATGTCCGCTAGGGAAAATACATAGTCCAAGTGCCCGCTAGTTAACCTAGATAGTCCATGTGCCCCCTAGTAAACCTACATAATCAATGGGCCCGCTAGTTAACCTATATAGTGCAAGGGCCCGCTAGTTAACCTAGATAGTCCAAGTGCCCGCTAGTTAACCTAGATAGTCCAAGTGCCCGCTAGTTAACCTAGATAGTCCAAGTGCCCGCTAGTTAACCTACATAGTCCAAGTGCTCGCTAGGTAACCTAGACACTCCAAGTAACCACTAGGTTACCTACATAGTCCAAGTGCCCATTCGTTAACCTACATAGTCCAAGTGCCCGCTAGGTAACGTAGATAGCCCAAGTGCCCGCTAGGGAACGTACATAGTCCAAGTGCCCGCTAGGTAACCTAGATAGTCTAAGTTCCTGCTAGTAAACCTACATAGTCCAAGTGCCTGCTGGGTAAACTACATAGTCCAAGTGCCCACTAGGTAACCTAGACAGTCCAATTGCCCGCTAGTTAACCTAGACAGTCCAAGTACCGCTAGGGAATCTACATAGTCCAAGCGCCCACTAGGGGACCTACATAGTCCAGGTGCTCGCTAGGCAACCTACATAGTCCAAGTGCCCGTTAGTTAACCTAGATAGTCAAAGTGCCTGCTAGGTAACCTAGATAGTCCAAGTGCCCGCTAGTTAACCTACATAGTCCAAGTGCCTTCTAGGGAGCCTACATAGTCCACGTGACCGCTAGGGAACCTACATAGCCCAAGTGCCCGCTAGGTAACCTACATAGTCCAAATGCCCGCAAGGAAACCTACATAGTCTAAATGTCCGCTAGGCAACCTACATAATACAAGTGCCCACTCTGGAACATACATAGTCCAAGTGCCCGTTAGCTAACCTAGATAGTCCAAGGGCCCACTAGTTGACCTACATAGTCCAAGTGCCAGCTAGGTAACCTAGATAGTACAAGTGCCCGCTAGGGAACCTAGATAGTCCAAGTGCCTGTTAGCTAACCTAGATAGTCCAAGTGGTGGCTAGGTAACCTACATAGTCCAAGTGCCCGTTTGTTAACCTAGATAATCCAAGTGCCCGTTAGGTAACCTAGATAGTCAAAGTGCCTGCTAGGTAACCTAGATAGTCCAAGTGTCCGCTAGATAAACTACATAGTCCAAGTGACCACTAGGTTACCTACATAGTCCAAGTGCCCGTTCGTTAACCTACATAGTCCAAGTGCCCGCTAGGTAACGTAGATAGCCCAAGTGCCCGCTAGGAAAGGTACATAGTCCAAGTGCCCATAGGTAACCTAGATAGTCCAAGTGCCCGCTAGTTAACCTACATAGTCCAAGTACCTGCTAGGTAAACTACATAATCCAAGTGCCCGTTCGTTAACCTACATACTCCAAGTGCCCGTTCGTTAACCTACATAGTCCAAGTGCCCGCTAGGTAACATAGAAAGCCCAAGTGCCCGCTAGGGAACGTACATACTCCAAGTGCCCACTAGGTAACCTAGACAGTCCAATGGCCCGCTAGTTAACCTAGACAGTCCAAGTACCCGATAGGGAACCTACATAGTCCAATTGCCCGCTAGGGAACCTACATACTCCAAGTGCTCGCTAGGCAACCTACATAGTCCATGTGCCCGTTAGTTAACCTAGATAGTCAAAGTGCCTGCTAGGTAACCTAAATAGTCCAAGTGCCCGCTAGGGAACCTACAGAGTCCAAGTGCCCGCTAGGTAACCTAGATAGTCCAATTGCCCGTTAGCTAACCTAGATAGTCGAAGTGTCCGCTAGTTAACCTACATAGTCCAAGTGCCCATTCGTTAACCTAGAAATCCAAGTGCCCGCTAGGTAACCTAGACAGTCCAAGTGCCCGCTAGGTTACCTACATAGTCCAAGTGCACGTTCGTTAACCTAGATTGTCCAAGTGCCCGCTGGTAACCTACATAGTCCAAATGCCCGCAAGGAAACCTACATAGTCTAAATGTCCGCTAGGCAACCTACATAATCCAAGTGCCCACTCTGGAACATACGTAGTCCAAGTGCCCGTTAGCTAACCTATATAGTCCAAGGGCCCGCTAGTTGACCTACATAGTCCAAGTGCCAGCTAGGTAACCTAGATAGTACAAGTGCCCGCTAGGGAACCTAGATAGTCCAAGTGCCTGTTAGCTAACCTAGATAGTCCAAGTGGTGGCTAGGTAACCTACATAGTCAAAGTGCCCGTTCGTTAACCTAGATAATCCAAGTGCCCGTTAGGTAACCTAGACAGTCCAAGTGCCCGCTAGTTGCCCTACATAGTCCAAGTGACCGTTAGTTAACCTAGATAGTCAAAGTGCCTGCTAGGTAACCTAGATAGTCCAAGTGCCCGCTAGATAACCTACATAGTCCAAGTGCCCGCTAGGTAACCTAAATATTCCAAATGTCCGCTAGGGAAACTACATAGTCCAAGTGCCCGCTAGTTAACCTAGATAGTCCAAGTGCCCCCTAGTAAACCTACATAATCAATGGGCCCGCTAGTTAACCTACATAGTGCAAGGGCCCGCTAGTTAACCTGGATAGTCCAAGTGCCCGCTAGTTAACCTAGATAGTCCAAGTGCCCGCTAGTTAACCTACATAGTCCAAGTGCTCGCTAGGTAACCTAGACAGTCCAAGTAACCACTAGGTTACCTACATAGTCCAAGTGCCCATTCGTTAACCTACATAGTCCAAGTGCCCGCTAGGTAACGTAGATAGCCCAAGTGCCCGCTAGGGAACGTACATAGTCCAAGTGCCCGCTAGGTAACCTAGATAGTCTAAGTTCCTGCTAGTAAACCTACATAGTCCAAGTGCCTGCTGGGTAAACTATATAGTCCAAGTGCCCACTAGGCAACCTAGACAGTCCAATTGCCCCCTAGTTAACCTAGACAGTCCAAGTACCCGATAGGGAACCTACATAGTCCAAGTGCCCACAAGGGAACCTACATAGTTCAAGTGCTCGCTAGGCAACCTATATAGTCCAAGTGCCCGTTAGTTAACCTGGATTGTCCAATTGCCCGTTAGCTAACCTAGATAGTCGAAGTGTCCGCTAGTTAACATACATAGTCCAAGTGCCCGTTCGTTAACCTAGATAGTCCAAGTGCCCGCCAGGTAACCTAGACAGTCCAAGTGCCCGCTAGGTTACCTACATAGTCCAAGTGCACGTTCGTTAACCTATTTAATCCAAGTGCCCGTTAAGTAACCTAGACAGTCCAAGTGCCCGCTAGTTAACCTACATAGTCCAAGTGCCCGTTAGTTAACCTAGATAGTCAAAGTGCCTGCTAGGTAACCTAGATAGTCCAAGTGTCCGCTAGATAACCTACATAGTCCAAGTGACCACTAGGTTACCTACATAGTCCAAGTGCCCGTTAGTTAACCTACAGAGTCCAAGTGCCCGTTCGTTAACCTACATAGTCCAAGTGCCCACTAGGTAACGTTGATAGCCCAAGTGCCCGCTAGGGAAGGTACATATTCCAAGTGCCCGTAGGTAACCTAGATAGTCCAAGTGCCCGCTAGTTAACCTACATAGTCCAAGTACCTGCTAGGTAAACTACATAATCCAAGTGCCCGTTCGTTAACCTACATAGTCCAAGTGCCCGTTCCTTAACCTACATAGTCCAAGTGCCCGCTAGGTAACGTAGAAAGCCCAAGTGCCCGCTAGGTAACGTACATACTCCAAGTGTCCACTAGGTAACCTAGACAGTCCAATTGCCCGCTAGTTAACCTAGACAGTCCAAGTACCCGATAGGGAACCTACATAGTCCAATTGCCGCTAGGGAACCTACATACTCCAAGTGCTCGCTAGGCAACCTACATAGTCCAAGTGCCCGTTAATTAACCTAGATAGTCAAAGTGCCTGCTAGGTAACCTAAATAGTCCAAGTGCCCGCTAGGGAACCTACATAGTCCAAGTGCCCGCTAGGTAACCTAGATAGTCCAATTGCCCGTTAGATAACCTAGATAGTCGAAGTGTCCGCTAGTTAAAATACATAGTCCAAGTGCCCGTTCGTTAACCTAGAAAGTCCAAGTGCCCGCTAGGTAACCTAGACAGTCCAAATGCCCGCTAGGTTACCTACATAGTCCAAGTGCACGTTCGTTAACCTAGATTGTCCAAGTGCCCGCTGGTAACCTACATATTCCAAATGCCCTCAAGGAAACCTACATAGTCTAAATGTCCGCTAGGCAACCTACATAATCCAAGTGCCCACTCAGAAACATACATAGTCCAAGTGCCCGTTAGCTAACCTAGATAGTCCAAGGGCCCGCTAGTTGACCTACATAGTCCAAGTGCCAGCTAGGTAACCTAGATAGTACAAGTGCGTGCTAGGGAACCTAGATAGTCCAAGTGCCTGTTAGCTAACCTAGATAGTCCAAATGGTGACTAGGTAACCTACATAGTCCAAGTGCCCGTTCGTTAACCTAGATAATCCAAGTGCCCGTTAGGTAACCTAGACAGTCCAAGTGCCCGCTAGTTGCCCTACATAGTCCAAATGCCCGTTAGTTAACCTAGATAGTCAAAGTGCCTGCTAGGTAACCTAGATAGTCCAAGTGCCCCCTAGATAACCTACATAGTCCAAGTGCACGCTAGGTAACCTAAATAGTCCAAATGTCCGCTAGGGAAACTACATAGTCCAAGTGCCCGCTAGTAAACCTACATAATCCATGGGCCCGCTAGTTAACCTACATAGTGCAAGGGCCCGCTAGTTAACCTAGATAGTCCAAGTGCCCGCTAGTTAACCTAGATAGTCCAAGTGCCCGCTAGTTACCCTAGATAGTCCAAGGGCCCGCTAGTTAACCTACATAGTCCAAGTGCCCGCTAGGTAACCTAGACAGTCCAAGTGACCACTAGGTTACTTACATAGTCCAAGTGCCCATTCGTTAACCTACATAGTCCAAGTGCCCGCTAGGTAACGTAGATAGCCCAAGTGCCCGCTAGGGAACGTACATAGTCCAAGTGCCCGCTAGGTAACCTAGATAGTCTAAGTGCCTGCTAGTAAACCTAGATAGTCCAAGTGCCCGCTAGTTAACCTACATAGTCCAAGTGC